>NC_064614.1:1149595023-1150220023 GCF_023898315.1 Schistocerca nitens | reverse complement strand
CATCCAATGTTTACGCTCCTTACACCAAGCGAGGCGTCGTTTGGCACTTACTGGCGTGATGTGTGGTTTATGAGCAGCCACTCGACCATGAAATACAAGTTTTCTCACTTCCCGCCTGTCATAGTACTTGCAGTGGATCCTGATGCAGTTTGGAGCTCCTGTGTGATGGTCAGCCTATTACACATTACGGCCCTCTTCAACTGTCGGCAGTCTGTGTCAATCAAGAGATGAGGTCAGCCTGTACACTTTTTGTGCTGTACGAGTCCCTTCATGTTTCCACTTCACTATCACTTCGGAAACAGTGGACCTAGAGATGTTTAGGAGTGTGGAAATCTCGCGTACAGACGTATGACACAAATGACATCCAATCACCTGACCACATTCGAAGTCCGTGAGTTCCGTGGACCGCCTCATTCTGCTCTCTCACGATGTCTAATGACTTCTTATGTGGAGTGCCTGGCAAAAGGTGGCAGCACAATGCACATAATATGAAAAACGTATGTTTTTGGGGATGTCCAGATGCTTTTGATCACATAGGGTATATTCTCGCAATCATATTATTCCAACTTAGTTTCGCCATGTTGTGTCTTGTGATTTGCGATCCAATTTATTACTTCAGAATGGGTGAATCTGATGCTACTACTCCATTGATGTTGACACTTTCAACTCCTTCCACTCCTGCTCACGGTAAGAGAGCAGTGATTTGCAGCAAAGTCCGCAAAATGATGACGAAACAACAGAACAAACTGCTACACCCACTTGTTTGGTCAAGAAAGCGATAGGCTGCCTACAATGAAAAAAGCTTGTCCAGCCTAAAGAAACTCCTGAAGTTCGCAGATACTCATCCGCCAGGAGCTCTAGTAAAGAAGAATAGGTTAGTTTCAGTAATTATGTTATTCGACAGTCCTAGTCTATGAGGGTCATTTTAATATGTGCATTCGATTACTGCCAGATCACTTTATATAGAAGTACAACTACATTTGGGCTATGTGATGTACTTTTACTTCATACAATGTACAACTTGTCTACATTCCTATAGTAGGCCTTTATCGTTCTTTTCTCCCATTAGGAGTATTGCTGGTAAAGTGTACCGTAAAATCGATGACTTCAGCAACAATATGACACGTGACACCATGCACAACTTTTACACTTTGCAAAAAGATATAGGCGTAGCAAGTGCCAGGAAACTGTTACAACGAAATATTTGTTGAAGATGGGTTATCACGCTACGGTGGAAACTGTTAAAATTAGTAGGTTTCGAGTGGAGAAATGTTCAGAATGAAGACATTGTGGACTGTCATTCTTGATTCCTTTTGGAAATGAAAGCGATGCATGAAGCAGGTAACTAAATCTTTTATGTAGACGAGACTTGATTGGATAATAGCTGACACTTGGATAATGCTGGCAATATAAAGAAATAGTTGGTGTCACAGCATGGGGAAGTGCCTCAAAACGACTAATGTTGCAAGTAGAAATTCCAAAAATATGATTATCACAGAAGCCCAGTTGCAGTTCTGGAGTAAATCCACCCATGGAGACTACCATGGCAAATTAAATCAACGAACTTTGAGAAATGGTTCCAAGAATTAGTTTTGCCAAATCTTCTTTCACTTTTGGTGATTGTCCTGGACAATGCGCCTTATCACAACAGGCAGCTTGACAAGTGAACAATAAGGAGCGATAAGAGAGCAATAATGGTGGAGTGGCTGCATAAGAGAAAAGTCAGCTGCGACGACAGCATGAGAAAAAGGAACTCTCTTCTCCCTGACTGAACTGCACAAACCACCAGAGAAAACATGTGCCATCAACGAAATACCTTTAAGTCTAGGCCATAAAGTCGTTTGCTTGTCCATATGTAATTGCAATCTCAACGTAACTGAACTGACTTGGGCAAAAGTTAAAAGATGTTTTAGAGAAGCAGTGTGACTGGGGACATGCCCAGTGAAAACTTACGCAGGCACCTGCCTTTACAGTGTCACAGCAGACGATTGGAGAGGGTACTGCAATAAGGTGGCACGAGTAGAAACTGACTACTGGATGAACGATGGAATCATGGAAATTGCCATCGATGAAATAATTAATAACGTGGACACAGGTCAGTAAAATGGTGATGAATCAGAACAATCCAGGACTGACGTAAATGTTACTGATAGTGCAAGTGACACTGATAGAGGTGAGTGAATCTGTATGCAGTGTTATGGGCTGGATTTATTTATTTTCAGAAAAATTAAAAATAAAGACGTCATTGGTAATCTATTCAGTGTTTTATAATTTTTACCTCCATCTGCCTAAATTAGATGTGATTTTAATTCCATTTGCCAATATGTTATTAGTTGCTTTACAATTATTAAAGATATTTGAAATACATATTTGCACTTTGCCTATTAATAAATGTGCAAGCAGTTGACATATCCAGGTGCAAACGGAATTAGACAAAAATACTACCCTTGTCAGTATGAGTGAAACGAAACATGTAAGGCAGAACTATCCTATGGCTTTTCATTTGTACAGTAACTGCTATGTATTTGTAGTAAAGAGTGTCTTCATTAAGCATATCAAATTTAAACCAAATTCACATTCATTTATCATTTCTGTGATAAATATGTGATAAACGAGATAAAATATTCTGGTGTTGTTAACGAGTACAACACACTGTCGTCCACTAATTATGATAGGTTGGCTATGCCGAAAGCACAGTCTAACATAACAGTCGCGAGACATTACACCACTTTGTGATTAATTAGTTTCATAAGCATCCTGCGAGATACAAAACAATGAATTACAGGACAGGTCATTTACGATTCTCTTTTGTTTACTGTTGTGTGTGAGTGACTTTTGATGTAGTCATACAGCTGAAATATGTTTAGTGTTTTCGATTCAATGATAATATTTTTTTCTGAAAGCACTATGATTTTAGTTTGGTTAAGAGATGTTTATGATGAACTGGAATATAAAACGTATCAGCAGCAGTCTAATGTTGAACTGAAGATCACTCTTCAAAAATTAACTCAAGCGTAATTAAAGTGACTTGACTTGACAGTGTTGCTCAGAGCGATTGGAGAGGAGTGTTGCTTCCAGCATGTATCATAGGCATCATATGTAATACTGTCATATGATCATTAAGCAGATATTAGTGAAGCATTGCTAAGTAATAAAGAGTGACTGTATCAAATAGGTTATTTATGTCAATGAGCACCTTATAAATATTCACAATGACAGTTAAGCAGGGTGATCCCAATGGAAAAATCATCACTGTTCTTTGAGACAGAACCGATACCAGAGCATGTATTCTGTTTTCCCAACAACTGCTTACAATCATGACCTGTCTTACAATCCTTGCAATAGTTATTTTCATCAGCATTTAAACCATACTAAGAGTAATCTTTTGTTTCTTGTGTGTTCATCTGTGTTCATATATTTTCAGTCACACTGAAAGAGGCATGAGATAGAAGAAACCTGATTATGCTATGCTCCTTTCTCGGCCTGGTAGCGTAGATATTTTCGTTTGTACAGGCTTTACGAGTTTCATTAACTCTGCCTTCTTCATGCCAGGTTAGACTTTCTGCAAAGCAACACTTTTCTCTATCCAAAACAAAATATGTGCTTTCTTCCATTGCGTTGTTGAAGTTTTATCTAAAAACAATCGAATAGCACTATGTATTGTCCATTACTACAGTTCAATTTTGAGGAATGATTGAGTGTCATTTTGTCATGAAAGTGTTATGCAAACTGGAGTGAAGCCATAAACTCGGTAGTGTGTTGGAAGATTGTTGTGCCACCTTAGCTACTGGTGCTTTTGTCATTCCTTGGGAAGCACAGCCTGTCCAACATTTTGTAATGTTAACCCATAGAAAGTTAAACCAAAAAATGTCTTCAAATGAAATGCTCCCATGGCACTCTGATACCAGGATCTCCTGGCCACAACACCATTTTTATTGATAATAAATGTCCAAGATGAAAAAAAAAAAAACAGTGACGATAATTTTGAAGAGACAAGATCCCCCTTCAGACGATTCTGCATCTTTGATATTGAAAAGAGGCAATTTAAAGTAGGGTAGGCCTGTCATTCATAATAACCATTCTTGTCTGCATTTTCCATCTTGAGAGGCACCCACATGCCTTGCTCATACTGTGGCATCAAGCAGTCAGGCCTGCAAGATGAGTGGTCTGCCAAGCGAGTGGACTCATTCTTATTTATCGAGTAACATGAACTCTAGTACTCACAATTAAGTTACAAGTTATTCTCCTGTTTGAATATTACGCAACGGAAACGGAAACGCACATCTGCCTATTAGTAATTTACACAACTCTGACTGTTCACTACGCACTGGCAATACCACATTTTCTTTCTTATTTAACGGCTTTGATCAACACGTGGCCATCGCACTGAATATGAATGGCGCACACATTATAAATTCTGGGTAACATGACAACATACTATTCGAAGGAAAAGGCCACCAACCTTTTTTTTTCACTATCTTATTTATTCTGATAAATTCTATAACCTAAACACACAAATACTATAACCTACAGCAATAACACATGAGAAATTCCGGCCAGTGGGAATGGCTTTACATCGGTGATTCTCTATCTTATGGTCTCGTAATTATTTAACGCTACAGTGCACTTTATGGATAGGATGGTGGATCTTTTGCTATATACTTCGACTCTCACATCCATCATCACGAAACTTTCCTCCAGACCGAGTGGTACAAAAGGAACATGCATAACCCACTACCTCTGAAACTATCTTGCTACTCTCCCATGCAAACCACACATACTTAAATTACACGAAATACACTACACTGGCAACATACAATACAACACCAAGACTAGTGACAACATTATAATCACATCAATTTCAGCTTTCCCACTTCAATTAATATTCATCCCAGTTTCACACGACACTGCCCCACTTCGTAACTTTCCTTTCCTACTACGAACTCTGGAGGATATATGCACGTTTTCCTGTGCAATGCAAGCCAGGTGGCGTTGCTGGATAGACGGCTGACTCACCTCGCTTCTCTCTCAGAGTATTATAGTTTGAATCAAGCGTCACACGGAAACATAACACGCAAAGTAATATTAAGAACATATTCGTCACACATGCGAGTCCTCAACTGATACCATGGACGAGTACTTCTCTTTATCCTTTGTCTCACACACAGATTGAGACTCACAGAGTACTCACCACATGGAAGTACTCGCCTCTAATTTCAAGTCCTGCACACGCCATTTCTCAAATATTTCCAACTTATAGTACACATGCCAGTTATTCAGCTTAACTTAAGCACTTGGAAGTATTTCAACTTATTGTTACACGTGGTTTCATTGTGACCGTTGGTCACTTCCGAAGATTACTACAATCCCCTTAATATTACCTGCCTGACATTTAATTCTCCCCACAAAAGTTCCTGAAATAGAGAAATTATTATTCCAAACTACTCTTAAGTATTTCACATGCATACCATGTCTCCACTCTTTTGTCTTTACGGAGCACACCTAAGACAGGTCTTACCAACACAAGATCCAGCGGCAGAGTGCTGAAACATGGCCATTCCTCAGGTCATCTTGCACCTCTGCCAAAGTGGGGAAAGACCATGCTACCCATTGGTCAGCCACATTTCAGGCGCTCAAAGCTCAGGTAAATTTCATCTCTTTGGTTCCACCAAAGGACCGTCTCAAAGATGATTATATATTGCACATTTACTATCTTTGGTTAGCAGACGACCATACATTCATTCATTTCGCAGATTTCACCAAATTGGATGTAGGGATTTATTTTGTGGGAGTGCAGATGTGATCAATTAAATAAATAAATTGTCGTTCTTTCCTACACTGGTATCTGGCTTCACTGTATTAATTGAAATTGAGCTATTATTAGAAAAAATATGTTGTTCTGAGAAGAATAACGAAGAATGTTGTACCTATTTTCTTTGTCGGGCGGTACTGTACCCTTTTAATCTTCCTTTGTTTTTCGATGTTAGTTGCACATTTGTTGTAACTTCCCTGATCCTATGTTTCCAGGGAAGAATGACCTGACCTTGTATTATTTTTCTCTTCTTCGTTAATCTCTTTCTGCTTTCCAGTTCTCAGTCCCATATATCTACCAATATTAAATACAATGAGCAGTCTCTCCCCTGTTCCTGAAATGTCTAAATTTGGACTCCCACTGTTGCACTTCAAAGTACAAGTGCACAAACCTGGTCCCTTGTCTACAAACTGTACTTTACCTTCATATACACAAAACCATATCGTGGTGGACTGAGAACAGGAAGCTATTTTGTGCACAAATCCACAATTCAAGCCTAAAGCTATCTCAACCTCCATCCCAAAAAACAGCATGTTGGTAAATACTTTTCAGTTTGTACACAATGACTATCACATTGGTACTTGGTTAGCATCTGGGCACTGCCAACTACCATTTCCGACACAGTTAAGATTGTTAACATTTCTGCCATTGTGCGCTGGGGCAGTGCCCATTATATACTGAGCAAAATAAATTAGATAAAATCTGGCGTGCCTGTAAGCATTACAGGATGGCCTTCACAGATGCAAAAAATAATCTCTTGTTATGTTAACAGATATTGTACTGCATCGTTTGGTCCTTCCCAAAAGAGGGAGGGCACTGGTAATTGTTGTTCTCAGAATTGCAGATTTGCAGCACTGAAATTATTGGCGACAAAAATTACAGCTCTTTTTCATCAACATCCAGTGGAGTGTAATGACATCATGATGGTTGACAAGTGGCCAAAAAACTAATGGACAAGTCAACTGAAGTGCATCATGTGTGCCAATGATGGGTATTATGAGAGAGCATGATTGCAGTCTAGTAAACAAAATGATAAGGAGTATTTTTACATGCTTACGTAAATTTGCTAATAAAATACGCTTATTTTTACCATTTTGAACTGTAATTGAATGATTCCACTAGATTTATATTGGTTTTGTGCTTTTATCAATGCTCACAACATTGTATGTTTTGTTAATAGTCGCATGTATGTAAAGTTACTCATTGATTCAACAGCTATCATATAAACTTTCAGGAATTAAAGAACTGTTGAATTATTTAAATGTAATTGTAAAGAATGACATAAAATCCTTCTAGAAATGTTAATAAATTTAGAATGACATCAGATATAAAATTAGCAATTTTAAATATGACACAGTAATTCATCAATGATTATGTATTTCATTAGCTATTTTCAAAATCTTCAACAGTTATACTTTCCAATATTAACATATCAAAACACATAAATGCCACTAGAAGTTAATAACTCTTTGTACATTAATAGCTTTAACTACCAGTTGATTCTAGCTTTGTATCATTAAATATTTTATGAAGTATCGATGGAGATGTAGAATCACAGTCACATCATGGAAGAATTGGTGGAAGAAACAGCATTCATTCTTAGGTGAAAAATCTTTATTAATTGATGGTATGTTTTGATGTTCCAGGTGAATTGGAATAATTTATGCATAGTTCTGGCTTAGCCATCTTTTAAGAAGATCTAAGTAATACTGTGTGTGATGGCTGCTTGTTCCATACCAGTCATCAAAATATTATGTATAATGCAATTACAAATATAACAGTATGCCATGAATCACACTGGGAATGCCTCAAAATTTTGTAGTCAATATCTTGAGATAGCTACAGAGTTATCAGTTTGCCCAGTTCTAATACTGGTACGTAAATCAAGTGATTTTTCCAGTTGTGTGTCTTGTGATTAAATGTTCTCAAATGATGTATTAAATTCTTGTTTCAAGTCATTTTCATTCTCTGTGCATTTCTGTGGTGGTTCATTTTGTCATTTGGTAAAAACTATTGGCGAGCGTTGTTGGCTAAGACATACATTCACATTTTTATCTTCTATAAGGGTCGCCATGCACTATGACAAATGAGACATATTCAGTTCTCCAAATAACATTGACTGTCCTCTTGACGGTGGCTTTTGTGGGTGTTTATATTCATTCTGGAATGAAACACTCATAATTTATAATCCCATTCGTGTAAAAGATTTTCTGAGTTTAGTATTACAGGCGACTTAAACACCAATGATAGTAGATGTGAGATCATCACTCCGAAGTGAATAAGAAAAATTATCTTAAGAAAAGGAATTTAAACCTGCTTCTGCAACAAGTGTGCTATAGATACTCAAAGATATAGACAAATCTTTCTTTTTATTGGTAGAAGGTGACTTTGGAAAAGATCATTTTGTGTTCTGGAAAAATATAGGAACACACAAAGCTATACTGATAGTATGTAATATCTTAAGTGTTCATTTCTTCAGGCTATGTTCTAAGTTCATAGTATTTGTAGATTTAGAAAAAGCCTTTGACAATGTTATCTGGAATGAACTATGAAGACGTTAAGGTAGCATTTATAAAGCACTTGTACCTGCAACTGGTATAGAAGTCAGACAGAGCGCCAAAGATGACCTTGGTCTGAGGAAGGCCGGCGTGTACCAGATTCCGTGTCAATGGGGCAAGTCATATATTGGTCAGATGATGCGAACCGTCGAGGATCGATGCCGTGAACACCAGAGGCACACTCGACTGATGTATCCGAGCAAGTCGGCGGCCGCTGAACATTGTTTGTCGGAAAATCACGCTATGGAGTATGAACGCACGTGGATTCTGGTACAGACGTCGAGATACTGGGACAGCGTTGTTAGAGAGGCCATCATCTCAGACGCTGTCCCAATCTGTTCCACCGCGTGACTGCGGCGCGGGGCGCGGACGGCGGAGGGAGTGCGCCGCGGGCGAAGGGTATTTAAATCTGCCGCCGCCGCGACCGAAGCCAGTTCCCCCTGAGCAACCATAGCGTACGGATCTCCGTACCGGCACAGGAGCTCAGTCCGTCAGTTCACCTGATGATGGCGACATGTATGATCGCCGAAATATTGTGCCCGTTGGACACTGTAGAACGGCAGTACACCCGTGGATATTTTGATTATCAAATACGCCGGGAGAAACTCAAGAATAACATCGAAGAAATTAGGTTAAGAAAAGTAGTAGTAGATTTTTGCTATTTAGGTGGCAAAATAACAAGAAGTTCACAGTAAAAAGGATATAAAATGCAGATTGGCAATAGTAAGGAATTTGAGGTATAACTTAGTAAATGATGTGACCAGTTGACAACAAACATCCTGAGGCACCAAGGAATAGTTATTTTGGTAATAGAGGTAACTGTGGCGTACCACCACCATTTCTTTCTGAAGACTTATCTTAATATCATATGTGTTTCTGCAACAGTTCCTTTAAAACAAGTATGCTGACATTTGCCTGTGTAGAAGTGATGCCCAAATACTCTGCCAGCCATTAAAAATGTAAGACTATAAAGGCAATTTGCAACAATCATCATACTGGGATGAGGTCTGCTATATCCTTTGACATGCAAATGATTAACATTTCAGCACATGCACACAACACAGGTAGCAGTAATATCATATACATATACACAGGGAGGTCATTTTAACTAGAGACATTTAAATATCTCGAAAACTACACATCAGTCAAAAAAATTATAATTCCAATTTCTTTGTCTCGAAGGGGGACATCCAACAATACCACACTCAATCTGCGACCTCACTCCATGCGTGGGTGGCAGAAGGCAACTTTGAAATCTTCGATGGGAACCCCAATTTTTTATTGTAGATTACGATTTTACAGCAAAAATCTACATATGATTCGTCTGAAGCAATTTCTTTGTTTCACCACAGATGGTGCTGTAATCGAAGACATAGAAATGCGTACACAATTGTAATTTATGACACGCTACTCAGTGACCCTTGAATATCCAATGGCACATGGGACCCCACCTCCATGCTGTGAAGATAACTTCTAATTGGAAACTCCATTCGCAACGTTTCATTCTCCAACGTATCGAACAGGGGACTACTTGACGTGCCACTGTGGCCATTCAGCACGCTATGATGTATGATAATAGGCTGTACACAGCAACCAGAGCTCACATATCGTACAGACACAGAACAGACAGAGGCCCTAAACATTACAATACCTGCACAGAGTTTATTGCCTGCACACGTATTTATCATTTGGAGAACAGACGTGAAAGTGAACGATGAATGTTGCAACCACAGAAGAAAAACTTGACAGGATCCTGAATTATGGAAAATGTAGAAGAAATTTGAGGCTGCAGTTGCGTTGTATGCTGAGCGGTTTCCAGAGTAAGCTCGTTCTCGTTCGTTATTTTACAAGGTTGTGAACAGCTTTATGTCTGATGGCAGCAGACAGACCGGGAAAAGGAAACGTAGCAAACGTGATACAGGAGAAGATAATGAAATACCTGTACTAGTGGCAGTGCACCACAACCATGAATAAGCGCCTAGCAATTACACAGCGATTCCGGTATGACTGTAACTAGTATTGTCACAATACTGCATCGTTATAAGTATCATACATAACACATATTACTACATTAAGAAATTCATGGCGACGATTTTCATAACCAGGTAGTGTTTTGTGAATGGCCGCATCAACAAATGCATACGACCTCCACATTATTTACTGAGGTACTGTTTTCCAACGAGTCTATATTCACAAACCATGGTAGTGCTAACTGGCATAACATGCGGTACTAAAGCGTAGACAATCGCCACTAGTTATGGCAAGTTGACCATGAACGTCCTTGGTCAGTTAACGTATGGTGTGGGATCATGGGGAACAAGGTCATTTGCCAGTATTTTATGAACGGCAGTTTGAATGGACGCAAATATCGAACGTTTTTGGAACAGGAACTATTGGTACTACTGCCGTATGCCGCCCTGGACATTCGACATCATATGTGGTTACAGCGTTACAGTTACCCAGCGCATTATGCAATTGAAGGGCCGGAGTTATTAGACCATGTATATTACACTGGTCTGTGGACTGGCAAAGGTGACCCTATTGATTGGCCCTCTAGGTCGCCGGATTTGACGTCGCTGCATTTCTTTCTAAGGGGGTATTTAAAAGATAAGGTGTACCAGCAAGTGCCAAAGGGCCCTAAAGACACAGTCAACCACATCAGAAATGCCTGTGTTGACATTCCCGCATATATGTTTCTGTCCTGTGCATAGTCATTTGAACAGCGGATATTGAAGCTGGTAGTTCATAGTTTGAATACTTACTCCAGTTGGAAAAATAAAGTAATGCTTGCCTCACGTCACGGCCACAGTGGCAAGTCGAGTAGTTCGATATGCCAGAGGAATGCAATGTTGTGAATGGATATTCCAATTAGAAGTTATAAAATACTGGTCTGCCCTACCCTCACAGCATGGTGATGGGATCCCACGAACCACTGAATATTCAAGGGCCATTGTGTAGCATAACATAAATTATGATTGTGTGCCCATTTCTATTCTTCTGATTACAGTGGCATCTTTGGTAAACGAAGAAATGAGTCAGATAAAAGATCTGTTGAAACGTAATTTGCAATAAAAAATGGGGGTTCCCACTGAAGATTTCAAAGTTGCCCATTACCAGCCACACATGTGGTGGTATGGTGGGTCGAATGTGGTATCATTTGATGTCTACCTCAAAGACAAAGAAATTGGAATTCTAACTATTTTTGATCCAATGTATAGTTTTCGAGATATTTCAATGACTTCTATTAAAATGAACACCCTGTATATCTCCAATCATGACAAAGAGAATACTTCCCAACACCCTCAGATACTTTCCTGATGGACCAGCAACGGCGTATCTAACTTGATGTCACAGAGACAAAAAATTCTACATTTGTGGTAGTGTACAAATGCATTAAATTTATCTGCAAAAGTTTTACGTATTGGTACATTTACAAGAGTTGTTCGAAATGGTGTCTGCCAGCATCAATGCAGAAATGGCATCATGGCACAAAGTTCTGTTGTACCTAATCTAATACCGTTGGCTTCGTTTGAAAAGTGTTGCGAGCACCAAGAATTCTTACCAGGAGATCCTCTTCAGTCTTGACAGGCGTCTTGTACACAAGACCTTTCAGTGGTCGCACAAGAAGAAATCAAATGGGATGAGATCAAGTTTACATGCACATCCTGTGCCTATCCATAGTTCAGGGAATTTCTGATTCAGATGTTCATGAATCCGCATCCCTAAATGATGTGGGGTTCCATTATGTTGGAACTACTTCCGCTGAAGAATTACAAATGGTATATGTTCCAGAAACTCGGCTAGTTTGTCTCTGATAAACACTGTGTACTCTGGTGCATTTCAGTGGTGAAGAAGAAGAAACAAGCCTAACACGTAATCACTGTCTGAATGTGCCCGCATGTTGACTGACAATCTTTGTTGATGGCTCTCCACAGCTGCAGTGTAAAGACCCCCACTGGCCCAAAAATGACTATTGCTACCATTTAGGATTCTGTCCCTTGCGAAATATGCTTCACCTATGAAAAGTACATATGTAGGAAAATGAAGATCACTAGTAGGGCATAGTGGGTATGGCCCCACCCTACATTGCTGCGAAAATTTATTCACGATGGCAGATCCAAGATGGCGACCATAGATGTGGCAACATCACAGTGGCATAGTGATGGGAAGTTCAAATTTTGGTGGAAAAATAGGTCAATTGGGCTACCTCCACCGACCTATTCCCACCTCCCTCCTCTCCCACTTCTAGAAATTGGCAGGAAAAGGACTGCCTGTGCTGGGCTGCTGGATAGGATAGACGTAAGTCTTTATGTTGTATGCACTGTTTATTTAAACAATTAGAGTTGTCATAGGTAGTAGCTCCATCCAGTGTGTTTGCTTTGAGATTCGGACTCCAACTGACCTAATTTACAACACTACCACCAGAGGGAGCTATTGCCCCCCCCCCCCTCACACCTCCTGTGACGTAATCCAAGATGGCGATCTGGAGAAAAAACGGCGGGATGAGCACTGATCTGTGCCTCGCTGCTGGACGAGATGGATGAATTGTCTGTGCTGGAGAAGGAGGAATTTAACAGGTATATTAGCTGTATTCACGCAGCTGAGGACTGTGTCCATAGCCACCTGCACGATGTTTGGAAAGCAATGATATTTGGTAAAGGCAAATGCGCTTCATCAGATAATGAAGACACAGTAGGATAGGGCTAAGTTACACTTTGCAACTCCTTCTGATAAATGCATGTGCTGTAACTGTAGATCATTCGATAAAAGTTCAGGCAACCTTCCAGACTGCAAGTAGCGAGACGTTAACCTCAGAGCGTCCACATCCACTGGAAGAGGGGCCGTGCACCTGGCTCAAGGCACCGCCACAGGGTAGCTGCAGGGCCAGCTGTGTACTTGCTGTCGCATTGGAAACACCTGCAGCCTTCCTCCTCCCCTTCCCCACTCCAAGGATACCCTTTGTCATTGAACTCGAACTGCTTCAGGAGTTACCACATCTGCTGTTTAAGCAACGTGTGGAATACTGCCACATACATAACTTGAAGATGTCAGAGCGACTAAATGTACTACTGCACAAAGAGAGTAAGATAACTTTGCAGATGATGCAAGAATATTTAAAAAAATTTCGATGTAATTACACGTTTTATTCCGAGGAATCCTATCACAGCACTTGAACACAGAATCTAAAAAAAGATCGCGACACACTTGTGAAACCGCCCCTAAGACTCCTCGCTCACTTTTATGAGAAATGTCTTTGAGCACAAGCTGCATCAGGAGTTACTAAACCCAGCTGAATATGTCTCTAAACACACTTAAAAGGATTACTGCACAACACTTTACCTCAATTTTGTGACGTATACTGCCACACTTGAACACAGACTCTAAAGTGATCGTGGCACACTTGTGAAACCATCCCTGAGACACTTCACACGCTTTTGTGGGAAACAGATCCCGAAACTGATATCAGCTGCAATATCTGACTTTACACTCCAAAAGACGACGTTTGGAAGTCGAAACATATACCTCTGCAACTCTAAACAGGACGCTTACCACTTTTCGTGTTTTAGCTACTTGTTTGAAGGCACTGCCAGAGGGGTGGAGAGAGAGAGAGGTCCTGCAGCTGCTGTGTGTTCATCACTTTTCTGAAACGGTGAGTGGAATTAATTTATATTTTTGTGCTGGAGTTAAGGACGTTATTTTCCTCACTTCTCGAAGCACGCATTGGTGTCTAAGCACAAACGGGAAAATCAGAGCAAATACACAAACATAATTCGAAGCACTGTCCTACAGAGAAGAAAAATGGCTGGAATTTTAGGTGAATTTTCAATGTCCAGCAGCTAAGGATGAGGTGCTCTACAGCCACGAACCAGAGGAGGCTGGTCAGCTTGGACTTGTCTCTGAAACTCGAACAAAGAAGACATCACGTGACTCTCAGACGTCACAAAACTTTCCGCAGATACCTTGGCCCCATCTTGTTTGAACCAGTCTGCCTCGCACAACGGATGTCTGGTGATTCTCTTATGTCATTGAACTTATTGTGTATGGAGCATTCTAATTGGTTCTTGCTGAAATTACCTGACAACGTGCAGCTGCTGCTGGCGTGGGAGCACTGTCCACCATTTTCTGCAGACAGACAAATTACGTGACTTTCAATGGCATAACTATTTTGTTCAGATCGAAAAAAAATACAGCAGTCGTATTGCACTGACAGTTAAACTCTGCAAAAGTGGTCTACAGATCATGAAATATGGAAACCACCGCCACAGACACTTCCTCAGCTATGCTGCTCTGTTACTGCCGAGGAAAGATTGAATTTATCAATGTGAAACCGATCTCTAGCCGAGCTGTATCACCACATACCATATCGATGTATCGATTCGTATCTTGCACCATTCAAAATCATCACTCCTGCATCCTGCATATAACTATCCGCCACCAGACACTCATACATATACCCCGAAGACAGACAGATTGCAAAAAACACAAGCACATGAGTAATGGGACAACAAGGTTGCCACCCCACATTGCATTGTTGCCAAATTTATTTAAGATGGTGGCTATAGATGTGACAATGTCACTGTGACATCATGGTGGGAAGTTAAAATTTTGTCGGGAAAATAGGTCAATTTTTCTACTTCCACTAACTTTACCCCCTCCACCCTCCCCCTCCCCTCGCCTCCCCTCCCCCATCTGAAAATTGGCAGGAAAAGGACTCAGTCTGGGCTGAGCTGCCTGACAGTATAGATGTTTGTCTTTACTTTGCATGCATTACTCCCCTCCCCTTCTCTTCTCCATCTGGAAATTGGCGGGAAAAGGACTCGGTATGTGCCTCGTTGCCGGATAGGATAGACGTAAGTATGCACTGTTTATTTAAAGAGTTTGAGTTGTAATAGACAGCAGCCATCGAGTATATTCACTGTGAGGTCCGGAGTCCAACTGACCTAGTTCACAACACCATCACCAGAGGGTGCTTTCGGCCCTCCCTCTCTCTCTCCTCCCATGATGTAATCCAAGGTGGCAGTCTGGGGAGAAAAAGCAGGAAATGCACTCAGTCTGTGGACTGGGAGGACGATGTAACTGTTCACTGCGTTCAGTGAATGAAATGTATGTGCTGGAGAGGGAGGAGTATATTAGCTGTAACCATGCATCTGAGGACTGTGTCAATAGCAGTGACATTTGGTGAAGAAATAATGAATATGCAGCACGGGGCTAAGTTATGCTTCACAACTCATACTGATAAATGAATGTTCTGTAACTATAGATCATTTGATAAAAGTCCAGTCAGTATTCCGACGTGCAAGAGGCAAGATGTTCACTCTGGTGCACGCGCTCCCTGCCCTTAGAGGCCCGGCACAGCCAGCTGTAGCCCCAAGAGTGGCCAAACACTCTCTGTCACATTGGAAAAACCTGCGGCCTTCCTCCTCTTCCTTATCCCCGGGACACGAATACCCATTGTCCTTGAACACGAATTGCTTCGGGAGGTATTACATCTGGTGTTACAGGATATTGTCACATATATAACTTGAAGATGTTACAGGCATTAAATGTGCCACTGCACAAAGGAGAGGCAGCTTTGTAGATGATTCAAGAATATCTAGACAATTACACGTTTTGTTGCGACGAATAAGACCACCACTACCACACTTGAACACAGATTTTAAAAACAGATCGCGGCACACTTGTGAAACTAGCCCAGAGACACTTCAGCACTTTTGTGGGAAATATCCTTGTCTTTGAGGAGGAGCTGCTTCAGGAGCTCCTAAATCCGATTGATAATGTCTCTAAATACACTTCCAAAAAGATCGCTGCGCAGTAGTTCACCTCAATTTTGTGATGTGTATCGCCACACTCAAACACAAGACTCTAAAAAACGATCGCGACATACTTGCGAATCCTCTCAGTCTTCCTACACTACTATCGAACATTTGCGTGCATAAGCAAATTAGGTAAAGTGTTTAACGTCTCAGTACATTTGCATATGTTACTTTAAACGATTTGTTTCAAATACACTCGCACCCAAATACTGCACTGTCTCCCAGGTGACGCGGAATGGAAATGCATTATGGCAAAATACACTAGAAAAAAAATACATCAGTAAAATAAATGAGCGCAAATACACGGCGTCGAAACTCTGAAGACGATCCTACATGGAGTAATAACTACACAATTATGGAGGTTTGCTACATGAGGCATGGTCGTAACGGGGGAGCTTGCAAAGCGGCGGGACGTCCTTCTGCGGCGCAGCTCGCCACGGAGTGAAGTGCAGACTGGAAGCGGGGGGTTCTCTGGCTGTATCCACGAGAGCGTGAAACCATAGCTGTGAAGACCAGCACCAGCTTGTCCTGTGTGCTCAGACGAGCATTCATCTGCATATTGGGTAGAATGCCACACTCCTATTGGCTACTGAAAATACTGTTCAGGACTTCCCATCAACTGGTATTCCTCATTGGTTCCCACCAAATCTTTGAGTCTATATGAACTCTCCCCTTCCCCCAACCCTCCAATCCCGGTCTCACTCAGCCATCGTCAGCTCATCTGTATTGTTATGTGACTCTCTGTCTCTAATTAATCAATCATGAAGCGCAGCAGCAGCAGCACCACCACCAGCATCAGTGGGAATAGCAAGCGTTGTAGAATGGCTGAAGAAGAAGAGGGGTATATGTAAGTGAATATGGTCACGGTGTTTAGATCGAGAAAAAAAAGTAGTATGTTAAAAATTTCTCGTCGGTAATTCAGTTTTTTTCTTGTTTTACAGCGCTACTCCAGTACTTAGACGGATGGCGGAGGAAGAAGGGGCTGGTCCACAGCAATCTCCTCCTCATGAGGAAAGCCAGCGACTAGGACTGCAAAGGGAGTATAAAAAATTGTACTAATAGCATAATTTGTTTTTTCCATGTCGATGGTTTATTTCTTGTTCTTGTTATATGTAGCCCAGATGGTGGAAATCCAGAAGGGTTTGAAGACATTGCTGGAGGCTGGAAAAATACAACCACACGCTCTGGAACAGTCTCCAGCAGCAGTGGATAGACGGCGCCAACAATCGCGTAAGTTTTTAGAAAATATATATATCGTCTTGTTACAGCGACAGCTCTGGAAGTGCTAGACAGCATAGATAGGCAGCTGGAGGCAATTCAGCATTTGCAACAGTCTCCAGCTACTAATGAGACAGCAGAGCAGCCCTGTAAGTGTAAAAAGAATTCTAATTTTTTTGTATATGCCTGTAGTAGTATAGGTTATTTTTCCCTGACAAGTATTTATATTTACACATATGTCTTATTGTTGTTGCAGGTGAGATGGGTCAGCAGCATGTCGATTCTGACGAAGATGAAATACCTGATTGGGTCAGCGAAATCGCCCCAGACGAAGAGGTAGAAAGACAGCGTGACCTGGCCGCTTGGGAGGAGGATGAATTCCCTGAAGGGATGGTAGAAATACCGGACAACATTGATGAACTGCTCACGCTGTGGTACCACAGCAGGTAAGTTAATTACTCACTCTGCTTATAACCATATGATCGTCTGTACTCTTCCTTTCTTTCTTTCCTTACAGCAAACGTTGTACTTAATTTTTTTTTTCTTTCTTCAACAGCGGAGGCATCTCCACTGCAGCAGCAGCTGCACAGTGTGGTGCACATACCGGTGGTGGCTAAACCTTCTTCTTCACCAAAGTGGTGTCCGGCAAGGCACGCATCGCCTCTAAGGGCACTGCTACACGTAGTGCGAGAGACCGCCACCGACGACGCTGCTCCAGCACCGTCGTCCTGGCGTCCGTGGGCCGAACAATGAGCTACAGCCCCTCAGGTTATTGGATCAGGCTTGCAGCAGCGACTACAGCAGCAATAGTATCAGGAACCATCGTCATAGCCAGGTTGCTCTCACTGGCCTGACTCGGTAGCGTCACGTCATCCTTCTTCTCATCCTCGTCAGAACCGTCTCCAAAGAAATGTATGTCTGCCACACCAGGTACTGCTCAGCACCTCACCGACCCCGTCATCAACAGGATGGACATCACTCTGTACTTGTAGTAGTAGTAATAGAGACGATCCTGTGGCTAATGGCAATTGCCTCTCCTGTCCTTTCAGTGAAGGACATCATGTCAGTGGCCCCACACTGTAGTTAGAATACTTGGTGATTGCAGACGCCTTTGAAGAGAGAATCTCGTTCATGAGGATCGAGAATCCTTCAGGAGGGTACCACACCAAGAACCTGTTGGCTTTCTAAGGACGTGCCTTCCTGTAGTGGAAAAGGAGCTCCTCAAGGTAATCAGTGATCCACGGTATCCCGTCATTAAATGCAGTGTGGTACACTGCTCTGCATCAAACTATCGAACTCCCCCCCCTCCCCCCCCTGGAGTTGCCCATCAGTTGCCAAGTGGTTTCGTAAATCCACTTAGAGTGCTATACTGGTCCGGTTTTGAGAGATGGAAGTGAGAGGGTCGAATAAAGCGCTCAGCTGAATACTACACCTGGACATCCATACACATCTCTATGATCCGGTAAATGGAGGGTCTAGATATATCAAGCTCCATAAGCATACAGTTAATAAGCAGGCATGCATTAATGTCGAAAATAGAAAGGATAAGGTTTGTTTTGCACGGTCAGTCCTGGCTGGCGAGAGCAATTACAACTACAGAGATAATCCTGTGCGTCCTGGTACACACCATGTAGGTGATAATATTCGTGGGTGTCATAACTTTAATGGTATCAAGTACCCCATCAAGATCCAGAACATACCTAAATTTGAGGCACAGAATACTGGAATATCGGTTCATGCTTACGGCCTAGAGAAGAAAAGCAAGTCAGATGAGCAGGACAAGCAAATTGTCGTCGGGTCCCTCCATTTCTCAAAATTTGCCGGTGAGTTTGGCTGCATGTAAACATGCTGTTCTTCTCTGAAGGTGATAATTATCACTATGTTTGGATCAAAGACATGTCCTGACTCCTTTCCGCACAACTATCAACAGATTGTCGTGTAAAGCATATTTGCTTAAAGTGCCTGAATTATTTCTCCTCAGACAAGTTATTAGCGGCGCATTTATTAGACTGTTGCTTCCAAGGCCCTAGTATGTGTTATTATGTCTACTGAGAAAAACAGATTCATGAAGTTTAAAAAATGCTCACCACCAGGGGCGATGCCGTTTTTTAGTGCACGCCGACTCTGAATGCCTCCTCGCTCCTGTGACCAGCTGTGAAGGTGACCCCACGACCTCACATACCACCCTTACAAAAAAACACATACCATATGCTGCAGCGTACCAAATTTTATCATCCTATGATTGGAGTCTTAACTGATACAAATGTCATGTTGAGGATAATCGTGCAGTTTGGCTGCTCACTAAACTCGAAAAACGTTCGTGGGAGGTTGATAAGCTATACAGTGACAATGTTCCCATAACCAAATCGAAGGAGAATGAAGGTTTGTACAATAACGAGGTTGACTGTAATATTTCTGTTAGACAGAAATGCGGAAACTGCTCGTGGGGACGACTGTCATCTCACGGAGAAGTTCCGTGGCGCAGCTCACAATACATGCAATTTGAAGTACAAAACCAGTTACCATGGCACGTAGCAGTTTTCTTCGATGACGTAATCAGGTATCATACTCACTTTCTATTTGAGCACTTGCGTGATTTCGGCATGGCGAAAGATCAAGTCAGTGTCCTACTTGAGAGCGTCGAAAAACACATTTCATTCTCCAGACGAATGACGCCAAGAATTACGTACAGCTTCCTTGACATGTTAAGTTTCATGCAGGCACCACTCCAGAAACTCGTTGAAGCTCTACCTCGAAGCGATATGCATATCACCCGAGATGAATTTCCCGAAGATAGATAGTTTCAACTTGTGACTACAAAGGGGGTTTTCCAATACGAATATGTTGATAGTATGGCAAAAGTCAATGAAACCAGGCTACCGGACATAACCGCATTCTCCTGCAACCTTACAGGCAAAGCCATAACAGATGCAGCGTATGAGCGTGCCGTCAATACCTGGCAGGAATTCATCATCTCCACTTTAGGAGACTATGCACAGCTTTTCATGGACAGACGTGCGCTTGCTTGTGGACGTTTTCGAGAAATTTCAGAGTCTGTGCATGACCACATATTCTCTGGATCCCACCTTTTCTTACACTGCACCTGGGTTGTTTTGGGACGCAATACTCAAGGAAACGAAGTGCAGCATCGAATTATTGACCGATGATGACACGGGCAGACATGCGCTTGATGTGGACGTTTTCGAGAAATTCCAGAGTCTATGCGTGACCACATATTCTCTGGATCCTGCCTTTTGTTACACCTGAGTTGTCTTGGGACGCAGTGCTCAAGAAAACGAAGTGCAGCATCAAATTATTGACCGATGCTGACATGCTTCTTTTCTTTGAGCGAGGGATCCATGGGGGACTTTGGCAATATGTCCATAGTCATGCCAAGGCAAATAACCCACAGATGGGCAACAGTTTCAAAGCATCCCTTGATTCGAGTTAGATAATGTACTTGGATGTAAAAACTTTTACAAGTACACCATGCAGCAATCCCTGCCGATTGGTAAGTTTTGATGGTTGCTCAAAGAAGAATGCCAGGGATTAGGTGTGAAAATTGTGGGGAGTTGGCGGAGGAGGTACGATGGCTGATTCTGATGTAGGGTACGTGGTGGAGGCAGACCTTACATACCCTACTACACTATGTGACAGAAAGTTCCCGGACACCTGGCTGCAAATGACTTACAATTCGTGGCACACTCCATTGGTAATACTGGAATTTAATATGGTGTTGGCCCACACTGAGCCTTGATAGCCGGCTGGAGTGGCCGAGCAGTTCTAGGCGCTACAGTCTGGAACCGCGCTACTGCTATGGTCGCAGGTTCGAATCCTACCTCGGGTATGGATGTGTGTGATTTCCTGAGGTTAGTTAGGTTTAAGTAGTTCTAAGTTCTAGAGGACTGATGACATCAGAAGTTAAGTCCCGTAGTGCTCAGAGCCATTTGAACCATTTGATTTTGAGCCTTGATAACAACTTCCACTCTCGCAGGCATACATTCTATCAGGTGCTGGAAGGTTTGTTGGGGAATGGCAGCCCATTCTTCATGGCATGCTGCACTGAGGAGAGTATCGATGTCAGTCGGTGAGGCCTGGCGCGAAGTCGGCGCTCCAAAACATCCCAAAGGTGTTTTATAGGATTCATGTCAGGACTCTGTGCAGGCCAGTCCATTACAGGGATGTTATTGTCGTGTAACAACTCCGCCACAGGCCGTGCATTATGAACAGATGTTCGATAGTGCTCAAAGATGCAATCGCCATCCCTGAATTGTTCTTCAACAGTGGGAAGAAAGAAGGTGCTTAAAACATCAATGTAGGCCTATGCTGTGATAGTGCCACGCTAAACAACAAGGGGTGCAAGCCCCCTCCATGACACATCTGAATTTTACTGTTGGCACTACACATGCTGGCAGATGATGTTCACTGGGCATTCGCCATACACACATCCTGCCATCGGATCACCACATTGTGTACCGTGATTCGTCACTCCACACAACGTACTTCCACTGTTCAATCGTCCAATGTTTATGCTTTGTACACCAAGCGAGATGTCGTTTGGCATTTATCGGCGTGATGTGTGGATTATGAGCAGCAGCCGATCCAAGTTTTCTGACCTCTCGCCTAACTGTCATAGTACTTGCAGTGGATCCTGATGGAGTTTGGAATTCCTTTGTGATTGTCTGGATAGAGGTCTGCCTACTACAATTACGACCCTCTTCAACTGTCGGCCGTCTCTGTCAATCAACAGACGAGGTCGGCGTGTACGCTTTTGTGCTGTACGTGTCCCTTCACTTTTCCGCTTCACTATCACATCAGAAACAGTGGACCTAGGGATGTTTAGGAATGCGGAAATCTCGCGTACAGACGTATGACACAAGTGACACCCAACCACCTGACCACGTTCTAAGGCTGCAAGTTCTGTGGAGCATCCCATTCCGCTCTCTCACGATGTCTAATGAGTACTGAGGTCGATCATGGAGTACCTGGCAGTAGGTGGCAGCACAATGCACCTGATATAAAAAACGTATATTTTTGGGGGTGACCAGATACATTTGATCAGATAGTGTAGTTTGCATGATTCGCACGCTGATTTGCTGTAGTGTCCAAAGCAACTAGTTCTGGGAGAAGGCTCCACACCAAAACTGATGACAATGCTAGGGAATAAATGGAGATAGGTTATTCATTATGATAATTTCCAGCAGTGCCTCCTGCCATGCGGGGTAGCCACATAGGTGTCAATTCCATGCAGCACTACTTCAGTCTGTGCCACGTTGTGTTGTGACATTCTGCGTGCACGTGGGGGCCCTACACGATATTAGGCAGGTGCACCAGTTTCTTTGGCTCTTCAGTGTGCTTTATATGGATGCAGATAGCTTCATCTATTGAGCGAAGAACTGCGACCCATATGAAGTAATGAGCTACCATGGAAATAAGTCCGACACATCCTCATACATTGCTGATAATCCTTATGGTATTGTTCCACAGAACAAGAAGGTTATCGGACTTACGAAAGACGAGGCGAATGGATTGCGATTGTGGAGTTTGCAAGTCTGCGATCAAATATGTATGTGTATCGCATGTTGGAATGTGCCATCCAGAGGTGGGGTAAGGGTGTGCATCATATGGCATTGAGAGCCATCTCTATGGAAGACTATTTGCAGTGCCTGTACAACGATGTTAGCGGTGCTGCACTGCAGACACCGCATCTGGTACAGCAGAGTAATATTCGATCGAGATGACACGAGGAAGAGGTGGAGGATTCTCATTGAGTGAAGGGTAGAGAATGAGTGAGAGAAATGGAGAGAGAGAGAGAGAGAGAGAGAGAGAGAGAGTTTGCAGAGTAGTAGTATGACCCTTTTATTATAGTGTAAGTAATTTGTGTGCACATGTGTGTATTTGTGTGTCTGTATGTGTGTGTGTGTGTGTGTGTGTGTGTGTGTGTGTGTGTGTGTGTGTGTGTGTCTGGTGTAAATATTATTGTGAAGTATGTATACATCTATATAAACACACATAGGCAATGTGTGGAAAAAAATAAAAATAAAGTACATATGCACACCATGTGTGTATGAAAGATTAAAGTTTAAAGAAGTTAAGAAAGCATAAACACGAAATATATTTATTGAAATAACCGTAAACAGAAAAAGAAATATATATTTATTTATTCAAACTAATGTATTTGCATGCCCTGTTAATATAGATCTATGCACCATGTGCATCTTGTAAATATAATAGTTTTTTTTAATTTTTTCACCTGCTGCTAGCCATTTCTTAAATGGCTAATGGCAGGTGAAAAAATTTTTAAAAAAATTATATTTACAAGATGCACACACACACACACACACACACACACACACACACACACACACACACACACACACACATATATATATATATATATATATATATATATATATATATATATATATATATATATATATAGCTCACAGTGCATCAGAATTAGTATTATTGTAAAAACCTCTGCTATTGAGGCTCTTGAAATTAGATTCTAAGTATGCACTGTCCATCATCATAATTATTGTAAAAGCTATGCTGCTAGAAGTATGGTATTCTGCCTTGTCATGGATGAAGCCTCTTCCACTTTTGTCCATAGCCAGTCTTTTCATTTCTGAATATTTGCCTCCTTTGATATTGTCTAGCATTTGATATCTTCTGTTTCCTCTTCCCCTTTTTACCTTCACCATTCCTTCTATTCCTTCCTTCAATTAACAGTCCCTCCTCAAACAATGGCCAGTCCAGTTCCATTTTCTCTTTCTGTTTGCTTTCAGCATGTTTCTGTCTTCCCCAACTCTTCTTAATACTTCTTCATTCATTACTCGGTCTTCCCACTTCACTTTTTCCATTCTTCTCCAATCCACATCTCTAGTGCCTCCAATCTTCTTTCATCTTCCTTCCTCAATGTCCAGGTCTCCGCACCATATAGTGCAACGCTCCAGATGTAACATTTGCCAAGTCTTTTCCTAGATCTTTGTTTAGTGGTCCACAAAGTAATTTCCTCTTGAATCCTTCTTTTGCCATTGCAATTCTTTTCCTAATTTCTGTTGAGCAATACATATCGTCCATTACTACTCTTCCCAAGTAATTGAAGTTATTCATTTGCTCTATTTCCTCTCCCCCTATTTTCATATGGCATTTTCTCCCCTTTCCTCCATTTACCATGCTTTTAGTTTTCTTCTTGTTAATCTTCAATCCATACTCTTCTAATTTTGCATTTAGATCATCTATCATTTGTTCTATTTCCCTTGCACTCTCTGCCATCACAACCATGTCATCTGCAAATCTTATAGCCGGCCGTGGTGGTCTAGCAGTTCTAGGCGCGTAGTCCAGAACCGCGCGGCTGCTACGGTCGCAGGTTCGAATCCTGCCTCGGGCATGGATGTGTGTGATGTCCTTAGGTTAGTTAGGTTTAAGTAGTTCTAAATTCTAGGGGACTGATGACCACAGATGTTAAGTCCCATAGTGCTCAGAGCCATTTGAACCATTTTTTTGCAAATCTTATACAATCCACTCACCGACCCCCTATATAAACTCTTCTCCTTCCATCAAAACTTTCACAAATAATTTCCTCCACATGTATATTGAACAACAACCTCGTCTTACACCTCTTCCCAGTCCAATTTCTTCACTCATCACGCCCCCTACTCTTACTCTTGCTCTCTGCTTCAAACATAAATTTCTAATTAGCCGTTTATCCCTCCAGTCAACTCCATGTTTCCTTTGGATTTCCATCAGTCTGTCCCATCTGACACAGTCAAAAGCCTTCTAAAGATCAATGAACACAACATACACCTTCCTTTTCTTCTCAATGTACCTCTCCCCCATCACTGTTAGTAGCTCAATGGCATCTCTAGTTCCCACTCCTTGCCTGAAACCAAATTGCTCATCTCCTACTACGCAATTTAGCTATGCTTCTGGAACTGTGGAATTTAGTTATAGTAAAAGTATCTCCAGATTGGTTTTTAGCATAGATTTATATATCTACAAAAATTGTAATTTTCTCATCCAGCGCTTCTGGAAATAAAAAAAATTTAAAAATTATTCTCAGCCAGTTTTACTGTTGTAGTAAGTAAGTTAAAAGTATCTTTGCATTGGAATTTCGGAGTCAAATTGTACCTCATAAACTATATTGTAATCTCAGGAATGAACTGTAATCTTAAGACCTGAGTTTTATCAGCTATCATGCAGCACGAAGTGGGTTATGGGAGCAGGAAACACTTGACCGCGTCTACTCGCAAAGACATATAGTCAAAATGTCTAAAATTATATCTCCTGTGCTTGAAGAAAACCGTAGACATAGTATCTGGACGAAACTGCACACTGTAAAAGTGGGAACAGGATGAAGAGAAGTCATACACTTATTATGACGTAAAAAAATTCATTTATTTCTCATCCAACTTAAAGCTAATTTCACATTTTTATAAGGAGACAGAGCAACATTATTTTCACACATCTTCTTCCTCTTGAGTCGATGGAGTGCAGCACACCTGTAGAATTCCAGGGCTTGAATAGCAGCAAACTTGAAGATTCGACACCTCCATGAGAGTTTCTTCTTCCCCTTCATGCAGATGATAGTATCTGTGTGTTTGAATAATCGAAGCGGCGTCACCATATCTTTGTAGGCTAGGCCTGAATGATCTCAGTGAATTCCATGGAAGAAATGTGCTAACCACTTTGCACTCTTCCGTGTTTTAGCGCACTTCATATCCTTGAAAGACCTCGGTGATGCAATGTCTGCTGAGAATGTCTCTATTATCCTGGCATATTCTGTATATGCTACAAATGCAACATCTTTAAATATGAACTGGCTACACTCATCATCATAGAAACCCTGAGCGTTTGCAATGGTGTTCACACCTTGTGATGCCATTGTGGAATGTTCTGGGTAATGGCGTAGCAGATGTTCATTTATACAGCTCGTTGCACAACACTGGTGAGTGGGCAGTCGTTGATCACACGGTCATGTAGAACTAGAGCATACGCTGCAGTGGTTTCTGGCAAATTGGTTAAAGATTCAAATTTAAATCGTACATCTATAGGTCCATACGTAATTATCTCTTTCTACTTCGAGCAGTCTATTACGATGATCGATGATATCTCTTTGATTTTCGTGGACTAAGTAGACACTCTCCTCCTTCTTCTTCAGCAATTTCATAAGAAGCACGAAACCTTGTGTATATGCCATATGCTAGACTGTATACATTTTCATCCCACTGGAGGTGTAAATTGTCATATGGCTAGAATTCTGTCTTCAGTCAGACTCTGGCATTGTTTAGCTTGATTTAAATTGCAGTTGTCAAATACAGTGGAATCATTTGCTATATTCCCTCTTCTATCAGTCTGAAGCGCAAGTATGATGAATCTAGACGTCTCTAGCTGCGAAGAGGTTTTAATAACCTATGTTTGTCTGGTTGCATTCGGTAACACTGCGTATTCGAAAACCCCCCAAGAACGAAATGTTAGTGATAGATATGTACCGGAATGAGTTCCTGTTTAGCTTCATAATAATCTACTTAATGTCCTCAAAGTAACCCATAAGCATTTTTAGAGGTATGCATGCAGTAAATCACTTGTACTCTGCAACTACTCTATCTGCTAGATCGTCTATGAAGCATCCCTCATTTTATAAACCATTCAAATCCGTGGGTGACACAGAGACGTATGTTTTAAGGTTTGATGTTATGCTAAAAACATTGCGTGTACAGTCGATCTCAGACCTCTTGAAACAAGAATGCTAAAGTGTTACGTCTAGGCTTGGATCCCATCGTAGTGCTTCCGTCAGTTTTCTTGAATGACCCCTCCAAATATATGAAACTCTTGCATGGAAGTGTCAGCTCGTGTTGGTTCTGGATGACAATCCTAATTTCATCATTCTTATTGAATGTGGTTGAAGCGCAAGACTTATGCGAGAAGTATTCCTGTCGTATAATTCACTCATCATACTCTACTGGTCTGGTTGTATTGAGTGAGGACGTCATTACGAGTTTTCAGGTTAACTGATTTAAAAAAAAAAAAAAACTCGTAGTTCGCACATGTTCTCTCTCTGCGGTTCGCCGGCGAAGTCATGTGCTGCGGATTGTGTGCACTGGTTTTATACCGTACGCCCATCCTGCCTTAGATGTAATCGTACAATGATTTCCTCACCACGAAAATCGACAAGTTGATTATTGCGATCCACAATGCGCACCTCCAAATAGTCCAATGTCTCAACTGTTACTGGAAGGTATATTCCATTGGTGGGAGTCTCAACAACCTTATACCCCGTTGCAACTGCAGGGAAGAATCCGTAAATAGTATGAAACAGACTGTCTCTGAGATAGGAGTTCGTTGCAATGTTACACTCGACTCGGATTGAGCTGTCGGGCAGTATATCCACAGTCTGATCTGAGTTGTAAAATTTACTAGGATCCTTCTTCAAAACCTGTCCTTTTGTGAAACCCAGAAGGCGCCATATTGAACTTTCTGTCAATCGTTGCATTCACAATCAGTATTTCAGATTTAAGTGTATTGATGTTTGCACGTAACTCAATATCTTTTCCAGGCTGATTTAAAACTTCGTTTAAATCGTCACTATCAAACGCACCAGGTTTTATTTCCACAATGTCTTTTTCACCATTAATATCAAGATGCACTTGGTTATTAGCCTCAGTGATATTTGGGATGCTGTTGTACGTCTCCAGTCCAATCAATGCAATACTCCATTCATCAATGTTCAGATCAATTGGCAGGAAATAATTTGCATGTAATACAGACGATCGTTCTTTTAAAGCTGTAGTATACAACATTGCATCTGAACCTCAACTGATGAACGAATGTTTAAAGTTCTTCCTTGTATATTCCGCTTCTTCTTTGTAAACGTCAAGAGAAACATGATGTCCGCAGAGGTGTGTATTGAAGTCTTGATAGTTCTGAAAACTATTGCACACACGTCTTTGCGAGTGAAGTATCGTTGTAATTCTTCTGGCGGTTGCAGGTCACCAAATGACTCGAAATAGTAAACGGTACTTGCATTTTTCTTAACATATGATACACAGTGGGTGCCACGACCTCCAGCAACATCTAAATTCACAATACCACGTTCACCAGTTTTCAACATAGTCTTCGGTAATATACCCCGCATAAACACACCACGGAATCTTGGGTTAAACAATTTTTTCTAACAAACTTAAGAAGATCAGTATTTGTGAGTGGCCGATCTGGTAGGACTGCTAGCGGACTTTTTTTTTTATTTATGAATAAATCAAGCCATTTCCAATACGGTTTCAAGTATATTCCGATGGCTGCGGCTTCCATAATACGGTTATGTCTTCTTGCTTCTTCTAACTGCGCTTGGGAGTTTTGCGCGTTCTTGACTGTTCGAGCAATAGTTGCAGCACCACCAGCGAGGGACCCTACCGCTGAGAGAGAGATGAGGGCCGGGATGAGGAATGGAAGAAAACCACCAGACGATTTGAGCACTGGTAGAACTCGAGGAGCTTTCTTCTTCTTCTCGTACCCTTCTGCTTCAGAGTGCTTTTAGCTGCACACATCGCTATCAGGATACAGTTCTCCAAACATCTCTGTTTCCCACCCTTCTTCTTGTTTAGTTCAGAACATGCAGCGTTCATAACTCACTTGAAATTCATCACTCCTAAATCAAACGTAATGTTTCCACCCATGGTTTCATCAATTGTAAATGCTGCAATGCGTTGACCTATACAAATACCCTTTCTACTGCTTACCGCCTAAGCCTTGTCAGCTAAAATCCTCTCTGCAACGTGACAACTTAGGAGATCTTTATTTGCAGCATATGCAATGTTGTGTTCCGTACAAGCTTCGTTGAGCAGATTAACCCCCTTATCACCTCGTGCCAAGCGTTTCTGAAGCTTTATTGCAGTTCCACAGTAGTTATGCCCCAGAATGTGTAATTCCACTGGCAGTTTGTCTAGAATACCACCACCTTCTCTGATGCGTCTTATAGCACGCATGTTATGCTACTGCAGTGGTTGTGGACTGAGCACCTCATTATACTGCATATCGTTAGCATCAATCCAACTGTTTTGTGTTGCAGGAAAACCAAGCCACTTGACTAACGCCCTATTTCCCTGACATCTTATGACTCTCTCTACGAGAAACACATGCGGTTCTGAGCCTTTCTACAGCTCCTCGGTGTAGAAGCAAGCTGCAATTTCTTCAACTTTATTGTCCTTCAAGATATAAGTTTTAGGATACATTCTTTGCACTTTGAAACCGTAAGTAACTCTGTTGACCAGTTCAGCAGGTATGGTTTCTCAAATTCTGTCTTGTGTTTTGACATATGTACCAAATCATCTACATTAAATTTCTGTTTGCCTGGATCCAGCATTTTAATGCGATAGTACACTGCATCTATGAGTCTATTTTCACGAACATCGATTGGTCTCATTTTTACTCTGCTATTTTTAGTTCGACTATACTGAGCAATTACTGCTGGGAAGATATCTGTCCATTTGTATGAGCCAGACGAGAAGACTAAAACCCATCTGCATTTGACCTTGTATTGTTCTGTTCTGACTCTTCACCATACTCGACTTCAGTTGAGTGAATGTGAGTGATGTATTCCATACCGCTGTATCACTGTCTTGAAATACCTACTGTAAGACTTTCCGTCCTGTTTATCTGGCCAGGCGCGTGACGGATAATGAATTCGTCAATGGCACCATCGTTTTCGTGTGGTTTTGTTTCTGCCGAGAGCTGCCTGAGAGTTTCAGTAATCGGTTTGAAGGTCTCTCTTAGTATATATATGAAGATACAATTAATTATCATTTATTTCCTCTTAGTGTTTGCCGTCGATCCATATGCCCTAACCATGTTGTTATTATTGTGATCTTCTGTACAAATACTGGTTTGATGCAATTCTCCATGCTACTCTATCCTGTGCAAGCCTCTTCATCTCCAAATAACTACTGCAACCTACATCCCTCTGAATCTGCTTACTGTGTTCATCCCTTGGTCTCCCTCTACGATTTTAATCCCTCATGCTTCTCCCAAGTACTAATCTGATGATCACTTGATGCCTCAGAGTGTGCCCTAAGAACCGATCCCTTCTTCTAATCAGGTTGCACCACAGATTTCTCTTCTCCCGAATTCTGTTCAGTACCTCCTCATTAGTTAATCTTCAGCATTCTTTTGTAGCACCACATTTCAAAAGCTTCTACTCTTTTCTTGTTTATACTGTTTATCGTCCATATTTCACTTCCATACATGGCTACAGTCCAGACAAATGCTTTCAGAAAGGACTTCCTGACACTTAAATCTATACTCGATGTTAACAAATTTCTCTTCTTCAGAAACGCTCATCTTACCATAGCCAGTCTACATTTTATATCCTCGCTACTTTGGCTATTATCAGTTATTTTGCTTCCCCAAACAGCAAAACTCCTCTACTATTTTAAGTGTCTCATTTCCTAATCTAATTCTCTCAGCATCACCTGATTTAATTCGGCTACATTCCATTATCCTCGTTTTGCTTTTGTTGATATTCATCCTATATGCTCCTTTCAAGACACAGTCCATTCCGTTCAACTGGTCTTCAGAGTCCTTTGCTCTGTCTGAAAGAATTGCAATGTCGTCAGCAAACCTCAAAGTTTTTATTTCTTCTCCCTGGACCTTAATTCCTACCCCAAAATTTCCTTTTGTTTCCTAAAATGCTTAGTTAGTATATAGATTGAATAACATTGGGGGTGGGCTACAACACTGTCTCACTCCCTTTTCAACCACTGCTTCCCTTTTGTGCCCCTTGACACTTATAACTGCCATCTGGTTTCTGTACAAATTGTAAATAGCCTTTCGCTCTCTGTATTTTACCCCTGCCACCTTTAGAATTTGAAAGTGAATGTTCCAGTCAACATTGGCAGAAGCTTTCTCTAAGTAGGTTTGCCTTTCCTTAACCTATCTTCTATGAGATGTTGTAGAGTCAGTATTGCCCCCCATGCTCCTACAATTATCTGGAATCCAAGCTGATCTTCCCCGAGGTCGGCTTCAACCAGTTTTCCCATTCTGCTGTAAAGGATTTGTGTTAGCATTTTGCAACCGCAACTTATTAAACTGATATTTCGGTCATTTTCACACCTGTTAGCACCTGCTTTCTTTGGAATTAGGATTATTATAGTCTTCTTGAAGTCTGAGGGTATTTCGCCTATATCATACATCTTGCTCACCAGATGGAAGAGTTTTGTCATGGGTGGCTCTCCCAAGGCTATCAGTAGCTCTAACAGAATGTTGTCTACTCCCAGGGCCTTCTTTCCACTTAAGTTTTTCAGTACTTTGTCAAATTCATCACACAGTATCATCTCTCCCTTCCCATCTTCCTTTACATCCTCTTCCATTTCCATAATATTGTCCTCAAGTACATCTCCCCTGTATAGATCCTCTATAAACTCCTTTCACCTTTCTGCTTACACTTCTTTGCTTAGGACTGTTTTCCCATCTGAGCTCTTGATATTCACTCAGGTGGTTCTCTTTTCTTCGAAAGTCTCTTTAATTTTCCCATAGGCAGTGTCTTTCTTATCCCTAGTGATATATGCTTCTACATCCTTACATTTATACTCTAGCCATTCCTGTTAGCCATTTTGCACTTCCTCGATTTCATTTTTTAGATGTTTGTATTCCCCTTTGCCCACTTCATTTATTGCATTTTTAAATGTTTGCCTTTCATCGATTAAATTCAATATATCTTGTGTTACCCAAGGATTTCTACTAACCCTCGTCTTTTTGCCTACTTGGTCCTCTGCTACCTTCACCATCTTATCTCTCAAAGCTACCCATTCTTCTTCTACTGTACTCTTTCCCCTGTTCTTGTCAATCGCTCCCTAATGCTCCTTCTGAAACCCTCTATAACTTCTGGTTCTTTAAGTTTATCCAGGTCCCATCTCCTTAAATTCCTGCCTTTTTGCAGTTTCTTCAGTTTTAATCCGCAGTTCATAACCAATAAATTGTAGTCAGAGTCCACATCTGTCCCTGGAAATGTCTTACAATCTGAAATCTGATTCCTACATCTCTGTCTATCCATTATATCATCAATCTGAAACCTTCCCCAGTGTCTGAAGAGCTCTTCTACATATACAACCTTCTCTCATGATTCTTAAACCAAGCTATGATTAAGTTATGCTCTGTGCAAAATTTTATCAGGTGCATTCCCCTTTCATTCCTTTCTCTGAGTCCATATTCACCTACTACTTTTTCCTTCTCTTCCTTTTTCTACTACCGAATTCCAGACCCCAATGACTATTAAATTTTCAGCTCCATTAACTATCTGAATAATTTGTTCTATCTCATCATACATTTCTTCAATCTCCTCCACATCTGTACTGCTGTGGTGGATGTGGGCTTCATGTCTATCCTGGCTACAATAATGCGTTCACATGCAGTTCATAATAGCTTATCCACATTTCTATTTTTTTAATCATTATTAAACCAACTCCTGCATTACCCCTATTTTATTTTGTATTTATAACCCTGTACTCCTCTGACCAGAAGTTGTGTTCCTCCTGCCACCAAACTTCACTATTTCCCACTATATCTAACTTTAAGCCATCCATTTCCCTTTTTAAGTTTTCCAACCTGCCTGCCCAACGAAGGGATCTGACATTCCACGTTCTGAGCCATAGAACGCAAGTTCTTGCTCCTGATAATGACGTCGTCCTGAGTAGTCCCTACCCAGGGATCCAAATAGGGGATTATTTTACCTCCAGAATATTTTACCCAAGAGGATGCCATCATCATATAACCATACAGTAGCGTTGCATGCCCTCAGAAAAATTATGGCTATAGTTTCCCCTTACTTTGTGTCATTCACAGTGCCAACACAGTAAGGTCATTTTGGTTCATGTTACAAGGCCAGATCAGCCAATCGTCCAGACTGTTTCCCCTGCAACAACTGAAAAGGCTGCTGCCCCTCTTTGGGAACCACACATTTGTCTCGCCTCTCAACAGATACCCCTCCATTGTGGTTGCACATACAGTATGGCTATCTGTATCGCTGAGATACGCAAACCTCCCCACCAACAGCAAGGTCCATGGTTCATGGGCAACCGTATTTTCTCTTGAACGGCTTTAAACACGTGAATGACTTTCTGCTTCGTTTGTATCTCTGTGTATACTAATCAGCCGTCCCTGCAGCGTGAGGCTTTCTATATCTGCTTTTCTTCCTCTTATTAAGTGGCTGCTCCTCCTTCTCAACAAAAAGAGCCTCTACATATATTTTCCCCTCAATAGCCTCGACCTTTTCAGTTAAGTCGGTTACTGTCTTATCGATTTCATTAACTAACTCATTTAACGCGCTGATCATTCTCAGAAGAATCTGGTAATAAGTCTCTAGCTCCCTGCGCATACCTCCAACTTTTTGCATGACAGCCTGAATTTTCACATCCATGACCAAGCGAATGTTCTGTCTTTGTACACCCATTCTCTCAGGTGAATTTGTCCATAGTGCAGCGTACGCTGATGTACTGCTCACCTCTCTTGCTGGGCTCCACACACTCACACACACACACACACACTCACACACACACACACACACACACACACACACACATATATATATATATATATATATATATATATATATATATATATATATATATATATATACACTCCTGGAAATTGAAATAAGAACACCGTGAATTCATTGTCCCAGGAAGGGGAAACTTTATTGACACACTCCTGGGGTCAGATACATCACATGATCACACTGACAGAACCACAGGCACATAGACACAGGCAACAGAGCATGCACAATGTCGGCACTAGTACAGTGTATATCCACCTTTCGCAGCAATGCAGGCTGCTATTCTCCCATGGAGACGATCGTAGAGATGCTGGATGTAGTCCTGTGGAACGGCTTGCCATGCCATTTCCACCTGGCGCCTCAGTTGGACCAGCGTTCGTGCTGGACGTGCAGACCGCGTGAGACGACGCTTCATCCAGTCCCAAACATGCTCAATGGGGGACAGATCCGGAGATCTTGCTGGCCAGGGTAGTTGACTTACACCTTCTAGAGCACGTTGGGTGGCACGGGATACATGCGGACGTGCATTGTCCTGTTGGAACAGCAAGTTCCCTTGCCGGTCTAGGAATGGTAGAACGATGGGTTCGATGACGGTTTGGATGTACCGTGCGCTATTCAGTGTCCCCTCGACGATCACCAGTGGTGTACAGCCAGTGTAGGAGATCGCTCCCCACACCATGATGCCGGGTGTTGGCCCTGTGTGCCTCGGTCGTATGCAGTCCTGATTGTGGCGCTCACCTGCACGGCGCCAAACACGCATACGACCATCATTGGCACCAAGGCAGAAGCGACTCTCATCGCTGAAGACGACACGCCTCCATTCGTCCCTCCATTCACGCCTGTCGCGACACCACTGGAGGCGGGCTGCACGATGTTGGGGCGTGAGCGGAAGACGGCCTAACGGTGTGCGGGACCGTAGCCCAGCTTCATGGAGACGGTTGCGAATGGTCCTCGCCGATACCCCAGGAGCTCAAAGTCCGTCAACTGCACATACGGTTCACGTCCACGCTGTCGCGGCATGCTACCAGTGTTAAAGACTGCGATGGAGCTCCGTATGCCACGGCAAACTGGCTGACACTGACGGCGGCGGTGCACAAATGCTGCGCAGCTAGCGCCATTCGACGGCCAACACCGCGGTTCCTGGTGTGTCCGCTGTGCCGTGCGTGTGATCATTGCTTGTACAGCCCTCTCGCAGTGTCCGGAGCAAGTATGGTGGGTCTGACACACCGGTGTCAATGTGTTCTTTTTTCCATTTCCAGGAGTGTATATATATCAATAACGAGAAACCCATACTGACAATTATTCCAGCAATTGGCACACATCTTTACAAAATCATTGGACGACATATCAGTTCCTACATGCACATGTTAAAAGTGGTTTTCAATTCATATTGTCTTGTTTGAACGCTGTAATGAGGTTTGCATTATCCCTAACCAACTGTTTCGGGATTCTGGAATGTTTTTGACTTAGATAAAATACGTCAGCACCATACGACAGCCTAAACAGAAATATTTTCGAATTTGGTATTGGTTTTCCACAGCAACATCGTCATATATGAAAACAGTGTTTGGCTTTGCTTTTTTAGATGGGGGGATATCACCACTTTCACTGAATGTCATGTATGTAATGCCCTTTACACCGTACAATATCTACTGCGATAGTTGAGACCTGGGCTGAAACAGTGTTTTTGAGAATACATGAACATGATCAAATCGGACTCTATCTACATGTGTTAGCAGCATCATGAGAACATTAGTCTTCCCACAATTGGACGGACCCTCAATAATTGCTCGTATATTATTGGGAAGTAGTATTCCATTCTTCTTCTTCTTCATGTCTTCTTTTGCATCTTCACAGGACCAGTCACTGACAACAAAGTCCTTGTGATGAGGATGTTTCATACACTCTGCCATGATACCGACTACGTCAGGTGCTGACATATATAGAAAAATGGACTTGTAAGGATGTTAATAGTTTTGTAGCCACTGTACCTCCAGTACTTAACCAACTGAGCTTTTCTGACTACACAGAGAATTCAGCTATATAGTTTACCCACGAATTCATTTTGTCAATGACTGGTGAGGAGATGTTTGAGGCAGTTGTCTGCTGCTGCATAGTTATAGGTGCAGCATCGAAAATAATGATATTAATAAGTGTAATACTTGAACTACCGGGTGATCAAAAAGTCAGTATAAATTTGAAAACTGAATAAATCACAGACTCATGTAGATAGAGAGGTACAAATTGACACACATGCTTGGAATGACATGGGGTTTTATTAGAACCAAAAAAATACAAAAGTTCGAAAAATGTCTGATCAGAATAGCAATAATCAGCATAACAAAGTAAGACAAAGCAAAGATGATGTTCTTTACAGGAAATGCTCAATATGTCCACCATCATTCCTCAACAATAGCTATAGTCGAGGAATAATGTTGTGAACAGCACTGTAAAGCATGTCCGGAGTTATGGTGAGGCATTGGCGTCGGATGTTGTCTTTCAGCATCCCTAGAGATGTCGGTCGATCATGATACACTTGCGGCTTCAGATAACCCCAAAGCCAATAATCACAAGGACTGAGCTCTGGCGACCTGGGAGGTCAAACATGACGAAAGTGGCGGCTGAGCACATGATCATCACCAACGACGTGTGCAAGAGATCTTTCATGCATCTAGCAATATGGGGTGGAGCTCCATCCTGCATAAACATCGTACGTTCCAGCAGGTGTTTATCAGCCAGGCTGGGGATGATGTGATTCTGTAACATATCGGCGTACCTCTCACGCATCATGGTAGCAGTTAACAAAACCAGAATCACGCATTTCCTCGAAGAAAAAAGGCCCGATAACGGTAGATGTGGTAAATTCAACCCATACCGTAACTTTCTAGTCGTGCATAGGAGTTTCCACGACAGTTCTAGGATTTTTGGTAGCCCAAATTCTGCAGTTGTGGGCGTTGACAGACCCTCGGAGTGTGAAATGAGCTTCGTCGGTCCACAACACATGCCCTCTGCTTCGCTAAATCACCAGATAACAGTTCATGATGGCGATGGATTTTGTACAGATAGCATCGGAGGGTACGCCTCAGTGCCAACCAAACAGTAGTGTATGGAATGCCGGTGCGACATGTGACTGCACGAGCGCTGACTTCCTCGTGCATAGACGAACCCGTTACAGTCTCCATTTCTTCCTGAACTGTCTCAGCAGCATTACACCTTGTGCTCAGTCAGCCACTATGGGGTCTATCGTCTAAACAACCCGTGGCTTCAAACTTTGAAATCATTCTCGCCACAGCTGCATTTGTCAACGGACCTTTACCCATTCGAATCCCCTTCTTATGGCGATAGGATCGTAATGCTGAACTAGCACATTCCCCATTCTGATAATACAGCTTCACTAAAAGCGCCTTTTCAGGTAACGTCAACATGCTGCGACTGCTGGCGCATCTGATTCTCTCTTTCATTACAGCTCCTTTTATACACTATTGTCATGCGCAGTCACTGACGTTTTACTGTCCAGCGCCATCTGTCGGACATTTAGTGAACTTTGTTTTTTTGTTCTAATAAAACCCCATGTCATTCCAAGCATGTGTGTCAATTTTTGCCTCTTTATCTACATTATTCTGTGGTTTATTAAGTTTTCAAATTTATACTGACTTTTTGATCACCCAGTATAATGCGAGAAGTATGAAATATAGTTTCAGGTTATATGTATATACATACATTATTTATTTAAGCACCATACATCACATGCAGTATTTCAAAAAAATCATCAGACTCTTTCTTTATCTTCTTCTTCGTACCTGTACAGTATTTTCCAAACCAAGCTTTTTGATATGCAATGATTTCCGCATGTATTTCCTTCAGATCAATGGGTACCTCACAATACTCGGGTTTTTCACATGCATATTTAACTGGTTTCTCTTTTGGTTCTGTATTCATGTGCAGACAAATGTATTGCTCCAAATCATCAACATGTACACTATGCATGCATAGAAAGTTTTGCAAAGTTTACAACATCACTGTATGCGGAGTCTATGCTCAGCAACCAATGATTCAGTCTCTCCAATGCAAGGTGTAGCACAGTATCCACATCATGTAAGTTCATAACTGAGGCATGCCATAGATAAACCTATTTGTCACATGATTTCACACACTGTGCAGACTAATCATACAACGTTCTAGTAGATAGTGTCACATCGGTAAGGCGAATGTCTGGGGGTGTATGAGTTGGATAATACTCCAAAATCATCTGCTGATTGATGTAGCACTCTGCACGACGTATTTTGTCCCAGTCGGACACTGAAATAGGCACTTTAACACCGTTTGATGCATTTTCAATTTCTACTCTCACATGCAAGCACCAGTCACGATGTGCTTCTATACACACATTTACATGTTTCATTCCACTAGGAGTTAAATTGTATGTAGAGCTGAAAAGTATGCATACATTTGATACCTTCTTATCCACAGCATCTGCACTCTGTGCCTGCACTAGCACAGGGATGTTCTGCTGGGATGGGCTGCGTGTCATTGACCGGTACTGTCCTCCATCTTGCTGTTGTTTAGGACCACCAGCAGCATTCAATGTGCTGGGAACAGCCTGTGTGTCCTCCTCACACAAATTGATGATTGGAACAGACAATAACAACTCCATGTCCTGCTCCAGCAAGTGGGCTATGTGTGCTACAGAATCCCACGTGATCGCTACAGGTTCAGACGTGCTGGAGGTTGTTGTTGCTGCAAGGCAAGAGCTCAGTCCAGGTCTCAACAAGATGGCAGCTGAGGTTGTCACAGGTCCAGACGTGGCAGAGGTCGACAGGTTGGAGCTCGCCCATGCAGGCTTGGACTGTCGAAAGCAACTTCAGAACGAAGAGGAGGAAGCATTACATATGGACCAAGACACGAAAACAACCAATAATGATAGTAGTAGTAATAAAAATACTAAGAATGCTAACTACAGACAAAGGTGTGATATGTCGTATTTACTTTTCCGTTTCTTTCTGTTCTGCAGGGCTGTGCTTGTTCACTACTGCTGTTGATGCTTCATGTTTCGTCTTCGTCTTCTTCTCCTTTGCTGCTGCTGCTGACGTTACCAGATACTGCATTCTATTGGTTTAAGCGTTTCACATGAGCGGATTCTGGGATCCTATTGGTTCCTACCCTTTTTTCTGGACCGCCATATTGGACTATGTCACAGGAGGGAAGTGGTGGAGGGCTGACAACACACTCTGGTGGTGGTGTGAACTAGGTCAGTTGGTCTCCAAACCTCAAGGTGAACACCTATGGTTCATTGTGGAATAGTTTGAAGTTAATGCAGGGTGTTAGGCAATTTCAGTATAGGTAGGCAGTTCCATTACAAGCATCTATCTGCATCAGTACTGAAATGCATGTTCATGACATCCCACTGCATTGCCAATATTTGTCGAAAAGTATTTGCCACATGCTCATCCATTATCTTTCCTTTCCATTCATTGTGTAGGGGCTATACATACACTGCGCATCTCTGCGCTTGCATGTAGCACATGTATTAAATTCATCCTTGCTCTTCAGCAGCATTTCCTCAATTGTACACAAGGTTGCTTGTGATGAGTGGGTGAACATCTTGCCTCTTGCGCTTAGGAAGACTGAGCGGACATTTATCGAATGATCTACAGTTACAGCACACATATTTATCAGTATGGGTTGCGAAGTGTATCTTAGCCCCATCCTGGAGCATATTCATTATTTCATGAAGCATATTCATCTTCACCAAATGTCATTTCTATCAACACAGTCCTCAGCTGCATTGTTACAGCTAGTATACTCCTCCTTCTCCAGCACAGATATTTCATCCATTGAACACAGTAAACCATTATATCCATCCTACCAGCCTAGCAGCTAGACGCAGACTGAGTGCATTTCCTACCATTTTCCACCAGATCACCATCTTGGGTTACATTATAGGAGGGAAGACGGGGGAGGGCCGACAGCACCCTGTGGTGGTGGTGATGTTGTGAAGTAGGTTAGCTGGACTCTGGACCTCATGGTGAACATGCTGGATGGCTACTGTCTATGACAACTCAAATTGTTTAAATAAACAATGCATACTTACGTCTGTCCTATCCGTCAGCGTAGCACAGACCGAGTCCTTTTCCTGCCAATTTCCAGATGGGGGAGGGAGGAGAGGGGAGAGGGAGTGGGGAGAGGGTAAGGTTATTTTCCTGCCAAAATTTGAACTTCTGCAATGACATCACTGTGATGCTGCCACATTCATGGCCGGCATCGTGGACAAATTTGGCAACAATGCAATGAAGGGTGGTGTCCTTGTTGTCGCACTACACACATGCACCGTATATATATATTCGCAGCACTAGATATATCATGCGAGGTCGGTTGGTCATCTACCTTGGCCAGTGGTCATGAGTCAACTGCTCACCACAAACACTTACCTGATACGAGATCAGAGCACCCTCAGCAGACTGTAGTCACTGACTGAACTGGTGTACAAAGGCTGGGCTGATTCCCCCCAGCACACAGACGTTACAGTTTCTTGCCCTGACCTACTTGCTTGCTGCCATGCTGTCAACAGCCATCTCCAGACTCTGGAATTACAAGAAAATATGTATTGTCACCCGGTTTGCCAGAATATCATGCCATTTACGCGATTGTTCTCGTTATCAAGCACATAGCCATATACTACCGATCGCTTGCAGAATGTAATTCACAAGATAAGAAGCAGAAATTATATCTCTAGAAACACGAAACTTTACCAAGGTGGGACATGCTGCAAACCACTGAATAACTAGAAACTTATCTCGTCTGCGAAGATCCTTACAGGAAACTGGCAGTTGCACTCATATTTTTTAACGAATAGCCATTCTAGTATGATAAAAAAATTTAGGTTAAATATATTTGATTTTTTTCAATTTTAATCTGATAATTATATATTTATATATATATATATATATATATATATATATATATATATATATATATATATATATATATATATATATATATATATATATATATTGTGTTTCATACTAGAATTCCATGTTCCCAGTTTGGCACAGCTTTGCCACAGGTGACACGAAAGCGGTCAAAGACATCCGTCTTCTGGTCGGCTCCTGATCGTTGTAAGAAGGAGGCTAGTTTTTGATTACACAAAGACTTCTATTATTTGGAAAAGAACTACCCGGATTTATTTACGTAATCAGTATGAATTTTATAATTACCTAAGGGACCTTTAACAAGGAAAAAAAAATTCCACTTGCAAATGAAATCATTAATGAGTGGTATAGAAGACAAGGAGTGGCCTTCTGTCTACGACCAGGATGCCGCAGTATTCTCTGCTGTAGTAAAGGCTGTTTGACATTTATAAAAATAATATGGCATGGAGGTTAAAATAAGTATAAAGGAAAAGAACAGAATAAGAAATCTGGTAAATACTAAATATATTCAAACAATTCTCACTAGCAAATTAGGGCTTATTTATAAACAGTATAACTTACATAAGTAATTTTCTAACTGTGTGGTGCGATCAGATTTCAGCCTGCCCTGTGCTGTCTCCTTCGTTCACGTTTTTGTCACAAATTACAGTCATTACTTTTCTCCTTCGTTAAAGACAATTCTTGCACCGTTCAACACCTTCATAACAATAACTTGCCGATTTAGAGTTTCGAACATAAATTACTTGAATTTTGTTAATTAATAATGTTGTCTGCAATCTGGCAAGACCGCTCACTTTTGTAGCTTAAAGTCGACCTTCTTTACGTTTTCACATTACAAGCAGAAGTACACTAAAATCTGAAGATCTACAAAAGTTTTTTACTGGTATCTTTTATTTAGATCGAAGTGGAACGTCAGTTCAGCTTCTGTTAAAATGTTTCTTTGACTGCGCAATCGATGTATTAGCGTCCGCGCTAGATGCGCATCTTTACAGTTATGCAAATTATATAAAACAAATGTCTTTCAAAGAATAGGTCTCATCTCATAAGTTGATCATTTAATATACAGATAGGTGAATGCCTTTCCAAGGGTACTCACAGCTTTCATACTACGGAAATTCCAATAATATTACACCATGTCAATGATATAACAGATTCCAAATCATCCTTGTACTTCACAAACTCAATTAAGTTTATCCTCATGTCTAGAGAACCAGCAAATGTCTCTCCCATCCGTTTTTCACCATCTAGATGCACACAACACACATCACAATCGTTGTTCTCTCGACCATATAAAGACCAGAAATGTGTAGAAGCAGTCATCTGGAAAGTTTACATAGAAGGGAATAATTGCTGTGCACAAATACACGTTGCATATTGTATCTCCTCAAATTTTCCCAGAGAACACACAAGATCACGAAGGCTGCCCAACACATATTGAGTATTAGTTTCGCTATTCACCCTTCTGAAGGGCGACGCAGTTAGGGCAGGTGTATTCTTGCACTCCACCCTGTCCAGTTCAGGTGGCTCTGACCGTAAGCCAGAAATATCAATTATTCCAGCCACGACTTACCACCTATATGCACTCCTCACACAGCAGGCAGAATCGTCCTAGGAAACCAGTCACATATATTTTATTACCGTACTTACAATTAAATATTACGATAGCAGCCTTAATTTGATGGCCTTCGACAACTAGTGAAGTATAGGAAATACCCCCTCTTGACGACGTTAGCTCTGAAAATATGAAGATCTATACCATTCTTATGACTAGACATAATTTTCCATGTAAAAAAATCTTTCACCCCGTTTAACTAAACTCCATCCGAACAGGCCTTGAAAGGCCCAACGGTACCGACCAACCGCCTTGTCATCCTCAGACCACAGGCATCAATGGATGCTGTATGGAGGGGCATGTGGTCACCTCATCACTCTCCTGGCCACATGTCAGTTTACGAGACCAGAGCCACTCCTTCTCATTCAAGTAGCTCCTCAGTTTGCCTCACAAGGGCTGAGTGCACCGCGCTTGCCAATAGCACTTGGCAGACCGAATGGTCACCCCTCTATGTGCTAACCCAGCCCGACATAGGTTAACTTTAGTGATCTGACGGGAACCAGTGTTACCACTGTGGCAAGGCCGTTGGCCTTTCACCCCCTTTGGCTATCACAATTTTCTTCGTGAAATCCACACCTTCCTTTGACAAGCTAAGCCACTCTCTTTGCACATGTTGGACCACTGGTCACAAGGTACTTACTTTATAAGACTGCTGAATACGGCGAATCTATCACACATTCCCTATTAAGTATAATACTTCACCAATAACTGAATGCTGGTGACACCACACAATGTTGAACGAAAATCCACGATGTACAGACATGTTTCATTTGTCTTTCTTGCCAGTGGTGCCAGTGTGTCTTAGGAAGAGAGACGTAATCGTCTTATAAGCGACTAGCTATAAAAAAATACGATTGCAGCGACTATGTTACTGTCACAAGAGGTCTTGATTCTACCGGCGCGCACAAGTATCGCTAGTGATATTCGTGTTTAAAACTATGACAAACTTTATAAATCGATATTTGACATTGCTTCCGAATGGCGTGGTTCTCCGTGCAAATACCAGGACATTGAATATAAACGGTGATTGCCAGGATGTGTATTAACAGATCTAAAGTGTGTGTACACGTTGCTGGTGGTATATGACCGTAATAAAATCACCGAATTTAGAAAGAGATTCATGTAAGGAATTTTCATGTAGCCGGTATCTGCAACTCGCTTACACTGCTAGATATGTCTGCAGTATTTCTATCCTGATGCCATGTCAGAGGTTCTGCTATATATCCACTGGGTTATAGGCGAGGTGGGATGATGGTTGATTGAGAATGATCATGTACAGTAAACAGTGTGCTATGCGACTAATCACTTTCAAAAGTTCAATGCTCCATTGGGGACATAAGAAGTGTACAGAGTCCTATGACCAAAACACTGACTTTTCAGATCTATAGTTTTTTGTTTTCTGGTATGAATGCTGTCTGTGATTTGGAATCAAGTCTTCCCATTCAACCAGTTACCTGCGTTGGATCCTATGGAGATGTCTTTTAATGACTACAGCCACTAATGAATCATATTTGTGACACTGTCACATCTTGACGGAAGTCATCATTTTCCAACCTATTTGCTACAGTAAAACTCGACCATTGTTTCTAGACAGTTCCTCTGCATCTTGTAACTGTCCCACAGTCCCTCTGCCTCACCATCCTTGCAGCTTTGTGCATGTGATCATTCCAGCTTAAGTTGGAACTGAGCAGAAGTCGGAGAGCGCTATATCTACCGTCTTCTGCAACTCATGGAGAAAAAGGGTGTGCTGAGTTAATACGACAGAGCTGTGTTTTGACCACGTGGTGGAAATGGGAACATGTCATAGCTCTGCGAACTGTGTACACCAAACGAAGCTTTCTCCTGCAACATTAGGTGGTATAAAAGACAGTATGGGCATTTACAGCAACTGGAAGAAGGATGAGGATTATGCTGCTGCATTGCGGTGCATTTCCAAACTACATACAGGTACTACAGTACAAAGGAGACCCGCATCACTCAGGGTGCATACACCTCTGTCACCCAAATATTCTATCATGGTTATTTTGTACCATCCAACAGAGAAAAAAACTACTAACTATAAAAACTCGGCTGACATCATGCGATAGACAATTCGATATATATATATCGAAATCAAATACCATCTGTATGCTGGCACCGAGCACTTGAGGCAGTCATTCTAAATATGCAGGTATTGATCCAGTCAGTGATCTAAGTCACCTGCACAGACCACTGTAAAGTTTCATCCCCCATACTGTAGGAGGACCATGTCCCACAGACTAACAGTCACAAGAGAGGGTCCCTGTTTCCCAGTGTTGTTATTTCATAGACTGTTCTTTTCTACTGTAAACGGTCCAAGCAGTGTATGACTACAGTTTTGTACACTGCCACACAGTTTGGTTTTTCCACCACAACTTCGAGGTCTATTCTTTGGTTCCAAACTGACAGTAACATGTTTCAATCTATTGACTCTCACAGAAAATTGGACATTGCATGATGCAGATCACGTTGCTGCTGCTCCCACAACACACGCACTGGATGTCTGAAATAAAAGACAGTCACAACACAAGGAAACTGGAAGAGCTTTGCAGCATTGTGGAGAGTTTTCAAACAACTGTCTGAAGGTGATTGATGACCTCTACATTTAAACTCATCTTTCGCAGTGATGGGGTAGCAGATGGCTCGGTGTTCCATCTTGACTGATTCCTCACATTGCAGCCGCATATGTGCTCACTTTTTCGGTGCTAGCCATCCCCAGAGGGTGTCACCCCTCCACCAAGATTCTTTCTTCATCTCAAACAAGTGATGTCAGTGATTCATTATGGGTAATCAATAGCATACCTATGGATGGATGGGATGAAAAAGACACAGTTGATGCACTGTAACAAGTAACAAAGTTGATAGTGCGATCAATTTTAGCAATTTTACCAGTTTTTCCGTAATTTCAGTGCCGACCAATGACATGGCAGCATGCTTTCCTAATTCTGTATCATCGCTAAAACTGCCCTTCCTCTACTTTGCAGGCACCATAAAACTAGACTGTGCATGTTGATAGATGACTGTGCAGTACTTCCATTCATGGTTAATGCTCGAACATATACATCAAAGTATACCAACCAGCGATCTACATATTTCTAGCACTTTGATCATAGTGCATAATTCACGATCTTTCCCTATATCCATAGGAGTCACAGTGCATTCTCTCATTCTTAGGATTAAGTTAGAGATTGAAAGATCTCCTCACATTGTATTTGACAAACCCTCCTTGCAACACTGCAGCTGACCCGAAGTAGACCGTTACATTCCAATCTTTGTACACCAGTTCGGAGAGTGACCATGGTCCGCTGATGGCGCTCTGACTGTGTACCAGGTAAGCATGTGTGGTGGGCAGTTGTGACTGTTGGCCACGATGGATGCCCAACCAACCTTGCAGGAAATATTTAGTGCTGCGGCTATATATGCTTGTGCTTATTATGTTTTGCAGATCTGTCTGTCTTCGCGGTATATATATGAGTGTCTGGTGGCCGATAGTTATACTATGTAATCAAAAGTATCTGCACACCCCAAAAACATACATTTTTCATATTAAACAATGGAAAATCCAGGATGGAATGTAGCAATACCAGAGAAGGAAAGTTGCTGCTCACCATATAGCAGAGATGCTGAGTCGCGATAGGCACAACAAAAAGGTTCACACAACTACAGTTTTCGGCCTTTGTCAGCAGTAGACACACATGCACACTCGCACACACACACTCACGCAAATGCAACTTGCACACACGTCTGCAGTCTCAGAGAACTGAAACCACACTGCGAGCAGCAGCACCAGTGCATGATGGGAGTGGCGACCGGGTGGGGGTAAGGAGGAGGCTGGGGTGGGGAGGGGGAGGGATAGTATGGTGGGAGTGGCGGACAGTGAAGTGTTGCAGTTTAGATGGAGGGCAGGATAGAAGGTGCGGAGGAGTGGGGGTAAGTAGCGGCAAGGAGAGAAATAAAAAGAAATTAAAAAACTGGGTGTGGTGGTGAAATGACAGCTGTGTAGTGCTGGAATGGGAACAGGGGGGGGGTGGCTGGATGGGTGAGGACAGTGACTAATGAAGGTTGAGGCCAGGAGGGTTACGGGAATGTAGGATGTATTGCAGGGAAAGTTCCTACCTGCGCAATTCAGAAAAGTTGGTGTTGGTGGGAAGCATCCATATAGCACAGGCTGTGAAGCAGTCATTGAGATGAGGTATCTCATGTTTGGCAGTGTGTTCAGCAACAGGGTGGTCCACTTGCTTTTTGGCCATCGTTTGTCGGTGGCCGTTCATGCGGACAGACAGCTTGTTGGTTGTCATGCCTACATAGAATGCTGCACAGTTGTTGCAGCTTAGTTTGTAAATAACATGACTGGTTTCACAGGTAGCCCTGCCATTGATGGGATAGGTGATGTTAGTGACTGGATGGGAGTAGGCGGTGGTAGGAGGATGTATCGGACATGTCTTGCACCTAGGTCTATTACAGGGGTATGAGCCATGAGGTAAGGGATTGGGAGCAGGGGATGTCTAAGGTTGGACGAGTATATTGTGTAGGTTCGGTGGATGGCAGAATACCACGGTAAGATGGGTAGGAAGGTTAGTGGGCAGGACATTTCTCATTTCAGGGCACCGCGAGAGGTAATCGAAACCTTGGCGGAGAATGTAATTCAGTTGCTCCAGTCCCAGATGGTACTGAGTTACGAGGGGAATGCTCCTCAGTGGCAGGACTGTGGGACTTTGGGAGGTGGTGGGAAACTGGAAAGATAAGGCTTGGGAGATTTGTTTTTGTACAAGGATGGGAGGATAATGACAGTCAGTGAAGGCTTCAGTGAGACCCTCGGTGTATTTTGAGAGGGTCTGCTTGTCACTGCAGATGTGACGACCACAGGTGGCTACGCTGTATGGAAGGGACTTCTTGGTATGGAATGGATGGCAGCTGTTGAAGTGGAGGTATTGCTTGTGATTAGTAGGTCTGATATGGACGGAGGTACTGATGTATACATCTCTGAGGTGGAGGCAACATCAAGGAAGGTGGCTTGTTGTGTCGAGTAGAACCAGGTGAAGCAAATGGGAGAGAATATGTTGAGGTTCTGGAGGAATGTGAATAAGCTGTCCTCACCTTCAGTCCACACAGCAAAGATGTCATCAATGAATCTGAACCAGGTTAGGGGTTTAGGATTCTGGGTTTTGGGAAGGATTCTTATAAATGACCCGTGAATAGGTTAGCATAGGATGGTGCCATGTGCGTGCCCATAGCCGTACTGTGGCTTTGTTTGTAGGTAATGCCTTCAAAGGAGCAGTAATTGCGGGTGAGGATATAGTTGGTCATGGAGACTAGGAAGGAGGTTGTTGGTTTGGAATCCATAGGGCGTCTGGAAATGTAGTGTTCGATAGCAGTAAGGCCATGGGCATTAGGAATGTTAGTGTACAGGGAGGTGGCATCGATAGTGACGAGCAGGGCACTGTGTGGTAAAGGGACAGGAACTGTGGAGAGTCAGTCAAGTAAATGGTTGGTATCTTTTATATAGGAGGATATTTTCCAGGTAATACGTTGAAGGTGTTGGTCTATGAGCGCAGAGATTCTCTCAGTGGGGGCACAGTAACTGGCTACAGTGGGGTGTCCTCGGTGGTTGGGTTTATGGACTTTAGGAAGCATGTAGAAGGTGGGAGTGCGAGGAGTGGTAGAGGTATGTAGAGAGATGGACTCTGGTGAGAGGTTCTGGGATGGGCCTAAGGATTTGAGTAGTGACTGGAGATCCTGCTGGATTACTGGAATGGGATCACTGTTACCTGGTTTGTAGGTCGAAGTATCTAACAGCTGACAGAGTCGTTCTGCCACGTAATCCTTGCAGTTCAAAACAACGGTGGTGGAGCCTTTGTCTGCAGGTAGGATTATAAGGTCGGGATCAGTTTTTAGATGGTGGACTCCGGTTGTTTCTGCGGATGTCAGGTTAGTTTGCATGTTGAGGGATTCGGGGAATGATGGTGAGGCAAGGTTTGACGTTAAGAAATTCTGGAAAGTTAACAGGGGGTGGTTTGGAAGCAGTGGGGGCGGATCACGGTAGGATGGAGGAGTGAACTGAGTTAGGCAAGGTTCAATATTGGTCTTTGGTTGAGTCTGATTGGTCGGGTTTGTGGCGAAAAACTGTTTCCACTGTAGGGACTGGGAGAAGAAGAGAAGGTCTTTAATGGGTCCTGCATGGTTGAATTTGGAAGTGGGCAAAAGGTGAGGCCTTTGGAAAGGACTGATATTTCAGTGGGACTAAGCCTTCTGGAGGAAAGGTTCATAGTGGTATTGCCAGTCTGTTTAGGTTCTGGGTTCTGTGTGGTGGTGGGAGGGGTTTTTGGAGGGTGAGGTAAGTGTAGTACATCTGCGAGACAGGTTTTGTCAGCTATGAGGGGGCATGGGGGAGGTTTGGAGGTGGTTGTAGAAGTGGTGGACAGTGGTACTCCGAGGCGGGAGTAGGAAGTGAGCAGGATGGAGAGCTTTATGAGTTTTTCATATTAGGTGCATTGTGCTGCCACCTACTGCCAGGTACTCCATATTAACGACCTCAGTAGTTATTACATATAGTGAGAGAGCAGAAGCGGTCGCTCTGAGGAACTCACCGACTTCAAACATCGTCAGGTGATTGGGTGTCACTTGTGTCATACGTCTGATGCGAGATTTGCACACTCCTAAACATCCCAAGGTCCACTGTTTCCGATGTGATAGTGAAGTGGAAACGTGAAGGGACACGTACAGCACAAAAACATAGAGGCTGACCATGACTGACAGAGACCGCCGACAGTTAAAGAGGGTCGTAATGTGTAATAGGCTGACATCTATCCAGGCCATCACACAGGAATTCCAAACTTTATCAGGATCCACTGCAGGTACTATGACAGCTAGGTAGAAGGTGAGAAAACTTGGAATCCGTGGTTGAGCAGCTGCTCATAAGCCACACATCATGTGAGTAAATGTCAAACGAGTCCACACTTGGAGTAAGGAACTTAAACTTTGGACGAACTGAACAGTGGAAAAACGTTGTGTGGAATGACCAATTACAGTACACAATCTGGCGAATCAGTGGCAGGGTGTGGGTAGTAGGGGAGAGGAGAGTGTTACCCCAAACTTGCTGATTGCCATCCCTTAAGGGGCAGTGTGCTGGTTGCCTACCCTTAAAGGCTTGGGCGTAAGGTACAAACTTTATTCTTTTTGGTGGGAAGTACGTTCAACTGACTAGATGCTGGTGTTGGACAGAGAGGAGTTTTAAAAAAGTCTATTAACTGCAAGCATATCTCTGTTTGACATCAGAGTTCACTACACACACCTACTAAAATTCACCATACAGCCCAGCTAACCGAAACCAAAACACTCTATCACACGTGATGGAAAAAAATGCCTCGCAGTTATAATTACACTTCGAAATTGTCGCAAGAAAAAACACCAGCACTCGTATTGAACCTGTCATAATGCCATCACATGTAGTGAGGGAAATTGTCGTCCTAAGGGACCGCAGTTGAACGTGCGTTCTCATCCATGTACAATCACAAACTACCGAAAATCAACCTACGTGATGGAGCTTCTCAGCAGAAAGCCTCACGACGCCCGGGCCGAATGCCTCACGGGCCCGTGCTGGCCAGGGCTCAGCCGAAAGCCCACAGTCCGTCCTGACCGCATCGATACGATCGCGCTTCTACAATACAATAACAGGTATAGATATAGAAGGACGGCTTTCCCCCAAATGCATCTTGTTCATCTAAAGTATAGTGTCACAGCCGTCCCTAATGGCTAGCAAGAGTTGCTGCCACAGGTCCCCAACGCCTCTCGTTCTGGGATGAAAAACACCTTTGTTTAATGCTCCAGCTGAAGCAGCGCTCTCCTAGGGAACTCGCCCGCCCTTCTGAGCTGAACATCAACTCGACTCCAAAAAGAATAAAGATTTACCCTACACCTTAGGCCTTTTCCCCCTAGCTTGTAGGTGTAGAGTAGAGTTTGAGTGTTTCTCTCGCTAGTTTCGAGTGGTATTGCGAGATTCTTTTCCTAGCAGGATAACACCAGTTGTGTTTTTGCGGAGTATTGCCGTCCTTATGAATCGCTATGCATATAGTTGTGAAATTAGGACCGATCTTTGTGAGTATTTACGAAATTAGTATCGATATTTGCGTAAGTTTGGAGCGCTATAATTTTTTTCCCAGCAGGATAACACCAAATGAATGGTATAGTCTGTTTTTGCCATTATAGGCTGTCCTTGTGCAGCGCTATGTATATACACTCCTGGAAATTGACATAAGAACACCGTGAATTCATTGTCCCAGGAAGGGGAAACTTTATTGACACATTCCTGGGGTCAGATACATCACATGATCACACTGACAGAACCACAGGCACATAGACACAGGCAACAGAGCATGCACAATGTCGGCACTAGTACAGTGTATATCCACCTTTCGCAGCAATGAAGGCTGCTATTCTCCCATGGAGACGATCGTAGAGATGCTGGATGTAGTCCTGTGGAACGGCTTGTCATGCCATTTCCACCTGGCGCCTCAGTTGGACCAGCGTTCGTGCTGGACGTGCAGACCGCGTGAGACGACGCTTCATCCAGTCCCAAACATGCTCAATGGGGGACAGATCCGGAGATCTTGCTGGCCAGGGTAGTTGACTTACACCTTCTAGAGCACGTTGGGTGGCACGGGATACATGCGGACGTGCATTGTCCTGTTGGAACAGCAAGTTCCCTTGCCGGTCTAGGAATGGTAGAACAATGGGTTCGATGACGGTTTGGATGTACCGTGCACTATTCAGTGTCCCCTCGACGATCACCAGTGGTGTACGGCCAGTGTAGGAGATCGCTCCCCACACCATGATGCCGGGTGTTGGCCCTGTGTGCCTCGGTCGTATGCAGTCCTGATTGTGGCGCGCACCTGCACGGCGCCAAACACGCATACGACCATCATTGGCACCAAGGCAGAAGCGACTCTCATCGCTGAAGACGACACGTCTCCATTCGTCCCTCCATTCACGCCTGTCGCGACACCACTGGAGGCGGGCTGCACGATGTTGGGGCGTGAGCGGAAGACGGCCTAACGGTGTGCGGGACCGTAGCCCAGCTTCATGGAGACGGTTGCGAATGGTCCTCGCCGATACCCCAGGAGCAACAGTGTCCCTAATTTGCTGGGAAGTGGCGGTGCGGTCCCCTACGGCACTGTGTAGGATCCTACGGTCTTGGCGTGCATCGGTGCGTCGCTGCGGTCCGGTCCCAGGTCGACGGGCACGTGCACCTTCCGCCGACCACTGGCGACAACATCGATGTACTGTGGAGACCTCACGCCCCACGTGTTGAGCAATTCGGCGGTACGTCCACCCGGCCTCCCGCATGCCCACTATACGCCCTCGCTCAAAGTCCGTCAACTGCACATACGGTTCACGTTCACGCTGTCGCGGCATGCTACCAGTGTTAAAGACTGCGATGGAGCTCCGTATGCCACGGCAAACTGGCTGACACTGACGGCGGCGGTGCACAAATGCTGCGCAGCTAGCGCCATTCGACGGCCAACACCGCGGTTCCTGGTGTGTCCGCTGTGCCGTGCGTGTGATCATTGCTTGTACAGCCCTCTCGCAGTGTCCGGAGCAAGTATGGTGGGTCTGACACACCGGTGTCAATGTGTTCTTTTTTCCATTTCCAGGAGTGTATATATATCAATAACGAGAAACCCATACTGACAATTATTCCAGCAATTGGCACACATCTTTACAAAATCATTGGACGACATATCAGTTCCTACATGCACATGTTAAAAGTGGTTTTAAATTCATATTGTCTTGTTTGAACGCTGTAATGAGGTTTGCATTATCCCTAACCAACTGTTTCGGGATTCTGGAATGTTTTTGACTTAGATAAAATACGTCAGCACCATACGACAGCCATAACAGAAATATTTTCGAATTTGGTATTGGTTTTCCACAGCAACATCGTCATATATGAAAACAGTGTTTGGCTTTGCTTTTTTAGATGGGGGGATATCACCACTTTCACTGAATGTCATGTATGTAATGCCCTTTACACCGTACAATATCTACTGCGATAGTTGAGACCTGGGCTGAAACAGTGTTTTTGAGAATACATGAACATGATCAAATCGGACTCTATCTACATGTGTTAGCAGCATCATGAGAACATTAGTCTTCCCACAATTGGACGGACCCTCAATAATTGCTCGTATATTATTGGGAAGTAGTATTCCATTCTTCTTCTTCTTCATGTCTTCTTTTGCATCTTCACAGGACCAGTCACTGACAACAAAGTCCTTGTGATGAGGATGTTTCATACACTCTGCCATGATACCGACTACGTCAGGTGCTGACATATATAGAAAAATGGACTTGTAAGGATGTTAATAGTTTTGTAGCCACTGTACCTCCAGTACTTAACCAACTGAGCTTTTCTGACTACACAGAGAATTCAGCTATATAGTTTACCCACGAATTCATTTTGTCAATGACTGGTGAGGAGATGTTTGTGGCAGTTGTCTGCTGCTGCATAATTATAGGTGCAGCATCGAAAATAATGATATTAATAAGTGTAATACTTGAACTACCGGGTGATCAAAAAGTCAGTATAAATTTGAAAACTGAATAAATCACAGACTCATGTAGATAGAGAGGTACAAATTGACACACATGCTTGGAATGACATGGGGTTTTATTAGAACCAAAAAAATACAAAAGTTCGAAAAATGTCTGATCAGAATAGCAATAATCAGCATAACAAAGTAAGACAAAGCAAAGATGATGTTCTTTACAGGAAATGCTCAATATGTCCACCATCATTCCTCAACAATAGCTATAGTCGAGGAATAATGTTGTGAACAGCACTGTAAAGCATGTCCGGAGTTATGGTGAGGCATTGGCGTCGGATGTTGTCTTTCAGCATCCCTAGAGATGTCGGTCGATCATGATACACTTGCGGCTTCAGATAACCCCAAAGCCAATAATCACAAGGACTGAGCTCTGGCGACCTGGGAGGTCAAACATGACGAAAGTGGCGGCTGAGCACATGATCATCACCAACGACGTGTGCAAGAGATCTTTCATGCATCTAGCAATATGGGGTGGAGCTCCATCCTGCATAAACATCGTACGTTCCAGCAGGTGTTTATCAGCCAGGCTGGGGATGATGTGATTCTGTAACATATCGGCGTACCTCTCACGCATCATGGTAGCAGTTAACAAAACCAGAATCACGCATTTCCTCGAAGAAAAAAGGCCCGATAACGGTAGATGTGGTAAATTCAACCCATACCGTAACTTTCTAGTCGTGCATAGGAGTTTCCACGACAGTTCTAGGATTTTTGGTAGCCCAAATTCTGCAGTTGTGGGCGTTGACAGACCCTCGGAGTGTGAAATGAGCTTCGTCGGTCCACAACACATGCCCTCTGCTTCGCTAAATCACCAGATAACAGTTCATGATGGCGATGGATTTTGTACAGATAGCATCGGAGGGTACGCCTCAGTGCCAACCAAACAGTAGTGTATGGAATGCCGGTGCGACGTGTGACTGCACGAGCGCTGACTTCCTCGTGCATAGACGAACCCGTTACAGTCTCCATTCCTTCCTGAACTGTCTCAGCAGCATTACACCTTGTGCTCAGTCGGCCACTATGGGGTCTATCGTCTAAACAACCCGTGGCTTCAAACTTTGAAATCATTCTCGCCACAGCTGCATTTGTCAACGGACCTTTACCCATTCGAATCCCCTTCTTATGGCGATAGGATCGTAATGCTGAACTAGCACATTCCCCATTCTGATAATACAGCTTCACTAAAAGCGCCTTTTCAGGTAACGTCAACATGCTGCGACTGCTGGCGCATCTGATTCTCTCTTTCATTACAGCTCCTTTTATACACTATTGTCATGCGCAGTCACTGACGTTTTGCTGTCCAGCGCCATCTGTCGGACATTTAGTGAACTTTGTTTTTTTGTTCTAATAAAACCCCATGTCATTCCAAGCATGTGTGTCAATTTTTGCCTCTTTATCTACATTATTCTGTGGTTTATTAAGTTTTCAAATTTATACTGACTTTTTGATCACCCAGTATAATGCGAGAGGTATGAAATATAGTTTCAGATTATATGTATATACATACATTATTTATTTAAGCACCATACATCACATGCAGTATTTCAAAAAAATCATCAGACTCTTTCTTTATCTTCTTCTTCGTACCTGTACAGTATTTTCCAAACCAAGCTTTTTGATATGCAATGATTTCCGCATGTATTTCCTTCAGATCAATGGGTACCTCACAATACTCGGGTTTTTCACATGCATATTTAACTGGTTTCTCTTTTGGTTCTGTATTCATGTGCAGACAAATGTATTGCTCCAAATCATCAACATGTACACTATGCATGCATAGAAAGTTTTGCAAAGTTTACAACATCACTGTATGCGGAGTCTATGCTCAGCAACCAATGATTCAGTCTCTCCAATGCAAGGTGTAGCACAGTATCCACATCATGTAAGTTCATAACTGAGGCATGCCATAGATAAACCTATTTGTCACATGATTTCACACACTGTGCAGACTAATCATACAACGTTCTAGTAGATAGTGTCACATCGGTAAGGCGAATGTCTGGGGGTGTATGAGTTGGATAATACTCCAAAATCATCTACTGATTGATGTAGCACTCTGCACGACGTATTTTGTCCCAGTCGGACACTGAAATAGGCACTTTAACACCGTTTGATGCATTTTCAATTTCTATTCTCACATGCAAGCACCAGTCACGATGTGCTTCTATACACACATTTACATGTTTCATTCCACTAGGAGTTAAATTGTATGTAGAGCTGAAAAGTATGCATACATTTGATACCTTCTTATCCACAGCATCTGCACTCTGTGCCTGCACTAGCACAGGGATGTTCTGCTGGGATGGGCTGCGTGTCATTGACCGGTACTGTCCTCCATCTTGCTGTTGTTTAGGACCACCAGCAGCATTCAATGTGCTGGGAACAGCCTGTGTGTCCTCCTCACACAAATTGATGATTGGAACAGACAATAACAACTCCATGTCCTGCTCCAGCAAGTGGGCTATGTGTGCTACAGAATCCCACGTGATCGCTACAGGTTCAGACGTGCTGGAGGTTGTTGTTGCTGCAAGGCAAGAGCTCAGTCCAGGTCTCAACAAGATGGCAGCTGAGGTTGTCACAGGTCCAGACGTGGCAGAGGTCGACAGGTTGGAGCTCGCCCATGCAGGCTTGGACTGTCGAAAGCAACTTCAGAACGAAGAGGAGGAAGCATTACATATGGACCAAGACACGAAAACAACCAATAATGATAGTAGTAGTAATAAAAATACTAAGAATGCTAACTACAGACAAAGGTGTGATATGTCGTATTTACTTTTCCGTTTCTTTCTGTTCTGCAGGGCTGTGCTTGTTCACTACTGCCGTTGATGCTTCATGTTTCGTCTTCGTCTTCTTCTCCTTTGCTGCTGCTGCTGACATTACCAGATGCTGCATTCTATTGGTTTAAGCATTTCACATGAGCGGATTCTGGGATCCTATTGGTTCCTACCCTTTTTTCTGGACCGCCATATTGGACTATGTCACAGGAGGGAAGTGGTGGAGGGCTGACAACACACTCTGGTGGTGGTGTGAACTAGGTCAGTTGGTCTCCAAACCTCAAGGTGAACACCTATGGTTCATTGTGGAATAGTTTGAAGTTAATGCAGGGTGTTAGGCAATTTCAGTATAGGTAGGCAGTTCCATTACAAGCATCTATCTGCATCAGTACTGAAATGCATGTTCATGACATCCCACTGCATTGCCAATATTTGTCGAAAAGTATTTGCCACATGCTCATCCATTATCTTTCCTTTCCATTCATTGTGTAGGGGCTATACATACACTGCGCATCTCTGCGCTTGCATGTAGCACATGTATTAAATTCATCCTTGCTCTTCAGCAGCATTTCCTCAATTGTACACAAGGTTGCTTGTGATGAGTGGGTGAACATCTTGCCTCTTGCGCTTAGGAAGACTGAGCGGACATTTATCGAATGATCTACAGTTACAGCACACATATTTATCAGTATGGGTTGCGAAGTGTATCTTAGCCCCATCCTGGAGCATATTCATTATTTCATGAAGCATATTCATCTTCGCCAAATGTCATTTCTATCAACACAGTCCTCAGCTGCATTGTTACAGCTAGTATACTCCTCCTTCTCCAGCACAGATATTTCATCCATTGAACACAGTAAACCATTATATCCATCCTACCAGCCTAGCGGCTAGACACAGACTGAGTGCATTTCCTACCATTTTCCACCAGATCACCATCTTGGGTTACATTATAGGAGGGAAGACGGGGGAGGGCCGACAGCACCCTGTGGTGGTGGTGATGTTGTGAAGTAGGTTAGCTGGACTCTGGACCTCATGGTGAACATGCTGGATGGCTACTGTCTATGACAACTCAAATTGTTTAAATAAACAATGCATACTTACGTCTGTCCTATCCGTCAGCGTAGCACAGACCGAGTCCTTTTCCTGCCAATTTCCAGATGGGGGAGGGAGGAGAGGGGAGAGGGAGTGGGGAGAGGGTAAGGTTATTTTCCTGCCAAAATTTGAACTTCTGCAATGACATCACTGTGATGCTGCCACATTCATGGCCGGCATCTTGGACAAATTTGGCAACAATGCAATGAAGGGTGGTGTCCTTGTTGTCACACTACACACATGCACCGTATATATATAGTCGCAGCACTAGATATATCATGCGAGGTCGGTTGGTCATCTACCGTGGCCAGTGGTCATGAGTCAACTGCTCACCACAAACACTTACCTGATATGAGATCAGAGCACCCTCAGCAGACTGTAGTCACTGACTGAACTGGTGTACAAAGGCTGGGCTGATTCCCCCCAGCACACAGACGTTACAGTTTCTTGCCCTGACCTACTTGCTTGCTGCCATGCTGTCAACAGCCATCTCCAGACTCTGGAATTACAAGAAAATATGTATTGTCACCCGGTTTGCCAGAATATCATGCCATTTACGCGATAGTTCTCGTTATCAAGCACATAGCCGTATACTACCGATCGCTTCCAGAATGTAATTCACAAGATAAGGAGCAGAAATTATATCTCTAGAAACACGAAACTTTACCAAGGTGGGACATGCTGCAAACCACTGAATAACTAGAAACTTATCTCGTCTGCGAAGATCCTTACAGGAAAACTCGAAAAAATACAGGAAACTGGCAGTTGCACTCATATTTTTTAACGAATAGCCATTCTAGTATGATAAAAAAATTTAGGTTAAATATATTTGATTTTTTTCAATTTTAATCTGATAATTATATATATATATATATATATATATATATATATATATATATATATATATATATATATATATTGTGTTTCATACTAGAATGCCATGTTCCCAGTTTGGCACAGCTTTGCCACAGGTGACACGAAAGCGGTCAAAGACGTCCGTCTTCTGGTCGGCTCCTGATCGTTGTCAGAAGGAGGCTAGTTTTTGATTACACAAAGACTTCTATTACTTGGAAAAGAACAACCCGGATTTATTTACGTAATCAGTATGAATTTTATAATTACCTAAGGGACCTTTAACAAGGAAAAAAAAATTCCACTTGCAAATGAAATCATTAATGAGTGGTATAGAAGACAAGGAGCGGCCTTCTGTCTACGACCAGGATGCCGCAGTATTCTCTGCTGTAGTAAAGGCTGTTTGACAATTATAAAAATAATATGGCATGGAGGTTAAAAAAAGTATAAAGGAAAAGAACAGAATAAGAAATCTGGTAAATACTAAATATATTCAAACAATTCTCACTAGCAAATTGGGGCTTATTTATAAACAGTATAACTTACATAAGTAATTTTCTAACTGTGTGGTGCGATCAGATTTCAGCCTGCCCTGTGCTGTCTCCTTCGTTCACGTTTTTGTCACAAATTACAGTCATTACTTTTCTCCTTCGTTAAAGACAATTCTTGCACCGTTCAACACCTTCATAACAATAACTTGCCGATTTAGAGTTTCGAACATAAATTACTTGAATTTTGTTAATTAATAATGTTGTCTGCAATCTGGCAAGACCGCTCACTTTTGTAGCTTAAAGTCGACCTTCTTTACGTTTTCACATTACAAGCAGAAGTACACTAAAATCTGAAGATCTACAAAAGTTTTTTACTGGTATCTTTTATTTAGATCGAAGTGGAACGTCAGTTCAGCTTCTGTTAAAATGTTTCTTTGACTGCGCAATCGATGTATTAGCGTCCGCGCTAGATGCGCATCTTTACAGTTATGCAAATTATATAAAACAAATGTCTTTCAAAGAATAGGTCTCATCTCATAAGTTGATCATTTAATATACAGATAGGTGAATGCCTTTCCAAGGGTACTCACAGCTTTCATACTACGGAAATTCCAATAATATTACACCATGTCAATGATATAACAGATTCCAAATCATCCTTGTACTTCACAAACTCAATTAAGTTTATCCTCATGTCTAGAGAACCAGCAAATGTCTCTCCCATCCGTTTTTCACCATCTAGATGCACACAACACACATCACAATCGTTGTTCTCTCGACCATATAAAGACCAGAAATGTGTAGAAGCAGTCATCTGGAAAGTTTACATAGAAGGGAATAATTGCTGTGCACAAATACACGTTGCATATTGAATCTCCTCAAATTTTCCCAGAGAACACACAAGATCACGAAGGCTGCCCAACACATATTGAGTATTAGTTTCGCTATTCACCCTCCTGGAGGGCGACACAGTTAGGGCAGGTGTATTCTTGCACTCCACCCTGTCCAGTTCAGGTGGCTCTGACCGTAAGCCAGAAATATCAATTATTCCAGCCACGACTTACCACCTATATGCACTCCTCACACAGCAGGCAGAATCGTCCTAGGAAACCAGTCACATATATTTTATTACCGTACTTACAATTAAATATTACGATAGCAGCCTTAATTTGATGGCCTTCGACAACTAGTGAAGTATAGGAAATACCCCCTCTTGACGACGTTAGCTCTGAAAATATGAAGATCGATACCATTCTTATGACTAGACATAATTTTCCATGTAAAAAAATCTTTCACCCCGTTTAACTAAACTCCATCCGAACAGGCCTTGAAAGGCCCAACGGTACCGACCGACCGCCTTGTCATCCTCAGACCACAGGCATCAATGGATGCTGTATGGAGGGGCATGTGGTCACCTCATCACTCTCCTGGCCACATGTCAGTTTACGAGACCAGAGCCACTCCTTCTCATTCAAGTAGCTCTTCAGTTTGCCTCACAAGGGCTGAGTGCACCGCGCTTGCCAATAGCACTTGGCAGACCGAATGGTCACCCCTCTATGTGCTAACCCAGCCCGACATAGGTTAACTTTAGTGATCTGACGGGAACCAGTGTTACCACTGTGGCAAGGCCGTTGGCCTTTCACCCCCTTTGGCTATCACAATTTTCTTCGTGAAATCCACACCTTCCTTTGACAAGCTAAGCCACTCTCTTTGCACATGTTGGACCACTGGTCACAAGGTACTTACTTTATAAGACTGCTGAATACGGCGAATCTATCACACATTCCCTATTAAGTATAATACTTCACCAATAACTGAATGCTGGTGACACCACACAATGTTGAACGAAAATCCACGATGTACAGACATGTTTCATTTGTCTTTCTTGCCAGTGGTGCCAGTGTGTCTTAGGAAGAGAGACGTAATCGTCTTATAAGCGACTAGCTATAAAAAAATACGATTGCAGCGACTATGTTACTGTCACAAGAGGTCTTGATTCTACCGGCGCGCACAAGTATCGCTAGTGATATTCGTGTTTAAAACTATGACAAACTTTATAAATCGATATTTGACATTGCTTCCGAATGGCGTGGTTCTCCGTGCAAATACCAGGACATTGAATATAAACGGTGATTGCCAGGATGTGTATTAACAGATCTAAAGTGTGTGTATACGTTGCTGGTGGTATATGACCGTAATAAAATCACCGAATTTAGAAAGAGATTCATGTAAGGAATTTTCATGTAGCCGGTATCTGCAACTCGCTCACACTCCTAGATATGTCTGCAGTATTTCTATCCTGATGCCATGTCAGAGGTTCTGCTATATATCCACTGGGTTATAGGCGAGGTGGGATGATGGTTGATTGAGAATGATCATGTACAGTAAACAGTGTGCTATGCGACTAATCACTTTCAAAAGTTCAATGCTCCATTGGGGACATAAGAAGTGTACAGAGTCCTATGACCAAAACACTGACTTTTCAGATCTATAGTTTTTTGTTTTCTGGTATGAATGCTGTCTGTGATTTGGAATCAAGTCTTCCCATTCAACCAGTTACCTGCGTTGGATCTTATGGAGATGTCTTTTAATGACTACAGCCACTAATGAATCATATTTGTGACACTGTCACATCTTGACGGAAGTCATCATTTTCCAACCTATTTGCTACAGTAAAACTCGACCATTGTTTCTAGACAGTTCCTCTGCATCTTGTAACTGTCCCCCAGTCCCTCTGCCTCACCATCCTTGCAGCTTTGTGCATGTGATCATTCCAGCTTAAGTTGGAACTGAGCAGAAGTCGGAGAGCGCTATATCTACCGTCTTCTGCAACTCATGGAGAAAAAGGGTGTGCTGAGTTAATACGACAGAGCTGTGTTTTGACCACGTGGTGGAAATGGGAACATGTCATAGCTCTGCGAACTGTGTACACCAAACGAAGCTTTCTCCTGCAACATTAGGTGGTATAAAAGACAGTATGGGCATTTACAGCAACTGGAAGAAGGATGAGGATTTTGCTGCTGCATTGCGGTGCATTTCCAAACTACATACAGGTACTACAGTACAAAGGAGACCCGCATCACTCAGGGTGCATACACCTCTGTCACCCAAATATTCTATCATGGTTATTTTGTACCATCCAACAGAGAAAAAAACTACTAACTATAAAAACTCGGCTGACATCATGCGATAGACAATTCGATATATATATATATATATATATATATATATATATATATATATATATACACACTCCTGGAAATGGAAAAAAGAACACATTGACACCGGTGTGTCAGACCCACCATACTTGCTCCGGATACTGCGAGAGGGCTGTACAAGCAATGATGACATGCACGGCACAGCGGACACACCAGGAACCGCGGTGTTGGCCGTCGAATGGCGCTAGCTACGCAGCATTTGTGCACCGCCGCCGTCAGTGTCAGCCAGTTTGCCGTGGCATACGGAGCTCCATCGCAGTCTTTAACACTGGTAGCATGCCGCGACAGCGTGGACGTGAACCGTATGTGCAGTTGACGGACTTTGAGCGAGGGCGTATAGTGGGCATGCGGGAGGCCGGGTGGACGTACCGCCGAATTGCTCAACACGTGGGGCGTGAGGTCTCCACAGTACATCGATGTTGTTGCCAGTGGTCGGCGGAAGGTGCACGTGCCCGTCGACCTGGGACCGGACCGCAGCGACGCACGGATGCACGCCAAGACCGTAGGATCCTACGCAGTGCCGTAGGGGACCGCACCGCCACTTCCCAGCAAATTAGGGACACTGTTGCTCCTGGGGTATCGGCGAGGACCATTCGCAACCGTCTCCATGAAGCTGGGCTACGTTCCCGCACACCGTTAGGCCGTCTTCCGCTCACGCCCCAACATCGTGCAGCCCGCCTCCAGTGGTGTCGCGACAGGCGTGAATGGAGGGACGAATGGAGACGTGTCGTCTTCAGCGATGAGAGTCGCTTCTGCCTTGGTGCCAATGATGGTCGTATGCGTGTTTGGCGCCGTGCAGGTGAGCGCCACAATCAGGACTGCATACGACCGAGGCACACAGGGCCAACACCCGGCATCATGGTGTGGGGAGCGATCTCCTACACTGGCCGTACACCACTGGTGATCGTCGAGGGGACACTGAATAGTGCACGGTACATCCAAACCGTCATCGAACCCATTGTTCTACCATTCCTAGACCGGCAAGGGAACTTGCTGTTCCAACAGGACAATGCACGTCCGCATGTATCCCGTGCCACCCAACGTGCTCTAGAAGGTGTAAGTCAACTACCCTGGCCAGCAAGATCTCCGGATCTGTCCCCCATTGAGCATGTTTGGGACTGGATGAAGCGTCGTCTCACGCGGTCTGCACGTCCAGCACGAACGCTGGTCCAACTGAGGCGCCAGGTGGAAATGGCATGGCAAGCCGTTCCACAGGACTACATCCAGCATCTCTACGATCGTCTCCATGGGAGAATAGCAGCCTGCATTGCTGCGAAAGGTGGATATACACTGTACTAGTGCCGACATTGTGCATGCTCTGTTGCCTGTGTCTATGTGCCTGTGGTTCTGTCAGTGTGATCATGTGATGTATCTGACCCCAGGAATGTGTCAATAAAGTTTCCCCTTCCTGGGACAATGAATTCACGGTGTTCTTATTTCAATTTCCCGGAGTGTATATCGAAATCAAATACCATCTGTATGCTGGCACCGAGCACTTGAGGCAGTCATTCTAAATATGCAGGTATTGATCCAGTCAGTGATCTAAGTCACCTGCACAGACCACTGTAAAGTTTCATCCCCCATACTGTAGGAGGACCATGTCCCACAGACTAATAGTCACAAGAGAGGGTCCCTGTTTCCCAGTGTTGTTATTTCATAGACTGTTCTTTTCTACTGTAACAGGTCCAAGCAGTGTATGACTACAGTTTTGTACACTGCCACACAGTTTGGTTTTTCCACCACAACTTCGAGGTCTATTCTTTGGTTCCAAACTGACAGTGACATGTTTCAATCTATTGACTCTCACAGAAAATTGGACATTGCATGATGCAGATCACGTTGCTGCTGCTCCCACAACACACGCACTGGATGTCTGAAATAAAAGACAGTCACAACACAAGGAAACTGGAAGAGCTTTGCAGCATTGTGGAGAGTTTTCAAACAACTGTCTGAAGGTGATTGATGACCTCTACATTTAAACTCATCTTTCGCAGTGATGGGGTAGCAGATGGCTCGGTGTTCCATCTTGACTGATTCCTCACATTGCAGCCGCATATGTGCTCACTTTTTCGGTGCTAGCCATCCCCAGAGGGTGTCACCCCTCCACCAAGATTCTTTCTTCATCTCAAACAAGTGATGTCAGTGATTCATTATGGGTAATCAATAGCATACCTATGGATGGATGGGATGAAAAAGACACAGTTGATGCACTGTAACAAGTAACAAAGTTGATAGTGCGATCAATTTTAGCAATTTTACCAGTTTTTCCGTAATTTCAGTGCCGACCAATGACATGGCAGCATGCTTTCCTAATTCTGTATCATCGCTAAAACTGCCCTTCCTCTACTTTGCAGGCACCATAAAACTAGACTGTGCATGTAGATAGATGACTGTGCAGTACTTCCATTCATGGTTAATGCTCGAACATATACATCAAAGTATACCAACCAGCGATCTACATATTTCTAGCACTTTGATCATAGTGCATAATTCACGATCTTTCCCTATATCCATAGGAGTCACAGTGCATTCTCTCATTCTTAGGATTAAGTTAGAGATTGAAAGATCTCCTCACATTGTATTTGACAAACCCTCCTTGCAACACTGCAGCTGACCCGAAGTAGACCGTTACATTCCAATCTTTGTACACCAGTTCGGAGAGTGACCATGGTCCGCTGATGGCGCTCTGACTGTGTACCAGGTAAGCATGTGTGGTGGGCAGTTGTGACTGTTGGCCACGATGGATGCCCAACCAACCTTGCAGGAAATATTTAGTGCTGCGGCTATATATGCTTGTGCTTATTATGTTTTGCAGATCTGTCTGTCTTCGCGGTATATATATGAGTGTCTGGTGGCCGATAGTTATACTATGTAATCAAAAGTATCTGCACACCCCAAAAACATACATTTTTCATATTAAACAATGGAAAATCCAGGATGGAATGTAGCAATACCAGAGAAGGAAAGTTGCTGCTCACCATATAGCAGAGATGCTGAGTCGCGATAGGCACAACAAAAAGGTTCACACAACTACAGTTTTCGGCCTTTGTCAGCAGTAGACACACATGCACACTCGCACACACACACTCACGCAAATGCAACTTGCACACACGTCTGCAGTCTCAGAGAACTGAAACCACACTGCGAGCAGCAGCACCAGTGCATGATGGGAGTGGCGACCGGGTGGGGGTAAGGAGGAGGCTGGGGTGGGGAGGGGGAGGGATAGTATGGTGGGAGTGGCGGACAGTGAAGTGTTGCAGTTTAGATGGAGGGCAGGATAGAAGGTGCGGAGGAGTGGGGGTAAGTAGCGGCAAGGAGAGAAATAAAAAGAAATTAAAAAACTGGGTGTGGTGGTGAAATGACAGCTGTGTAGTGCTGGAATGGGAACAGGGGGGGGGGGGGTGGCTGGATGGGTGAGGACAGTGACTAATGAAGGTTGAGGCCAGGAGGGTTACGGGAATGTAGGATGTATTGCAGGGAAAGTTCCTACCTGCGCAATTCAGAAAAGTTGGTGTTGGTGGGAAGGATCCATATAGCACAGGCTGTGAAGCAGTCATTGAGATGAGGTATCTCATGTTTGGCAGTGTGTTCAGCAACAGGGTGGTCCACTTGCTTTTTGGCCATCGTTTGTCGGTGGCCGTTCATGCAGACAGACAGCTTGTTGGTTGTCATGCCTACATAGAATGCTGCACAGTTGTTGCAGCTTAGTTTGTAAATAACATGACTGGTTTCACAGGTAGCCCTGCCATTGATGGGATAGGTGATGTTAGTGACTGGATGGGAGTAGGCGGTGGTAGGAGGATGTATCGGACATGTCTTGCACCTAGGTCTATTACAGGGGTATGAGCCATGAGGTAAGGGATTGGGAGCAGGGGATGTCTAAGGTTGGACGAGTATATTGTGTAGGTTCGGTGGATGGCAGAATACCACGGTAAGATGGGTAGGAAGGTTAGTGGGCAGGACATTTCTCATTTCAGGGCACCGCGAGAGGTAATCGAAACCTTGGCGGAGAATGTAATTCAGTTGCTCCAGTCCCAGATGGTACTGAGTTACGAGGGGAATGCTCCTCAGTGGCAGGACTGTGGGACTTTGGGAGGTGGTGGGAAACTGGAAAGATAAGGCTTGGGAGATTTGTTTTTGTACAAGGATGGGAGGATAATGACAGTCAGTGAAGGCTTCAGTGAGACCCTCGGTGTATTTTGAGAGGGTCTGCTTGTCACTGCAGATGTGACGACCACAGGTGGCTACGCTGTATGGAAGGGACTTCTTGGTATGGAATGGATGGCAGCTGTTGAAGTGGAGGTATTGCTTGTGATTAGTAGGTCTGATATGGACGGAGGTACTGATGTATACATCTCTGAGGTGGAGGCAACATCAAGGAAGGTGGCTTGTTGTGTCGAGTAGAACCAGGTGAAGCAAATGGGAGAGAATATGTTGAGGTTCTGGAGGAATGTGAATAAGCTGTCCTCACCTTCAGTCCACACAGCAAAGATGTCATCAATGAATCTGAACCAGGTTAGGGGTTTAGGATTCTGGGTTTTGGGAAGGATTCTTATAAATGACCCGTGAATAGGTTAGCATAGGATGGTGCCATGTGCGTGCCCATAGCCGTACTGTGGCTTTGTTTGTAGGTAATGCCTTCAAAGGAGCAGTAATTGCGGGTGAGGATATAGTTGGTCATGGAGACTAGGAAGGAGGTTGTTGGTTTGGAATCCATAGGGCGTCTGGAAATGTAGTGTTCGATAGCAGTAAGGCCATGGGCATTAGGAATGTTAGTGTACAGGGAGGTGGCATCGATAGTGACGAGCAGGGCACTGTGTGGTAAAGGGACAGGAACTGTGGAGAGTCAGTCAAGTAAATGGTTGGTATCTTTTATATAGGAGGATATTTTCCAGGTAATACGTTGAAGGTGTTGGTCTATGAGCGCAGAGATTCTCTCAGTGGGGGCACAGTAACTGGCTACAGTGGGGTGTCCTCGGTGGTTGGGTTTATGGACTTTAGGAAGCATGTAGAAGGTGGGAGTGCGAGGAGTGGTAGAGGTATGTAGAGAGATGGACTCTGGTGAGAGGTTCTGGGATGGGCCTAAGGATTTGAGTAGTGACTGGAGATCCTGCTGGATTACTGGAATGGGATCACTGTTACCTGGTTTGTAGGTCGAAGTATCTAACAGCTGACAGAGTCGTTCTGCCACGTAATCCTTGCAGTTCAAAACAACGGTGGTGGAGCCTTTGTCTGCAGGTAGGATTATAAGGTCGGGATCAGTTTTTAGATGGTGGACTCCGGTTGTTTCTGCGGATGTCAGGTTAGTTTGCATGTTGAGGGATTCGGGGAATGATGGTGAGGCAAGGTTTGACGTTAAGAAATTCTGGAAAGTTAACAGGGGGTGGTTTGGAAGCAGTGGGGGCGGATCACGGTAGGATGGAGGAGTGAACTGAGTTAGGCAAGGTTCAATATTGGTCTTTGGTTGAGTCTGATTGGTCGGGTTTGTGGCGAAAAACTGTTTCCACTGTAGGGACTGGGAGAAGAAGAGAAGGTCTTTAATGGGTCCTGCATGGTTGAATTTGGAAGTGGGCAAAAGGTGAGGCCTTTGGAAAGGACTGATATTTCAGTGGGACTAAGCCTTCTGGAGGAAAGGTTCATAGTGGTATTGCCAGTCTGTTTAGGTTCTGGGTTCTGTGTGGTGGTGGGAGGGGTTTTTGGAGGGTGAGGTAAGTGTAGTACATCTGCGAGACAGGTTTTGTCAGCTATGAGGGGGCATGGGGGAGGTTTGGAGGTGGTTGTAGAAGTGGTGGACAGTGGTACTCCGAGGCGGGAGTAGGAAGTGAGCAGGATGGAGAGCTTTATGAGTTTTTCATATTAGGTGCATTGTGCTGCCACCTAGTGCCAGGTACTCCATATTAACGACCTCAGTAGTTATTACATATAGTGAGAGAGCAGAAGGGGTCGCTCTGAGGAACTCACCGACTTCAAACATCGTCAGGTGATTGGGTGTCACTTGTGTCATACGTCTGATGCGAGATTTGCACACTCCTAAACATCCCAAGGTCCACTGTTTCCGATGTGATAGTGAAGTGGAAACGTGAAGGGACACGTACAGCACAAAAACATAGAGGCTGACCATGACTGACAGAGACCGCCGACAGTTAATGAGGGTCGTAATGTGTAATATGCTGATATCTATCCAGGCTATCACACAGGAATTCCAAACTTTATCAGGATCCACTGCAGGTACTATGACAGCTAGGTAGAAGGTGAGAAAACTTGGAATCCGTGGTTGAGCAGCTGCTCATAAGCCACACATCATGTGAGTAAATGTCAAACGAGTCCACACTTGGAGTAAGGAACTTAAACTTTGGACGAACTGAACAGTGGAAAAACGTTGTGTGGAATGACCAATTACAGTACACAATCTGGCGAATCAGTGGCAGGGTGTGGGTAGTAGGGGAGAGGAGAGTGTTACCCCAAACTTGCTGATTGCCATCCCTTAAGGGGCAGTGTGCTGGTTGCCTACCCTTAAAGGCTTGGGCGTAAGGTACAAACTTTATTCTTTTTGGTGGGAAGTACGTTCAACTGACTAGATGCTGGTGTTGGACAGAGAGGAGTTTTAAAAAAGTCTATTAACTGCAAGCATATCTCTGTTTGACATCAGAGTTCACTACACACACCTACTAAAATTCACCATACAGCCCAGCTAACCGAAACCAAAATACTCTATCACACGTGATGGAAAAAAATGCCTCGCAGTTATAATTACACTTCGAAATTGTCGCAAGAAAAAACACCAGCACTCGTATTGAACCTGTCATAATGCCATCACATGTAGTGAGGGAAATTGTCGTCCTAAGGGACCGCAGTTGAACGTGCGTTCTCATCCATGTACAATCACAAACTACCGAAAATCAGCCTACGTGATGGAGCTTCTCAACAGAAAGCCTCACGACGCCCGGGCCGAATGCCTCACGGGCCCGTGCTGGCCGGGGCTCAGCCGAAAGCCCACAGTCCGTCCTGACCGCATCGATACGATCGCGCTTCGACAATACAATAACAGGTATAGATATAGAAGGACGGCTTTCCCCCAAATGCATCTTGTTCATCTAAAGTATAGTGTCACAGCCGTCCCTAATGGCTAGCAAGAGTTGCTGCCACAGGTCCCCAACGCCTCTCGTTCTGGGATGAAAAACACCTTTGTTTAATGCTCCAGCTGAGGCAGCGCTCTCCTAGGGAACTCGCCCGCCCTTCTGAGCTGAACATCAACTCGACTCCAAAAAGAATAAAGATTTACCCTACACCTTAGGCCTTTTCCCCCTAGCTTGTAGGTGTAGAGTAGAGTTTGAGTGTTTCTCTCGCTTGTTTCGAGTGGTATTGCGAGATTCTTTTCCTAGCAGGATAACACCAGTTGTGTTTTTGCGGAGTATTGCCGTCCTTATGAATCGCTATGCATATAGTTGTGAAATTAGGACCGATCTTTGTGAGTATTTACGAAATTAGTATCGATATTTGCGTAAGTTTGGAGCGCTATAATTTTTTTCCCAGCAGGATAACACCAAATGAATGGTATAGTCTGTTTTTGCCATTATAGGCTGTCCTTGTGCAGCGCTATGTATATACACTCCTGGAAATTGAAATAAGAACACCGTGAATTCATTGTCCCAGGAAGGGGAAACTTTATTGACACATTCCTGGGGTCAGATACATCACATGATCACACTGACAGAACCACAGGCACGTAGACACAGGCAACAGAGCATGCACAATGTCGGCACTAGTACAGTGTATATCCACCTTTCGCAGCAATGCAGGCTGCTATTCTCCCATGGAGACGATCGTAGAGATGCTGGATGTAGTCCTGTGGAACGGCTTGCCATGCCATTTCCACCTGGCGCCTCAGTTGGACCAGCGTTCGTGCTGGACGTGCAGACCGCGTGAGACGACGCTTCATCCAGTCCCAAACATGCTCAATGGGGGACAGATCCGGAGATCTTGCTGGCCAGGGTAGTTGACTTACACCTTCTAGAGCACGTTGGGTGGCACGGGATACATGCGGACGTGCATTGTCCTGTTGGAGCAGCAAGTTCCCTTGCCGGTCTAGGAATGGTAGAACGATGGGTTCGATGACGGTTTGGATGTACCGTGCACTATTCAGTGTCCCCTCGATGATCACCAGTGGTGTACGGCCAGTGTAGGAGATCGCTCCCCACACCATGATGCCGGGTGTTGGCCCTGTGTGCCTCGGTCGTATGCAGTCCTGATTGTGGCGCTCACCTGCACGGCGCTAAACACGCATACGACCATCATTGGCACCAAGGCAGAAGCGACTCTCATCGCTGAAGACGACACGTCTCCATTCGTCCCTCCATTCACGCCTGTCGCGACACCACTGGAGGCGGGCTGCACGATGTTGGGGCGTGAGCGGAAGACGGCCTAACGGTGTGCGGGACCGTAGCCCAGCTTCATGGAGACGGTTGCGAATGGTCCTCGCCGATACCCCAGGAGCAACAGTGTCCCTAATTTGCTGGGTGCGGTCCCCTACGGCACTGCGTAGGATCCTACAGTCTTGGCGTGCATCCGTGCGTCGCTGCGGTCCGGTCCCAGGTCGACGGGCACGTGCACCTTCCGCTGACCACTGGCGACAGCATCGATGTACTGTGGAGACCCCACGCCCCACGTGTTGAGCAATTCGGCGGTACGTCCACCCGGCCTCCCGCATGCCCACTATACGCCCTCGCTCAAAGTCCGTCAACTGCACATACGGTTCACGTCCACGCTGTCGCGGCATGCTACCAGTGTTAAAGACTGCGATGGAGCTCCGTACGCCACGGCAAACTGGCTGACACTGACGGCGGCGGTGCACAAATGCTGCGCAGCTAGCGCCATTCGACGGCCAACACCGCGGTTCCTGGTGTGTCCGCTGTGCCGTGCGTGTGATCATTGCTTGTACAGCCCTCTCGCAGTGTCCGGAGCAAGTATGGTGGGTCTGACACACCGGTGTCAATGTGTTCTTTTTTCCATTTCCAGGAGTGTATTTGTTTATTCACGATCAACAGTTATACATGCCATTATCATCAACTTCGAGAAAATCACTTGCTTCTTTTTTAATCGGTGCAATGGCTGCACAGTATCTGGAAAATAGCTGATTCTTATATCCTTCAAATTCTGCACGTATATCTCGCAATGCTGTCGGCGCATTGTAATATTCTGGTATTCCATCAGTAAATTTGAGTTCAGCATTTTCCACACCTATTCAGCGAATAGCACAAGACTTCAGCACTGCACTTATTCAGGTACTAAAACAATGATCTATATCTTCTATGTAAATGCTGCATGTGTGAAACCAGTTAATGATATCACTGTATACAGCTTGAACATATGGGAGCCATATATTTAGTCTCTCCATCCTAGTAGCTATCGCTGAGTCTAGATTGAAAAAGTTATCAACAGTCCAGTGCTGCATGTAAATACTCTGATCCTCAGCACTTTTACTCTTAGTGTAGCATCATCATACATTGATAATACACTCACTGTTAGAGCTCATCCCACTCCTAGTCCGAAAACTGCACTTTAATATTTTTCGTCACATTTTCGAGCACTAACACAGTTGAAACGCTACTGTCTTGTGAAACTTCAAGACGTTTTGAACCACTAACCGTTAACACATAGCATGAGGCGAATAGTAAAGGTGGCGGTGCATTGGAGGTTATCTTCTCATCCACAACATCCACACCAGTGCGGATAGCCATCAGTTCTTGAACTGATACTGGAATGTCTCTTGTGCATTGCTCAATGGAAGATGCATACGATGGAGGCCAGTACGATGCAGGACCCTCTAGTGCAGCCTCTCAGCAAGCTGGATCAGAGGCAGTTGTCTCTTGTGGGGTGGGAGCTTGTATGTAGGTTTTAAAAATGACAGATAGTTCTAGCACAGACAGATGTTTGCATGTGTTGCGTAATGCATCTTGATGCAAAGCATTTATTTGCAAGACTGTATTCTTCCTCTTCATATGTTCAAGCATTAATGCTCGCTTCCATTCTACATGTACGATGCAATGGGGACAGTCCTTGCCTGTATGCTTACAGGCAACATGGCTGTTAAACTCCTCCTGGTCATACACCAATAGAACACATTCTGCACAGCCATGAGCATGGGGATGGGCAGCTGCTCTTCAGTAGTATATATCGCTTCCATTGAAGCGAATTGACCTCAGCTGTCTGCCTCTTCCGTTTTGGGAGAGTGAATGCTTCATGTTGGATATCTTGACAGTTTGTGCATGTGCATGAGCATGTATCGGTCATGACATGCATCTTGGCTCCATCCCCCTGCACTGTTGCAATCTGCTGAACTGAATTCTTCTGCTTCTTTCTCCTTCACTCTTCCATTATCATACTCTTCCATATCTCATGTAGTGAACTGTGGCTACAGAACTCCTTTGAATGTGTACATGTAATGCAGCTATTGAAATCTGCTCTATCCTTCACATTCATCTCGATGATTGAACACATGCTTCTTCCTCGCTGGCAGCTCAACAAGCACTGACAACTCAGGCTCTTGTTTCCTGCCATTGGCGCCACTAGCACACTCTGGTGATGGCAACACCGCACTAACTACCCTTAGCTGCAAGAGTAAGGACTTAGAGCTAAATTCCCTCCAAAATTCAAATTTAGCGGCCATTTTCCAAGCGCCATATTGCAAAAAGTCGGAAAGGAGGGGGGGGAGAGACTTCAAGGTGACCTGTAGAAGCACTCAATTTCCTGCCAAAATTCAAACTTCCTGCCAAATGCCGCCATCTTGAATAACGGTACCAGCGCCATCAGCTGATGTTATGGCCGCCATCTTGAATGACGTTGAAGTCACATGACGTCACATACTTGCATCATTAGCTGACTTCACTGCCCCTTTAGGGTAGGCAACCTGCACACTACCCCTAATGGGGTGGCAACCATTACATTTGGGGTGATGCTCTCCTCTCTCCCCTACTGAGGGTATGGCGAATGTCCAGTGAATGTCATCTGCCAGTGTGTGTAGTGCCAACAGTAAAAATTCAGAGGTGGTAGTTTTGGTATGTTCGTGTTTTTCATGGAGGGGGCTTGACCCCTTGTTTTGTGTGGCACTATCACAGCACAGGCCTACATTGATGTTTTAAGCACCTTCTTGCTTCATACTGTTGAAGAGCAATTCGGGGATGGTGATTGCATCTTTCAACATGATCGAGCACCCATTCATAATACACGCCTTGTGGCGGAGTGGTTACACGACACTAACATCCCTGTGATGGACTGGCCTGCACAGAGTCCTGACCTGAATCGTATAGAACACCTTTGTGATGTTTTGGAACACCAGCTTCGTGCCAGGCCTCACCGACCGACATCGACACTTCTCCTCAGTGCAGCACTCCATGAAGAATGGGTCGCCATTCCCCAAGAAACCTTCCAGCACCTGATTGAACGTTTGCCTGCGAGAGTGGAAGCTCTCATCAAGGCTAAGGGTAGGCCAACACCATATTGAATTCCATAATTATCGATTGAGGTGGCCACGAACTTTTAAGTCCTTTTCAGCCAGGTGTCCGGATACTTTTGATCACATAGTGTATATGCAGGATCCAGAAGTGGTGATTTTGTATGGTGTAGGATAAAAATTGTTTACTACATCGATGTCATATGTGGTGATATAGTCCGGTTGGAGATTGGTTTCACACTGCCAAAGACAAGCATTCCTCAACAGTAGCAGAGCTGTGTAAAATTCAAATGTCTCCAAGCACTATGGGACTTAACATCTGAGGTCATCATTTCCCTAGACTTAGAACTACTTAAACTTAACTAACCTAAGGACATCATACACATCCATGCCCGAGGCAGGATTCGAACCTGCGACCGTAGCAGCAGCGCGGTTCCAGACTGAAGCTCCTAGAATCGCTCGGCCACAGCGGCCGGCGCAGAGCAGTGTAATTGAGGTAGTGTCTTTGGTGTTACTTTCCTTATTTCATTATCTGTAGACCACATTAGCAGAGTTTAACAGTCAGTACAATATGACTGCTGTATTTTGTTTTAGATCTGTAGAAAATACTTTTGACATTGAAAGTCACGTAATTTGTCTGTCAGCATAAAATGGCGGACAGTGTTCTCACGCCGGCAGCAGCAGTATTTTGGCGGGTAAATTCAGTAAGAACCAATGAGAATGCTCCATTCACAAGAAGTTACATAACGTCAGAGTCTCACAAGATATCCTTTGTGCACGGCATAGTAGCCCCTACAGACTGGTTCAAACATGACAGTGGCAAGGTATCTATGGAAAGTTCTGTGATATCTGAGAGTCACGTGATGTCTTCTTTATTTGAGCGTTCAGAGAGAAGCCAAGTAGACCATCCTCCTTTAGTTCGGACAGGCGGGATGCTGTCCCTCACCCGCCATTGTAGCTACAGAGCACTTCCAGATCAGCACTGCAGGACATCGAAAATTCACCGTAAATTCCAGCCATTTTTCTTGTCTGTAGGACAGTACTTCGAATTCTGTTTGTGTCATTGGACACTAACGTGTACTTCGAGAAGTGAGGAAAATAACGTCCCTGACTCCAGCAGAAAATATAAACTAATCTCACTCACAGGTTCGGAAAAGTAATGTAAACCACAGCAGCTGTAGGACTCAGAAATCTCTCTCTCTCCCTCTCTTGCAGTGCTTTCAACAAGCATCTAAAACTCGAAAAGTGGTGAGCATTCTATTTAGAGTTACAAAGATATTTATTTCGATTTCCAAATGGCCTCTTTTGGCGTGTAAAATCAGATATTGCAGCTGATATCGGTTTCGGGATCTGTTTCCCACAAAAGTCTGTGAAGTGTTTCAGGGAGATTTCATAAGTGTGCAACGATCTTTCTAGAGTCCGTGTTCGAGCGTGGCAGTATACATCGCAAGACTGAAGCAAACTACTGTACAGCGATCTTTTTAAAAGTTTACTTAGAGACTTATTCAATTGGCTTTAGTAACTCCTGAAGCAGCTCGTGCTCAAAGATAAGGGAATTTCCCACAAATGTGCGTAAAGTGTCTCAGCGGCGGTTTCACGAATGTGTCGTGACCATATTTTAGAGTCAGTGTTCAAGAGCGGTGGTGGTTTTCCTCGGAATAAAACGTGTAATTACATCGAAAATTGTTTAAATATTCTTCCGTCATCTGCAAAGCCCTGTCACTCTCTTTGTGCATAGTACATTTAGTCCCTCCGACATCTTCAAATTCTGTATGTGACAATATTCCACACATTGCTTGAACACCGGATGTAATAACTCCCGAAACAGCTCGAGTTCGACTACAAATGGTATCTGTGTGGCGGGGAAGGGGAGGAGAAAGGCTGCGGGTATTTCCAATGCGTCAGGAAGTACATGGCTGTCTCTGCAGCTACCACGTGGTGGTGTCATGAGCCTGGTGCATGGCCTCTCTTCCAGTGGATGTGGACACTTTGAAGTGAATGTCTTGTATCGTGTACTTTGGAAGAATGACTGGACTTTTATCGAATGATCTACAGTCACAGTACACGCATTTATCAGCATGAGTTGCGAAGTGTAACGTAGCCCCATCATGCTGCATATTCATTATTTGATTAAGCGTATTCGTCTTCACCATATATCATAGCCTTCCTAACATTGTGCAGGTGTTTGTGGACAAAGAACTCAGCTGCATGATTACAGCTAATATACCCGTTAAACTACTCCTTTTCTGGCACAGATATCTTGTCCATTGAAGACATAGTACTCACAGAAAACAATTACTTCCATCCTCCCATCCCTACAGGGAATCCATGACCTATCTTTCTATAAGATAACGAAAGACTACACGTTGCCTGTGCTGCCTGACCCATCTCAATACATGTGATGTTTCATTGTTATTCTAGCTAGCATATTCTCCAGATCTCTCGGTCATTGAAAACATCTCATTATGCATTGCTGAGAGAACGAGAAGTTACTTCCCATTGAGCCAGTTACTAGGGCGTTTTCCTGTTCCATTCATGTATGAAGCACACGTTGAATGACTGTTTAAATGCATTCATGTGTGATGTAATTAACCTAATTTTGTCCTTGCGATCCCTAGAGGGGTGATATCAAGGGAAATGTATTTAACATTCTTTGCCCTCTCTATTAAATTCATTGTATTGTTAGCACACAGAATATCTGCACTCCTCAGAAACTTCAGAGGCTATTTAGCCATGAAAAATCAAACATGGGTTTACATGGAGAAAAGAAGATGCACAAAACCAACCAGGCAACATATGATATAACGAACTGCATGACACAGTAAGCAGAGGAATAACAGGGGTGCATGACCGAGTGATAACAAAAAACCTACCTTTTTACTCTGTGTACTTGAAGTAATTCCACACATTCTCAACCCGTTAACGTTACCTGCCCTTACTTGGCATGCAGCTGTTCTTGTGCTGCACTCCAACTGGTGTGACATAATTAGGCTTTGCAATAACACAACACAACACTGGGAGAATTTAGTACACCATCTAACAACTAACACATCACTCTGGTAAAACCATAATATATTGTTGAGGCCGTATGTATTACCATCTGTTTTCGCATATCAGTGACAAGAAAACATAAAGCTGCAATTGCCATTCACCAGAATTCATTGAGCCTTGCAATAGACGCTTATTGTAGTTGACTAAAAAGCGACCCCCACAAAAAATCACAGTAACACTAACCTGCCACAATGCACATGGAAAGGAAAAGCCAGGATTATTCTGAATCTGTTTGGCAACAAGTTGCACTGTATTCTCCAAGACACTAAAAATTATACGCACATACTAGCAACCAGAAGGTCATTAGCCATGATTTAATACAATATTGAGAAAATTCACAGCCAGATAAGAAGCATTGTCTGACATAGTCTCAGCAAGGAGAGAGATGATGAAATGATATAATATAAGCTTCGTTCGTTTACGCTACCATTGTCTCTCTCTGTAGCTATTACCACAGTCAAAGACAATGCAACTGTTCACAGTCAAACTCTGCCAACAACAACAATAGAAGTTTACAGAACTTATCGCATCACTACAGTGGAAGTTTCATCATGCACAGATTCTGCTTCAGCCAACACGCGATGCATTCTAGGTGGACAACGTTTGGAGCTCCTATTTTCAGCTTTTTGTCGACAGTGATGTCAGACAAGCAATTACATTTACACTTTTGATAATATTTTGTCATACACTGGTTCCTCCACTGTCAACTCTTTCGTACTATTGATTAAAACAATGTTACTATCATTCTATCTATTTAAAAAGGGCTTCATGGCTTGTGATGAGTCCATAACTTCTTGCTAAGAGGTCTCTGTTCCATCAAACAACGTCTAACTTTAAGTTTTTCCCATTGTATCCTTGCACTTAGACCACAGAATATTAATAGTGCCTCACTCTCAGACCCTCGTCTGGGTGACTTGCATATTACCAAGGCCTCAGCTTGTCAATGCACGCTTTAGTGAATTCTGATACCATTGCTCAATTAAAATTTAAACATCTAATAACACAAAGATCAGATTATGATGTGGTTTGCACCAATCAGTCATAAACAAAATAAAGCACACATGCATGTCATGTTCCACCCTTCTTTCTTATCTTCATCTACTGTCTTGATTAGATAACTTAAGTAATGCGAAATGAGTGTGATAGAGCAGATTACTACTACATTTAACCATGTCTCCATTGGTTCCAAAATTCAGGAGAGTTGAAAATCGGTACCTGGAATATCATTGTGGGTTTTTATGGCTATAGTGTCGGTCCACACACCAAAAATTCCAACTTATTACTATAAGGCACTTTTATTACTGTTTGTATATTTACAGAAACACAAGAAAAACAATGCACAATTTCACGACACGTGTATCACTCGTCAAGTCGCAGACGGGACTGCCAAAGAAGCTCGAGTCTCCAAAGACCTTTTACTCTGCGCTTTGCCGGTGAAGTTACTGGCAGTCGACTGTCGCCACGGAGCCCCCCCCCCCCCCCCCCCCAGGAGTGCGGAGCACTGGGGGTTCAAATGGCTCTGAGCACTATGGGACTTAACATCTGTGGTCATCAGTCCCCTAGAACTTAGAACTACGTAAACCTAACTAACCTAAGGACATCACACACATCCATGCCCGAGGCAGGATTCGATCCTGCGACCGTAGTAGTCCCGCGGTTCCGGACTGAGCGCCTAGAACCACTAGACCACCGTGGCCGGCTAGCACTGGGGGAAGGACGTGGGTGTCTTCCTGTGTAGTGGCGTTGTGGGATGCTCGCTGGTTGATAGCAGCATGTGCTAAGTGTCCATACTGTCAGTGCAGGGTGGACTAGCGCTCGTATAGTCCGCCATCCAGTGGAGGGGGGGCGGACTGGTCGAGCTGCGCGCGTGAACTGGACGGGCACAGGAGATGTTGTTGCAGTACCGGCGGAGAGGGGGATGTGAATCTTGAGCATCCTGTTGGTGCTGAACATTGCGGTTATGGCAGCCGTATCCACGCCATTTGGGATAGGGACTGTGCGCACGATGGTGATGTGTGACGTGGGTGTGGACCCACGTGAAGTGTCCCCTATGCGGAGGACGAAGATGGATCCCTCGTGGAGCTGCAAGGAAAGCTCATTGCGTTGGCACTCAGAGGCATTGATTGCGATGCAAATTTCGTCGACAGTGGATGTAGGGTGCACTAGGGGGGGGGGGGGGGGTGGGAGCGAAAAGTAACATAGTTCAGGAGAAACATTGGAACACTCTGTGGAGGTATTGGGTACCAACACTTGGGACGGTGTAATGTCACACGCAACATGAGGTTGAGCCTGAGGTTTTGGATTGTCACACGCAGTGCCTGTTTGGAACGAGGGTAGAATATCATCGTATGCAACCGCTGAGTTGCCCTCGGGCATAGGCTTGGTCCACATACGCTCATGGTGGGACGCAGGAGGGTGGGTGGTCTGTGTGGGATCGGGGTCGTCACCATCTGATGGAAGAACACTTGACTCGGGGGGGTGTGTTACAGATTCTTCGATCGTCCAGGCTGGTTTCATGCGTTGGAGGGAAACTGTCTGCCGGCGACCACTGACGAGAATGTCCATAGTATTGTCCCTGCGAGCCACTACTCGATGTGGGCCAGAGTAGGGTGGTTGTAATGCCGGTTTGACTGTGTCATCCCGTAACATAACGAACTCACAAGAGTCCAGTGCCGCATGCCTGAACACGCGAGGGCGGGTATGTGGCCATGGAGGAGGCGTGCGGATCGCAGCTGTGTGTGTCTGGACCCATTCAACTAGCATGGGGAGGTCGGCGACTGCTTCGTCGTTGACAAACTCTGCGGGGAGGACTAGGGTCTCGCCATACAGGAGCTCTGCGAGTGAAGCCTGGAGGTCTGTCTTGTAAGCCGTGCGTATTCCTAGCATAACCCAGGGAGGGGCATCGCACCACTCACCACCATGGCACATGAGTGCCACTTTCAGCATTCTGTGCCAACGCTCGACCAGTCCATTGCTCTGGGGGTGGTAAGCCGTAGTGCGGAATCTATCCACCCCACAGAGGACATAGAGTTTGTTAAACAGCAGGGATTCAAACTGTCTTCCCTGGTCGGTGGTGATGGATGTAGGGCAGCCAAATCGAGCTATCCAGGAGGATACAAATGTGCGTGCTACGGAATCTGCTGTGATGTCCTGCAGGGGGATTGCCTCCACCCAACGTGTAACGCGATCAATGCCGGGCAGGATATACCTGAAACCATCCGACACGGGTAATGGTCCTACGAGATCCACATGTACATGACGGAAGCGGCCATTCAGGATGTCGAATTTACCTAGACTGGGTTGTGTATACCTGCCGACTTTGCTGTGCTGGCACTGTAAACAAGCACGAGCCCAAGTACGACAATCCCTCTTCACACCTGGCCACACAAAGCGTTCTGTAACCAGGCGCGTAGTAGCCTTAGCACCAGGATGTGCCAGGTTATGTAAAGTAGTGAACACTTGGCGATGCAGCGCAGGGGAACAATAGGCCGAGCGGTGCCCGTGGATGTATCGCACCATAGTGGCTTGGCCGAGCCCGGTAGGTCGCACGAAACGATCTGAAGGGAAGTATCTGGGTCCTGTCGGAGGTTGTGCAATTCGGTGTCACTGTCCTGTAAGTGGGCCAATTCATCGAAATTAATGGGGGATGAAATTGCAGTGATACGTGATAGGTAGTCAGCCACCACATTTTCTGACCATCGAATGTAACGGATGTCTGTTGTGTATTGGCAAATTAAGTCCATTTGCTGGAACCTACGTGGGGGAAGGTCAGTAGCGGGGTTACGGATAGCCTCCGCGAGGGGCAGTGGTCCGTGAAGATTGTTATATTCCTTCCTTCAATGTCTGTGCAGAAATATTTTACAGCTTCATAAACTGCAAGCAATTATCTGTCGAATGCTGACCATTTACGTTGAGCTGTAGATAATTTTTTGGAAAAAAAACGGAGTGGTTGAGTCGTGTCATTGACATGCTGTTGTAGGACTGCACCGATTGTGAAATCACTTGCATCCACTGTAATCGAGATGCAGGCTTCTGGCAAAGGATGGGCGAGAGTGACACCATGTGCTAACGCTGATTTAAGGTCTTCAAAAGCTCTCACCATGTTGTCAGACTATTGGTACTCGGCGACTGCCTGAGGTTTGTTTACCGGCCAATGCATCAGTCAAAGGGGCTTGAATTGCTGCCGCCATCGGCAGGTTACGACGGTAGAAATTGACAGTTCCTAAAAACCGGCGTAATTCGCGAAATGACACTGGGAGGGGTAGCTCACGAATGCAGTCAACCCGCTCCTGCGGGGGGCATATACCACCCGAGGAGACTGTGTACCCCAGAAAAGTGACAGCGGTGCAGCGGAGTTGTGACTTGTCATTATTGATCTCAACTCCGTTACGTGTCAATAAGTCCTGTATCGTGGCCAGGTGGAGTTCATGTTCCCTGTCAGAGGGGGAGAAAATTAGTATGTCATCGAGGTATGCGAAGCAATATGTGCAGTTAAAAAGAAGTGAGTCTATAAAATGCTGCCAAGTTTGGGCCGCCTTTTTGAGACCATAAGGCATGTAACAAAATTCGTACAGGCCAAAAGGTGTGATTACTGCTGTCTTTGGGATGTCACTCTGTTCCATTGGTATCTGTAAATATGCCTTGCGGCAGTCCAAGACACTGAAGATGCGTGCTCCGCTAAGTACTTGCGCAAAGTCTTGTATGTGAGGTATCGGGTAATTGTCTAATACCGTCCGCGCGTTGAGGCGACGATAGTCGCCGCAGTGCCGTCCTTTTTGGGAACTAAATGTTTGGGGGAGGACCAGTTACTGTCCGATGGGCGAACAATGCCTGTCCTTAGAAGTACCACCACTGCAGCTTTAGCAAGGCTTAGTTTATGTGGTGGCAGTCGACGCGCTTTATGGCGCACTGGAGGCCCATCTGTCATGACAATTTTGTGTGTCGTGCCATTCGTAATAGCGTTCAGCTTGGCTGGCGAACTCATTTGGGGGCCGTCGTGAATGGGGATCGGTAGCACACAAGAGTCACTAACCTAATGTGCCAGGGAAGCAGTCTGCTTCGGTGTCGACAAAGTTCCACGAGGTGCATCTCCAGTGTCAGGTTATGGTGGCATTGTACGAGGCGTCGTGCCTCGGTGAGGGCTTGCGTAGCCGATGATCTGGCACGGTTCCGTTCGACGTTGTGAGGACGGAGATCGTCAACTGCAGGGCGTTCGGGCTGGAGATGGGCGGTGGAAATTGTGAGGCTGTCCGCCGATGAAGAGCACTTGATGGGAGCTGTGTCCAGGTCGTCGGGCAGCCGAGGGGGAGGGGGGCCCGTAGAGGCGACTGAACATGCAATGTGCGTGGACGAGGCGTGGTGCAAGAATGCGGCTGACTGAAGATCTGGAGACAGTCCGAAGTGGAAAAGGATGTCGATGCCTAATACTGGATCTTCGACATCAGCCACGTAGAAGGACCAAGTGAACTGTTTACCAGGTATGAGTTCAGTAGGTAACTTGGCCAAACCCTCGACATGAAGTGTCGACTTATTTGCTGCTTGAAGGGACAGTTTGGTTGGTGTCGTGTCCTTTACAGAAAATGTGGGAGGTATGACACTAACGTCTGCTCCGGTATCGTTGAGAAAATACCGGCGCGAACCTACATCCAAGGCTTACAGACGTCCTCGTGGGGTGGGGGATCTGACACAATGCAATGTCTGTGGGCGCCCCTGCTTGTATCCGTGGGCCGTGGCGCCTACTGCGGCCCACGTGCGGCGTTTGGAAACGCGCAGGGCGGACGGCAGTTGCGAGCGGCGTCCCTGAAAGTGGTGTGAAACCAGCATATGCATGAATCGGCTATACTCGTCCTGCCAGCCGCAGCGTCAGGCGGGGGGAAGGCGGGGCGGGCAGGCGCTAGCCCGGTTGGCGTGGGGAGTGGCTGTTGCCGACCTGCTGGCGGTTCCCGGTCTTGGCCGCTAGGTGGCTGCTGTTCCCTGTGCTGTCCACGATATGCACGCGCCCGGCCTCTACCACCCGACGGTGGAAGTATACACACAGGGTTACCAACCTCGGCGGTGTTAGACACTGTGCTGTGTCGAATAATGGCGTATGCCTGATCCGCCAGCCGTAGTTTATCCTCGAGTGACGCTGCGGTATGTGGAAGCAAATGTAACTGTAGTTCTTGCGGCAGCTTCTCCAACCACAATGCCCAGAGCGCTAAGTTCGGCAGGATCTCGGTACCGACCTGTGCACACAAGCATCGGCACAGCTGTGAGGGTGTTCTGTCACCTAAAGTCTCGTTGTAAATTATGTTGTGAATAGTATCGGCCGGCGGATGAGAGAGGCATTCCATAAGTAATGCACGAGCAGAGGCATATTTGTTGCTCTTAGGTGGGTTCAGCAATAAGTCACTGATGAGATCAGGGTGGTCGTGCAGGTGGTTCACTAAACACACGAAACGGGTGCTGTCGTCCGCAATACCATGTATGTCCAACATGTTGTCCACCAAGGTAAACCACGTCACTGGGTTGTCCGGTTGTAACGGCAGCAGCTTCGGAAAACGGCCGGGGGCCAGTGTTTGCTGGGCTGTAGGAGAGGCACGAAACGCACGGGGATTCTGCACAGTGTTCACTGGTGCGAAATGTGCCTCAGTGGCAGGCGATGTGTTGCATTGAACGTCCGTTAGCTGTGTAGGCGAGATGTGGTATCCAGTCCATGTAGGCACGGAATCTGTGCGGCCAGATGACAAGCACGGCGCGGCAGGCGCGGGCGGGTCAACTGCCGGTGCAGCCAGAATCTCGAGAGGAGGCGCGAGATCGCGATTGAGTGCCGAATGACGGGGCGGAACCACGGCAGGTGCGTCGCCCGAGGTGCGTGCGGGGCGGCAGGACGGGTAGGCGTATAAATGGTCCGGCACGGTTGACATGAGTGTCCCTTCGACCGGCGCGAAGGGTGGCACGTTAAACGGCGGTCGTGCATGTGGACCCAGAAACTGGCCAGTCGCGTGGTCCATGCTGTGTGGTAGAAACTCGGGGTTTCCGGGGTCCTGTGCTGAAGGGGCATTCTGTTGAGTGTAGAATGCCGTAGAAGGTGTCCGCGACAATGTGTACAGCGCCCGGTGTGGTATGCCGGCAGAGGTTAGAGTCGTCCGGCCAGGCGAGGCAAACACGGGAGACACGAACATTCCCGGTGTATTAGTGGCACATGGGGTGAAGCGTTGCGCTTCAAAGTCGAATGTCCATTCTGCGGTTGTGGCGTCGTGCACTGCCGTAAAAACTGGAGGCTGCGACATTGTCTATTGGCGCGAAACCGGTGATACACAGCGAGCGACTGCAACGTATTTTCGCGACTCGGGGTCACCAATGTGGGTTTTTATGGCTATAGTGATGGTCCACGCACCAAAAATTCCAACTTATTACGATAAGGCACTTTTATTACTGTTCGTATATTTACAGAAACACAAGAAAAACAATGCACAATTTCATGACACTTGTATCACTTGTCAAGTCGCAGACGGGACTGCCAAAGAAGCTCGAGTCTCCAAAGACCTTTTACTCTGCGCTTTGCCGGTGAAGTTACTGGCAGTCGACTGTCGCCACATCATTTTCAGGTCCAACATCAAACTTTTCATCCAATACCTATAAAGGTACTTTTAGTTAAAATTTCCCAACCTCTTAAGCATTTTGTGTCCAACTGCAACTACTTCAATAATGGCACTCAAGAAAAATGAAACACTCTTAAATGCTAGAAACAGACACAAAAATAACACACTATTCAACCTGTATATTGAGCAAGCAGTAAAAGAAACAAAAGAAAAATTTGGAGTAGGTATTAAAATCCATGGAGAAGAAATAAAAACTTTGAGGTTCGCCAATGACATTGTAATTCTGTCAGAGACAACAAAGGACTTGGAAGAGCAGTTGAACGGAATGGACAGTGTCGTGAAAGGAGGATATAAGATGAACATCAACAAAAGCAAAACATTGATAATGGAATGCAGTCAAATTAAATCGGGTGATGCTGCGGGAATTAGATTAGGAAATCAGACACTTAAAGTAGTAAAGGAGTTTTGATATTTGCGGAGAAAAATAACTGATGATGGTCGAAGTAGAGAGGATATAAAATGTAGACTGGCAATGGCAAGGAAGGCGTTTCTGAAGAAGAGAAATTTGTTAACATCGATTATGTATTTAAGTGTCAGGAAGTCATTTCTGAAAGTATTTGTATGGAGTGTGGCCATGTATGGAAGTGAAACATGGACGTTAAACAGTTTGGACAAGAAGAGAATAGAAGCTTTCTAAATGTGGTGCTACAGAAGAATGCTGAAGACTGTTGGGTAGATCACATATCTAATGAGGAGGTATTGAATAGAATTGGGGAAGAGAGGAGTTTGTGGCACAACTTGACAAAAAGAAGGGACCGGTTGGTAGGACATGTTCTGAGGTATCAAGGGATCACAAATTTAGCATGCAGAGTATAAATCGTAGAGGGAGACCAAGAGATGAATACACTAAACAGATTCAGAAGGATGTAGGTTGCAGTAAGTACTGGGAGATGAGGAAGCTTGCCCAGGATAGAGTAACATGGAGAGCTGCATCAAATCAGTCTCTGGACTGAAGACCACAACAACATCAACTACTCCCTAATAGTACCCACTTCTTTGGCTGTTTACTCTTGTTAGTCCTCTTCACTCTGAGTCAAACTTTTTAATACTGGCTAACAAGCACAATGTTGCTACATAACACTGTGGCATTTAGGGACGGCTGTGAAGGGACTCTTGCATCTCCATCTGTGCTGCTTCTTTTGGTAGTAAGGTCTGCTGCAAGATATGGTACAATGAAGGGTTGTACTGCTCAATCCAATGCTCGTTGTCACCAATCTCAGAAACTACCCATAGTTTTTTAATAATAATAATAATAATAATAATAATACTTTATTCAACATCGAATGATTCATCACATATGTATAAAAACAGGTTACAGTTCTTGATACATAGCACAATAACACATTCTTCTGAATATGTTATTGATTAACAAAATGATTAAATTACAAATAAAATCGTTTGCTTAACACTATTTACTTATTTTTTTAAGCACTTCTTATTCTCCATAAAGTATGGTATTCTTCTAATGTGTATAATGGATTTTGTAACAGGGATTTCTTTAACTGAAATTTAAGCTTCACTGTGAGTAGGGTCATAACTTTACTGGGCAGTGCATTGGCTATCTTTAAACCTGCATATTGTGGAACCTTTCAATAAAGTGCAGTTCTGTGGCTACTGTTGTAAAATTTCTCTTTATTTCTGGTATTGTACTGATACATTTGGAACAAATGTTGGGCTGTAGTCTTTTAACAAATAATATGGCTTTTAGAATGTATATGTTTACTACAGTTAGTATACCAGTTTCTGGAAACAAGCCACAACATGATTCCTTATATTTTGCTCCATAGACGATTCTTATAGGCCATTTATGAAGTAGCAATAGCTTATTTAGATTTGTTTTGGTTGTTGCTCTCAATATTTCTATTCCATAATTCAGGTGAGAGGAAAATAGAGCAAAGTATGCAGTCTTTAGGACAACAGTGTCTCTGCAGAACTTGCTATTATATTAATTGCACATATATTGTTAGACAACTTGAACGCTAGAGTGTCAACATGTGTGTCCCACTTTAGATTTCTTTGAATTACACTTTAATGTGAAATATCACCACTGTGATAATGCAAATAAGCGGCTTCAGTCAACACACCAACAAGATCATTACTGTCCACGACATTAAAATGCATCAGTTAATTCCGATATTTGTTGTGCAATGCAAACTTTTGTCCCCTGTGACAACCTTACTGACCAATGCAACAAGAGCCGCTACGTTAGTATTACGCCACTGGCTAATAATTAAAGCATCATTGTACCAAATATTCTAATAAACATGTTACGTGTACTTGATAACCCAGAACAAACAAAAAAACACACTAACTATTCTAAACACAAATGTTAATGAAATACAATTACACTTGCTGTCCCTTCAGGAATGAAACAAATAAAAAAATTTACACAATTACAAGTACAAATACATTATTCCCTATCTTGCGAGTCACACGGAATCATTTCATTCTGTGATTTTCTTGGGGTCAAAAAAGTTGCTGACAGGTTCCCTAGAAACACTGTCTCGGTGTCAAAGCTCTCCCATGGTTACCCGGACGAAAGTCTTTAGGTCACTCAAATCGGCATTTTGAACATGCACTGAACAGTAAACTGTATCTCACATTAAACACAAATGTCATAGTCACTCTCAGAGTACCATCCACACAAATCTGGTCGTCCAGAAATGGCCCTACAACTACTATTACCCACGGTTCTGTCCTTTCAGTTCATGGTGTAATTAAAAGTCGTAAGTTCCAACAAACAGCACTTATTCCCGCACCAATTAAAGAAATGTCTCCTACTACAAATGCAAATGTCAATGTCCCACTTTAGTTTCTTGCGTTCATAAAATAATTAGTCACCAAACGACAACTGTCCTCTTTAAGTATACCAAGCGTCCCACATGCAATTCACAAAGCACACTTAACAAGTCACTGCCAAAAGTTTATGGATCCCACCGTTCAGTGGTCAAGACAAAACAAAACAATCGTCCTGTCTGCTAAAGACAAAATCTCTTCCACCACTCACAACATGGGAACACCAGTCCTTCACTTTCCACCTTATGGAGACATACGAGCAGTCATCTTGTTTCACGGCTCCACAGTCCAGTACTAGTTAATAGTTGCTGGTAAAAAATGCCCGCCGGACTCTGCCGCGCGTCGTTCATTCTGCCGTGGCGCTGCCGCGCAAGCCGTTGAGCAGAAGAAACCACCCGCTATGGCCTCCGCGGGATACTTTCCCCAGTTGTAAGGGTGGCAGAACTTATGAATGGCCAGTGGTACGTGCGTGTCGCCCCAGGCCGTTGACCTGCTGTAGTGGGCGTGTGGAGTGTACCTTGACCGGCAGTGGAGTGGGGAGGGCCGCGGCTCTGTCGCCTCTCCCATGGCGACGTCAGCTTGGCCCCGCTAGCGGTATGGGCGCGTTCTGCGTAGCACCTCAGCGCTACGACACCCAATCAGTCAGACCCTTCCGTGCATCTCGCAACATTACAGACAAAAGGATATTCTTACATTATTTAAATACTCATTGATTACATGTATGATCTATTAGATACATTGGTAATAAAAGAATCTTTGTTCTAAAAAACATAAAATCATACACCCTAGTTTTCTACACCTACAACATCAACATTTATCCCTTTTCTATATACAGCCCACACTTGTACTATTGATTGTACCTGTCGTCCCTCATACAAAACATGAAAGTGTAAAAAAAAAAAAAAAAAAAGGAATAAGAAACAATCTATACAGCTCATAATTACAATATCAAATAGTAGACTACTCTAACATCCTATCACAGTGAAAATATTAGAAACTGTTGATTCTAAAACTACAATATACAGTGAACCTTTGTGCTTGTGACAGACTGAAATTAATACCCCTTGAAAGCGTTCTAACAAAAAAATAAGAAATAATCTACACAGCTCATAATTACCTACAACATGTTATTAAATAGTAAACTACTTTAACATCCTAACACAATAAACATTTTAGAAACTGATCACTCTAAATCTACAACATACAATGCACCTTTGTGCATGTGACAGACTGAAATTAGTATCTCTTTATATATTTTACCTTTTTATTATATATAACAACATTTCTAGGACATGTATGAACCATCCACATGATGTCAGATCCTGACCTGCCATCGAGGTTCATCCAAATCAAACAACAAAGCACAATAATGTTTTAGTTATGGATCGGTAGCACCCCCTTTACAGGAGTGTGCGCATTGATCACACTACTCTACGACTCTCACTCACCAGACATCACATTTTCCTTCTCATTCAATCCATTAATACACTAACAGAATAGGTCTAGAAGTCAGCTAACCTTAACACCACCACACTCATGACAACATACCATACCTTTGCTCCCTTATACTCATAACACCACCACACTCACGACAACATACCATACCTTTGCTACCTTATACTCAACCACATAACACATGGAGTTGTTTCGGAGGTAGCATTCCAGTCTCCGATTACGTCCTTTCACTCTGGCACCTCTCTCCATTGGCTTACCTCTGCATTCACTTTAGAATTGCGACATTTCATCTAAGAACAAAAAATACACAAATTATTCATCCTGCAAAATAACTGTACACATTCTTGGTACCGTTTTGATTAGTTATATTGGTACCAGGCTTCAACAACAACAAAAAAAAAAATATTATTTTTGCCAAATTGCAAATGTTATGGTAAGAATTAGATTTACACTTATATTACATCTTACGTCAGTATTCCACAACGGTCACCATCTGGATCTCATACTCCCTTTATGTCCCTTCACGTTGTGCAGTCGTCCTCATCTCTTCATTCGTATTTCGGCTCTCCGTCCGTCGATTACTCCATCATTTCCTGGTCTTCCTTCGCCATTCGCATCAATCTCGATTGCAGCATACACAGGCCTCTCTGTAACATACCTCTAAGACTTCTCCACATTATTAGTTCTACTCACCTTTATTTACCACTGTTTCATCACATTGAATCTCTCTCTATTAATCACACTGCTTCACGTCGCTTCTCTCCTTAAATATCACCTTTATCCACTACTATTTATCACATCGTTTCTGCTTGATCCTTATTCATATGACAAAAAATACGTACATACACCACTCTGTCGACTCCTGTTCATGACTCATTCGACCAGTCTATTCCGTCATACTTCCTGACATCCAGCATGAAAATTGTTATGTTCAATTTGACCCTGCACAACGTTACACACCACAAATAAATACACTGACTATCTACCATAAATTGCCTACTTTCGATCTATCCTTAACTTTTCCATAATTTGATGTTAGAAATATGATGAAGCCCACGCGATTGTTTTCCCTTGATCGTCTCAATCAGTACAGCATTTTCATGGACAATCCGCCTCACTCTGAATGGTCCACTGTACACAGTAAAGGATTTGCTAGTTAGGAATCTGTGCTTGCATGAAAATTAAATGTGTGCAGAGAATATACAAGTGTTAGAAACTTAGGTGCTAGTGGCCTCTTTCCCTAACACCAGATTCCGAACAATCATACACAGCACTTCATTATAACTGTCACCACGACAATGACATACTATAGATCAGATGACATCTAATTTAAAAACTTCGATCACAATGTTGACTTTTCACATTACGTGTTAAGTACCTGCAATAGTCAAACCGCACTAATTAAACTGGACTCATTGGCATTATTACATAACATTTTTAGCAACTGGTTTTTTTTTGAGGAAACAGTCCTTTTACTTTACTGTTCTAAATAAAAATTTGCAAATTTTGCTCTGAGAGACCAGCCTAACAGATTCCATTACTGGTGTTTTATTCTCTGATCAGAAGTATGGTATTTGCATTCCTAGATATCAGTAGAGTATGTCTGTTACAAGACAATTTTCAGTGCCAGCGGCATGTGTTTTAAGGCAAGATGCTGAGGGCTGATATGTTGGATTAGTTTCTCCTACCCATCAATCTATTATGACAAGAAAGAAATGCCAGGATTCCATGCTCTCCTGTCATTCTGATAGTTTCTGCTGTTCCTATCCTCGACTCTGTCTGACCTATGAGTCGTGTCGCCGTTCACAATGTTGCTCTCATTACCCAGTTCCTGTAACAAGTGCTGAAATGAAGCAGAATCGTCTACGCCTCTGCCTGCTATCGCTATATCTCTGCGCAATTTCACTGGCAACTTCGTTATACAGATCCTAATGAGCTCCCCAGGTTCGTATGGCACATCCAAATACCTATTTCGTCTCAGCATTTCCTGATAGCACGACACTGGATCTCTTATACCACCTTCGTTACAATTTGGCATCATCAATATGCTTTGCTTAACCTGGTCCTGCTTACTTTTCGACCAGAATTCATTTAAAAACTTGTCACAAAATATCTCGTAGCTACTACAGTCTTTAATAACTTCCTGCATTTTCGCTCTAGCCTCGTCCCTCAAATGGTTACACACAAACTTCATTTTGAGGAGCGGTCCCCACGATGAAGGTAATGAATCTTGAAATTGAGACAGCCACAGGCATGGATGTTGGTAATTATCAGGATCCGGAAAACAAGTGTACGTTTGTACCGACACGAAGTGCTTCCTACATTCTTCTTCCGCATTTGTGTTTTCTGACCTTGGACTATACCCAGTTGGGTTTGCCACCTGTTTTATCCGACACAACCGTTCTTCTAACTCTATGAGTTCGTCTTCCTCTTTCTGCCTATTTTCGTTTTTTGAACTTATCTCATTCTCCCTCTGCAGTCTACCTGGTGGTGTTTCACCTTCGCTTCTGCACGCTAATTGCAACTGTGCTAGTTCTTCCCTATGTTTCCTATTTGTTTCTAATTGTGCCTCTTTAAACTGTAATAGTGATTGTATCTCCTCCTGGTCGGCATAAACCTCTCGCTGCGTACTGTCAGAGCCTGTTTCGCCTCTTATACTGATCTTTTCTGCATCTGCGCTAATCGTATTCATTCTGACCACTACCTCCGCAACTTCATCCCTGTGTTTATTTAGCGCCACTTCCTGCCGGGTGACTTGAGCTTCCACGCTGTCTAATGCCCCTTGTTTATTTGCAAGTAAGTCCTCTACTATCTCTTTGATTCGCTCATCCGGCAACACGTCCCTACGTTCTGTAATATCACTCTCTATTGCACTTATTCGTACCTCCAAATTATTAGCTTTTTCTTTCACGGCATCACATACTTGCTTCAATGCATCCAGATACTTCTCCCCCTCATCTAACCGATTATTAACTGCGGACAGATGCTCATCGATAACTGTGTGTAGCTTCCTCATTGCCTCTTTATTTCCCTTATCCATTGCCTCCAATCTTTCCTTATTTGCCTCCAATCTTTCCTTATTTGCTTCCAATCTTTCCTTAGTCTCCCTATCCATCGCTTCCAATCTTTCCTTATTATCTCTAACCATCGCTTCCAATCTTTCCTTATTCTCCCTATCTCTCTCCTTATTATCTTTATCCATCCTCTGTAAAAACTGCAGTAGCACATTGTCATTTGCTACTTTCGGTGCGCTCACCTCGTTCGCCTGAGAAACCGTAGCTTTGCTAAGGGTAGCTACACTTTCACTGCATACCTGACCTAGTCCCGGCTCGCCCGCGTCGTCGGCAAAAGCCCCCGATTGTGGACAAAGCCCGCCGCTTAAAGGATCACCTAGCCGCAGTCCGCTGAACAATTCAGCCCCTTCCGTGTGTTTGCCGTTCTCGCTCATTAACCCAAGGTCGACACCTACTTCCTGCTGCACTGCTACGTTCACGCCAGAATCACTATTCTCCATGGTGACTACACTTTTTGACTGCGACCTAGTTACTACGGACATTGCACAAAAAAATTATACAACGATCTTCCAGCCTTGGGCGATATCGCAATTAATTACATAAAAAAAATAAAAGATCCTCATCAATCCAGAAAGAAATTGCAAACAAAACAAAATTTTACTTCTTAGCGCTATCACAATATATTCCATCAAAATAAAAAAATCTTAACAGCAAACCCTAACAGCAAAATCCTGGCAGGGTCGAAAATATGAGAGGCACCCACATGCCTTGCTCATGCTGTGGCATCAAGCAGTCAGGCCTGCAAGATGAGTGGTCTGCCAAGTGAGTGGATTCATTCTTATTTATTGAGTAACATGAACTCTCGTACTCACAATTAAGTTACAAATTATCCTCCTGTAAAAAATAATACACAATGGAAACGCACATCTGACTATCAGTAATTTACAGAACTCTGAGTGTTCACTACACACTGGCAATACCACATTTTCTTTTTTTATTTAACGGCTTTTATCAACACGTAGCCATCACACTGAATATGAGTGGCGCACACATTATAAATTCTGGATATCATGACAACATACAATTCGAATGAAAAGGCCACCAATCTTTTTCTTTCCACTATCTTATTTATTCCGATAAATTCTATAACCTAAACACACAAATTCTATAACCTACAACACTAACACATGAGAAATTCCGCCCAGTGGGCATGGCTTTATATTGGTGAATCTCTATCTTATGGTCTCGTAATTATTTAACGCTACAGTGCACTTTCTGGATAGGATGGTGGATCTTTTATTATTTCTCACACTTCGACTCTCACAATCATCATCACGAAACTTTCCTCCAGACCGAGCAGTACAAAAGGAACACGCATAATCCACTACCTCTGAAACTACCTTGCTACTCTCCCATGCAAACCACACATACTTAAATTACATGACATACACCACACTACAACCTGAAATACAACACAGGGAATAATCACAACATTATCACTTTCAGCTTTCCCACTTCAATTAATATTTATCCCAGTTTCACATGACACTGCCCCACTTCGTAATTCTACTTTCCTACTATGAACTCTGGAGATATATGCACGTCTTCCTGTGCAATGCAAGCCAAGTGGCGTTGCTGGATAGACGGCTGACTCACCTTGTTTCTCTCTCAGAGTATTATAGTTTGAATCAAGCGTCACACGGAAACATATCTCGCAAAGTAATATTAAGAACATATTCATCACACACACGAGTCCTCAACTGATACCATGGACGAGTACTTCTCTTTATCCTTTGTCTCATACACAGATTGAGACTCACACAGTACTCAGGACGTGAAAGTACCCGCCTCTACTTTCAAGTCCTGCACACACTATTTCTTAAATATTTCAACTTATAGTACACACACTAGTAATTCAGCTTAACTTAAGCACACGGAAGTATTTCAACTTATTGCTACACGTGGTTTCATTGTGACCGTTGGTCACTTCCGAAGATTACTACGATCCCATTAATATTACCTGCCTGACATTTAATTCTCCCCACAAAAGTTCCTGAAATAGAGAAATTATTATTTCAAACTACTCTTAAATATTCCATATGCATACCATGTCTCCACTCTTTTGTCTTTACGGAACACACCTAAGACAGGTCTTAACAGCACACGATCCAGCGGCAGAGTGCCGAAACATGGCCGTTCTTGAGGTTCTCTCGCACCTCTGCCGAAGTGGGGGGAGCACCTCGCTACCGTATTGGTCAGCCAAATTTCAGGCGCTCAAATTCAGGTAAATTTCATCTCTTTGGTCCCACCACAGGTGGCCAAAGGATCGTCTCAAAGATGATCATATATTCACATTCACTATCTGCAGTTAGCAGACGACCATACATTCATTCATTTCACAGATCTCACCAAACTGGATGTAGGGATTTATTTTGTGGGAGTGCACATGTGATCAATTAAATAAATAAATTGTCATTCTTTCCCACACTGGTATCCGGCTTCGCTGTATTAATTGAAATTGAGTTATTTTACAAAAAAGTGTGTTGTTCTGACAAAAATAATGAAGTATGTTGTACCTATTTTCAATGTCGGGCGGTACTGTACCCTCTCAGTTAAACAGAGGAATTTTACACTAAACTCTTTTTTTACTGATTCACTGCCTATGTAGAGATTAATTTCATAATTAAAGCTACTGTTGTTAAACTCCATGACACATGTTTTACTACTACTTACATTTAAGTGCCATTCATTAAAGTACTGTACAATTTCGTTTGTCATGATATTAACATTGGTCTCTAGTTCATTAAATGACTCCTTTTTACACACAATGGATGTATCATCTGCATACAAAACTATTTTGCAACTCTGAGTGACATATCTTGTGTCATTTACATAAATCAAAAACAGAAGAGGACCCAATACTGAGCCTTGGGGCACTTCATATTTTATATTAGTGATTTTGGATTTGTGAACACAACTTCCAATTTTAAGCAGTACAAACTGTTTTTGGTTACTCATGTAAGGTTTTATTAGGTCATGAGCAGTGCCTCTGATGTCAATGTTCCATAGCTTTTCTAATGGGATTGTGGCATTCAGAAAGTCGAAAGCTTTCTCAAGGTCAGGGTATATACCTCAAAAATGTTGCTTGTTATTGATGCCACTTATTATCTCTTCAATTAACTGAGCAGCTGCTGTGCTGGATGATTTACATTTTAAGAATCCATTTTGATTTTCAAACATGAGGTTGTGCATAGGGAGAAAGTTTATAATTCTGCTATATATGACTTTTTCGACTATTTTGGAAAAGACTGGAAGTGTTGAGATGAGTCCATAGTTTTGAATTTTGAGTTTGTCCTCTTTTTTAAAGACTGGTGTTATACCTGAGTTATTTTTAGTCTGTCTGTGAAGGTGCCTGATTCTATTATATTATTTACCGCTACAGACAGAGGTACAAACACACTTTCTCTCAGTGTGCGATTTGCAGGGGGGGGGGGGGGGGGATGAGGGGGATTTCCCCCCTCTGCATCAGACCATCCCCTCCTCTGGTTTTAGTTTATGCATCACAACCTGGGATGTTTATTTCCCACCCACTGGAGTAAAACTTTACATAGAATTTAAATTTGTGGAGCCGAACTCTGAAAGTTTTTAATAAGTCTTACTATTAATACTATTAGCATGTTTCAGTTTTCTATCATCAGAATAAGTACAACTTTTCACAAATGTGCCTCTACTTTTTTAATTCCCCTCCTATAACTGTACCCGTATGTAGACAATTTTGTAAATAAGTTATACCTATAATGTACTTTTAAAGATATAATAAGGGATGGCTTTTCTGATAGTGCATACGCATCAATAGTGAGTTTCGGCATTAACATCCATTTATAAATAGCTGTTTAACAATGCGTAACGCCACGGTCGAAGCTAGTAACATATATAATTCTACTAACCCCCTAAGACATCCCCCTCCACTGGTAAAATCACAAATCGCACCCTGCTTTCTCTGCACACTTTTAATACATTAATACCGAGGCCTGCAGAACTGAAAGATTTTAGAGAGCTAATGATGTTAATTATTTCTTTCCAATTTGTGGGGGCTAGATATAAGCTATGCTTAGATGGATAACCTTTAAAATTATACTGCAGATTATTATGTTTGTCATTGACAGCTTCCCCTACTGAAGACAAATATTCATTGAATATACTAGCAGTTTCAAGTTGATCTTTTACTACTATCTCGTTGTGGTCAATATTAAAGTCCATACAGCATTTGTCTCTGCCTATACTAAAACAGTTTATCGCTCCCCAGATACCATTAGTAATACTGTGTGAAGCCTGAAGCTTGTCTGCAATGTATCTGTTCCTGGTCTGTATTAATAAATCTTTATAGTATTCTTGATAAGTTTTGAAGGCCTCCTTTAGCTTGAGATTTTGTCTATTATTCAACATCGCACTATGGAATAATTTTAATTTTTCCCTTGCTTCAATTACATCGTTATTTATCCACATACTTTTGTTTATATTTTAGTTTGTTTAACTTTTGTGGATACAACAGGGCATGTTGCATCAAAACAATAGTAGAAGACAGCAGCAAAGCTATCATAAGAAAACCTATCATTCTCAAACCATGGTATGTGTGCTAACATGCAGTTCAGTTTATTTATCATTATACATAATTCTTTTGCTTACATACAGTTTCTTTTTAGTGACAAAAGGCATCTCATTTGCATCCAATTGAAGCTATATTGCATGGTGATCAGACATGGCTAGTTTTAGATTGAATTCATCACGTAGGAGTGTAGCTTTTTGGTGTTGGGATCACTGGTTAATAAGTTTATATTTATATCCCCTGATATTACAGTATTTACATGGCCATTTAACCCAGAAAATGTACTGTCTATATCTATCAGCAAGTCAGACAGATTTTTGAAAAATGTATCCACACAAGCCACAGGTGGCCTATACATACCGATAATTGCTATATTTTCCCTACCCCATTTTAGATTTATTGCAGCAAATTCTGTGATTACTTCTACACAGAATGTACTTACGAGGGTAATCCCAAAAGTAAGGTCTCCTATTTTTTTTAATAAGTACAGAACTCTGTTTGTGTGGCAGTTGGTCACACTGTAATGAAGAGTGCTTATGAAGAGTGCTTCGCGCGCTGTGTGTAAACATGCGCACGTCATGCTGAGGCACTCAGTCTTGGCTTGGCAGCCATCGAGAATGGAGCTCCCATTGGATGTTACCGCCAAGTGCGAATTGCGCGCAGTTATTCGGTTTTTGAACGAAAAGGACAGTGCGCCGATTGAAATCCATCGCCAATTGACGAAAGTGTATGGTGAGTCGTGCATGGATGTCAAAAATGTTCGGTGTAGAGAGTTTGCAGCTGGTCGGGCCGAAATTCACGACGAACAAAGTAGCCGGAGACCGTCAATTTCTGAGGAGACAGTGTTGAAGGTTGAGCAAAGCATGCGTGAAGATCTGTGGATCAACCTTGATGATCTCTGCACGTTGGTTCCTGAGGTTTCCCGAAGCACCGCTCACAGAATTTTAATGGAAACATTGAACTACTGGAAGGTGTGCACAAGATGGGTGCCACAAATGCTGACTGAGGACCACATGCGGCAACGACTTGATGCTTCCCGCGCATTTCTTCATCGCCTTGCAGCCGAACAAGACAACTTTCTGGACTCAGTTGTCACAGGTGACGAAACCTGGGCGTACCACTTTACATCTGAGACCAAGCAACAATCACACCAGTTCATAACTTTCTCAACAGCATGGTGCCGAGCTGGTATGACATGGGCATACAAAAACTGCCACAGCATCTACAAAAAGTGCATCAACAGAAATGGTGATAATGTCAAAAAATAGCTAAATGTTCAAGCAGTAAACTGATGTAAACCATTGTACAAATAAACAGGATACCTTACTTTTGGGATTACCCTCATACATCAATAACACTGAAATTGCTATGCCACCCCAGACTTGTTTCTCCTACTAAAGGCAGAACAAAATTTCATGGAGATTGATTGACTAGTGCTAATTAGTGCTTTAGTGTACTAGTGTTCATTTATGACGAAAATATAATATCAAGACATGTAATAATATCCAGATCATTGTGCTTGTTTTTAAGACTACCGAAATTCTGGTATATGACATTAAGTCTTAGTTTCTCCTGCTGGACTATACATGATGATTTAGGGCCACCAAACTGTCCAGCAGGCTTTACATGTTTCCCTGGCTTCTCTGCAGTGGTTGTATGTGTGGCAGATTCTAATTTGGTGGGTTGGGCCATTCCATGACAATGCGCTTATTTACACAGCTTTGAGGAGAATTTCGTCTAATTTCCTCGACAATTAATTTGCTGGCAGTCTTTTTGCCTCTTTTATTCATGTGCATAACATGAGTTGTGTACAAGTTCACTACAGATTGTTCTAATAGATCGTGTCTCTGAGGAATATTAACGATAATTATTTTATTGTTAATCAGATCACCGAGTGCCACTTTCATGTGCTTGATAGTCATTTGCTTTATTTTTTGCTACATCATGTCAACGTCCCACGATTACGACACAATCACTTGATGAAAAACACTAACTATTTTGCACACATGGCTTGACACAGCAGAAAGACAGACAGAGGTGCTCCAAGTTGAATGTGGGCCACAGTTGTAAAGTCATCCTGGATACTCGCAATGTTTTGCGCTGTTCCACGACCATGTTTGTCTCTGTATGTTATAATCCGTCCCTTGTTGTGTTTCTGATTCACCTCGCTTCTTCTATTGTTTTCTTTGGGCAGTTCTTCCATACACTTTCACGGATTTCACTCTTGTTGTCTTGGACAGTTTGTTTGCATTCACTTAGGTTAGTGCACGAGGTTAGGGCTTGTTTTTTGAACTTATTATCGGCAATTTTTTTTTTGCTGTTTGGGATGTTGCTCTCTATTTGCGCAGATTTTAATGCTGCATCTTCCACTATTTCATCAAGAATCTGATACCTGTTTTCAGTAATACAGCCAGAAAGCTTTCTTTTGTTTTCAATTTAGACCTACAGTTGTTGAGCAGGCACTGTTGATCTATTTTGTTCACCTTTTTATTTGGTATAGAAACCTCAGCCTTTAGATACTGAATTTCACTTATTAAGCCCTCAACTAATGATGAAAATTCGCACTTACAATCACAATTATTCGCATTTGTTATTGTACCTGTGGTTTTGCGGCAGTATTGAATACAGTTCCAGCCTGTGATGAATTCATTGCTTTCTTTCACTGAGGGATCAATTCCAGCACATCGAAAATGTCATGTCATACACCTGATGCCGGTTTTCAACAGTTTTTCACATTTTCTACACTTTTCATCATCTAGATTAGGGTTTTTATGTGGACTAAGAAGTGTTGCACTTCTACTTGCCGCCATTTTTGGTAAGGTCTCTTTCTCTGTTGTGGGAGGATTCAAAAACCTCAGAACTTGTTCTTGCAATGGTGTTCAGCAGCTGAAGACTTGAAATAAAAAAAGCTTTACGTGCCAAAATCATGACTTTGAGGAAAATAAGTTTTAAGTATATTGGGTAATTAATGGCTGTAGTTGCACTATTAACTTGTTTTATTTGGAAGTTAAACGTAGTATGGATCTAGTTTCCAAAGAAAATTACAAACATTGTATTGTAATAGTATGAAAAACTTACTGAAATTGGAAATGCAACAGAAAGCTCTATGGGTTATAGTTCAATACTCAGCAAAAAATAGTAAAAGTTCATTCTCCTTTTGTAAAACTGTATGTGGTAATTATTTGCCAGGTACTGCATCATTTCAATCATATCTTTTTTCTTTTCTCCGCAGGTGTGGCTTGTCGCATTCATGGCAGGTAGCTGCATTTCCTTGATGTCCTGTACTTGTACACCTTTTCTCAAAATAGGGATATCTTTCCAGTCCTCAGTTCAATTTAAGCTTCTCCTGGCATTAACTATATGAGGCTATGTTTGTCTAGCCATAGCCACCATACTTCGGATATTTTTAGATTTCCTGTATTTATATTACCATGTACTTTTTAAATGGCAGTTCCGCCATTTACTTTATACATCGTTTATTCTACTGTAAAATTGCTTTCTCGAGATCTGGGAAGTCAGATGCATTCATGATGCTGACGATAAATGACTTTATTTGCCTTGACTGCTGTATCATGTCCTTTACATCTTCTAGAACAATACGTTTGGTAACTCAAAAATAGTCTCTCCAGTTATGGTGTAGTTTAGCGATAACTAATGAAACTTATCGTCTGTGCTGGATGACTTTTTGCTGGAATACATTTATTGCCTGAATTTACATATTCATTCTCCCCATTTTTCAGCTTTCTCCTCATTGCTGCCCCAGTATCTTCTTCTTTAATTAGCCGATTCTTCCATTCAAACTGTTACAAACATCTGCTGCCTCCGCCATTTTATCTCACACTGAGGAGCAATTGCGCAGAACAAAGAGCCTGATACCTGTATGCCATTTGTTGATTGTATATGGTACTATATTTTCATTGATGGCAGTTTGAGCCTTTTATATGTTATTGGATTTAGCATGTAGATCCCATTAACACAAAACTTAAAAAATCCTTTTTATGGCACTTAGAGTCTTTTTTTATTGAAAATCTTCAATTGCTGATCTGCGTGACAATACTTTGCTGTGGTCTAGGCCCAGTCTGTGTGCTCTGGCTGCTTTCCCATGATATCACTGCAGTTCTGTTTGTATGAATCATGAAAACCATGGAAGCCTTTTCCTATGCTTTCTAAGCTTTTAGCCAAATATGAACATGAACAGACTTTTTAAATGAAAGTTCCACTATCTGACTTTGTACTCATGATTTTGGCTAATTTCGAGTAGCACAATGTCAGGTATGATGAGACTTCTATAAATGTAGTCATCGTTGAAATATACTAAACTTCGTTATATAATTGTACAGTAGAATAAGCGATCTGTAGAGTCAAATGGCAGAGCTTTCATTTAAAAAGTATTACATGATTGTTCCTTCAAACCATTGTAAAACTATCTTAAGACTTTATTATCGCAAGGAAACATTTCACTCTAACTAATGTTTCATTTTCTCTGTTTTCACTAAAAAAAAATGGCTCTGAGCACTATGGGACTTAACATCTGTGGTCATCAGTCCCCTAGAACTTAGAACTACTTAAACCTAACCAACCTAAGGATTACAACTTCATAATAAATTCAGTTGGGAAGAGCACACCACAGAACTGCAGAAACGCCTTAACAAATCTGTATTTGCAATTCGAGTGTTAGCAGACGTAGGCGACATAAAAATGAAAAAGCTTGCATACTTTGCCTACTTTCATTCCATAATGTCATATGGTATAATATTTTGGGGTAACTCTTCAAGTCAAATAAAAGTTTTCAGAGTCCAAAAGTGTGTAATACGTATTATTTGTGGAGTAAATTCACGGACGTCCTGTAAAAACCTCTTCAAAGAACTGGGTATACTAACTACTGCCTCTCAGTATATTTACTCATTAATGAAATTTGTCCTAAATAATATATCTCTTTTTCCAACAAACAGCTCAGTTCATACATACAATACCAGGAACAAAAATGATCTGCACAAGGACTTAAAAGCACTTACTTTAGTTCAAAAAGGGGTCCACTACTCAGGAACACTCATCTTCAATAATTTGCCAGTAAACATAAAAATTTTTTTTACAAATAAAGATCAGTTTAAAAGGAGCCTGAAAGACTTACTAGTGGCCAACTCCTTCTACTCCATTGACGAATTTTTTAATAGAAACAAATGATGTATTGTATATATTCATACTATTAGTATTGTTATTTCAGCTTTTTTTAAAAAAAGACATGTTCCACATCCACGAGGATCTCCTCAGCACGGATCTATGGAACATAAACTAATCTAATCTAATCTAATCTAATCTAATCTAATCACACACATCCATGCCCAAGGCACGATTCGAACCTGCGACCGTAGCAGTCGCGCGGTTCAGGACTGAGAGCCTAGAACCGCTAGACCACCGCGACCGGCGTTTTCACTTCCATCTCTTTTTTTGTCTCTCCATGTATGTAAAATATCTGCTTGCTATTCTACATTGGCGTTTGTGGCAACTCAGAAGTTTTTATTACACAAAAACACGAAAATCGCTTGTATACTTAAGATTAGACATTAGGATGCCGTACATTTATGTCTGGTGCTCTTGAGTACATAGTCACTTTTGCTTATATTTTTAAGACATAACACTACTACTATTCGCACTCAGGTAACCAAAGCCATCGGATACTGATATTCACATACACAGATGGCGGGAGTATCGCATATACAAGGCACACGACGAATGTATCCTTTAGGACAGCGCAGCAAAAATTGGCATTAACGGGCTATGGTAGGACATGACCGACGCAAGTGTCTTTCCTAACAGCACGACATTGCCTGCAGCGCCTCTCCTGGCCTTATGACCATATCGATTGGTCCCTAGACGACTGGTAAATGGTAGCCTTGTCAGATAAGTTCATATTTCAGTTGGTAAGAGCTGATGGTAGGGTTCGAGTGTGGTACAGACGCCACGAATCCATGGACCCAAGTTATTAACAAGGCACTGTGCAAGCTGGTGGTGGCTCCATAATGGTGTGGACTGTGTTTACATGGAATGGACTGGGTCCTCTGGTCCAACTGAAGCGATTCTTGACTGGAAGTGGTATTTACGGCTACATGGAGACCATTTGCAGCCATTCATGGACTTCATGTTCCCAAACAACGATCGACGTTTTATGGATAACAATGCACCATGTCACCAGGTCACAATTACATGACAGAGAGGTAAGTTCATCCATAAAATCCTGCACCAGCAACTTGAAACTGGAGATACTGGATTTCTAGCAGTTAATGCAGCCACCGTACATGATGGCTGGAAGTGGTCATCACGAGAATGTACAGTGGCAAGAAGACCACATTCCGGATGGCCATGTGGCACTATTGAGAGGGAAGACCATCTGGTTCAGTGTATGGCTCTGGCACATTTTACTTCATCTGCAACAGCAATTTGAACAGCAGATGGCACCACAGTGACAACGAACTGTTACAAAGTGGTTAATTCAAGGGCAGCTCCAAGCCAGACTCCCTGTAGCATGCTTTCCCCTGTATTTTCCACAGAAGTGCTAGGACACAAACTAGCAATATCCTTAACATTAAGGTCAAAATATTACTCTACTTGATATATGTCTACCATATTTTTTGTCTCCTGAATTCCTTTGTTTCTGAACACTACTTTCAGCTGTTACATCTGTGTAATAAATGGTCTCTGGCAAATTCTGACATGATTGGTCAAAGCGGACGGGTTGTATCTTGCTCTTCAGTAGACCCCAGAATTTAGACACAAGTACTACCTTACAACTTATTGAACTTTTAGAACACGGAAATGGATAAATCGGAAGTAACACATGCAACATCCAAAGATAATCGTAACAAATTTTAGTTAATAAAATAATATCGCTGTTCATCTGCACAATATTTGTAAACATATAGCATCATTAGAGTGGAACTGTCAAACTGCTGTCACATTGTAATTAACATTTAATTTCTACATCTTGACAACATTTACAATCCTATTAAAGCTGTGACAGTTACAAAACAGTCCACTAATGACGCAATATGGATGTCACATCAATCTAGACGTGAGAACAAGACATCTACTTTAATATGAATGACATTGGCATCTTTACCTGTTCTCATCAAAATCATAATTGCAGATCTTGAAAATGACGACTAAGCTAAAACAGTCTATCGTAAATAAAGATTACTTGTTGTAAGCAGCTATTTGATGTATCTACTCTAACAATCATGTCGTTATCAGACATATATTACGGTGCTGGCCCTAACGAAGAAAAATATCTATCTACACCTAATGAGAAAAGTTCTGTACACATCATTAGGCAACAAAACTGCTAAACCATTGAAACTTCCTGGCAGATTAAAACTGTGTGCCGGACCGAGACTCAAACTCGGGACCTTTGCCTTTCGCAGGCAAGTGCTCTACCAACTGAGCTACCCAAGCACGACTCACAGCTTTACTTCTGCCAGTACCTCGTCTCCTACCTTCCAAACTTAACAGAAGCTAAAGTTAATGTGAATCACTTTACAGGTTGTTATGTTAGTAGTTTAAAGCAAGGACTTTGGGAAAGTAACGGGGTGATCAAATTAGTAATACGCAAATATCAAATTTTAATTTTTATTTATATTTTTGCTTTATTCAGTATATATTCACATGTCATACATTCACAAATGTAATTAGCTCCCTCAATCTCTACCCCATACCAGAATAATTACCCTGTGTAGTAGCAGTTGTTTTCTTTGTACATGCCTTTACTATCACCTGAAAGTATGCAGAAAAAATGTGTCATATTAACTGTGACTTGTGCATCTCTTCACAGTCGATGGTAGAGGCTAGCTAACGTACTTTGCTGAATACATTGACTTGTTCACCAAAGAAACAACAAACAGAATTAATAAGTCTGTCATAAAAATGGTTGGAATTTAAGGTAAGTCTCACTGGATCAGAAGGAAAGACTTTTTCTGTACGACGCACTATTTCAAACACTGCTACAGATGGGTGAACCAAATAACCTCTGTCAACCTTCTAGTAATGGTAACTGGTTTGACACAGGAATCTTTCAGTAAGTGTGATCATCTGGGCACACTTGGGATCAGAGAAGGAACAGAAGAAGCGATAGCATAGAATACCTCACGTCTCATATATATGAATTGTATCTTTATCTTCAGTCGAGTTGTATAGCTTAATTGCAGTACGGGATACAAATTTAACATATGTCGATTTCTTCCTTTTCGTTAGCATTAGTATCCTGATGTTCAGATGAGCTATATAGGTCAACTGAAGTACGAGATACAAATTTTACATGTATTGCTTCTTTCATCTCCGCTACCACTGACAGTCTGTTCTTACATAGATAGTAGTACTACTGGTGGCGGAAAGATCTACGTACATAATATTTGTATCCCATACTTCAATTGACCTATATATATATACCGCTAACGAAAACGAGGAAATCGATGTACGTTACATTGTACCTCACTTGAACTACGCAAAGGTGCAAGAAGACGACACACACAAATTTTGTATCCCATAATTCAGTATGAGGTAATTTCATATATTTTTTTTTTGCTAATACTATCGACTAAAAGTTATAGTCTTGCTAGCGACGACAAGGAAACCAAGAGCAGTGAAATTTGTATCCCATTATTTATCGGAGTCATATAGGTCAACTGAAGAATATAAAAGTAGTGCTAGCGAATGGGAAATAACGACATTTATTACATGCGCATTCCGTACTTCAATTGACCTATGTACCACAATTGAAGAATAGGATACTAGTGATACAGAATAATGCTTGCCCACGTACCACTGTCATAACCCAACATGCTCTACAGAGTGTCGACATGTCACCTTGCCCTGCTCAATCACCAGATCTGTCTCCAATCAAACACATATGGAACATCATCAGACAACAACTCCAACACCATCCACACACAGCATCAACTGTTCCTATACTGCAAGACCAAGTGTAACAGGCATGGAACTCCAACCCACAAGCTGACATCCTGCACCTGTACAACATGATGCATGCATGTTTTCACCCAGCATTCTGGTGGTTATACCATTTATTAATGTACTAGCATTCCACATTTGCAATGGCTTATCTCACACTTACATTAACCTGTGATCTTGCAATGTTTATCACTTAAATATGTTACTTATAAAAGTGCATTCCTGAAGTTTCATTACCCTACATTATCTTTTGGTGTTGTGATTTTTTCCCATCAATGCATTTGAATGTTGTGGGACCTTTTTATTTTTTTATTAACTTGATTGGCCACATTGGACCACTTGAGGCATTCCGTGTTCACTTTCTCTCTGAAGATTTTAATTTTAACTCGTTTATTATCAGATTTGTAAAAAAAATAACAACAGACTTATATCAAGTTAACACAAAGAATAGTAATATATTTTAATAGGTAAACAATTGGTAAAGCAGCTGAAGTTTCACTGGCAAAATATATTAACACTCAGATTGAATGCTTAAATCAATACCATCAAAAAGTTCACATAATAGAATGTATAGTTAACAGTTAAAAAATCAGTAATATTGCTATATGGTCGACAAAGTTATTTAAATAAAATCGAAATAAAAAGACAGTGATGCAAAATAGTACCAGTAACAATAACAATTATAAGGAACAAAATCTGCGTATAAAAGTAAAGCCAAGGAAAGCGAGTATATATATGTCTGCTTGTGTGTGTGTGTGTGTGTGTGTCTGTGTGTGTGTGTGTGTGTGTGTGTGTGTGTGTGTGTGTGTGTGTGTGTGTGTGTACCTGTCCTTTTCCCCTCCCCACTCCACCAAGAGTGTCTTTCCGCCGTCCACCTAACCTTCGTAACCTGTTAGTTCATCCCTATGAAATCCCCAAACCACCTTCCCTACCCTCTGGCTCCTATCCTTGTAACCGCCCCCGGTGTAAAACCTGTCCCATGCACCCTCCCACCACCACCTACTCCAGTCCTGTAACCCGGAAGGTGTACACGATCAAAGGCAGAGCCACATGTGAAAGCACCCACGTGATTTACCAACTGACCTGCCTACACTGTGATGCATTCTATGTGGGAATGACCAGCAACAAACTGTCCATTCACATGAATGGACACAGGCAGACAGTGTTTGTTGGTAATGAGGATAACCCTGTGGCTAAACATGCCTTGGTGCACGGCCAGCACATCTTAGCACAGTGTTACACCGTCCGGGTTATCTGGATACTTCCCACTAACACCAACCTACCCGAACTCCGGAGATGGGAACTTGCTCTTCAATATATCCTCTCTTCCCGTTACCCACCAGGCCTCAATCTCCGCTAATTTCAAGTTGCCGCCACTCATACCTCACCTGTCATTCAACATCATCTTTGCCTCTTCACTTCTGCCTCGACTGACATCTCTGCCCAAACTCTTTGTCTTTAAATATGTCTGCTTGTGTCTGTGTATGTATGTGTGTGTGTGTGTGTGTGTGTGTGTGTGTGTGTGTGTGTGTGTGCGTGTGTGTGTGCGCGCGCGCGCGAGCGCGAGAGTGTATACCCGTCCTTTTTTCCCCCTAAGGTAAGTCTTTCCGCTCCCGGGATTGGAATGACTCCTTACACTCTCCCTTAAAACCCACATCCTTTCGTCTTTCCCTCTCCTTCCCTCTTTCCTGATGAGGCAACAGTTTGTTGCGAAAGCTTGAATTTTGTGTGTGTGTGTATCGACCTGCCAGCACTTTCGTTCGGTAAGTCACATCATATATATATACACAAACTGACATGTCTGTTACACAGTACACCACCTTATTATTATTTTTACATATATTTTTAACTGCCTCATTTATGGGTATCCATGCAACAGCAATTTTGAAGGGTGCTGAGGAAGATAAAATGAGGCAGCTGATACCCCTCTTTTTAGTCAGAGTCTTTTAATGAACAGGAGCATAATCACTTTTTTTGTGCTCTAAAAGGAGCATTTTTCCACTGGTTCCACCATATTCTAATTACTACATGCACAACTGAACTTATTATTTGCAGATAGAACAGACGTTCCCAATTCTTATAGACACTCAAGAAAACTGGCTATTTTACAAAATGTGTTCCTTCCACAAGCAAGAACTAAATGTGCAATCACTTAATTTTAATCATCAAAGCAACTAAATTCAGTTTCTTAAAAGCATTCTGAATGTGTGACTTTATGTGCAGCTGCCATCTATTTTCATTGCTAGAAATCCAGTATCTCCAATTTGAATCAAGACCCCCTCCACTGTACAAAAGTAAAATACCACTGCTAACAATAGTCTCACACAAATGATTCATCACTTGCCAACAAGACACATTAAAGCATGATTTCACTTGCACTTACTGAATCATGCCATGTACATGCATAATCTGTTTTTAGGCGATACTGGCAGTGTATTAAACTGTTTCCGGCAAAAACATTTTCTGTTCATGTCGGCATCTGGCTCCTAGCTGACAGAGCCTTACTTGTGGCACAGCTAACAGCTGATCTGGCTATGACATAGCACCATGAGATAAATGCCAGTTAATAAATACTTATGATTAAAATGATTTTTCTGTACTATCATTAAGAATTCCACATAACAGTACGGCTTTACTTTTCTTGGAAGGGGGGGGGGGGGGGGAGGAGAGGTCCAAGGGGAGGAGATAATTAACTGTTGATGAATTACTCATAAAACCAAAGTGTCAATACACTAACAAACTGTGGAAACAGAATTACCAGGTCCTTTTCATACAGTGGCGTTTCAAATATGTTTATAAACACAGTGTTATTGGCCTTTTGTTGAAATCCCACTAATGAGTACTCTTCTCCTCTCTGTGACAAGTTTCACTTTTAGTACTGCTGATACACACACATAAAAGTAAAAATAGATGACACTAGCCTAGTTTCAGAACTACTAGCTCCTTCCTAGAGGAGAAGCAAGGATAGTTTGGGGAAAGTTAAAAGAAAGGAAGAGACATCACTCAGTCCCCAGGACAAGAGGGACATACCTATAGCTATGACCCTCATCCTCATTATAGTGTGTCTCCATCATCTTGGAGTCTGAGTGACCTGCATTGCCTTTTTAACATTACTCCCAATCTTGTTTCCTACCTGAGGAAGAATGTGACAGTTCTGAAACCTAAGACAGAGTTACAGTGTCATGTACTTTAATTTTTCTGTGTGTAGAACTGTATATCCCCCCCCCCCCCCCCCCCACATGCCTGAAGGTATGGGTACTGGTCAGTAATTCTGTCTCATAATACAACAGTTTTCTTGATTGAATTTTCCTCTTGATGCAATTAACCGCCTTTCTGACATCATCTTTCATTCTGCCTGAGCGTTGCCTGCAATTTTTGCCTGTAATTTATTTTGATATTTGGTAATCATTTTATGTCTTCAGTAATCTTTCTTTCTTTCTTTGGTCTAGGCTTGTTCTAACTACTAATGTGTCCCTCTTCTCCTGGGGTCCAAGACACCTGCTCTTCTCTATTATAAGGGTTACTCAAAATTTTATTTATTATTTTGAAAGAATGATATAAGTAATTAATGTTTTGTCTGTTTTCTGATACATAACTGCAGCCCCGGTACACTGCGAAATCACTACACCATAGTACTTTAGCATGCCACTAGAGGAGTCAAAACCAAATGAATGATGGAGACATGCTGTATCATTCCGTTTTGGCTACTCTAGCAGCATTCTACAGTACAGTGAGGATTTCAGTGTGTACACGGACTGCACATATATATCCAAAAATAGTAAAAAAAATTAATTCCATAAATTTATTTTTGAGGTAATAATTAAAACTTCATGACTAGCTCTCGTAACTTTCACCGATCTATCATCCCTGAGGAAGGAGCAGTATTCTAATGTATCACCTGACTGAACCTTGCACTTAAAGACACCAATTACCTGGTCTGTGCTCCTAACATCACTAGCTCAGGACTAGGGAGGCCTCTTACCACTGTCTAGCAAAACACCTACTTCATACTACCATTTCTTTCCCACATAAATAGTTACAGTGAGGTCAACAACCTAGTTGCTGGACACGTTGCAAGCCACAAAACCTGAGTGCTAACAGCTACTTAAATAAGAACGTCATAAGAATCCGCCCCCCCTCCCCCTCCTCCCTCAGCAATTGCTACCTCAAGCTCTTTAGGAGACAACTTCCCCTTGCAGCACATCATCTGTTTCCATCCCAACACTGTTCTGTCCTTTACCTCTCTAACCTACATTTAGCCACTGCTGCGAAGAGCCATCTGCCTAACCCAGCTACCCTGGCAATCATCCAACGGTTAGTGTTACCACAGCTGCAGATGGGAGACTTCTGTTCTTCGATGTACAAAACTAGAAGTATGTCCAAAAATCCATGATTCAATCCTCAGACCTATTCTGTCAAGTCTTGTTTCTTTCACCTCTGTCAATGATTTGTTAATATGACAAAGGCCAAGTTGCACATTACTCAGAGTTCAAATACCATATCTAGTAGGGGCCTACAGTGTTCAAACCAAACTTTGGTTAGAAGAAAGCTTTGTTTTTAACTAGAAAAAACTACCAAGTTTGTGTGTTTTTTAAGTTTGCCAATCTTCATCATGGAATTTCCATTTCATAACATTTGAGAGAAACTTGTCATTTTGAACTACAAGAAAGGAATGAAAGAAACAGAACCTTCACAAACAAAAGGGTTGTTTTGAATGTAAGCGCCTGTCATCAAAAATAAGACAAATATGTCTACATGGACATGATTAGTTTAAAAATTAGATTACAACAACTGTTTTAGTGTTCTCTTATGGCTCAAATATCAAATTTGTAACACATCTGACTTTTTAATGTGCTATTTCTGACACAAAAGCTGTCCACTGGGGCAGGTAGTTAACAAACACACCAGTACTAACTTCTGCATTGATACATATTTAGGATTATTACGATTTGTTCTTTAAAATTAATTCTTGATGCAGCATAAGCAAATTTATATTATCTCTGCATTATCTCTCTCTCTCTCTCTCTCTCTCTCTCTCTCTCTCTCTCTCTCTCTCCCTCCCCCTTTCTTCTCTGCAGTGTCTAAACTTGTTCATTATCTACATCACTCTTTATCATGCAGCATGTATCAGTATGTGTCTTCTGTCTCTTATCTGACATGAGTGACAATATTCTGTAATGGTCTGCATTATCAATTCAGCCTCATTATTGAAGCTATTCATAATACCATATGGTAATATGGTAAATTAATAACACATGCCTACATGCGCGCGCGCACACACACACACACACACACACACACACACACACACACACACACACACACACACACACTGGTGCATGCATACAGGGAAAAATGTTATCCATTGTAGCGAGATGCACATGCTCTAACATTTCTCTCCATAAGGATAGCACTTTCAGTTGAACCATCTTCAGAATACATAAATTTTCTTCTGGTGCACTGTTTCTATGTTGGTTTCATAACAGGATGCATCTGTAAAAATAAAAATCAGCTACTTTTAGTTGACATATCTATCAAACTTGAGAGGTGTAATTCAAATGAGGTAATGGTATATGGAGCAAATTGTTAAAAAAAAAGGGGGGGGGGTCAGATGGAGGTATTGGGGCAAAGATTCCACTTAGTACTTTGACCATTTCCTGGAACATGAACACATCGAACAATTGTACAAACTCATCTAACTAAGAAAGCAACTTGGTTTGGCCACTATCAGATGCTACAGAATGAAGAAAATGAGCCAGCACATACAAGCAATGCCTCCAATGGTACAATGAAATTTACCAAGTGGGTGAGATAACCATTGAAGCTACATGGAGCCCAAATACTTTCACAAGAAAGTGCAGGACTAGATGGAATTAACACAAAGTTACTAAAATATGGAGGACCAACTATATTACTGTGATACGACAAATCATAGGAAAAAAATGAAAGAGTTTAATATGGAAATATAGTTGACGTACTTTATGCATTATTTTAGAAAAATGAGGCTACCTAAAGCACTTACTACAAGTTATCTGCATCAAGAAACAATCATCATAACCTGAGTAATGGGTTTTAAAGGAAAAGCCCTGTATATTTCATAACTGGACTAAACGGTATGTTTTATATCAAGCATGGTAACTTGTTAGACTGTGACTTAAGAATGCAGAACAAACTGAATAAACATTGGATGATATGCGGTACAACACACAGAAATAAAATTTTGTTATGTAATGGCTATATCCATTTTAACATAGGGATCAAAGTTATGGACACCATGAAAGCACGAAAAAATTCATATGCAAGTCAATGAAATGAAATTTATGAGATGCACAAAAAAGTGTCAGTCTGAGGAATTATAGAAGCAATCAATATGTGGAAGTTGAGTCGGGAATGTATGCAGTTAATGAATTAATAAAACTGGAGTGTAAAATGGCTAGAACAAATGTATAGAATTGCAGAAAGAAGATTAATCAAATAAGTATTGAACACACACACACACGCACACGCACACGCACACGCACACGCACACGCACACACGCACACGCGCGCGCACTCGCACCACCACCACCACTACTAATAATAATTATTGTAAAACAATTTTAAGGCATTGAATGAACAGTAGCTTTAGCTCCTTATATTGTGCATACTACCTGTTCACAAATGCTACTTCATCTGCATGTAAATCAATAGTGTAGTAAGCCACTATTCATACAAGCCATAGATTCTATTCATGATTCCATAGTATATGCATAAAATTGCTATGAAGCAGATCCTATCATAAATAACTATTAATTACTTTGTGTTTAGTTTGCTAAATACTGTTAAGAACAAAGAAATGTTTACTATGGAACAAGAACATTAGCCTCCTTTCCATTCATTCATGTGTTCTAAGGATAATGGATAAGTTAAAGTATAAATAAACAAAAGACAAGCATGTGCTAAAAACTTTATCTGTACACTGTATTAACAACAAACTATCACTACACTGCTTACTGCTATTTGTGACCTCATGGTGTACAAGTGCTTAAAGACAGCAGTATATTCAACTTGTGCGATGCTGAAGTTAGAATATTATTTAATACACAGGAACTGTATGATATTGTGTATGGAACTGAAACACTAGAAAACTGCAAAACTATGGAAAAAATAAGAAATGGTAACAACAGGGTGCCAAGGAGAAACATTACATAGCAAGAACACAGAAAAAGGTAAAGTCATATGTACTGTGTTGTGAAACTTCAAAACCTATGTATGACAAAGCAATTCACAAAAGAAATGCTTCTTAAAGAATTCAGCAGTTGCTTCAAGAAGTTTTTAATTTCAAGCACAATAAAAGTACAAACATAGGTAGTAACACAAGTGCATTGCAGAATTGTCTCCAGTTAGAAAAGATGTCAGGTACTATGATTATACCCAAGATACCGTCTATTTTGCCACATGAATTCAAATCTTTTCCTCCAGCGTGTGACATGCCCAGTGGTGAGAAGAATATGGAAAATCTAATTTCAATTCTCGTTGCCTTTCAGTTCATTTTAACACAAATAAAATAACAGATCTAATTTGTAATAATTCTGGTGGACATTGACATTTTGAAAGAGAGTGCAAGAAGCTTAAGAAGGCTATATGCAAGAAAAACAATCAAAAAGAAGAGGAATGCTACTTTAAAAATAAAAATCAAATTCACAAACCAAAATCAAGATCTTTCAAGCCCTGCCCTCACTGCAAAAGGACAAACCACAATGAAGCATATTGTTATTTTAAGAACAAGCACAACACAAAAATACCATTTTTAACTTTTGGAGGCATTAAAGAAGATCTATTCATTCAAGAAAAGAAGACACACTACAACAGTGAAGACACTGCATGTATTTCCTATGAATGTAACAAAGAAAAGATTTCACAAGAAGCCAATGAAAAAGAAGATATAGTCATGGCTGCTGACGGTGCATGTACAGGACATGTGTAATGAAGTAGACAAGTTAGCAAATGTGAAATAGTCCTGAGACTGGTTTGATGCAGCTCTCCATACTACCCTATCCTGTGCAAGCTTCTTCATCTCCCAGTACTTACTGCATCCTACATCCTTCTGAATCTGCTTAGTGTATTCATCTCTTGGTCTCCCTCTAGGAGTTTTACCCTCCACGCTGCCCTCCAATGCTAAATTTGTGATCCCTTGATGCCTCAGAACATGTCCTACCAACCAGTCCCTTCTTCTTGGCAAGTTGTACCACGAACTCCTCCTCTCCCCAATTCTATTCAATACCTCCTCATTAGTTATGTGATCTACCCAACAATCTTCAGCATTCTTCTGTAGCACCACATTTCGAAAGCTTCTATTCTCTTCTTCTCCAAACTGTTTAACGTCCATGTTTCACTTCCATACATGGCTACACTTCATACAAATACTTTCAGAAATGACTTCCTGACACTTAAATGTATAATCGATGTTAACAAATTTCTCTTCTTCAGAAACGCTTTCCTTGCCGTTGCCAGTCTACATTTTATATCTTCTCTACTTTGGCCGTCATCAGTTATTTTGCTCCCCAAATAGCAAAACTCCTTTACTACTTTAAGTGTATCATTTCCTAATCTAATTCCCTCAGAATCACCCGACTTAATTCGACCATATTCCATTATCCTCGTTTTACTTTTGTTGTTCATCTTATATCCTCCTTTCAAGACACAGTCCATTCCATTCAACTGCTCTTCCAAGTCCTTTGCTGTCTCTGACAGAATTAAAATGTCATCGGCAAATCTCAAAGTTTTTATTTCTTCTCCATGAATTTTAATACCTACTCCAAATTTTCCTTTTGTTTCCTTTACTGCTTGCTCAACATACAGATTGAATAACATCGGAGAGAGGCTACAACCCTGTCTCGCTCCCTTCCGTACCACTGCTTCCCTTTCATGCCCCTCGACTCATAACTGCCATCTGGTTTCTGTTCAAATTATAAATAGCCTTTCGATCCCTCCATTTTACCCCTGTCACCTTTACAATTTGAAAGAGAGTATTCCAGTCAACATTGTACCAGCTTTCTCTGAGTCTACAGATGCCAGAAACATATGTTTGCCTTTCCTTAATCTTTCTTCTAAGATAAGTCGTAAGGTCAGTATTGCCCCACGTATTCCAATATTTCTACATAATCCAAGCTGAGCTTCCCCGAGTTTGGCTTCTACCACTTTTTCCATTCGTCTGTAAAGAATTCGTGTTAGTATTTTGCAGCTGTGACTTATTAACTGAGGATATTTTGCCTGTCTCATACATCTTGCTCACCAGATGGTAGAGTTTTCTCCCAAGGTCGTCAGTAGTTCTAATGGAATGTTGTCTACTCCAGGGGCCTTATTTCGATTCGGGTCTTTCAGTGTTCTGTCAAACTCTTCACGCAGTATCGTATCTTCCATTTCATCCTCATCTACATCCTCTTCCATTTCCATAATATTGTCCTCAAGCACATCGTCCTTGTATAGACCCTCTATACACTCCTTCCACCTTCCTGCTTTCCCTTCTTTGCTTAGAACTGGGTTTCCATCTGAGCTCTTGATATTCATACAAGTGGTTCTCTTCTCTCCAAAGGTCTCTTTAATTTTCCTGTAGGCAGTATCTATCTTACCCCTAGTGAGATAAGCCTCTACATCCTTACATTTGTCCTCTAGCCATGCCTGCTTAGCCATTTTGCACTTCCTGTCAATCTCATTTTTTGAGACGTTTGTATTCCTTTTTGCCTGCTTCATTTACTGCATTTTTATATTTTCTCCTTTCATCAATTAAATTCAGTATTTCTTCTGTCACCCAAGGATTTCTACTAGCCCTCGTCTTTTTACCTACTTGATCCTCTGCTGCCTTCACTACTTCATCCCTCAAAGCTACCCATTCTTCTTCTACTGTATTTCTTTCCCCCATTCCTGTCAATTGTTCCCTTATGCTCTCCCTGAAACTCTGTACAACCTCTGGTTTAGTCAGTTTATCAGGTCCCATCTCCTTAAATTCCCACCTTTTGCAGTTTCTTCAGTTTTAATCTACAGTTCATAACCAATAGATTGCGGTCAGAGTCCACATCTGCCCCTGGAAATGTCTTACAATTTAAAACCTGGTTCCTAAATCTCTGTCTTACCATTATATAATCTATCTGAAACCTGTCAGTAGTATCTCCAGGCTTCTTCCATGTATACAATCTTCTTTTATGATTCTTGAACCAAGTGTTAGCTATGATTAAGTTATGCTCTGTGCAAAATTCTACCATGTGACTTCCTCTTTCATTTCTTCCCCCCAATCCATATTCACCTACTACGTTTCCTTCTCTTCCTTTTCCTACTATCGAATTCCAGTCACCCATGACTATTAAATTTTCGTCTCCCTTCACTATCTGAATAATTTGTTTTATCTCATCATGCATTTCTTCAATTTCTTCGTCATCTGCAGAGCTAGTTGGCATAACACATAGATGAACACATTAAATTTCTATATTGTGAAGCCATAGGAAGCCTTCTGTGGTTGTCACGTAAAACTGGACTAGATCTTGGATTTACAGTTAATTATGAGATTTGCTTCACAGAAGATCTTAAGAAACAGGGTTACCAAAATGTAAAAAGAACTCTGAGATACCAACAAGATTCCAAGAACTATAGCCTTTTCCATACAAAGAAAGAAGATGAATGTGACACTATTCATCAAAATGTCTTTTGTGATGCTGATTATGCACAGGATTTATGAGAAGAGTACACCTACACACATTGTTCTTTATAATGGTGCCCCCATTAATTGGTGTTCCAAGAAGCAAAGTGCAACAGCTACACCAACAACTGAAGCAGAATATGTTTCAGAAGCAGAATATGTTTCAGAAGAAGAATATGTTTCAGAAGAAGAATATGTTTCAGAAGAAGAATATGTTTCAGAAGAAGAATATGTTTCAGAAGAAGAATATGTTTCAGAAGAAGAATATGTTTCAGAAGCAGAATGCACAAAAGAAATAAAATACATCAATACCCTACTACAAGCCTTAGCCAGAGGAGAAATGAAGATGCATCTTCATGCAGATAATCAAAGGGCTATCCACATGATCACATCAGGTCATTAATTAGATGTAGCAAACACATAGATGTGAAATTTCACTATGTTTGTGAACAGTATAGAGAAGGGTTGTTTGGAATAAATTATCATAGCACAGAACAACAATTAGCAGACATGATGACCAAAGCTCTGCAATGGTCACAGTCTGAGAAATTTAGAAATGCTATTATGAAACCGTTACTATTATTCATTTTTTTGGAAAAATATTGACAATTGTTTACTGTGTGATTGATTAAAATTGTGAAACTTACGATTTAGATTAGTTTAGATTTACTTTCAATCCAATTGATCCGTAGTGAGGATATCCTCCAGGATGTAGAACATGTCAGAAAAACAATAATACATGACAAATATTTACAACTCAAACAAATAAGCTAATGTACCATTCCACAGGTCCCAAGTGGAATGATCATCTTGTTTTTTTAATGAACACTATATGAAAGAATCATTTTACAAACACTAATGCACTGGATTTAAAATAAAAAACGTTTTTTATTTTTTATTCATAAGGTAATAGACATGTAATAGAACTACTTTAATACTTATTTACAATGAACACATTACTGCACTGAAATGGTAGTTTTACTTCACACACACACACACACACACACTTATTTACAGTGAACACATTATGATGTAACTTATCAAACGAAAGCATTGGCATGTTGATAGACACACAAACAAACACAAACACAAACATACACACAAAATTCAAGCTTTCACAACCAACAGTTGCTTCATCAGGAAAGAGGGAAGGAGAGGAAAAGACGAAAGGATGTGGGTTTTAAGGGAGAGGGTGAGGAGTCATTCCAATCCCGGGAGCAGAAAGACTTACCTTAGGGGGAAAAAAGGACAGGTACAATGTCTGCTTGTGGCTGTGTATGTGTGGATGGACATGTGTGTGTGTGCGCGAGTGTATATCTGTCCTTTTTTCCCCCTAAGGTAAGTCTTTCCGCTCCCGCGATTGGAATGACTCCTCACCCTCTCCCTTAAAACCCATATCCTTTCGTCTTTCCCTCTCCTTCCCTCTTTCCTGATGAAGCAACCGTTGGTTGTGAAAGCTTGAATTTTGTGTGTATGTTTGTGTGTCTATCAACATGCCAGCACTTTTGTTTGGCAAGTTACATCATCTTTGTTTTTAGATATATTTTTCCCACGTGGAATGTTTCCCTTTATATATCAGTTGGTTCTAATGAGAAATTTATCAATGGGGTAGAAGGAGTTTGCCACCAATAAAACCTGTAGGCTTCTCTTAAACTGAATTTCACTGGTTGTTAAGCTGGCAAGTTATTGAAAATGTGTGTTCCTGAATAATGCATACCTTTTTGTGAAGATTATTCTTATTTCTAGTACTGATTCCATTAATTGAGCTGTTGGTTTGAAAAAGTGATATATTTTTAATGACAAATTTAATTAAGGAATAAATATATTGGGAAGCAGTAGTTAGTATCCCTAGTTCCCTACACAGGCTTCTGCAGGATGTTCTTGAGTTCACACCACATTCTTACTGCATGTTTCTGTGCCCGGATAGCTTTAGCTTGGTTTGATGAATTACTCCAAAAAATAATACCATATGACATTATGGAATGAAAGTAAGCATAGTATGCCAGCTTTTTCATTTTTATATCCCCTTGCATTGCAAATAGAAATTTGTTAAGACGCTTCAGCAGTTCTGTGGTGTGCTCCTACTAGTTGCATGTATTATCAAGCTGTAATCCCAAGAATTTAACACTGTCCACTTCTTCCATCTGCTTGTCATCGTATGTTAGTCACATACTCGTGGGGCACCCCTTACAAGCTGTGAACTGCATGTAGTGTGTTTTTTCAAAGTTTAGTGACAAAGAATTGGCTAGGAACCAGTAATTAATGTCCACAAATATTTTATTAGCCAATCTTTCTAAGACTACACTTGATTTGCTATTTATTGCACTGTTCATATCATCGGCAAACAAAGCAAATTTGGCATGTGGTAATGTTACATATGAAAGGTCATTGATATACACAAGAAAAAGTAAGGGCCCTAAGATGGAACCTTGTGGGACCACACATGTAATTAGTTCCCAGCTGGATGATGCCCGATAGCTTAATACATGTCTCTTTCCTAATAACACCCTTTGCTTCCTGCCAGAGATATAAGATTTAAACCATTTTGCACCATTTCCTGTTACACCATAATATTCTAATTTACTTAAAAGGATAATGTGATTTACACAGTCAAATGCCTTTGACAGATCACAAAATATACCAGTTGCCTACAGTTCTTTGTCTAATGAATTAAGTACATTTTCACTGTGTAGATGGCCTTCTCAATATCAGAACCCTTTAGGGGGATGGTTATAAGGGCGATAGTACATTACTTTTTCTAAAATTTTTGAGAATGCTGGCAAAAGGGAAATTTGACGCTATTTCTTTATCTCCCTTCTTAAACAGTGGCTTAGCTACGGCATATTTCAACCATTCAGGAAATATTCCACTGATAAACAACTGGTTACACAGATAGCTTAATATGTTACTTAACTCAGAATCACATTCTTTAATTAACTTTGTTGATATTTCATCATACCAACAAGATGTTTTTGATTTTAAAGATTTGATGATGGTCATTATTTCTGCTGGGGTAGTGAGGGTCAAATTCGTATTACGGAAGTTACTTGAAATGTCTGGTCTGAGGTATTCCATAGCAGCATCTACAGAACCTGACAACCCCATCTTTTCAGTAACAGTTATAAAATGTTTTTGAAAAGTGCTGCAACACTATACACATCTGTCACCAATGTATCATTTACTCTTGATGCTATTTGTCCCTCTTCATGTCTGGTTCTACCAGTCTCCTCCTTCACTATATCCCCTATCGTCTTTATTTTGTTATCTGATGTGACCATCTTTTCCTTGTAATATATTTGCTTTGATGTCCGTATTACAGTCTTCAATATTTTGCAGTGTTTCTTGTAATGTGCTATAGCATCAACATCAGAACTGTTTCAGATTGACAGATACAGTTTTCTTTTTGGTTTACACGATACCCCTATTTCTTGAGTAATCCATGGCTTCTTTGCAGACTTTGCTTTAACCCTGGTTAGTTTTTGGGGAAAACAGTGTTCAAATAAGGTAAGCACTTTATTAGCAAAAGTGTTATATTTTCCATTCATGCCATGAGCACTGTAAACATCAGTCAAATGAATGTCTTTGAGGAGTGTCCTAAAATAATCAATTTTTGGCTTATTGATTACCCTCTTGAGCTAAGATTTAACAGGTTTTATATCCTGTTCAGTATTAACATTTAACAGACGGAACTGCATGTTATGGTCTGAGAGGCCATTGACTATTGGTTTTGTAATATAATTTTGTTCATTGGACTTTTCTATAAAGATATTACCAATGGCTGTTTGTGAGCAGTTGGGTACCCGAGTGGGGAACTTTACTGTGGGAAGTAAGTTGAACGATAGTGTTACTAACTCAAATAAGTTCTTATTAGGAGAGTCTTTAAGGAAATCAACATTAAAATAACCAGCAACCACTATTTCTTTGTTTTTGCTTGTTAAATGGGCCAGTACAGCTTCAAGATGGTTTATGAACAGATTAAAGTTACCTGCAGGTGCTCGATATACACTTAATATTAAGAAGGTTTTTTTTGTGAAATTCTACTTCTGTTGCACATGCTTCCATATGCTGTTTTAGGCAAAATTTATGAATGTCTATGTTCTTAAATTTATGACAGTTCTTGATGAATATGGCAGCTCCTCCTCTCTCCATTTCTGCTCTACAAAAGTGAATGCTAACCTAAACCCTGTAACACTTAAAAGTTCTATACCAGTGGTCACATGATGTTCAGAGAGGCAGATTATGTCAGTTGGGTTTGAGGACTCTGATTCATCTATGCAGATAATTAATTCATTAATTTTATTTCTCAGTCCTCGAATATTTTGATGCAATAAAGATAGCTGACAGTTCACATTGACCGAGTTAAAATTGGGTAGAGTTGAAGTATCTGCTGACTGTTGAAAATTCTTAACCAATAGCTGTTTATGCTGATGTAATAAGTTAGAATTACGTTTTTTTTTTTTTTTTCTTAGTCAAACTGAAAGACTGTCTCCGTCCTAACCTCTCTTAAAATTTGGTTTATTTCTGTCCTCCCTATCCTAAAAAAAGGGTCTTTTCTGAACCCTATAACCACTGGTATTTTATCACTGATGACAGTGTCTCCCCCCTTTTACTTCCCTGCTATTTTCACAGTCAGTTTACCCTACCCTCTCCTGTTGAGGTGAAGGCCATGCTTAGTATAATCCCACCTACTGAGAGAATCAACAGGAACCACACCAATGTGTGACCCTGCACCCGACATAAGCAGCCGTTCCAACTCCAAATTAACTCTCTCAGCAGAAGAGTTCAAATGAGGTCGGTCATGGCACCCAAGAACAGATACAAACTCAACACTAGTATGCTTCGATGCTAATGCAATCTTTGCCAGGTCACACTCTATACTGTACCCAGTATCTCTGTCACTACTATTACCTGCCCCATCCACTATAACCACAGTGTCTTCCTTAGTGAAATCTTTGCAAAGTGATCCTAAATCCTCTGTCACCTGCTCCAGACTAGCACTAGGTATAAAAAAATTGGTGACCTGGTATTCTGATCCTAGTTCATCTTGAAAAAGTTGGCCAACACATCTTCCATGGGAGCTACCTAACAACACTTTCTTTCTCTTTACTGATTTCCCTACATTCTCACTTTTCAATTAGTTGCTGAAAGTAATTAAATTTATTGAAAAATCACCACTGTTTTTTTTTTTTTGGGGGGGGGGGATGCAGAAAGTGTTGAACAGGTAAAAAACAATGTTTATTGTGTGTATTTTAGGCATTGGAAATCACAAAAGGGGCAATGTGAGTTATCTAAGAGTTTATATACCAAAAAAAAAAAAAAAAAAAAAATCTCTGTATGGTTGGTTGTTATGGCATTGTACCAACTTATGTAGTTTCTAATCTGTGCTGTGAATCTTCTTACACTTCAAATCAAGAGGACACAAAAGAACAATAAACACAACATGCAACAAATTCTTATTTGTCATCTTGCTGCTTTGTAGTGCTCCTCTCCTTTTCCATTACTTGTCACCCCCGCCCTTCAACTCCTTCACAGCCTTTCAACACTGCATTTGGTGGCAGTCTTGTCATGCCTCCATTTAGCCCCTACATGCTTTCCCAGACAGCACTCTTCATTCTCAGCAGACCTGCTATACTTCCCCTTTCTCTGCCCCCTCCAAATTGGTGCTTTTGTTCCGCCTGACAGTTGCATTCCAGTCTAAGCTGTTGGAGATTGCAGTCATGTGTGTGTAATGAGTGCTTTGTGTGTGTGTGTGTGTGTGTGTGTGTGTGTGTGTGTGTCCTTTTCTGCCAGCTTTGGCTGACAGGTAACAGAACAGTCTTTTCATTGTGCATGTCTGCAACTCAACGTATCAGTATAATCTTTAAGGTGAGTAGCTATATATCCTTTTCCTTATATTGCGATATTCCAATCTGGAATATCGATCGCGCGCGCACACACGCACACCTGTTTTTTGAAACACACACACACACACACACACACACACACACACACACACACACACACACACAAACACAAACACACACACCTGTTTCTTGAAAGAAGAATTGTGTTTTCTAAAACAAAGCATCAATTATATACTTTCAAAACATTAATCATACATCCATATAATCAGGTCCACTATACTAATACTTTCCACAATTTTTATGTTTATATCAATCTGTGGTTGTCAATATTCTTGCTGTATTCTGTTATATATTTATTTTCAGCAGATCCAGGACTTTTATTCTTAAGGAATTCAATCAATGAAGGATATCACTGCATCACACACACCTAACTTATAAGTTTTTATGCCTAGAAAGACTCACAATATTGTTAAATGTCTCTCTAACACTGTGTGTGTTTCCGTGGAGACATATGAGCAAGGAATATTTCATTAATCCGATCTGTGATAAACAGGTCCAAAGAGAACATTAGCAAAAGCACAGCCTTCTATATCACATACTTTCTTAGATTTGAATATATATCTGAAGGGATCAAAGATCAATGCAGACATCTCGTTGTGTGAAGTAAAATTTAAAAAATACACTATACTGATTTCTTACAAAAATTATGCACCACTATATTCATGAAAGTCCAAATATTTATATAGAGCGAAAAGGGAAAAAAGTGAGATTCCTTTTTTTTCCCCCCCCAAAAAAATTGGCGTCTGATCTCGTCTTAAATGGAACATATCAAAACTGCTTTGAAGAACACCGAGACTTTTTCTGCTTCTTAGAGACCAAACTAAGAGCTTGTTGATCACTTGAGTGGTTCAGAGGCATTGGCTTGGGTGGTGTTATATAAAACTGCACAATATTTATACAAGAGTTATCTTCAGGTGCTACTGAAGTATTGCTGTTGCTGGTCACCAATTTACGCAATGGCATGTTAGAAAAGCATGGGCAACAGGATGTAGAGATGTACCATCATTGTAGATGCCATCAACTCCCAGACCCTCCTGCTGGAGAAATGGGCCATACCTGCATGTGCAGTGTGCAAAAAGACTGGACCCAAGCCGTGGAAGTGGGAATATGCACAAGGGCAAGGTATAGAAACCTGGCTCAAATGATTTGACCTCGATTCACCATCTGTGTTAACTTGTTATACTCATTTGTATGTGGCCGATGGATGTCTTAATGCTGCCAATGCTTGTTCCTATGCTCTGCCGAGTTGAAACCCTGTGTTTCTGTTAAATAAGTCCTTAACTAAACATATAAGGATTGCTTCTTTAATGATAGGGTCCCAGTAAGTGCAAGTGGACAAGAGGATCTTGGTCTCTCCGTAGTTCAAGCTGTGTCCCATATCAAGACAGTGTTCACCAACAGCAGATTTTTCTGACTAACCCAATCTGATCTGATGTCCATGTTCATCGCAGCTGTCTTCAACAGTGCAACATGTCTGGCTGATCTATGATTTATCACACTGGCACATCATTTTATATATTCCTGGTCTCCTTAGATCTAGGTCACCTTTAACAGAATTCAGCATCATTTGCACTTGTGCTGCAGGCAGAAAACACACTTAATTAAATAGTTCTTAAACAGTCTGCCAATTTTAAAGAGTACACCACCAACATAAGGCAGATCATCATCCTCATGGAGTCCTCCATTTCTTCTGGCTGCTCTTGAGGTTTTGTGCATGCTGCCAAAATCCATTGCTTGTTAGAGTGCCTATTCTAGACAAGCACCAAGCCAGGATGGTTAACCTCTAATGGCAAGGTCTCTGAATCAGTCAGCTCTATGCCTACGAACAAGAGCCTGTAATACACTGATGCACTGCTGAGCTGTGCCCAAGGAGCTCTCTTCATTTCTACAAACAATGATGTCCAGAAACAGGTGGTTTACATTTTTCTTCATGCTGTGTTCTGCCCACTCGTCTGATATATGGTGTCTACAAAACCTGCTTTCTCACGTCGCTAGACAACTACTCAAGCAAATCATATTAATGAATTTTTACTACAGTAAGATAAATGAAAATACTGAACTTTGACAATTTACAATGGTGGGTCACAAGCAATATGCAACAGACAAAATAAGAAAATCTCTTCAGTATACACAACTCCTAATACAAGTGAAACAATAGAGTCCCTAAGTTGCTGCTGTAGAGCTCGTAAAATGACTAGTCTTCAACTGGGCTGCAGCCACACGGCATAGCCCTAGAGGCTGTTGCTGTCTCTGTGTCGTCCTGGGTCAGTCAGAGTACTATTGGCTGTCGTCGTCTTCACAGCCCTCTCTGCTCTACCATTCCAGACCATCATGCCAGCACTTGACTTTTACACCAGAACACTCCATTTTCATGGTGAAGCAGATGTTTGGCTGTGGATTTAAGATGTTCCAAGAAATAAAGAAGTGCTGCTGTCCTTTGTGACCATACCACAAATGCATTGCCTATGTACCTCCAGAAGCATTTAGGTTTCGAAACTGCTGATTGAAGTGCTTTGTCCGTGAAGTCTTCCACAGAGAGTGGCTACTATGGGAGGAAGATGGCTATCCACAGCAACACAACCAGTTTGTTGAAAATACTGGTCTCTAAGTAAATAATAAGTTGGGGTGAGCATTCGTTTGAAAAGATTTAAAATGTCCTCTATCAGTTTAGTTCCTGAACAAAGGATGAATTATGGAGAGGTGAAGATCCTCTCATCCACCTCCATGTACTTGGGCTCCATCATTAAAGAAGCAGTTTAAATATTCTGTATTTCTGTTAAGTTATTAGATACACACATCAACTCAGCAAAACATGAGAAACAGCATCAGTGGCACTGCAGCTTGTCAGACACAAACTTACAATGTGACACGTTAACACATATGCGGACTGAAAGCTAGGACAGTTAAACTGGGTGCTAAAAGCCTTGTCTGCAAGCATACACTGGGGTTCACAGCTTGTGGTAGGGTGTTTCCTGTGACTGCTTGTGGACACTGCAGCCTGTTTCTCCAGCAGGACGCTCTGGATGTTGATGTCCTCTAGAAATACATTACAGACCCACCCCTTGGCATCTGTTCATTTCTAATGAGCCAGCACAATAACTGGCGAACCACAACAACGTATCAGTAGCACCTGAAAATTACAAGTAACTTCCTTGTGGCAATATTGCACAATACCAACCAATGCAACACCTGTGAAACATTCAAGCAGTTATTAAGTCAAGGAAGTCTCAAACAGTATTGTTGATTGATTGCTCTTCTATCTTCACTACACAACAGGTAACTACTTGGGCTATCGTGATCTTCATCAGATTTCAGGCAGGGGTTCACGATTCTCTCTGACTAGATTTTATTAAAACGCATGAGGAGCTAGTTTTTGAGGTCAGCATTCCAAATTCACAACATGTCTTTGTACATTTTGTCTGGCACTGCTGTTGTATTACAAGCCATATGTATCAAAAGGCTTCAACTCCTTCATACAAAAGTGATGCCCCTCGTAGTCTTTGGTGTTATTGGAGCTGAGGACCAACCTTATCCTCTCAGCTAATTCCCATTTATTTTGGGATTCTGCCTAAATACAGAACAAGGCTGTGAGGTTGTCATCAGCCAATGGATTGTGAGAGAACTTTCTCAGTACCACCTACCTGCTCTGAAAGCTAAATGGCACCCCCATCACTCCACCAGGGGCTAGCCATCTACCAGGATTAACAGACATCAGCCCTGTGGATGACAACAGTGACAAGTTCTACCATGTCATGGATAGTGGATCTGTATTCAAATACAGCTAGCACTAAAGCATCCAGGTGGTACCTCTGAATAACAATTTAGGTGACTTGGCGGCATGTGCTGAAGCACCGATAAACTGGTAGTGGATCCACATGAGAAAATTGACACTAGGAGGGCAAATCCTCTGCCACTTCTCAAAGAACGGTATCAGACAGTAATAAACAGTGAAATGTTGGGTTTATCAATAGAGATGATCTGTCAGTGGTATGATGTGTGTCAGTTTCTTTCACTTGACATGGCAGACATCATCTGAAAAGAGGAGCATTGGTATTAACTGATTCCCACCAAAGTAAATGTTAAGTCCCTACACAAAGTCCAAGGTAGAACAACAATAAATTATGAGACAGATAGGTTGCTATTTTCCTTATAGTGGACACAATGAGTTGCATATCAGCACAACAAAAAGACGGCTATACATTTTAGCTTTTGGCCAAGAGGTCTTCTTCTAAAATAAAAAACACACACAAAATATGATAAGAATAGATTGCTACTCCTGTAAATACGACATGTTGAGTTGCAGACAGGCACAATGAAAAGGGTGTTACACTCTAAGCTTTCAGCCAAAGCCTTCAGAAAAGAAAGGAAAACACACACACACAAATTCACACAAGCAGGCACACCTCACACACACATGACCATTATCTCCAACTGCTCTACCCAGAGAGCAACTGTTGCATTGAATGAAAGCACCAAGTGGGAGTGGCGCAGGAAAGGGGGGAGACATAATAGAGTATGAGTAGGGGGGTGGGGGTGGGGGTGGGGGTGGGGGAAGAGTGCTCTCTGGCTTAGTGTGCAGTGAGTAGAAAGTGGCAGGACGAGGCTGCCAGAGACAGTGTTGGGTGGCAGAGGGGGTGGGGAGTGGAAAAGGAGAGGAGCAGAGAGAGGAACACTGGTGCGTGTGCACTGGCAGAGAGCGAGTACAATGAGGGCATGGGGACAAGGATTTGGAGGTGGTTATAGGGCAACGGTAATGTAAATTGCTGACTGCAGTGTGTAGAAACAGTAGGTTATCGTAGGTCGAAGCCAGGATAATTTCAGGGGCAGAGAATGTGTTGTAAGGTAACTCCCATCCATGCAGCTCAGAAAAGCTGTTGGTGGAGGGCATGATCCAGATGGCCTGGGTGGTAAAAATCAAGCATGTTATATTCAGCTGCATATTGTTCCACAGGGTGGTCCACTTTGCTCTTGGCCACAGTTTGGCAGTGGCCGTTCATTGTGATTGGCAGCTGCCTGATAGTCATACGAATATAAAAAGATGTACAATTATTGCAGCAGACCTGGAATTTGATGTGCCTGCTGTCATAGGTCGCCCAGCCTCTTAATGGGGTAAAGAAATTGGCTGAAACACACATGTATTCACACAAGCAAACTCACTCACTCTCTCTCTCTCTCTCTCTCTCTCTCTCTCTCACACACACACACACACACACACACACACACACACACACACACACACACACACGATCACTGTCTCTGGCCATAGCGGCCAGAGGCAGTGGTCATGCGTGTTCTTTTGTGTGTGTGTTTTCTAGTTTAGAAGAAAGCCTCTTGGCTGAAAGCTGAGATGGATAGTAGCCTTTTCACCGTGCCTGTTTGCAACTTAAAATCTCCTCTCTACGCTGAGTAGCACTCTATCCTTTTCACAATATTATTAATGTCCCAATGCATGTAATGAGGAGGATGCAGTGACAAGGAGGGAGGGATTAGAACCTCAAGTGCCTAATTATCCACAGGTTCAAGAAGTGAGAGGTATGGGAGAACATGAACGAACGCGCAAACACACACACACACACACACACACACACACACACACACACACACACACTAATGGCGTGTAAACCTGGACAGCTACTGCTTATATAGATGTGTGGCAAGTTTAACGAATATGAGATTGCATGTATTATCGATGAATACTGCCAGTTATCCTTAGCATACTCACCAAGTTTCTTGTGTATACTGTAGCCTTTAAACATAGGGTTATAATATGTCTCTTCTATTTTTGACAAGAGGGCTTTTGTGTTGAAAGGTTTATTTCATCCACTTATGGTTTTAAACAGTTTACATTCAACTGCAGTATAAGACCACCATTAATCATAAGGTGTTTTCTTTTGTCCTGTTTCTCTGTTTTGGTGACAAGTTGGGCAGTCGGTGGAGAAGTAAGATAACTTCCCACTTCGATAGCATATATTTCTAGTTTCGTTTCAGAGAATACCCACTAATATTTACCTGCTATCTGTTGGTTTTGTGCTGGGCTTCTTTGGATTTTACCTTTTTTGGGTATGGATTTTGGCTTGTAGGCTAATTGTAAATGGCTGAACTACTTGAGCATCTGGTTTTGTGACAAGTTTGTCTGTGCAATATGTTAATGCCTTCTACTGAAATACATACACTATGTTATAAAAAGTATCCGGACATCCCAAAAAACATAAGTTTTTCGTATTAGGTGCATTGTGCTGATACCTACTCCCAGGTACTCCATATCAGTGAGCTCAGTAGTCATAACACATCGTGAGAGAGCAGAATGGGGGGGTTCTGCAGAACTCAAAGACTTCGAACGTGGTCAGGTGATTGGATGTCATTTGTGCAATACGAGGCCTGTCTAAAAACTTTCCAACCTTTGGCCAGAAAAAATATTTTGAATACCTGACGGGGTTGGGAACCTAATCCCCTTCGAAGTAGGCCCATAGTGCTTGCACACACTTAGCCCACCGATCCTTCCACTGCTGGAAACACCACTGGACGTCTTCTTTTGGAATGGTGTTCAGCTCTGTTGTCGTGTTCCACATTATCTCTTTTGTACTCTCAAAATGGGATCCTTTCTGTGGCATCTTCAATTTTGGAAACAACCATAGGTCACAAGGAGCATTGTCTGGAGAGTAGGGAGGTTGGCAATCGGCTGCAATTCCATGTTTGGCCAAGAAAGTTTGGATCAAGTGGGATGAATGTGCGGGAGTGTTGTCATGATGCAGTTGCCAGTTTTTCGCTGTCCACATGTCTGGTCTTTTGCGCTGAACTGCATCATGGAGTCGCTGGAGAACATCTTGATAGTACTCCTTTGTCACTGTTTGTCCTTCCAGGGCATATTCGTGATGCACAATCCCATGGACATCAAAGAAGGCAGTCAGCATCACCTTGATTTTGCTTCGCACCTGCCACACTTTCTTCGGCCTTGGAGACTCGGGATGTTTCCAGTGCAATGAATGACTTTTTGTTTCTGGGTCGTCCCCGTACAACCATGACTCATCTCCGGTTATCACAGAGTTCAGAAACCCAGGATCAGTGTTGGTGGTGTATAGAAGGTCCTGTGCAGCGACAACAACTGGGGCACGAATTTCGCAGCCACTCAGTGCATGTTCAAATCATCACGCAACATTGCATGTGCAGAGTCTTTACTCACTCCAACCTCTTGGGCAATCTCCCGCACAGTCAAACAATGACCTGCCATCACCAAATTTTGCACCCTCTCAACAACAGCTGCACGCCATGATGTGCATCCATTTCTGAATCGGTTGAACCTCTCCTTTATTTGTGGTACACCCTTCGCATCTTCTCCAAACACCAGCTGAATCTTACGAATTGTTTCGCTTTGTGAATCACCAAGCTTTTGACAAAATTTGATGCAGTATCTTTGCTCAACATGTTCAGTCACCTTGAGAGAATCGGTAATCCAATGAACATGTGCAGCACCTCACTCAGCGACTGATGCACTGGAAGGCGGGGACAAAATTCACGCATTGTAGTGCTTCGAGAATTTACACGTAAATTCTGGATCCACTCGATCTTCTGCCGCATCGAACATGCGATATTTTAAAGATAAGCATGAGAGAGAGCCTATTTACTGCACAACACATGTCTGTGTGTGCAGGAAGGACGTTGGTCCTGGGAGGACAAGAACTACGTCAGACGAGCGACGCCGAGAAGTGTTTGCCGCTCACAACATAGAAGCTGTATGTGACGTACAAGGAGCAAGCACGTTTTATTCTTTAACGGTGTAATGATTGTATTTGTTATGCACAATGAAACATGTTTTGTCTAGAAACTTTTTCTTAATCTTGGTGTTAGACTTGCAAGAAGCAAGACCTGTTTTTGAATTTCTGGTGGTTATGAAACCCACCACAATGTAATTACATTTAATAGTATTTTGCAAGAATTTGTATGTTTATGTGAAACCTGTCCGCAGCTTGTGGTCTTGCAGTAGCATTCTCGCTTCCCGCGCACGGGGTCCCGTGTTCGATTCCCGGCGGGGTCAGGGATTTTTCCTGCCTCGTGATGACTGGGTGTTATTGTGTCGTCATCATCATCATCATCATCATCATTCATTCCCATCACGGTCGGAGGAAGGCAATGGCAAACCACCTCCACTAGGACGTTGCCTAGTACAGCAGCGCTGGTCTCCCGCATCGTCCCCTACACTCCTCGGAGTATGGACCGCATCATCATCATCATCATCATCATCATCATCATCATCATGTGAAACCTGTGGAGGTGAAAATATACCTGGGTTTCTGAACTCTGTGATAACTGGAGATGAGTCATGATTGTACGGGTACGACCCAGAAACAAAAAGTCATTCATTGCACTGGAAGCACTGGAAGCATCCCGAGTCTCCAAGGCCGAAGAAAGTGTGGTAGGTGCGAAGCAAAATCAAGGTGATGCCGACTGCCTTCTTTGATGCCCATGGGATTGTGCATCACGAATATGCACTGGAAGGACAAACAGTGACAAAGTATGAGGGTACCAAGTTATTTCTAGGAGAGAGAGAGAGAGAGAGAGAGAGAGAGAGAGAGAGAGAGAGAGAGTGTATTTGTTAGTCCCTCTAACCAGCATTATTTCTTCAGAGAAGAAGTTTTGGAGATTGACGCAGCCACATTCTCAGAGAAGAAGATCAGCTGAACATTTCAAGTAAGTCAGCTGTAGTAAGAGAAGTGTGAAGTTCACCATCCAGTTTTGCACCGCTTCTCTTGTCACTGAAACTGTTAGAACGTGGCGACCTAAGTGACAGGACCCGAAGAAAACGGGAATTTTAAGATGGAAAAGGGAAGAAGATATTGAGTTGCCATAGCAACCAGGTATAACAAGATACGAGAATTGTTTCAAGTAATTGGATTGAGTCCAAGAAACTAAATGGAAGAAAGTTGCAAATGCAACACAGTAAAAGACGTAAGAAAGTACTAATGTCAAAAGAACAGAGAGAAGACCTCAACCTTTAGAGGAGTTACGCTCAGAATACATCAACTAAGAAGATTTGGTGTGGAGAGTAAACAGCTCTCTCACACATCGCAGCCAACGTCGATGCTGAAACCAACATTCGACGTCGTCGGCGCCCAAGCTGTTCACCGGTGCTGATTCCACACCTGCTCACCGACACAGCCTAAAACTCTACGCCGGGTGAGCAAGAGACAATGATTGATTGAATAGAAAGTTACAGATACCATTCAAAGACTATAGTTAGTATATTTAGAAGTGAGGTTTTTTTTTATAACAACTCGATCTAAAAGTAGAAAGAATATGGATCAAGAACAGCAACTAGCAGAACCAGCCGCAGCTATTAAAGTGACAAGGGAAATGTCACACTGATCTGCAATAGCAAATTTAATTAAATCACTTTTAAATTAGATAACCAAAGAACAGAGTCATATGCCCAAATTAATACTTTAAGTAAAAATTTAGAAGCACTGAGTGCAGTTTTAAATGCTCAAAGTCTTAAGTTAGATTTGGTGAATACCCAATTAAATACTAAATTAGATGCTCAGAGTTAAGTTTTAAGTAACCAGAGTGAAACCTTGAACAGTCAAGTAACAAATATATCTTTATTAAAGACTGAATCTGACACTCGAAATAATAAGGTGAAAATCTGAAGCTAGATTTAAAGAGTGAACTAACTAGTTCTTTGAATACTCATGTAAATCAACTGTTTACTGACTTTGACCACAGACAGAATGAGCAATTTCAGAATTTAGCTAAAAAACTAGAATTTGATATTGAAGATAAATGTAATAATGCAGAAACTGAACTTAGCAAAAAGTTAGGATCATTTCAAAGCATATGCAATGTTACATTCGATGCTGTGGAGCAGAGGTTGCACATCTTAAGAGTGTGTTTGGAAAAATAGGATAAATTACAACCTATGATCCAATCACAAATTACAGGCATGATCATTCGAGTAGATGAAGTGGAACGAAATGTTAAGGAGAAACTAGCCACTTCAGACATAGTAAATATAATTAATCTGGAGGAACAGGTAGAGGAAATAATCAAAAAATGTTCAAATATGTGTGGAATCTTATGGGACTTAACTGCTAAGGTCATCAGCCCCTAAGCTTACACACTACTTAACCTAAATTATCCTAAGGACAAACACACACACCCATGCCCGAGGGAGGATTCGAACCTCTGCCGGGACCAGCCGCACAGTCCATGACTGCAGCGCCTTAGACCGCTCAGCTAATCCTGCACAGCAGGAAATAATCTACTAAAAAGTTGCCTAGAGGGTAACCTCCAACAACGTTTCTTCAAATTTAGCTTGAGAACTTACTGATACTATGAGAAGCACAGATAATTTATGGAAAAAATTCTAACTTATTCAGGATAAGGTAGACAAGAAGGCAACTTCTCCTAACATGGTGTTAACCATGTGAAGTAATGATTTACATTATGTACCCCTGTACAGTGTATGGTTCACAGGACCAATAAATATACAACGGGGAGCAAATTCAGGGTTATCTAGACAGTTCCCTAAGATTAAGCCAGATGGGGAAGTACATCCTTCTCATTTTTTGGAAAGGTTCAATCAAGACTTGGGAAGATTCAAAAAAGATTGAACTTGCTGTGGGGTACGTATTAGGAGAGGCCTCAGAGTGGGGTACAGTAAATATCGAAAACTTTTCATCTTGGGCAGACTTCCAGAAGAAGTTTAAGGAGAAGTATTGATCAGCAAGTGCCCAGGAAAAAGTAATATCCGACTTGTGGGACCCAAAGTATTACAACAGATTGTGGGGTACTATGCGAAAGTATTCCAACTAGCATTTGACATGGGCAAAGTAATTAGACAAGCCCATTGAGGAAGAGGGGTTAGTTCGAATTTTAATAAGACGATTACCCATCTACACTAGGAAAGGTAACTGTAGAAGAATAATTATCCTTGGTAGACGCTCTTGATGCCTTAAACAAAGACCGCAACGAGAACCTACACCAAAGTGAAAATCAGAATTATAGAAGAGGTAATAATAATAATAATAATAATAATAATAATAATAATTTTAAGAGATATGTGGCTAATTTTGAGGGGTTGTTGCGAATTTTAATAAGACATTTACCCATTTATGCAAGGAAGGATATATTATGTAGCAGGTGGAAAACTGTAGAAGAATTATTATCCTTTGTAGATGCAGTAGATGCCTTAAAGACCGCAATGAGAACGTGCATCAAAGTGAAAATCAGAATTTCAGAAGAGGTAGTAATAACAGTAATAGCAACTTTAAGAGACATGAGGCCAATTTAGCTGGAGTACACCAGTGTAACCGGAATAATGATAATGAAGATTATCAGAAGAAGCATCCACTTTCAAATTTAGGCCCAGTTACTTCACAAGAATTTGTACCAACCAGTAACAGAGTACAAAATGGTAACGTAACACCACAATTTGGTAACCAACCAGTGATCACCAATAATGAGGAAAACGTAGTGCGATCTGGATCCAGGACCAGGGCCCAGGTTTTAGAAATACATTAGGAGGCCTGGTTTATGATAGGTATGTTAATTTCATGCATAAAATACCAACAAATGAATGGTTGTTGCTAGAAGAACCAAGCTTGACTATCGATAATCCACAACCAATAATAGTAGGAAAAGTGGAGAATGTTGAAGATAACATATTTACAGACTACGGGAGTGAGGTGTCACTGATTTCTAGAGCATTCTTTAACACATTACAGGCTAAACAACACTTACTGCTGTTGCCAGTAACTGAAGTGTACATAGTTGGTATAACTGGAATGAAAATTAAGATGGTCAAATACAAAACCCAAGTAAACTGCAACATTGGGGATATCCCATTTCGTCAGACACTTTTAGTAGTAGAAAATATTAACAGGGATAGCTTATTTGGGTTACATTGGCTGTTGGAATATAAAGTAATTTTAAACTTTCAGGAAAATTTTCTATGTTTTGAAAAAGGAGATAGTAGATACTGGATACCGTTTGTGACAGACATCTACATTGATAGACGAACAACAGAGAATCGATGACCGAGACTATCAGCTACAGCACAACAAGTCATTTAACACATTGGGCAGACATACAAAACAAAGTAAACGAGTCTCCAATATTAACCAATGGCCAAAAATTAGATTTATCTAAAATTCTATTGGAATATGAAATGGTAATTTGCAATAGTCTGGGTAGTATTAGTGACTATATATGTAAATTTAAAATCAAAGATAATTCTCCATTTTTCTGTAAGCCATATCCAACACCGGCAAGTCTAAAAAAAAAAAAGCAATTAAGGAAGAAACTGACAAGATGATTGACAATAACATAACAGAACGTAGCTCTAGCATCATGTATAACCCCTTGGTAGTAGAAAAAAAGGGCTATGGGAGTTGTGTGGTTAGTGCTATATACGGATACTTTGAATAAACATATAGAGACAGAACAAGAGAACCCATTACAATCGCTGAATTATTGTCCAAATTTGAGAAAGCACAGTATTTTAGCACAATGGACCTGACTGCTGGATATTGGCAAATACGGTTACTTCCTGAGTCAAAGAAATATACAGCATTTCTATTTGATGGGAAATCGTATCATTTTAATGTATTACCATTCGGGCTAAATATCGCAGTATCTGTGTTTATACTTTTCACTGGACAGGGCATTAGGAAGGGAATCATTAAAGGATTTAATAATATATGTAGAGGACATAATGTTAATCTCATCTACCTGGCAAGAGCATTGCCTGACCTCGTGTAAAACTCTGAAAAGGTTTAAAGAAAAAGGTATTACAGTAAAATTGTCTAAATCGCACTTTACGAGGCAAGAACTTAAGTTTTTAGGGAATATCGTAGGAGTGCAAGGAATTAGACCAGATCCGGAACATATAAAAGCCATTAAGGAGTGTCCACCCCCTAGGAACATAAAACGATTGAAGGGATTTATTGGAATGGCTGGGTACTATAGACGATATATACGAAGTCAAGAGCTGAACGACTTAAGACTTATGTTTATTAAAGAAGGGAATACCGTGGGTTTGGGACCAAGAGGCCAATGATGCATTTAAAAATGTAATAAGAGTGGTAGAATGACACAAATTACACTATCTGGTTATGGGTGAGCCATTTAAAATTTCATAGTGACTATGGTATAGCAGCAGAACATTTCCAAGGAGAATGAGGTCTGGAAAGTAAAAATCACAGATCTATAGCTTTTCCTAACCAGTCTCAACAAACATGAATTAAACTATACAGCCACAGAAAAAGAACTATTAGCAATAGTTTGGGGTATCCAAAAATCCCAAACACACATATATACACACGGTTGCTTCATCAGGAAAGAGGGAAGGAGAGGGAAAGATGAAAGGATGTGGGTTTTAAGGGAGAGTGTAAGGAGTCATTCCAATCCTGGGAGCGGAAAGACTTACCTTAGGGGGAAAAAAGGACAGGTTTCCACTCGCACACCCACACATATCCATCCGCACATACACAGACACAAGCAGACATTTGTAAAGGCAAAGAGTTTGCGCAGAGATGTCAGTAGAGGCGAAGTACAGAGGCAAAGATGTTGTTGAATGACAGGTGAGGTATGAGCGGCGCCAACTTGAAATTAGCAGAGATTGAGGCCTGGCGGGTAACGAGAAGAGAGGATATACTGAAGGGCAAGTTCCCATCTCCCGAGTTCTGACAGGTTGGTGTTAGTGGGAAGTATCCAGATAACCCGGACGGTGTAACACTGTGCCAAGATGTGCTGGCCGTGCATCAAGGCATGTTTAGTCACAGGGTTATCCTCATTACCAACAAACACTGTCTGCCTGTGTCCATTCATGCGAATGGACAGTTTGTTGCTGGTCATTCCCACATATAAAGCTTCACAGTGTAGGCAGGTCAGTTGGTAAATCACATGGGTGCTTTCACATGTGGCTCTGCCTTTGATTGTGTACACCTTCCAGGTTACAGGACTGGAGTAGGTGGTGGTGGGAGGGTGCATGGGACAGGTTTTACACGTGGGGCGGTTACAAGGGTAGGAGCCAGAGGGTAGGGAAGGTGGTTTGGGGATTTCATAGGGGTGAACTAAGAGTTTATGAAGGTTAGGTGGACGGCGGAAAGACACTCTTGGTGGAGTGGGGAGGATTTCATGAAGGATGGATCTCATTTCAGGGCAGGATTTCAGGAAGTCGTATCCCTGCTGGACAGCCACATTCAGAGTCTGATCCAGTCCCGGAAAGTATCCTGTCAAAAGTGGGGTACTTTTGGGGTTCTTCTGTGGGAGGTTCTGGGTTTGAGGGGATGAGGAAGTGGCTATGGTTATTTGCTTCTGTACCAGGTCGGGAGGGTAGTTGCGGGATGTGAAAGCTGTTTTCAGGTTGTTGGTGTAATGGTTCAAGGATTCCAGACTGGAGCAGATTCGTTTGCCACGAAGACCTAGGCTGTAGGGAAGGGACCGTTTGATGTGGAATGGGTGGCAACTGTCATAATGGAGGTACTGTTGCTTGTTGGTGTGTTTGGTGTGGACGGACGTGTGAAGCTGACCATTGGACAGATGGAGGTCAACAAGGAAAGTGGCATGGGATTTGGAGTAGGACCAGGTGAATCTGATGGAACCAAAGGAGTTGAGGTTGGAGAGGAAATTCTAGAGTTCTTCTTCACTGTGAGTCCAGATCATGAAGATGTCATCAATAAATCTGTACCAAACTTTGGGTTGGCAGGCCTGGGTAACCAAGAAGGCTTCCTCTAAGCGACCCATAAATAGGTTGGTGTATGAGGGGGCCATCCTGGTACCCATGGCTGCTCCCTTTAATTGTTGGTATGTCTGGCCTTCAAAAGTGAAGAAGTTGTGGGTCAGGATGAAGCTGGCTAAGGTAATGAGGAAAGAGGTTTTAGGTAGGGTGACAGGTGATCGGCGTGAAAGGAAGTGCTCCATCGCAGCGAGGCCCTGGACATGCGGAATATTTGTGTATAAGGAAGTGGCATCAATGGTTACAAGGATGATTTCCGGGGGTAACAGATTGGGTAAGGATTCCAGGCATTCGAGAAAGTGGTTGGTGTCTTTGATGAAGGATGGGAGACTGCATGTAATGGGTTGAATGTGTTGATCTACGTAGGCAGAGATACGTTCTGTGGGGGCTTGGTAACAAGCTACAATGGGGCGGCCGGGATGATTGGGTTTGTGAATTTTAGGAAGAAGCTATAAGGTAGGGGTGCAGGGTGTCGGTGGGGTCGGGAGGTTGATGGACTCAGGTGAAAGATTTTGTAGGGGGCCTAAGGATTCCTTGAAGCTCCGCCTGGACATCAGGAATGGGATTACCTTGGCAAACTTTGTATGTAGTGTTGTCTGAAAGCTGACGCAGTCCCTCAGCCACATATTCCCGACGATCAAATACCACGGTCGTGGAACCCTTGTCCGCCGGAAGAATGACGATGGATCGGTCAGCCTTCAGATCACGGATAGCCTGGGCTTCAGCAGTGGTGATGTTGGGAGTAGGATTAAGGTTTTTTAAGAAGGATTGAGAGGCAAGGCTGGAAGTCACAAATTCCTGGAAGGTTTGGAGAGGGTGATTTTGAGGAAGAGGAGGTGGGTCCCACTGTGACGGAGGACGGAACTGTTCCAGGCAGGGTTCAATTTGGATAGTGTCTTGGGGAGTTGGATCATTAGAAGTAGGATTAGGATAATTTTTCTTCATGGCAAAGTGATATTCCCAGCAGAGAGTACGGGGGTAGGACAGTAAATCTTTGACGAGGGCTGTTTGGTTGAATCTGGGAGTGGGGCTGAAGGTGAGGCCTTTGGATACGACAGAGGTTTCGGATTGGGAGAGAGGGTTGGAGGGAAGGTTAACTACTGAATTAGGGTGTTGGGGTTCCAGATTGTGTTGATTAGAATTTTGAGGTTTTGGGGGGAGTGGAGCTGGAAGTGGGAGATTGAGTAGATGGGAGAGACTGGGTCTGTGTGCAATGAGAGGAGGTTGAGGTTTGCTGGAAAGGTTGTGAACGGTGAGTGAGTTGCCTTTCTGGAGGTGGGAAACAAGGAGAGTGGATAGTTTTTTGAGGTGGAGGGTGGCATGCTGTTCTAATTTGCGGTTGGCATGTAGGAGGGGGTACCAGGATGGCCCCCTCCTATGCCAACCTATTTATGGGTCTCTTAGAGGAAGCCTTCTTGGTTACCAAGGCCTGCCAACCCAAAGTTTGGTACAGATTTATTGATGACATCTTCATGATCAGGACTCACAGTGAAGAAGAACTCCAGAATTTCCTCTCCAACCTCAACTCTTTTGGTTCCATCAGATTCACCTGGTACTACTCCAAATCTCATGCCACTTTCCTTGTTGACCTCCATCTGCCCAATAGCCAGCTTCACGCGTCCGTCCACACCAAACCCACCAACAAGCAACAGTACCTCCATCATGACAGCTGCCACCCATTCCACATCAAACGGTCCCTTCCCTACAGCCTAGGTTTTCATGGAAAACAAATCTGCTCCAGTCCGGAATCCCTGAACCATTACACCAACAACCTGAAAACAGCTTTCGCATCCCGCAACTACCCTCCCGACCTGGTACAGAAGCAAATAACCATAGCCACTTCCTCATCCCCTCAAACCCAGAACCTCCCACAGAAGAACCCCAAAAGTGCCCCACTTGTGACAGGATACTTTCCGGGACTGGATCAGACTCTGAATGTGGCTGTCCAGCAGGGATACTACTTCCTGAAATCCTGCCCTGAAATGAGATCCATCCTTCATGAAATCCTCCCCACTCCACCAAGAGTGTCTTTCCACCGTCCACCTAACCTTCGTAAACTCTTAGTTCACCCCTATGAAATCCCCAAACCACCTTCCCTACCCTCTGGCTACTACCCTTGTAACCGCCCCCGGCGTAAAACCTGTCCCATGCACCCTCCCATCACCACCTACTCCAGTCCTGTAACCCGCAAGGTTTACACGATCAAAGGCAGAGCCACGCGTGAAAGCACCCACGTGATTTACCAACTGACCTGCCTACACTGTGATGCATTCTATGTGGGAATGACCAGCAACAAACTGTCCATTCGCATGAATGGACACAGGCAGACAGTGTTTGTTGGTAATGAGGATAACCCTGTGGCTAAACATGCCTTGGTGCACGGCCAGCACATCTTGGCACAGTGTTACACCGTCCGGGTTATCTGGATACTTCCCACTAACACCAACCTGTCAGAACTCGGGAGATGGGAACTTGCCCTTCAGTATATCCACTCTTCTCGTTACCCGCCAGGCCTCAACCTCTGCTAATTTCAAGTTGCCGCCACTCATACCTCACCTGTCATTCAACAACATCTTTGCCTTTGTACTTCGCCTCAACTGACATCTCTGCCCTAACTCTTTGCCTTTACAAATGTCTGCTTGTGTCTGTGTATGTGCGGATGGATGTGTGTGGGTGTGCGAGTGGAAACCTGTCCTTTTTCCCCCCTAAGGTAAGTCTTTCCACTCCCGGGATTGGAATGACTCCTTACCCTCTCCCTTAAAACCCACATCCTTTCATCTTTCCCTCTCCTTCCCTCTTTCCTGATGAAGCAACCGTGTGTGTGTATATATATATATACTCTTCAATATATCCTCTCTTCTCGTTATCTACCAGGCCTCAATCTCTGCTAATTTCAAGTTGCCGCCACTCATACCTCACCTGTCATTCAACAACATCTTTGCCTCTGCACTTCTGCCTCGACTGACATCTCTGCCCAAACTCTTTGTCTTTAAATATGTCTGCTTGTGAGATGTCTGCTTGTGTCTGTATATGTGTGGATGGATATGTGTGTGTGTGCGAGTGTATACCCGTCCTTTTTTCCCCCTAAGGTAAGTCTTTCCGCTCCCGGGATTGGAAGACTCCTTACCTTCTCCCTTAAAACCCACATCCTTTCGTCTTTCCCTCTCCTTCCGTCTTTCCTGATGAGGCAACAGTTTGTTGCGAAAGCTTGAATTTTGTGTGTATGTTTGTGTTCGTTTGTGTGTCTGTCGACCTGCCAGCACTTTCATTTGGTTCTTGCCTCGTAAAGTGCGATTTAGACAATTTTACTGTAATACCTTTTTCTTTAAACCTTTTCAGAGTCGGGCAATGCTCTTGCCAGGTAGATGAGATTAACATTATGTCCTCTACATATATTATTAAATCCTTTAATGATTCCCTTCCTAATGCCTTGTCCAGTGAAAAGTATAAACACAGATACTGCGATATTTAGCCCGAATGGTAATACATTAAAATGATACGATTTCCCATCAAATAGAAATGCTGTATATTTCTTTGATTCAGGATGTAACCGTATTTGCCAATATCCAGCAGTCAGGTCCATTGTGCTAAAATACTGTGCTTTCTCAAATTTGGACAATAATTCAGCGATTGTAATGGGTTCTCTTGTTCTGTCTCTATATGTTTATTCAAAGTATATAGTTGGATATTAATACTTGACGAACATCCTCCCATTCTAGAAAGTCTTTAAATTCATTACTGACAAATTGTGGCTCATTATCGGAGAGAAATCATTTTGGATTGCCTACCTCGAGAAAGTATTGTTGTAGACAGTATATCATGGTTGCTGTATTTGCTTTCTTAATAAGATACAACTTAACGTACGTCGACCAACACTCCATGAGGACAAAAATGTACCTGTTCATCAAGTATTAATATCCAACTATAACCCATCGTCAAATTCATGTGAATGAGTAATGAAAGAGATTGGGAAATTATGCCGCACCTTCTAGCATGAAAACCATACTTTATTGGCAATGAAGATCAAAGACTTTGAACTTATTTTAAATGAACTACCACATTTATCAACAGGATTAACACCTTTAGAAGTAATAGGCAGACCCCTTGTAGGAGAACCTCTTATTAAGTATTTCATCTGGCGTGAACAACCTACTGATGATTACCAAATGAAACCGGAAATAGTTTCTAAAAATCTAGTTGTCAAAGCACAACAATGAGTGAGTAAACGTAATGGGGAAAGGCATCGAACCTCAGCACGAGGTCGATGACCTAGTTCTCATAAAACAGCATCTTCAAGCTCTGCCCTGAGGAAGGTGAGACACAAATTTTGCCAAAAGTATTAAGGACCTTACCGAGTACAAGCGGTAATACATCCCAAAGCCTTACTTTCAGTAGATCCTATAACAGGATCAGAAAAAGGAAAATACAATGTAAAAGACAAAGTTGTATATATCCCAGGGACGTTAACGGGCGAAGTGACGACCTTCGGATCCCTAGTTGTTTTTGGTGTTTCTTCTGTGCTATTTTTTCCTGCACCACATTCCCTTCAAATCTTGAACTATTCTGTAATCTATTCTTAAATTCTTAAACTATCCTATAATTTTAGTATGTAGAAAACCAGGTATGACGGTAAGGTAGTAAACTTAAGAGAATCACAGATGAACAGTCTCTCTACACATGAAATGAAACGAATAAAATATTATTTGAGTGCAAGGTATAATACGATGATACTGTTTGAACCGAGTGATTTCTGGATGACATAATCTGAACACAGTATTTTATGTACATATAAAATATAGTGTAAAGTGATTAACTAAATAACTATTTGATTGTGGTGTATACCTGTCTATTTAGTAGAGAATATTTTATACCCTGCGTGAAATGTGCAGTAGATGGGAAGGTTTCTATTAGTTTTTGGAGGGGTGGGTAGTGTAAGTACAAACATGGCTAACACAGAACACACACCACACCTTTCGAACGACCCTCACAAATCAGTATGACTGATTCTTCACCATTTGCTGTTCCATAGTGGTTGCTAAGATTTTCTTCGGGAGTCCTCGAGGGTGAAGGTGACAATGTCCATTCTGTAGGAGACAATTTAACACCATACCTCCTCTGGCTTCTCACTCAAGTACCGGCGAAGTAGGGATCCTGGGATAGGGAGGTGGGAAGGGTTTCCTGTCTATTGGGTTACCTTCTTTCTCTTGTTCGATCTTAGCAACCATTTCTACTTTTTCCTTTCTTACTTCTCATCTGAGTACCAGTCTATCTTTCCCTCTTTCCATATTCATATATTTCTATTGCTGAAGTCCTCCTTATTTTCTGTGGTTTCCAAAAACCTCTAACTTATTTTATATAAGTAGGCCGAAGAATCAGGCTACACAAACACACGCATACACACAAACATATGATTACACAAACAATTATCTTACACATCAAAAGGGGAGAACCGTCAAGCGTTTTAGGGGGAAAGGAATGTTTATCCCAGGAAAGAATGCACACATTGTCATTTACTGTGACAGTTCTGCACTGCTCGTACACACATTGTTGTTTATTGTGAAGGTTCTGCATTGCACGTATATAGAGGAAAATATATATACATATAAGAACTATGACAATTAAATGATTTCTGAGTATACATAAGAAGGACGCATGAGCAAGAAAAATGAATGTAAGCCAGAGAGAAATCAGTTGGGGTAATTATTAGGGAATGTCAATCTAACAAATATTCTGACGATTTGCAGGATAGTGGGGCTCTTATAACCTAAGTAAACATATTATGTATTGAATGGTGTATAGAGACATAGTATATACCAAGTAGGTATATGTTGAAAAGTACGGGAGGACTCAAGGGACTAAATGAAGTATCAAGAAGTGGAGTAGAGGTGTAAAATAGATTTGTAACTTTACCAGAAAACATTTAATTATAGTGTACATAAAGATGTATACTAGGGAAAGGAACCATGAAGCCTACTCATGCAGGACAAGGGGAGCACAACCAGCATTTGCTGAATATAAAAGGCAGATAGACAGACCTAAGAAAGGCTGATCTATACTGTGTGGAAAGGGGCACTCAGACTTCAAGAAGAATGTAATAATTCCAATCCCAAAGAAAGCAGGTGTTGACAGATGTGAAAATTAGTGAACTATCAGTTTAATGAGTCACAGCTGCAAAATACTAACACGAATTCTTTACAGACGAATGGAAAAACTGGTAGAAGCCGACCTCAGGGAAGATCAGTTTGGATTTCTCAGAAATGTTGGAACACGAGGCAATACTGAGCTTACGATTCATCTTAGAAAATAGATTAACGAAAGACAAAACTACGTTTCTAGCATTTGTAGACTTAGAGAAAGCTTTTGACAATGTTGACTGGAATACTCTCTTTCAAATTCTAAAGGTGGCAGAGGTAAAATACAGGGAGCGAAAGGCTATTTACAATTTGTACAGAAACCAGATGGCAGTTATAAGAGTCGAGGGGCATGAAAAGGAAGCAGTGGTTGGGAAGGGAGTGAGACAGGCTTTTAGCCTCTCCCCAATGTTATTCAATCTGTATATTGAGCAAGCAGTAAAGGAAACAAAAGAAAAATTCAGAGTACGTATTAAAATCCATGGAGGTTCGCCGATGACATTGTAATTCTGTCAGAGACAGCAAAGGACTTGGAAGAGCAGTTGAATGGAATGGACTGTGTCTTGAAAGGAGGATATAAGATGAACAACAAAAGCAAAACGAGGATAATGGTGTAGTCGAATTAAGTTGGGTGATGCTGAGGGGATTAAATTAGGAAATGAGACACTTAAAGTAATGGAGTTTTGCTATTTGGGGAGCAAAATAACTGATGATGGTCGAAGTAGAGAAGATATAAAATGTAGACTGGCAACGGCAAGGAAAGCGTTTCTGAAGAAGAGAAATTTGTTAACATTGAGTATAGATCTAAGTGTCAGGAAGTCATTTCTGAAAGTATTTGTATGGAGTGTAGCCACGTATGGAAGTGAAATATGGACAGTAAATAGTTTGGACAAGAAGAGAATAGAAGCTTTCGAAATGTGGTGCTACAGAAGAATGCTATAGATTAGATGGGTAGATCACATAACTAATGAGGAATTGGGGAGAAGAGGAGTTTGTGCCACAACTTGCCAAGAAGAAGGGACCGGTTGGTAGGACATGTTCTGAGGCATCAAGGGATCACCAATTTAGTATTGGAGGACAGCGTGGAGGGTAAAAATCGTAGAGGGAGACCAAGAGACGACTACACTAAGCAGATTCAGAAGGATGTAGGTTGCAGTAATTATTGGGAGATGATGAAGCTTGCACAGGATAGGGTAGCATGGAGAGCTGCATCAAACCAGTCTCAGGACTGAAGACCACCACCACCACCACAACAACAACAACAACAACAACAACAACAACATGAGTGTTGGAAAGAACACTTTCATTTGCCTAGAGTTCCTCCAGAATACAAACTACTATGAATAATGATACTAGTCAGTACTGAGGAAAAATAGTACAAAAAATTATAATACAGGATGAAATATTTAATTGTCCATAACATCTGGAATTTATGATTGGACCTGAAAAGAAAGTCCTCGCCATTTATAACTAAAAGAAATGCAGAATTAAATCAAAAATAGGGGCTTATGTTCTAAAAACAAAGTAGAGTAAAGAATCAGTGGAAAGCCTATAGAGTACAAGGAATTATAAAGAAAAAAAGAGGAAATTGTGTATAAAATTTTATGTAGTACATGATTACTTTTGAAGTGTGGATTGTTACTAGTGCGATATTAATGTACATAATGGTTATGTATAAAATACTGCGTGTTCGATCTGAGGAGGGGGATATGTAGTTCTACGAGAATTTACACGTAAATTCTGGAACCACTCGACCTTTGCCTCAAACACGCAATATTTTAAAGATAAGTGTCATAGAGAGCCTATTTACTGCGCAACACGTACGTGTGTGTGTGTGTGTGTGTGTGTGTGTGTGTGTGTGTGTGTGTGTGTGTGCAGGATGGACGATGGACCTGGGAGGACAGGAGCTGCGTAGGACGAGCGACGCTGACAAGTGTTTGCCACTCGCACCGTAGAAGCTGTATGTGATGTACAAGGAGCGAGCATGCATTATTTTTTGATGGTGTAATGATTGTAATTGTTATGAAGAATGAAACGTGTTTTGACTAGAGACTTTTTCTTAATCTTGGTGTAAGACTTGCGAGAAGCAAAACCTGTTTTTGAATTTCTGGTGGTTATGAAACCCACCACAATGTAATAGTATCTAACAGGTATCCTTGTAGTTGAGTTGCAAGAATTTGTGGAGATGAAAATATATCTGAACTTAACTGCAGGTACGAGGATACCGAGTTATTTCTAGAGACAGAGAGAGTATTTGTTAGTTCCTGTAACCAGCATTATTTCTTCGGAGAGAAGAAGTTGTGGTGATTGATGCAGCCACATATTCAGAGAAGAAGATCAGCTAAATGTTTCAAGTAAGTCAACTGTAGTAAGAGAAGTGTGAAATTTGCAGTCCAGTTTTGCACCGCTTCTCTTCTTGTCGCCGAAACCATTAGAGCATGCACATAAAGGTCTCTTCCTTTACTGTGTACAGTAGTGGCATGCTTTCTTCCATTTTGCATGGGAAAATCAAAGATCGGATACTTTTTAGACAGACCTCATAAATCTGTACACGAGATTTCCGCACTCCTAAAACTGCATCAGGATCCACTGCAAATACTATGACAGTTAGGTGGGAGGTGAGAAAACTTTGATTTCATGGTCAAGTGGCTGCTCATAAGCCACACATCATGCCGGTAAATGCCAAACGACACCTCACTTGGTGTGAGGAGCGTAAACATTGGATGATTGAACAGTGGAAAAATGCTGTGTGGAGTCACAAGTCACAGAACACAATGTGGCGATCTGATGGCAGAGTGTGCCCAATGAACATCATTTGCTAGAGTGTGTAATGCCAACAGTAAAATTCAGAGGCGGTGGTGTTACAGTGTAAACGTGTTTTTCATGGTGGGGGCTTGCACCCCTTGTTGTTTTGCATGGCACTATCACAGCACAAGCCTACATTTATGTTTTAAGCACCTTACTGCTTTGCACTGTTGTAGAGCAATTTGGGGATGGCGATTGCATCTTTCAGCACGATCGAGGACCCGTTCATAATACACGGCCTGTGGCAGAGTGGTTACATGACAATAACAGCCCTGTAATGGACTGGCCTGCACAGTGTCCTGTCCTGAATGCTATAGAACAGCTTTGGAATGTTTTGGAACGCCGACTTCGTGCCAGGCCTCACCGGCTGACATTGATACCTCTCCTCAGTGCAGCACACCATGAAGAATGGGCTGCCATTCCCCAAGAAACCTTCCAGCACCTGATTGAACATATGGCTGCAAGAGTGGAAGCTGTCATCAAGGCTAAGGGTGGGCCAACACCATACTGAATTCCAGCATTACCGATGGAGTGTGCCACGATCTTCTAAGTCATTTTCAGCCAGATGTCTGGATACTTTTGATCACATAGTGTATATGAAAGTAGCTGTAGGCTTATCAACTTTGAAGTTATTGCATGTAAATTTACATGTAAATGGGTGTGTACCAATATCTATTGCCTGTGTTTGTATGGCAACTCCAGTATACTCTTCTCATATTGGTAGTAAAGCAAGTTGAGAAAACAGCTGGTTACAAGGCTTTTATTCTTTCTTTGCTTCAAGTTAGATTTGCCACATGGAGAGAGAAATAGCACTAATAACGATTGGGACCCTGTATTTGTCAACTAACTGCTCACAAAAGTGTTGCAAGAGATTCATTTTTTTTAAATTGCGCGATTTCAGTATTTCACAGCTTACTTGAAACAGATTTTTACTGTCGGCAAAAAAACCTTGAGTAGCAAATGTGCAGGGAGAAAGTGTCAGATTACAATTAATTAATTGATACATAAAATAATAAAGGAATGGAAAATAATACAAGGAGAAAAAACTCAAAAGGAAGAGAGATTTAAATACCTACGATAATGGATGGCAACTGGTCCAACAGAAAAAGAAGTTACAGGTGCATGAAAAGACTAGATGAATTCAGCAAACAAAATCCAACAAATTAATTGGGATTGGCTGGACATTGGTTTTTGGTTACAGTTTGACTGGGAATTTCTTCTCTAACTGCTCAGCATTTGGCTGAGTTTCAATGTTTCTGTGGGTTGGAGTGTTATATTACATTTTGGTGCTCTGTGATTAATCCAAGAGAGAAATCTTTGGATGATACAGCCTTATATGTGCTAGGTAAATGATCAAACTCTGTGCAGACACCTAAGAATTTACCAGTTGTTAATTTTATACGTTCTATTGAACACTCTGTTTTTAAAATATCTTCAGACACTGTTTGTGACAGAGCCATGCAGTTTGTCGACTAAGCATTCTCGCCAAAGTGTATTACAACAGCTGGGGGAGCTGCTTTGCATTCACTAAGGATGAATACTGATTTTGTTACCTTACCTGTGGACAAGGGCAATGTTATTGCTGTATTGGACAAATAGGATTTTGAAACTTCCTGGCTGATTAAAACTGTGTGCCCGGCCGAGACTCGAACTCGGGACATTTGCCTTTCGCGGGCAAGTGCTCTACCATCTGAGCTACCGAAGCACGACTCACGCCCCGTCCTCACAGCTTTACTGCTGCCGGTATCTCGTCTCCTACCTTCCAAACTTCACAGAAGCTCCCCAGGCTGTGGCTATGCCATGTCTCCGCAGCATCCTTTCTTTCAGGAGTGCTAGTTCTGCAGGTTTGCAGGAGATCTTTTGTAAAGTTTGGAAGGTAGGAGACGAGATACTGGCAGAAGTAAAGCTGTGAGTACCGGGCGAGTCGTGCTTCGGTAGCTCATATGGTAGAGCACTTGCCCGTGAAAGGCAAAGGTCCCGAGTTCGAGTCTCGGCCGGGCACACAGTTTTAATCTGCCAGGAAGTTTCATATCAGCGCACACTCCACTGCAGAGTGAAAATCTCATTCTGGAATTAGGATTATGTTCAAGAGGTGTAGAGTTTACTGTGTTGTCTAGTGTGTCACAGACTTAGTACTGACCTGAGAAAAAGTGTTGAGGGAAGGCTAACAACCTCCTGAAAAAGTGTTCCTTGTAACAAAGCTCTCGATGAGGTCTTAAGTGTTATTGTGCATTCCACTGTAGATTATATGGCCTTCTGAAGATCCATTGTGTGTAACGTATGTATTCTGATATGCCATGTAGCAAAACACCTTGCTATCTGTTGAGTCCACAAGTAGGTTGGTGTGTACATCACATTAGGAACTTTATGGATTTCTTACATTGATCAGAGGGACTGAGTTCGAATGTGTCCGATATTTTAATAAATTCTGATGTGATTTCTCTCTTCATTCATGTTCCTCGGTCAAATTCATTACAGTTAATTGGGGCTAGGTTTGGTGTTGAATTAAATAACCTTTTTCGACACGTTGACTTCCACTTATGGTTTACTCAATGAGCAGACAGAGGGAGTCGCAATGTGAAGCCTTTTGTTACCTATTATTGCAAATCGGTTAATGAAAGACTGAGGAATCTGCCCTGTAATTGAATATTTGCTTCACTAAGGGGCTGGAGAACAACTGCTACCTTCCCATCCTTGATGTGTTGGTCAGGACGACGGTTCATGGTACACTGCGACAAGCTATTTATGGAAGCCAGCTCACACTGATTTGTATCTTCAGGCTGATAGTTGTCATTATCCACCTCATCCTGAAGGCATACTTTGTACCTTGGCTCATAGGGCCAATGTCTACTGTCAGCTGAGTTAGCCCATCTTAAAGTCACCTTTCACCAGAATGGTGTGGTGTAATAGGGGATTATCAGGAACAACATGTTCCACATTTATACTCATAGGCCAACGAAAGATGTTCATAGTGACTGAAAACGTAGTTTAGGTAGTTTTCAAGTGTTGGGACATCCCTCTGTGGTGTATATTATTAACCTATGTACAGATTAGGAGTGAAAGCCACCTGCTCCGGACATCAACAAGCTCTGGCAGCAATCGCTTTGGCAACATGGCTTAGCAATGTCTTGGAAGTCTCAGAGAAAGGAGGTGGGCATGAATGAAATTGGCAGAAAAGTTGAAGATGAGATTTAAGAACTGTCACTTCTGATGTAGTAGTCTATGTACTACCATTAAATGCATACTGTGACTTTCTGAGAACTATTCATTAAAAACTATCTGTTCACCACAAATTGTAATCAATTTTAAGATTGTGTAGTAAATACAGAAGAATTGACAGTGAAATGCATTTGTCATTTAGCAGCTTGCATAGATCAGCACTCTCTTCCAGCAATCGCACCTTGCAACAGAAGTTATTTACAAGGTAAAACTTACACGGGAAACAGATTGTACATAGGTTTAACCACAAAAATAGTCACAACATTACACTTCATTTTGGCATCCTGATGCAGGATGAAAATTAGATGTGCTAAACGAAATAGAGCATTGGTTACAATAAAGATTTGTCATGAATTTTAATGAAAATAAGAGAAGAAGATACAAAGCTGCCCAGAGCAACCAAAGTCAAAATTGAGAAAATGTAAGTGGGCACATGCTGCGATATTGCCCTAAATTAGATCGAATAACTAAGAAGGTCAACAGCAATAGAAACTACTCTGCTTAAGCAACTTTTGGCTCGTTTGTGAAGAAGAATCTTATAGGCAACATGGAAGAATTTTGTGTTGTGACTTTGAGGCTACAGTTGTAGTATAGATCTCCAAGGGCGCCCCTGTGGCACCTGACCAGTACAATGGTGCAGCTCCACTTCACAGTGCAGCAGCCAGTCAGATGGCTACACAACGAATATGCAGCAGCTCATCTCCATGTCACTGAGTCCATGCAAATCACATCAGCAGTGCAGTGCAACTTGCTGCGCGCTCAATTAGGTGAGTTGTAAAGCAAAGTATTGTAAAATATGTTGCACTAATCTTGTGAGTTACCGTAAAAAAAAAAAAAAAAAAAAAAAAAAAAAAAAAAAAAAAAAAAAAAAAGAGTAAGAGGTTTCAGTGTGCTTGAGTGTATATATTGTTATTACTGTATGCCATTCACCACACACAAAAAGAAGAATTACTGGCTCTTATGAAAGAGCAAGCAGAGAAATTAAAGAAATTAGATGAACTGTCAACTAGTGTTAAACCCCTCCAAACTCATGGGGAAGCCACTGCACAAGAGTTATCTGATAGTATGGAAGCCAATAAAGAAAAGTTGTCAAACAGTGTTACAGATTTAAAAACACAAGGAACTTAGGTAGCTACGAAAGTGGATAAAATCTCTAATATAGAATAGACATTATTAAATTTGCCTGAGAAGTTACAGACTGAACTAAATAAACAGTATAATCCAGTAAGAAACTAAATGAATGAGCAGTTTAAAGAGGTACACAATGAACCTAAGATGTTAATTATACATTTCAAATAGACAAAATGGAGGTGTTTGAAAAAATAATGAATTTGGTGAAGTAAATCATGCCCCAAACACTTTGACTAGTTTGGAGGAAACTGAACATGTCAAACAAAAAGTAAAGGAAAAAGTAGAATCTATCAGCACTACACCTAGTTTTACGGAAAATACAGTAGAACACCAAGAAGAATTTCACTGTCCATGTGAATATAATACAGATACAATGTCCATAAACCTCGTTTTGAAAAATTTGTGATCTGTAATGGGTAATCATGCAAAGATTTAAGCTTTGAATGTAGTGTGTGTCAAGAAAGTTGGACCATACACGGAGATACTAAAGTATATACTGGGTTTAAGTTTGACTGTAATAAGCAAACGAGTATGAACAAATGTAGGAATGGAGTATTAAGCTGTGAATACAGTAGTTGTTACATAAGTTGTCAAATCATCAACTGTCAGTTGAAACAGCAGTGTTTGTTAGAAATGGATTCTACGGTAGGTCCAGTGAGCTACACTACATAGATGCACTTTGTTTGCTAATAATCAGGGATATCATAGACCATTAGTGATGCAATGTCTCTCAAATAGTTTGCTACAACACAATTTGAACTTTATTTATTTGATACGAGTGTATAATTATATTTATATGTGTGGATGGATATGTGTGTGTGTGTGTGTGTGTGTGTGTGTGTGTGTGTGTGTGTGCGCGCGCGAGTGTATACCCGTCCTTCTTTCCCCCTAAGGTAAGTCTTTCCGCTCCCAGGATTGGAATGACTCCTTACCCTCTCCCTTAAAACCCACATCCTTTCGTCTTTCCCTCTCCTTCCCTCTTTCCTGATGAGGCAACAGTTTGTTGCGAAAGCTTGAATTTTGTGTGTGTGTTTGTGTGTCTATCGACCTGCCAGCGCTTTCTTTCGGTAAGTCACATCATCTTTGTTTTTAGATATATTTTTCCCACGTGGAATGTTTCCCTATATATATATATATATATATATATATATATATATATATATCTGTTACTTTATTATCTTATTACTTATTTATTTAATGCTTGGTCACACCTAAAGGAGAGTTTTTGAACTACATCATGAATAAAAAAGCAGCACCTTCAGTTGTTATGAATTAGCTGTAAGATTAAGCAAATTGAAGACAATCACTAGACTTGTGAGTAGAGCATGTGGGCACTGTGATCTCTGAGATTACATTGCATTATCATAATTTAAATATAAAGAAAAATACAAGCATTTTTTTTTTCTTTCACATCCTAAGGCCTTGTTTCTTCCAAATCCCAGAATGGATCAAGAGAAATGTTTATATAATACTGATAAATTACAGAAATTCAAACCCTCAGGAGAATTTGCCATCTCTGCAGATTATACAGATTGGCAATTGCCTGGTTCTGAGTTAACTGCTTCAAACTTTTACATTTCATTCTCCCTGGAGCTGTTTCTTCTACTCTTACAATCATGCGATCTTTAACTTCAGTGTATCTTTCACTGTCCTATTTTCACTTTAATTGTCAAATGACACATCCAATTATCGAGGGACTTACTACAGTTCTCTCTCTGAGGAAAGAAACAAAAACAAACAGAATCCTTTATAGCTACAGTATACGATGTTGCAAAATAGCAATGACGTATCATATATGTTAACATATACAGGGTGTTACAAAAAGGTACGGCCAAACTTTCAGGAAACATTCCTCACACACAAAGAAAGAAAATATATTATGTGGACATGTGTCCGGAAACGCTTACTTTCCATGTTAGAGCCCATTTTATTACTTCTCTTCAAATCACATTAATCATGGAACGAAAACACACAGCAATAGAACGTACCAGAGTGACTTCAAACACTTTGTTACAGGAAATGTTCAAAATGTCCTCCGTTAGTGAGGATACATGCATCCACCCTCCGTCACATGGAATCCCTGATGCGCTGATGCAGCCCTGGAGAATGGCGTATTGTATCACATCCGTCCACAATACGAGCACGAAGAGTCTCTACATTTGGTACCGGGGTTGCATAGACAAGAGCTTTCAAATGCCCCTATAAATGAAAGCCAAGAGGGTTGAGGTCAGGAGAGCGTGGAGGCCATGGAATTGGTCCGCCTCTACCAATCCATCGGTCACCGAATCTGTTGTTGAGAAGCGTATGAACACTTGGACTGAAATGTGCAGGAGCTCCATCGTGCATGAACCACATGCTGTGTCGTACTTGTAAAGGCACATGTTCTAGCAGCACAGGTAGAGTATCCTGTATGAAATCATGGCGGTGAATCAAGGAAGTACAGTACATACTGACGAAACTAAAATGAGCTCTAACATGGAAATTAAGCATTTCCGGACACATGTCCACATAACATCTTTTCTTTATTTGTGTGTGAGGAGTGTTTCCTGAAAGTTTGGCCGTACCTTTTTGTAACACCCTGTATAATAAAAGTTTTATGCTTTTCTCATACTATGACACATTATGGTTCGGTTTGTACGATTTTGACACAGGAGGTTAGATCCTGTAAGCCAGAAGTAGGTTATGGAGATAGTGATAGTAGATTGACTTATTTGTAATGATGACTGACCGATGTTTGATGAATGTATTGTTCCTCCATACACTCGTGATTATAATAGGGGCATGTTTGGATCAGTTTTTGGGGCCTGTACAGGTGAAGCCAAGAAAAGTGGGTTCTGTAAAGCAAGACAACCACAATTCATCCTCCAGTACCCTTTCTTATGTGTGTGCCTATGAATGTTCCAAATAAACATTCCTCTCCTATGATATATATTGTCAGAGATCATAATAGATATTAACACATTCCACCTATGGAATGGCTGGCCCCCTTTTCATCCCATTCACATTATCTGGTACAGACAATATTATTGTTATTGTTGTTGTATTTTTATCTTCCTTACTTCTTTACAGGAAATAATAAAGGTTTCCTGGTACTGTAATGACTTTGTCAATTGGGTGCACCTGAGAGCTATCAACTGTTTTCATACAATAACAGCACCTTTCATTGCGACAACATACCTAGCATGTGACAACATACCTAGCAATCACGGAGCTCTGATGCAGTAACGGGTTGAAAGTGGTAATGGTACCAACTAAGTGAGCTGAGGCTGAAAAAATATACAGGGCGAACATTAATAAAACTAATAAACTTCAGGGAAGGATTTCTGTCCAGAAATGGAGGAAAAAAGGTCCTATGAACATGTGTTGGGAAATGCATCGTTGCCACAGTAGCTGGTGCTGAAGAGTGATAGCTCCTCTGACTATGTGCTGTGTGTTCCTTGTGTGCTGCAGGCTGTGTGATTGACGCAACACACTGTAAGCAGCAAAATGATCTGGTAATCGTGTCAGGAACAAGCCAAGATGGTTCAAATAAATTTCGGGCTTGCAGCCAGTCATCGTTCAATACTTTGCACGATGTTTCAACTGGGCACCTGCCAGTCATCTTCAGGTGAGCCGTCGCAGACTGGCGAAAATGTCCTCCGTTCTGCAATATATAGCGTACTGTAACTATTGTGTGCATGCGTAAAAACTTGATAGATGAACCACACTGCCCGCCGGCAGTGCCCTCACTGGTGAAATAGCAGAACTCAGTCGCCCTCTGTGTTGCTGTTTGCCGCAGCCATCGACGCACTCTGTCATCTTCGATTAGAGCAAATCATGGAGATGATGGGATTCCACGCACTGACCAGCTGGTAGCTGCTGTCATGGTTTAACAGATTTTCTGCCAGTTGTACTTCTACGGATTCTTTAATAATGGAGTCCCAGAAAGACGTTGCTGTGGACAAAATCATTGTTTTCTCATACTCCATTGAATGTCCAGTAGAAATACGATGTTCAGCAATAGCGGACTTGCTTGGCTGCAAAAGGCGGGTGTAACGTTGATGTTCAGTGCAATGTTCTTTCACGGTGCGTGTGGTTTGATCAATGTAAGACATACCACATTGGCACGGTATCTTGTAAATTCCGGCCTTTCGTAGTAACAGATTGTCCTTAACTGATCCCACAAGGTCCGCAAACTTCAATGGTGGGTAGAAAACCACTTTTAACTGAAATTTTCGGAGGATTCTTGCTATTTTAAACGAAGTGTTGGCAACAAAAGGAAGAAAAGCTTAAGATTGTTCCGGCACGTTCTCCTCTTTATTCACAACCTGCTTCTTAGTTTTAACTGTTAGTGCCCTGTTAATCTGCCAGATGGAATACCCATTTTCGCTGAATACTGTCTTTAGATGGGTGAGTTCTTGAGGTAAGCTATCTAGATCTGAGACAGTATGAGCTCTATGAACAAGTGTTTTAAGCAAACTCATGGTTTGTGATGGGTGATGGCAACTTGATGCTTGCAGGTACAAATCAGTATGAGTGGGTTTCCGGTAAACTGAGTGCCCTAGAGAACCATCATTCTTCCTTCGAACCAGGACATCCAAGAAAGACAAACAACCATCTTTCTCTATTTCCATGGTGAACCAGATGTTGCTATGAATGGAGTTGAGGTGATTTAGAAACTCCATTAATTTATCCTCTCCATGGGGCCACACTATGAAAGTGTCATCCACATACCTCCAAAAAACTGTTGGTTTCAGGACAGCTGATTCAAGCACTCTCTCCTCAAAATCCTCCATAAAAAGGTTGGCCACCAAAATAGCAAGAATCCTCCGAAAATTTCAGGTAGAAGTGGTTTTCCACCAACCATCAAAGATTGCGGACCTTGTGGAATCAGTTAAGGACAATCTGTTACTACGAAAGGGCGGAATTTACAAGATACTGTGCCAATGTGGCATGTCTTACATAGATCAAACCACACGTACCGTGAAAGAACACTGCCCTGAACATCAACGTTACACCAGCCTTTTACAGCCAAGCAAGTCCGCTATTGCTGAACATCTTATTTCTAATGGACATTCATTCAATGGAGTATGAGAAAACAACGAATTTGTCCACAGCAACGTCTTTCTGGGACTCCATTATTAAAGAATCCGTAGAAATACGACTGGTGGAAAATCTGTTAAACCATGACAGCGGCTACCAGCTGGACAGTGTGTGGAATCCCATTGTTTCCACGATTTGCTCTAATCGAAGACGACAGAGTGCGTTGACGGCCGTGACAAACAGCAACGCAGAGGGCGACAGTTCTGCTATTCCACCAGCAAGGGCGCTGCCGGCGGGCAGTGTGGTTCATCTATCAAGTTTTCGACACATGCGCACAATAGTTACAGTACGCTATGTATTGCAGAAGTATTGAATGATGACTGGCTGCAAGCCCGAAATTTGTTTGAACAGTCAATTCGCCGGGAAAATTTTAAAATTCGCAAGCCAAGATGGTATTTGTGTTTGGACAAGCAGATGAAAATGGTCAAGAGTCACCAAGGCTACACCAAAACAAGTACCCTCACAGACACCAAACACATTACACAACATTTCAAGCCCTTTTTGGGCACGTGTGTGTTCACGGGTCCTCTCAGAAAGACAAATGTGCAGGGAGGTAGCAGAATGTGCTTACACCAAATTTGGAGGACCTGATTCTACAGGATTTTGAGATGAACCCTCATAAGTTCCAGGAAAGTGGCCCACTAAAAAGGTGTAACTCAAAGTACAATTGTGTGTATCCTGCATGATAACCGCTACTATCTCAATCACCTGTAACAAGTGCAATAATTATCAGCAGTGGATATCTATGGGAAGGATTTTGTCACTGGTTTTGGCATCAGATCATCACAATTATGGGATTTCTGTCATCAGTTCTCTTTATTGACGAAGCAACCTTTGCCAGAACTTGCATCATCAACCTGCATAATCATTACCTGTGGATGACAGACAATCCCCGGGGAATAGTTGAGGTGTCTCATCAGCATTGGTTCAGCATCAGTGTGTGGGAAGAGATTCTTGGTGACAACATTCTTGGACCAGTTATTATTCCACAATGCCTCAACGGAAAAACGTAACTGGACTTCCTCCAGAAACCTCTGCCTGGGATTCTTGAGAATGTGACTTTGGCAATACAGCAGGTTATGTGGTTTCCGTATGATGGAGCTTCATCCCACCTCCGCGTTACAGTTCACTGGCACCTCAACATAATCTACCCTGGACATTGGATAGGATGAGGAGGCCCTGTAGCAAGGCCTGCTATATCAGTGGACTTAAACTCCCTGAATTTTAGCCTCTGGGGGCATCTGAAAAGGTTGTTTATGCTAAACTAGTTCCTGATGTGTAGACCCTTCAATAGCATCTTCACGATGCCTGTGACGCTATTCATAGAGAGACTGGAACATATGAAAGAGTGAAGCAATCCATGATGTGATGTGTGAACCTGTTCACTGCATACCATGGAGGGCACTTTGAACATCTGTTGTGACATGGATGTTGTCATTGCACACACGCCGTCCACTTCTGGACACCAAGTTCATAGGACCGTTTTTCCTGCATTTCCAGTTAGGAATCTGTCCCTGCAGTGTGTCGGTTTTATTAATGTTCACCCTGTACAGAGAAAAACAATGCATTTCACAGCCCTGGTTTGTTAATTTTGCTATTCACTGAAGTATCTAATGTTCACTCTTTATCATTCATTAGCTGCAAACCTGAGTTGGGAATAGTATCATAAACATGGGCAAAGCTCCATTTATTATTTACTTAAGAACCAGAATTTTGAAGAGAGAGATTGAAAGTTAACTGTGGAATTGGAAAAGAGCACACAAAAAATTTTGTGCTCCAATGCTGAAGCCATAATCAGAGTTATAAAGACTGAGAAAGCTCAGTGAATCAAACTATTTATACATATCCCCTCAACGATGGGATCGTGACATTATCAGGCCACTGCCTGAGAGAGCTGAGTCACACCATCCCATGTTGTGGAGCTTGTAAGGGGGAAGAGTTGGCATTGTTTGCATTATTTAGCACTTGTCTAATTTCAGCCCATCTTCTTTTCTGTTAAACTTTTTTTGTCCTTTCGAATTTCTACAGCCTTGCTATAAATTCTCGCATAGTAATGATTGGATCTTGGTAAAAGATATTGGAGAAATGAGTTTCATGGTTCCCTAGTTTCACAAGAAATCTCTTTTATTTAGCTCTGTCACCTTTCTGCTGTGATGCAGAGACACCTCAACAACACCGAATTTTCTGAGGGGAAGAGAAACTTCACTTCTGCAACTGTGCATGATATCTATGATCACAAAGAGTCAGTGCTGCTCTGAGAGTGCATCTATCACATGTGATTCTGTGATCTCTAAGCTAATGGAGCTGCAACTTTCTTCAGTAATAAGTTCTGTCATAATATTTGTGATAAATTGGATAGTTTAATGTTACAAACCATAGAAGTAGATTCTGTGGTGTCAGCTAATAGACAGAAGGAAAAATTCAATAGTCTGCAGATATGGCTCAAACTTAAAGGATGAAATTATGTAATTGCACCTTCTAGAATGCCAGTAGAAGGCACTGTTGCTAATATTGAAGATTGAATCTGGCTTTTTCTTTTTAATTTAAACAAGCTGTAGTTTAATTACACGTGGAATAAGCCAGAATACTGCTTAGAAGCAAACCACTTAGTAGTATCTTACTAAAAGTTAAATGAAAATTCTCTTGACATTTACATTTTGCCAAGGGCAGATCACATAACTAATGAGTAGGTGTTGAATAGAATTGGGGAGAAGAGGTGTTTGTGGCACAAGTTGACTAGAAGAAGGGATCGGTTGGTAGGACATGAGGCATCAAGGGATCACAAATTTAGCATTGGAGGGCAGCGCGGAGGGTAAAAATCGTAGAGGGAGACCAAGAGATGAATACAATAAGCAGATTCATAAGGATGTAGGATGCAGTAGGTACTGGGAGATGAAGAAGCTTGCACAGGATAGAATAGCATGGAGAGCTGCATCAAACCAGTCTCAGGACTGAAGACAACAAGGGCATTCAAATTATTCCATCAGGTAAGGGCAATACTACAGTAAAAGTCAGAACATATTAGAAGCAGGAAGATACAAATAGCTTAAAGGAGAAGCTGTAACTTCTGTTCTTAGCATAATAAAGAAGTTGCCTCTTATTTCTCCCAATCACAAGAAGGTTTTACCAAATGAAAGGAATTACCACCGAGATTGACAGACCTGGCATTCCACTGAGACCAACTGTCAGCACTAATGACTGTCCAAACTATGGGATAACCAAATGCTTTGCCACTCCCCTACAGCTATTTATAGAAATACTGATACTTATATTAAAGATTTTGGTCATTTTATCAAACAATTAAAATCTTTCAAGTTGAGTCCGGATTTCTGCTAAAGGCATGGCAGATCTCTTTAAACATTATCTCACATTAATTTACTTTGAACAGGACAACAAATGCTATGGACAATCTGACAGAGTGGCTATGGGATACCCACTCAGCACAATTGCAGAAAATTTGTATATGGTCAAAATTTGAAAAAGCAGTCCTTCAGATGGCAGAGGAGAAACCCTCATGTTGGTTTCAGCAGACTGGAGCCAGTTTCACTGCATGTTTTCAGAAAGAACAAGAACCATCATAATTTCTAAATTTTCTGTATGATATTATTTCTAATATGCTCTTCACTTTGGTGGAAAAAAAGGAGAAAGAAGGTCGAATTTCATTTTTGGATATACAACTACTTAGAAAACACATTGGAACTTTAGGATACAAAGTCTACAGGAGCCCCACTCACATGGGAAGCTACATTCACAGGAATTCCAGTCACTGTCCCTTGCAAAAAAAGAAGAGTGATCAAAACATTAATTGCCTGGGGTAAAAAAAAATCTTGGAACCACAGCAAGCCCTAAATGTAGGACTGCTTACAGAAGAAATGGCTACTCGGATAAATAGGGCACTGCACCCTAAAAGATATGGAGCTGCTAGTGAAAAAGAGCCAACTACTGGGAAAGTATTCTTCTCACTTGTAAAAACAGTTACAAGTTGCATAAGCAGAGTACCAAAAAGACGGACACTGACACAGTGCAGGTGCAGAAAAATTTGAGTAATGCACAGATCACATGCTCACTGCCTGTCACAGCAGGAGTACATAAAATCCCTTGCACATACGGTTAAGTGTACGTAGAAACTGCAAAAAGAAGCAGTAACATCCAACTTAAGAAAGAGAAGAGTTTGTGAAACAGAGATCAATCAGCAGAAGCAGATCATGCACTGTTATCAAGAAACCACCAAATTTATTTCTCTGACAATTTGGTTTTATCAAGCTGCTGGAATCATAACTATGCTCGGGTGTACAGAGAGGCCATAGAAATTCAAAAGCACAGAAACAACTTTACTAGAAAAGAAGGACAAAGTAGATAAGCTGTGAGCTGCCCAGGATTTTTCTTGGTTGAGACGTCTAGTAAGAAGTGCACTCAGCCTAGTGATACCAACTGAGGAGCTACTTGAATGAGAAACAGCAGCTCTGTGGTCTGGAAAGTTGGCAAAACACCTGGCAGAGTGGCATGCTGACCACATGTCCCTCGATACTGCATCTGCAGGCAAAGATTGACACGGCAGCCGGTGAAAATCCACTGGGCCTTCAAGGCCAAGAGAAGGAGCTGGTGAGCCTTAGCAGTAAATAACAGTACCAAATCTTCTCCACTGCAAGCTCCACAACATATGCTGGTGTGACTCAGTGATCTCAGCAGTCTGAGGGCATCTCAGTCTGACCATTGCACAGATACATAAAAACAGTTTGATTTGCTGAGCTTCTTTAAGCCTGTACTGTTTTCTGAGTCCCTGTAGCTCTGATGATGTCTTCAGCACTGGAAGACAAAATGTTAGGCACATCGTATATGCCTTGGACCATGGCCTAATGGCCACAAGACAAAAATCACAAGAAAAAGAACAGTTTTCTACTGGTTTTGGAATCATGAGTTCAATAGATGGAGGATGGGTCTCTAGGGTCTTCCATGCACCACATGCCCAATCTATTTGGATTTAACCTTTACAAACTATGAGCATCTTTAGAATTTTGGTTCACAGAGGCCATCAAGCATCTTATGCCAATTGTCTATAAACTGAAATTGTACTGTATTTGGGGAAAACGTGCTGTACTAAGAAAAACATATAATCTTTTCCAATGTCTTTTAGTTTGTTGTTTCACAATCTAACTACCAAAAGATATAAAAGCTGTTGAAGATATAATATTATAGTTGTAAGATGTTAGAAAATTTCTCATGGAGGAGAGGCTTCTAAAAACATGAGTAGAAATATATGAATGCCAACATCGAGCAGCTGAGTTGGTCAATCAGTACATTACTGTCACTTTGTAAGGTGCCATTTTTAATCTGTGCACTGCTCTGTGAAAGCAAACACAGCAAGAAGCAAAGGTAACCATTCACTGTGTAACTGAGATGAAGCACAGCTACATTTTCAACACTGGTTATGCAACTACTACGTGTCCACTCTACGCTTATATAACATATTGTTATACATTTGTGAATACTCAACACTTAATCAACAATGTATTGACATGATAAGGCATTTTAAATGCTTTTGTTAATCATTTTATATGGTTTTATAAGCTTTAACACATACTTGGACTTCAACTGTTTTTTAGACTTCATTACAGTTTATATGCACACCAGTGCTCCCACTTTGTATATATGCTTGTTCAATGCTGCTCATATCACCATTATTTGGTTGGTTTCCTTTGCACATACTACACACAATCCATGATTTGACAGTTCATTGTTTTGCTACTCATTGCACATATAATATTTTAATGACGTCACTATTTTATTAATTCTGCAGCATAGGTATGTTGTGATTTTCAAGCTTAACTCCTTTACATTCATTTTAGCAGACCTGTTTTACTACTTCAGTTCAATCTTTTCACATCTGTTTTTATACATGTATTTTCTTTCAATACTTTGTAGGACACTGCCATCCCACTCTTATTTTGATGTTGTGCATATGAGCCTATATCACTTCTGAAGATGACAGTTTAAACTGCTGAAACCATATTTTCTTGTGCAGCTGATGACATTTTTATTTTTGTTAAGATACTGTCAGTAACTGTAACCAATCATAGAAGTAACATTGTTATTTAGTACAAATATTGTACTGCAGTACATGTGTAGATTCAGTTTCACTTAAAGTGGTATTGAGTGGTATTGCATGAGAGAATGGTTTCACACTTAAGTATTAAGCATACGTATTTTTAAATAAATACCAAGGAACGAAAAGAATAACTTGTTACAAAAGAATGATGGCAGTTATTTCCAATGTTGATTGGGCATCAATTAACCTGGCAAATAGTACACAGATAAATTCTATCAAACAGCTTAAAATGATTAATGAGAAACAGAGGATCTGCACTCACTTAAAAACATGCATTTACAACAGAAATAGATTCATTGTAGATTACAGTTGAAACAATGTGTGCTCTTTTGTCTTTTCCCATACTCCTGTCATAATAGGATGGGAGAAGTAGGACAGCTACCATCTGCTACACACTTACTGGTTCTGTGCTGTGAGAAAAGAAGATGCTGTGTGCACAGAAAAAATTGACAACCTATTCTCATTTTCTTTAAAAAAGTATGAAAAGAAATGCTTTTTCTTACCATTAACCTCTTCTCCTTAATGAAGAGATTAAATGTGAAAGAACTGCATTTATTTCTATAGTTCATTGGAATAGCTGCGTCTCTTGACAACATACTCAGTTGCTAACATTTCTGTCTTTCTAAATAAAGAGAAACATGGTTAATCAACGAGAGAAAAGTATTTACCATCAATAAAAATGTGTGGTTTCAAGTACTAGCATTTTTGTCTTTTTTATCATGTGTATATTCTTATTTGCAAGTGATCTGCAACTGGTGGCTATACCACGTACCCTAGTAAATCATTTTGACATATTTAGTGTCCACAGCTCATAGTAAAACTTTGTAGCCATGCTATAATGATGTGTTTTGACCCCTCATGCCGCACTTTATTAAAGCTTCCACAAATTACTGCATCCAGACAATAAAAGAAATGAAAATATTGGAAAAAAGATTTCTGATAAACTATATGATTCATTCATTTTCTGCACTTGTTATTTATTAATTATGTTACTAATCACTTTGATTACAATAACACCAGTTATAGTAACACTGAACATTAATGTTATTACAACCTAAAATGATTGGTAGCATAAATGATAAATAACTGTTTTTAACTAAATAATTTAGATGTAAGGGAGAATACCCATCATACAACAGGAACATCGAGTCATCGACAGGCACACATGTAAGGAGATCAGGTTAGAAATGAGGGAGGGGTGGGAGGAGCATGGGCTAGGAATGCAGCATGTGGGTGCTGGAGCCAGTGAGGTATGGCTCGCGAAGACTACAATGTTGATGCATGGACTGAGAGGAACGGGAAAGGGGGGGGGGGGGGGGGAGTAACAGGGCAGAGGCTGGGGAAGCTATTGGGCGGAGGGTGTTCAAACAGTGGGTCAGTGGAGATTGAGGTCAGGAGGATTACAGAAGTGACAGTTGTTTTTAACCAAACATTGACTCCTACAAGTTTGGCTAAAAATGAACTTTAGTTATTTTCAAATTCTGTGTTCTAAGTATTGATCAGATGGTGTCCAGAATATCAGTTACTTAGTTTTTGAAGGTGGGCTTCACGTCTTTGTAAAAAATGGGAAACTTTCATTTCTAGCCAAGAAATCCGCACGTTCTTACAATTATTACAGATAGTGACACAAATATGATAAGCAAAATGCTACTGCTGCTGTAACAACAAACAATATTGAGCTATAGCAAGGACAGTTTAAAACACAGGTTTCTTGAACTTATTAACTAATGAGATATAAGATAAAAAAGCTTTAAGCACAGAACTTACATTTCATCAACTTCCTCTTCTGACAAATCCTCATTCTCACAGTCATCTGCAAGAAATTGACAAGTATTAATACAATACTGAGTAATTATGTATAGAAGGCAAACAGAGATGGTAGTTCAGCTTAAGACTTACTAGCTGCATTGTTAGTTGTCTGAAGCAGGAGATGTGCTTTGTTAGCATACATGATTTTAATTATTTTGAGTCTGACAAACTGACACTGCAATGGTCATTACTGGCACACTAGTGTGGGGGCTGTCATTAATTGAGCTATGTAAAAAGTCCATGCTTTTCATGTGTTTATTTGCATATAAAGTTGATTCCCGGATTTTTCTTTGTATGAGACCATGTGCAGCAGATAGCTCAAATTTGAAGTAATAGATTATAATAGCTTACTGTTAACGTTGTTTTCTCATAATCTTTCTTTGATTCTCTCATGGCTTGTGTATAATGTGATATACTGAGTGTTTTTGAGCAGCTGTGTGTATTGCACAAAATTTGAAATATATTGTTTACTGGAACTATACCTGTTCTTTTAGAAATATTTGCCAACAGGATCCTCATTCAGAAACAAATGTTCCCTAATTTCATTGTGTATTTACATGAGGAATGGTGTATTTTGATAAATTTTGGCCATTTATGAGTGTTGCGCATAATGTATTCCATAGTAAATTATAAGTTACAGTTGTGTATTCTGTAACTCTTGGTAGCAATATTTTTTCAGAAAGTTGTTTCCCCCTTTATTACAGCGTAGGTACAAATATGTTTAGTGTAACACTTTCTCCACTAATTAACCTGCTTCTTCTATGTCAGTGTTTTGAAATTTTATGATCACAGTGTAAACCTTGCTTTTATCAATTCAGCAACTGCATTGTAATATTGTTTTGTACAAATTATTACTGTCGAAATTTGTGTACACCAGCTCTGTTTTCGACATTGATACATGAATCTCAGTGAGCATAACCTTATCAAAAGTCTAAGAAACAAATTTATTTTTAAGGAACCTGTAAATTCTATCCATTATTTACACAGAACACTTTCATGGATGTTGTGGCTTTGGATTTTAAGCAACTTTACAATCCTCTAAGTGTAACTGAGATCATGAAATTAAAATAATATCATTACCAAAGTTACCTCTTTAACTGTCCTCTCCTGTAGATGCACCCTCCTCTACAGGAAATACAGGATCTATCACCAATTGTCCACTACACTATGAGTGGCATGTCAGTGGTAGGTCTAGGGGCCTGGTATAGGTGGATGAGGAAGGGGACAGGGAGGGAGGGGGGTGGGGGGGGCAGTGATCAGTTAGGATATTACATGTATCCCCAGTTCAAACATATGGCGAATTTCAATCAGGAAAATTTGGCAACAAGGGATAAAAAAGTCACCTTGTGCACTCTGTGTGTATGCCTCAGGTCCATCCAACTGCAGACTGTGGCACACGCCTGAGCAAGTGATGCTTGTCATCTGGGATTCAGGATCATACTTTGATCAGTCCACCAACTGGCAGAGAGTACTGAAAACAGCTTTGCTCACAATTTCAATGAAGCTCTCAATCCACAATATTGTCTCCAGAACTGACTGACGCCCTCTGGTTCTGAACTAAGTAGGAAGCTTGAACCACTGACTTCAAAGGTTTTGTAACAAGCTAGTTGTGGTTTCTTGGTCTCATGGCCAAAGGGATGAAAATGGTAGGTGTCCCATAAATAGGTCAGCAGTGCACTATACATCGGAGGCTGCTACCTAGGTAGTTGCGTCTGTGTGGAGTGCACATGAAGGATTTTTTGATTAGGTGGCTCTCAATCCAATCCAGATAATGACAGCTCTAAGAGACCTAGCATTAGTGCAAGACTTACAGATATGGTCAACATAGATGGAATGATTAAAATCCTAGTGATCAACTACCAAATGATTTGCAACAAATTCCCGAGTTTAAAGCAATCTTAAAAAGCAGTAGCTTGTAATACTAAGTACAGTCAGCTGGTTAAAAAGAGAAATTGACAAATGTGGCATTTTTGGTGTAAATCTAAATGTATATAGGAAGGATAGGCTAATGGGAAATGGAGAATATGCCACAGTAGTCAAGAAACTGTAAAGGTACAAAAATGCAGTGACACCACTCAGGCATACACTGCAGTGAGAGAGACTCTCCCCCCCTCCTCCCCTTCCCATCTCTTTCTCACACACATACACATGCACCAGACTGTCCCTGACCCTGAACATGGAGATGTAGTAAAGTTTGCTATAAAATCCGTTTTCCCACTGGAAATGTTTGACCTTGGTGGCTGCTTGCCCATCCCCAAGTATCTGAAGGAGCGACATAGATAGGTTCACTAATCAATCCTCTCAGATGAGCCAGCAGTGCACACTCAATGAGAATATGGACAACTGTAAGATGACTACCACAGCTGCATTGAGGAGAGTCCTCTTGACACAAAAAGAACTCATAGGTAAGTCTGGTGTGGCTGATACGCAGTCAGCACAGTGTAATGGTACCTTTCCAAGAAGCCAGAAGAAAAGTACACCATATGTTGGTAGTCCCCTTGACTGCTCTCACCTTGTGATGGTCAGGGTAGCCTGCTATTCAATATCTCACGTTTTCAATATTTGATGTTGCAGTTGCAATCCTAAGTCTGTGTCTGGAACTCCAAGTTCAAGTTGGACACCTCTGGATGATTCTTCAGTTAATTTGTCAGCAAATTCACTTCCTAGTATACCCACATTGTTTGGTGTCCAGATGAATGTTACTGTCATTCTGGAGTTGTGGAGGTCTTGGATGTTAGCAACCAAAAGCTTTTTGGGGTAGCACTAAGATGTGCCTTGTAAGCAGCTCACGGAGCTGCAAAAAACCAGGAAATCCTATGAGGCAAGAGTTTTGATGTACTACAGAGCATGTAATATGGGGACTAACTCTGCAGTGTATACACTGTATATAATTGGCAGACAATACTTCTCATGCTCCTTACCATGTGCAAAGAAAGAAAGAAAGAAAGGAAGGTAGGAAGAAAAATTAGTATTTAACATCCCACCCACAGGTTGGCAATTAGATATCGGACACAAGCTCAGGTTAAGGAAGCATGGGGAAGTAAATTGGCTATGCCCTTTCAAAGGAATTATCCCAGCATTTGCCTTAAGCCATTTGAGGAAATCATGGAAAACCTAAATCAGGATGGCTGGATGAGGAGTTTTCAATCCATCCATGTGGGTGTATGTCAAATTTGGGTAGTCACTGAGAAGCAAAAGCAACAGGCATCTGAGAATGGTGGAATCAGCATTTTTCTTTGGGATGCAAACAGGTACATTTGAATCACAGGATTGGTTACATACCACAGTGAATGCCAAGACAGAACTTTACAAAGACAGATAAGAAAGGGGCAGTTGGTGGCCCTTGAACAGAGTTCCCCACTGTATCTCAGCTGGTCTACCCATTTTTGAGCAATTTGTAAACAGTCTGAACTACTGTTTGTGAAACAGAGTTGAGTAACACAGATGGGTAGACATCTGAACATTATGCCCACACAGTTCACCAAGAGTTGCTGGTCTCTGACCCTCAGTGGTGGGACACCAACTACACTCCTGGAAATTGAAATAAGAACACTGTGAATTCATTGTCCCAGGAAGGGGAAACTTTATTGACACATTCCTGGGGTCAGATACATCACATGATCACACTGACAGAACCACAGGCACATAGACACAGGCAACAGAGCATGCACAATGTCGGCACTAGTACAGTGTATATCCACCTTTCGCAGCAATGCAGGCTGCTATTCTCCTATGGAGACGATCGTAGAGATGCTGGATGTAGTCCTGTGTAACGGCTTGCCATGCCATTTCCACCTGGCGCCTCAGTTGGACCAGCGTTCGTGCTGGACGTGCAGACCGCGTGAGACGACGCTTCATCCAGTCCCAAACATGCTCAATGGGGGACAGATCCGGAGATCTTGCTGGCCAGGGTAGTTGACTTACACCTTCTAGAGACCGTTGGGTGGCACGGGATACATGCGGACGTGCATTATCCTGTTGGAACAGCAAGTTCCCTTGCCGGTCTAGGAATGGTAGAATGATGGGTTCGATGACGGTTTGGATGTACCATGCACTATTCAGTGTCCTCTCGACGATCACCAGTGGTGTACGGCCAGTGTAGGAGATCGCTCCCCACACCATGATGCCGGGTGTTGGCCCTGTGTGCCTCGGTCGTATGCAGTCCTGATTGTGGCGCTCACCCGCACGGCGCCAAACACGCATACGACCATCATTGGCACCAAGGCAGAAGCGACTCTCATCGCTGAAGACGACACGTCTCAATTCGTCCCTCCATTCACGCCTGTCGCGACACCACTGGAGGCGGGCTGCACGATGTTGGGGCGTGAGCGGAAGACGGCCTAACGGTGTGCGGGACCGTAGCCCAGCTTCATGGAGATGGTTGCGAATGGTCCTCGCCGATACCCCAGGAGCAACAGTGTCCCTAATTTGCTGGGAAGTGGCGGTGCGGTCCCCTACGGCACTGCGTAGGATCCTACGGTCTTGGCGTGCATCCGTGCGTCGCTGCGGTCCGGTCCCAGGTCGACGGGCACGTGCACCTTCCGCCGACCACTGGCGACAACATCGATGTACTGTGGAGACCTCACGCCCCACGTGTTGAGCAATTCGGCGGTACGTCCACCCGGCCTCCCGCATGCCCACTATACGCCCTCGCTCAAAGTCCGTCAACTGCACATACGGTTCACGTCCACGCTGTCGCGGCATGCTACCAGTGTTAAAGACTGCGATGGAGCTCCGTATGCCACGGCAAACTGGCTGACACTGACGGCGGCGGTGCACAAATGCTGCGCAGCTAGCGCCATTCGACGGCCAACACCGCGGTTCCTGGTGTGTCCGCTGTGCCGTGCATGTGATCATTGCTTGTACAGCCCTCTCGCAGTGTCCGGAGCAAGTATGGTGGGTCTGACACACCGGTGTCAATGTGTTCTTTTTTCCATTTCCAGGAGTGTACTTTCAGGAGGGTTATCTACAGGGCTCATACAAAAGGCTCCAGATGCCAACGGCACACCACTGTGGTGAACCAGATCTAACAAGTTCAGTACTGACAGCACAGCTGACCTGTAGGAAAGCATGTCCATAGTCCAATTGGGATTAAATCAAAGCTTTATAAAATCACAGAAAATGATCTTGTGATCTGTGCCTCAGCGGGTGCTGCTGAGGTACCTGAGGATATTAAGCTCCATAATGCAATTTGCCTTGAGCTGGTGCACATGTGGTAACTGTGTTAGTTATCTTATTGTGAAACAAAAGACCTGACAATTTTAGCGATTTCAAGCAACTGGTTACTGACAAAGTTCTGGTCCAGTTGCACAGTCCTGAGACGACAACACAAGTGCATGACCCAAGTTTTCACAAGTGAAAATTGATATCCATGACTATATGGCCCTCTGAAGTTGACACATTGTGGTTTGCAATGATGGAGAGCTGTAAGACAGACAAAGGTTGTTCACATAAAGTGGTAATGAGGCTATGGGTCCCACATCAGTCATGATACAAGTTATGCTCAGAATTGATCTGTGCACAGCTCCACTTTCCTGTAAGTATTGGTCGCTGATGATCGAACCTATATAGGCCTTGAATCATTCGAGGGGTAGGAAATTCTGGAGAGAAATGGGTAAACAGCCCCAGAAGCCCCTCACACAGTGTAGACAAGATGTGATGGCACCACATTGTATTGTACGTCTTCTGTAGGTCAAAGAACATGGTGATCAGATGGTGGCAATGTGCGAAAGCATAACACACTGCCGATTCCAGATGAATCAGTAAGTCTATAATGGAGCGGAACTCCCGAAAGCCACTTTGAAATTGTGATATATGTTCCCTAGCTTCTGGGCACCAACGCAGACATTGGGAAACCATTCTTTCAAATAATTTGCACAGCCCTTTTGTTAGAGAAAATTGTCAATAATTAGTCAAAATTTGAGAGTCTTTACCCAGTTCCAGGAAAGAAATAATAACACCCTGCAACCATTGGCAGGCAAACTCCACTTCCTGCCATTGAGAGGGAAACACTCTTCCTGCCAAATACAATAGATAACCGAAGATTTTGTTTTATGCTGCTATTGCTAAAGTGTTTAAGCATTTGGTTATGGATTTTTATAAGGGCCAGGGGCCATCTCTCAACACTGTTAAAGTGCTGTGGAACTCCCATTCATTAAATAGAACACTGTACAATTCAAAGTCTTCTGTAAGGAAGGCTAAGGAGTTTTGCTCCAGTGGGCGTTTCTGAATCAGGAAATTAGCATGGCAGTTACTGCATGTGGACACTTTGGTGAAGTAAGCCATGAAGCATTCAGCAATGACTGCACAATCAGTACAGATAGTGGCATTGAGGGAGATGGCTGGAACTACTGTGGATGATGGGTGGCCACAAATGCAGTGGAGTTTAGTCAACACTTGAGACGATAGCGTGTGGGCTCCCACAGATGATACCATACTGTTCCAAACATTTCTGATATCTGTTCTTTATTAAAAGCCATGCCTTCAACGCTATTAAATGTTCAGAAGGACAGTGATTATGTTTTCAACTACCCAGCAATGCTCTGACAAATGCACCTATTTCTTCAGACTGCCATCGCACCAGTGTCCATATGGAAGAGCCTGAAGCTTCCACAGTGTGTATAATCATGTCAACAGCATCTTGTACCACTCCTAAGACACTCTTCTCTTGACTGGTTTCAGAAGTTGCTTTGGAGGTGGAAGCTTACCAGTTGGCTTTCTGAAGTGACTGTCGAGGTGCATATTCCACTGGTCGCTGTGACAGAGTTTGCTATGGATCGACTATTGTATTAAGGGCAAGGTGCTCAGACTGCAGTTGTTATATCTATGGTGGAGTATGTTCTATGGATCATACTGAAATGTGTTATAGTTCCATTGTTACGGAGGCAGGCTTTCAGTTCTGAAAGTAACTGCTCAATTGCTTGGCTTCTGCTAGGTGTGGTTTGGCTGCTCCACAGAGGATGATGAGCACTGAAGTCCCCAAGCAGGAGGAGGGGTGAGGCAACAGTCCCACTAGCTCTACCAGCTCGTGATATAGTATAGATCTGTCCCGGGATAGATAGATATTACATACTGTTACCCTGACTGACAGGAAGACATGAACAGGCAAGGCTTCCAACGCAGCAGTGAGTGGCACCTGTTCATTGAAAGTATCAGATTGAATGAGGGTGCAGACTTCTCCAGATGCCCTTCCGATGTTAATGCAATTTGTACAGTATGATTTGTAATTTTTAACAGTAGGGAATTGGGATTCAAAGACCATATCTTCCAAAGCGTCATGCCAACGACATAGTGAGTACCATTAGTTGACAGAGTTCAGCCATTTGACAATGGTAGCCATTACAGTTCCATTAAAGGAACATCAGAATGGGATCTGAGAAAGCAGTGAAGGGGAAATAGGAATACGAATTACTTTGCTGCACCACCTGAATGAGCCGTTCTTCATCGGTCTTCATGGGCTTGACCATGGGGGAGTGGGGATGGTGGATCGAGCAGAGCTGTAGAGTTTAGTTTAATTTCAAATTTATCCTTCTTATCCCTTTGAGACTTCAGTTTCTGTGAGGAGTATCCTGTCTTGACTTCTGGGTGGAAGAGGACCACTCTTTTCTTTGATCTGCAGTCCGTGGGTATGTTAACCAGGGGGTAGTGGTAGACTGTTGGCCTGTTTTGTCCTCTGAGAAGGGCACCTTGGCAGGTGTCCTCTTAGCTGATGATGCGTAGGACGAGGCAACTCCAGCTGCACCAGTTTTCTGTGCCAATGCTGTGGGTGTGGGAGAATGAATTTTGACACAATGTTTGCAAAGTTTGACATCATATCGATTTGGTGCAGGCTTTCAAAATTTTTCTTAGCATCTTGACAAGGCAGACAGTAAAATTGTTTTACATTCCTGGATTTTCTGAAAATGGAACTTGGCCGAGAATGTGTGTGTGTGTTTGTGGGGGGGGGGGGGGGGGGGGGGGCAGGTGGTGTTCTGAGCATTTTACCCAAGTAGGGGGTTGTTTGCAAGGGCTACCCTCTTGTATTGTCCTACCCCATTACCCACAAATACCCACATCTGTTCAGCAGGAGGACAAGTGTCAAGTTTGACATCACAACTGTAAACCATGACCTTCATTTTCTCAGGGAAAATATTTCCATCAAAGGGTAGGACGAATACTCCAGTGATCACCCTATTATCTTTAAATCTTTTCTGGATATGATCAAAATGGACTCCACGCCGATCTTCATACATTTGCAGCATTAGGTCCTGATGAAAGATGACCCCTTGAATCCTGCTGAGTTTATTATAAGTAGAGATGGTAACTGGTAAATCCCCAAGCTTGTCAAAGGCGTGAAGTGTCACTGACTGGTTAGCATTCAGATCCATTACACATATGCTTTATTGCAGCAACTTGTTTGAAACAATCCTCAATATTTTCAATGAAAAACATTAGCTACATTGTTGTGAAAGATTCTCTCTCGATTATGGAGCATACCAAGATCTGGAAGAAATGTACCTCCACTTCTCCTTGCCGGACTTTCATCCCATGGCATGGACAAAGACAGTAATGCTAAGCGCTTGTAAGCTTCTGCATTAAAATCTTGCTTTCTGTCTGCTGAGAGTCATGTTGGCACAGTCACTGCTAAGGCTGTGTTTGATCCATTTCATTGCAGATCATTTCCTGATACACCACTCGCATCAGTCGGGAGGCTTTCCCATGGGTGCCACCCCACCACAGCGAAGGCTGCCTGGCATATTAGCAAAAAATGGTTCAAATGGCTCTGAGCACTATGGGACTCAACTGCTGTGGTCATAAGTCCCCTAGAACTTAGAACTACTTAAACCTAACTAACCTAAGGACATCACACACATCCATGCCCGAGGCAGGATTCGAACCTGCGACCGTAGCGGTCGTGCGGTTCCAGACTGTAGCGCCTTTAACCGCTCGGCCATTGCCCAGAGTCCCAGATTGGGAAGTTACAACTGAGGCACCAGCAGTGTGATCCCTGTACATCATGAACAATTCTGACATTACAGTTGGCAAATATAATAATATATTCGAGTCTGGATAACATAAATAAAACAATGAATTCGTAAACACAATGTATTTCAGCATCAGTAGTGTACATAAAATATTTTAGCTAATAATTTACCTGTAAACCAATAAGAACATTTATTGTACTTGCTGAAATTTATGTTCATTCTGTTTTTTCACTGTTTTTCTATGTGAATATTAACCAATACTTATCTTAAGTAAATTAGTTTAGAAACTTTTTCAGAAAACTATAGTTTACAGCCTCACTGTCAATTCGAGTAAATCACTCGTGGTGGTTGCCATTTTCACTGCACTCACTGCACAGATATGCACCGACATGTTCCAGGCATACAAATTTATTGCACACATTGCAGGAAAATCTTGTCGGTCTATTTTTTGGCACGAACTTTTAGGTAGACTTTTCTGGGAATTGCTGAATCTGAATTGCTCTTGTAAATTTATTCCAGCAATATTTAGAAGAGAGGAAAAAATTATAAATGGCCATCTTCTGGTAATTCTTGTCACAGAGTATGTACATTTCACCTCATCAACTTTGTCCACACCAGATTTAGTCTCGTTGTAAAATGTTTTTATTTCCGTCTTGCACTTTTCTGAATCACTGTCAATGCTGTCATCATCATGTAAAGTAGACAGTACCAGAACAACCTTGTCTTTCTTAGGTTTATATGAAACCAGTGTCATATTCTTCCTAAATGCAAAAATGCTGGATTCCACGGGACGACCTTTTGCTACTGTCATAAATGGAGGAATTTCACATTTATTTTTTCGAATTGATCCAACCATTGTCAGCTTGTCATTTTCCAGCAAGTCAGCTGCACGTGGAATTGATGTGAACCAATTATCACATGTTACATTTCTGCCAAATTTGGATATGCATTTCACCATTCTTTTGACAATAGCATGAGGTGTGTTATCACAGAGATAAGGCCCATCCACTTGCTTTCCACAGTATATTTCTAATTGGCTGGCATAGAACATCCTTGCATCTGTACGTGCAAACATTTTTATACCATATTTTGCCGGTTTTGATCGAATGTATTGTATTATAAATCCACATCTGCCCCTGAATGCATCCAGCATTTCATCTACTGTAACTACTTCTGATAAACTACAATGTTTCTTGCAGTTTTCACTGAACTGATCTATCAAGAATCGGACAGCAGATAATTTGTCTGTTACCTTCTGATGAGCTCTGTTTCTGAAATCATCAAATCTCAGACATGTCAGCAAGAAACGAAAACGGTTTAAGCCCATTGAAAGTCTGAAGTACTCCACTCCAGTACCATCTGCAGCCCAGAGATCTAGTAAATTTGTGTGCGATGTTCATAGCACACCCGCCAAGAAAAGGAGTCCTAAACAATCTTTGATTTCTGTAATGTTAGTGTCTGCAGCATCTCTTTCTCTGGAATATTTAGAACAGATGGTAGCAATTTAAATATTAGTGGAGCGAACAATTTTTTCTAAAATTGTCATCTGTGAAGAAAAGTTGTAAACAATCAATTGGACGATTGGCATTTTTTGCTTCACCTATGACTCATTGTAAATGCTTGACAATATTATGTTGAGGTCTTCTTACTCTTCTGTTTTGGATTAGAGGTCAATGGCTCCATTGCATACCATCTTTCCCCAAATACAAGTCAAACTTTTCGATAAAATCACTCTCGTCCAGCGACTGTTCACTATCTGAATGGTGATCACTTTCGAATATTGACTCCAGATCACTAGATTCCTCATTACCAACTCTTTGTCCAACCACTGCAAAACCTGATCATCATCCACCGTTCTTCTGAGAAAAAAAAAAGTGTATAACTTATTTCACTAATTGGTACCGAGCGAGGTGGCGCAGTGGTTAGACACTGGACTCGCATTTGGGAGGACGACGGTTCAATCCCGCGTCCGGCCATCCTGATTTAGGTTTTCCGTGATTTCCCTAAATCGCTCCAGGCAAATGCCAGGACGGTTCCTTTGAAAGGGCACGGCCGACTTCCTTCCCCATCCTTCCCTCATCCGATGAGACCGATGACCTCGCTGTCTGGTCTCCTTCCCCAAACAACCCACCCCCAACTAATCGGTGTTGGTCAATGAAAAGGCTCTTAATTGTATGACAATTTGGATAATAAATAAATAAAAGAAGTTTATAAACGTAACTGTATACGTTTTGTAATATTATAAAGGAAGAAACCTCCTTACCTGCAATACATCGTAAAAGAACTGATGATAGAACCGCGCCACACGAATGCACACACGCGGACTGACACTCCGCACCTCACGAGACTGCTGCTTCTGGCAATAATGACTAACTACAATTGTTGCCAGTAATTCATTACGGAAGGAGGGGAAGGTAGAAAAAGCCGCTAATGGAAATCTTGAATTTATAAGTGATTGTTGATGGAAAGATAAAACTGCAGACACACAGTCCACGGTGCATGTAACGGAGGGTTAACAAGGTTCATGCACACACCAGTCTTATTGTAAATATTTTCTGGGTCAGTTTTATTGTTCCCACACTGTATTAGGACTTATGGTAAAAATTAGACCTGACCTATTTGAGGACATCCATGTTTAAACCATGAGGCTGTTATAGAAAGCGGGTTACTAAAGTATAAACAACAGCTTCAAAAAGTAGAAAGTTTCCCAAGTTCAGTACGCTGGATTTAGAAGCAGTTATGTCACATCTCAAAGAGTGACTGAACTCATTTGTCTCTGTGCAGTAACATGTAGAAGAACTGTAGCTAAAGTTTACAAGAATAGTGAACCATGAACTGTATAGATCTGTATTGACGGGAGTGACCCTCTACAGCATACAGTCAATGTAAAGAAATTTCTAAAGAAATAGCAACTTCTGCACAACAGATGTTTATGAAAGCATAGAACTATTGATAGAGAGGTGCAGAATGAAAATCATTTGATCTTCGATAGGGTTGTGCCTGCACCCACCAGTGATTTCAACAGCAGGATCTCACGTAAATATCCATCAAAAAACTTTTAAAAAATCCTAACATAACTCAATGATTCACATTTGGATCTGGTCAACTCATACAAATGCAATGGTGTAATAATTGGTAAGGATATGAAATAGAATCATAAAACAGACCATGTCATAGGTAAGATAAGTGAAATACTTCAATTTATTGACAGTGTACTTGCAAAATGCAGTCAGTCTATAAAAGAGACTATTTACAAATCACTTGGGACTCTGCATTTCAGAATATTTCTGAAGTGTGTGAGACAAATACCAGATAGGAATAAAAGGGGATGCTGAAGGTATACAATGAAAGGTGGCACAAACAGACACAGAATGTTTGACTCACTTGAGAGTGTCATGGAAATGTTGTGGCATATTCTTGATGATAAGATGCCACTTATACCACCAAAGACTACCAGCAAAGTTTCAAGAACCAGATTAAATGAAGAATCAAGAGATATTCTTCAGCCACCTAAGCATCACTCCCATAAGCATAAGTACTTTTAGCATGCACAGCGACATTTAACCATTGATATTTCTTGTAGAATATCCTTGTTTTGATGGTGCTTAACAAGAAATCAGTTCTGCATTTGCTGCTAAATATTAATTAGCCCCATGACCAATTATGAGATGGCTACCTTGTAAAATATCTTTCAGCCTGAAGTGCAACATCAGCACCAAATTTTTTTCACTGGCATACATTGAAGGTGTATTTCTGTTATCAAATTTTACAACCATTCTTGTGTTTCTGTTTAAAATATAAGCTGTGGTGCTGACTTGCACCCACACATCACACATTTTCAGCAGCTAACATTCCACATACATCACCACTAACAGTTTATATCTACAGTCCAAGTTTGTTTAACACATGAACCTCTGTTTTCCATTCTCCCACTATCACTCTGTCATCATTCTGTTTCAGTCCTCTCCTTTGCTCCAAATACTCATCTCCACTTCTTTCAGTCTACTATCATTTATTCTTCCCCCTCGTGTTTTGCTGTGAACCTAAATTCATGTATCTGCTTTGGAAGTCTATCATGTATCACTCTCTTTACATTATTGTACCACTTAAGCCTTGTTGATTCTATCCTTTCAAGTAAGGTTGTTTCCTTTACCATCTTCCGTATCTTTGAAGTTCTCATTTATCTATATTTGTTATGCCCACTCTGCTTCTGCAAAACTTCATTTTGCACACCTGTATCTTCTTTGAAACCCTTTTATTCACTGTCCAAATTTCAGAAGTGTACGTCTGGATAAGCACACAGTAGTACCTAGGCATTTTTCTCTTGTCTTCCATGAGCATCCCTATCTCGCAACAAACTCCTTACACTTCTCAGAAGTGCTACTGCTTGCCTATGTCTCTCATTGACTTCATCTTCCCCTGTTTCTTCCTGATCATGTTGAACTCACTCTTCCTCACATTAAATTTTCAAATAATGGAAGCTCCAGGCTGAATAACAACAGTGTAGGAAAATACAGATTGCTATCTATCATAAAGAAAGCACATTAAGTTGCAGGCAGGTGCAATTAGTAGACACTGGCTTACATAAAGCTTTCAGCCATAGCCTTCATCAGCAAAAGACAAACATACTCCATTCATATACACAAGCAAGCATACACATGACTGCCAACTTCATATCTCAGGCTAGAATACAACTGTCACGTGGGACGCAAGCAGCAGTCTGGAGAGGGGGGGGATAGTAGTGTATGGGTAGGGAGAAAGACAGATGCTATCTGGTGGGATGTGCAGGGACTAGAATGCCAACAGGTGCAGCATCAGTTGGTTGTGGGGCAGGGAGGTGGGGGAAAAAGGAGCGAAAACGGAGAGGGGCGGGGAAAGATGAGTGGGTGCATTGGTAGAGGGCAGTGAATAAACAGTGTGGGAGATGAGAATAGGGAGGAGATGATAGGACAGAAGGGGTGGAAACTGTTGGGTGGAGGCAGTATCTTACCATAGGTTGCAGCTGGTATAATAACGGAAGCGAAGAATGTGATGTAAGGATAACTCCCATCTGCACAGTTAAGAAAAGCTGATGGTGAAGGGACAGAACCACATGGCTTGGGTAGTGAACAGCCATCAAAATCAAGTGTGTTATGTTCAGCTGTATATTGTGCCAACAAGTGGTCTACTTTGCTCTTGGCAACAGTTTGGTGGTGGCAGCTTCAAGCTGATGGGACAGTTGACTGGTAGTCATACCAACGATTGCAGCAGAGCTGGTAAATGACATGGCTGCTTTCACAGGTGGGCCAGTTCCGGATGGGGTAGGACACATCTGTGACAGGACTGGAATAGGAAGTACTGGGTGGGAGGATTGGGCAGTCTTGCACCTAGGTCTTCCATAGGGATACGATTCTTGGGGCAAGGGGTTGGGATTGGGAGTGACATAGGGATGGACTAGGATGTTGTGAAGGTTGGATGGGGAAAGGAACATCAGTTCACGAGGTGCAGGAAGGATCTCTGGTAGGATGCCCCTCATTTCAGGGCACGATGATAGGCAATGAAGGCACCAGCAGAAGATGTGGTTCATTTGTTCCGGTCTGGGATGGTACTGGGTGATGGAGGGGACATTCCTTTGTGGCTGGTTCTTGGGGGTGGTGGGAGGATTGGGGGGGGGGGGGGAGGGGGAAATGCCATGGGAGATCTGTTTGCAGACTAGATCTGGGGGATACTGCCTGTCTGTGAAGGCCTTGGTGAGACTCTCAGCATATGGGGCAAGGTGAGTTTTTGTCACTGCAGATACGCTGTCCCAGAGTGACCAGGCTGTATGGGAGGGATTTTTTTGTGTGAAAGAGATGGCAGCTGTTGAAATGCAAGTGCTGTTAGTGGTTGGTGGGTTTAATGTGGACAGAGGTGGGGATGGAGCCATCAGAGAGTAGGTGGTCAACATCTGAGACAGAGGCATGCTGGGTTGAGGACCACATGATGCGGATGGGACAGAAGGTGTTGAGATTGTGAAGGAATTAAGATAGGACGTCTTGGCCATGAGTCCAGACCATGAAGATATGGTCGATGAACCTGAATCAGACTAGGGGTTTGGTGTTTTCGGAGGCTAGGAAGGTCTCTAGATGCCCCATAAAAAGGTTTGCATAGGAGGGGGGGGTGTCACAATTTGGTTGCCCATAACTGTGCTGCAGATTTATTTCTATACCTTCCCTTAAAAGGAGAAATAGTTGTGGGTTAGGATAAAGTTAGTAAGGTGTATGAGGAATGAGGTAGTGGGTTTGGAGTCTGAAGGACATTGTGAAAGGTATGTTCAATATCGGTAAGGCCATGAGCATGGGTGATTTTGGTGTATAGGGAGGTGGTGTCAACAGTGATAAGTAGGGATCCAGGAGGTAAAGGGATGGGGATGGTGGAGAATTGGTGAAGGATGTGGTTGGTGTCCTTGCCATGGGAGGCTAGATTAAGGGCAACTGGTTGGAGGTGTTGGTCAATGAGGGCCAAAATTCTTTCAGTGGGGGCACAACAACCAGCCACAATGGTATGTCTAGGACTGCTGGGTTTGTGGATTTTGGGGAGCATGTAGAAAAAGAGTGTGCGGGGTGACATAGGGGTGAAGAGGGAAATAGATTCAGGGGAGATTTTCTGGGAAGGGCCTAAGGCTTTAAGCAGGGATTGGAGAGGATGGGATAGGATCATTCTGGCAGAGTTTATAGGTAGAGGGGTCATAATTGGTGGAGGCCTTCAGCCAGGTAGGCACTGCAGGGTGTCGTAACACATTCTCTGCTCCCATAATCACCCCGGTCTCAACCTACGGTAATGTTCGTGTTTTTTTTTTTTTATGGTTTTAGGGCACAAAACTGCTATGGTCATAACTGCTACAGTCATAAGTGCCCATTCTGTGGCTTAGTGAAGGATAAAAAACCGAAATTTAAATCAGCTGCAATGGGAGCAAAACTCAAGGAGGAGGGAAACTAAAAGCGGAAGGAAATCTTAGAAAACAGCTATTGAGAGGGGGTTGTTTTCCCCGAAAAGAGCTTCAAATGACTGATGTCATCTCACTGACACTGATAAACTCAAGGACGCGATCGGCTGAGGGCGTGTCATCTGTTAAAAGAGAAGATATGTCAGGCGACAGCTGTAAACGGGCACACAGCAGATTAAGATAGGGGCACTGAGGTAAAAGGTGTCTCATCGTCCAAGGTTGAGAGCAGTGGGGACAAAGTGGGGGAGGATCATCACTTAAAAGATTTCGATGGCTAAGAAGACATTGCCCAATCCAGAATCTAGTTAAAATTACTTCCTCCCAACAACAGGTCCGGGAGGAAGAGGTCCAAGCACAGGGAAGAGGTTCTATGTCTCATAATTTATTATCAGGAAGTGCATACCAATGTGTGTGACATAAAAGAGCAACATGATGACATAAAATGCACTGTAGATTGGCAAAGGAAACCATGCAAACAGTGGGCCAAGGAAGACAGACTGCAGCCTTTGCCACTATATCGGCTGCCTCATTTCTGCAGATACCAACACACCCTGGGATCCAGAGGAATGCCACAGAGATGCCCCCCAAGTGGAGCATGTAGAAGCAGTCCTGAATCCAGTGGACCAGAGGACGGACAGGATAAAGAGCTTGGAGGTGAATCCGAGCATATAATATACTCTATACGTTTATGGCGGCGGATGTATTGGACAGTCTGGAGAACAGCATAAAGCTCCAAAGCAAAAACCAAACACTGGTCGGGAAGCTGAAATCGAATAGGGGTGTCGCCAACAATATAGGCACTCCCAACATCAAAGGTGGTCTTTGAGGCATCAGTGTAAATAAATGTGGCATCCGCCACTTGTGCGCATAGAGCAGCAAATGCCAGACAATAAACTATAGGGGGAGGTACTATCCTTGGGAAGCTGGCAAAGGTCACAGGGAAGTCAGATCCAGGTGTAAAGCCAAGGTGGCACCATACCCCCATTTGTCAAGAAAGTTTTAGGAAACAGGAAGAAAAGGGAATGTAGCAGTTGACGGAAGTGGACTCCCAGTGGAAGTAGAGAGGAAGGGCAGCCTGCATACCCTAAATCGGACGAGGCATTGAAAAAAAAAAAAAGGGGCATGGGTTGGATGAGCAGGCATGGAAGGAGGTTCAGCAGTCTCAGCGTAAGGGCTCTCCACGGCCTGGGGTAAAAAGTGCCAGACACTAAACACAATCCACGGTGGTGGATAGAGTCTAGACGATGAAGAATAGACGGCCGTGAAGAAGAGTAAACTATGCTTCCATAGTCCAATTTCAAGCACACTATGGCGCGATATAGGCAGAGGAGGACCACTAAGTCCGCTCCCCAGGAGGTACCACTCGGAACATGGAGGGTGTTGAGGGATCGCAGACAGCGAGCCAAAAGATATGAAACATGGGAAGACCAGCACAATTTTCTGTCAAACATAGTCCCAAGAATTTGGAAATGTCCACGAACGGAAGGTCAATAGGGCCTAGATATAGGGAACGAGGATAAAACTCCACATGTCACCAAAAATTTACACAGACGGTCTTACTGGGAGAAAATCGGAAGCCAGTTTTGATGTTCCATGAGTGCAGACAATTGAGACATCCTTAAAGACATCCTTCAATAAGGCTGGTCCATTGAGAGCTGTAGTGGATTGCAAAATCGTTGACAAAGAGGAAGGCTGAGACATCGGGAAGGAGACAATCCATAATGGGATTTATGGCAATGGCAAACAGTACAACACTTAGCATGGAGCCCTGGGGCAATTCGTATTCTTGGTAGAAGGTACAGAAGAGAGTAGTGTTCAACTGCACCTTAAATGTGCGCTCTGTCATAAATTCATGGATGAAAAGGGGTAGCTGACCTCGAAAGCCCCAAGAGAACAGTGTGCGGAGGATGCCTGTCCTCCAACAGGTATCGCATCCCCCTCCAGATCAAAAAATACAGCTACCGTTTGGTGTTTCCTGAGAAAATTGTTCACGATATAAGTGGAGAGAGCAACAAGATGGTCAACTGTGGAACCATGGTTTCAGAAACCGCATTGGGTGGATGTTAAAAGGTTTCAGGACTCCAGCCACCAGCCTAAACAGCAATTTACCATATGCTCCAAAACGTTACAAACACGACTCGTGAGGGAGATGGGGCGATAGCTAGAGGGGAGATGTTTGTCCTTTCCAGGTTTCAGAACAGGAATGATGATAGCTCCTGCCATCTTCTGGGAAAGGTACTGTCAGTCCAAATTCGATTATAAAGGCGAAGGAGATAAAGCAGGCTACGGTATGATAAATGCAGAAAAATTTGGACATAGATGCCATCCAGTCCTGGGGCAGAAGAGCGAGAGGATGAGAGTGTGTGTTGGAGTTCTCGCATAGAAAAAACAGTATTATAGATTTCACGATTTTGAGAGGAGAAACCAAGATGTCGCACTTCAGCTGCTTGTTTCTTCAGGAGAAAGGCTGGTGGGTAATGTAAAGAGCTTGAAATCTCAGCAAAGTGTTGACCCAATGACTTAGAAACTGTGACTGGGTCCACTAAGGTATCTCAGTCCAGAGATCGGGGAGAAACTAGACGTGCCAGATAACTGTCAAATTCGTCTCCATACTACAGATGAGAGAGTGAAGGTGTTAAAGGAACTTGTAAAGAAGTCCCAGCTGGCCTTCTCGCTATCACGGATGATGTGATGGCATCGCACACGTAACTGCTTATAGCGGATACAGTTGGCCAATGTAGGACGATGGCGGAAAACGTGGAGAGCACATCTCCTCTCACGTATTGCGTCATGGCACGCCTTGTTCCACCAAGGAACTGGGGGCCGCTGGGGCAAAGGGGAGCTACACAGTATTGAACGTTCCATGACTGTAAAATAACTTCCATAACACAAGTGACCTGATCACTGATGCTAGGAAATTGATGGTCAGCAAATGTTACTAGAAAGGAGAAAAGTGCCAAATCAGCTTGGAAAAACTTCCAGTATCTTGGGTGAATAGAAGGCAGTCATGGTTGTAATCGAAGGACACATGGAAAATGATCACTCAAGTGTGTATCAGCAAGAGCAAACCACGTAAAGAGCCGAGCTAGCTGAACAGTATGGACCAAAAGGTCCAAATGAGAGTAGGTTGACAAAATAGTAGATTCCCCAGTACTGAGACAAACAAGATAATCTTGGTGGAAGAGGTCAATCAATAGGAAGCCTCTCTGACATGGACATGGAGATCCCCAAAGCAGGTGGTGGGCGTTTGAAGTCCCCAACCAGCAAATAGGGGGTGGAAGCTGACCAAGGACATGAAGGAGATCAGCTCTTGCCATTGGTGTGGACGATGGAATGTATATGGTAAAAAGAGAGACGGTGTCGTATCCATAAAAGAGTTGTGGAGTAATGTACTGTCACTGCACCCTCCACCCAACGGCTTCCACCCCCTCTGTCCTAACATCTCCTCCCCATTCTCATCTCCCTTCCTTTTTATTTGGTGCCCTCTGCCAATTAATCCACCAATCTTTCCCTTCTTTGCTTCTTTTTACTCCACCTCCCTGCCCCATAACCTCCTGACACTGTGCCTGTTGGCATTTTAGTCCCTGCGCACTCCACAAGATAGCATTTGTCTCTCACCCACTCATACACTACTATCCTTTCCCCTTCCTCACCCCCTACAGGTTACTGCTTGCATCACACGTGATAACTGCAGTCTGGCCTGAGATGCTGGAGTTCGTGGTCATGAAATTTATTCCTGTTTAATAGCTTGCAGTCTCAGAGTACAGTGAGAAATCTGCACAGCAACTTTTAGTGTTACTTTATTCTCCTATGGTATATTTGTATACATTTCAAACTCAGTAACGCCATTTGAGACCTTATATCTATTTATACAGGGTATGATATGGCTAGGCACTGTGCTTGCTGTGAGCAGACAAGGAGAGTTGGCTGCTGCCCGTTAACAGCTGGTATCTGCATTGGCTACCCTCAGCAAGCTTCTAGCTAATGCTCAAAGTTGCGGTGATGTCAGGGCACCAGTGACAAGACCTGCGACACCTTTGGTGCCATTGGAATTGCCTGGTGACCCGGACATTGCTGCAGCTACTGATACGCAACATCTGAGTGGTCTGTCCTCACTCCAGAGTGGGTGGCAGACAGTAGTGGGTTCGTGTGTCATTGGGCAGAAGGCAAAAGAGGGAGCAAGCTGTGTGGCTGGCTCCCTACATCTTAGCAACAGGTACGAGATGCTACCCAGTGTTGTTGACAAGTCTGAGCCAGCATGGGATACCTCTCCTGTTGGTCCAGCAGTCAATTTCCCTGCCCAGTCCGGACAAGTACTGAGGGTGGGTATGCTTGTCATTGGGAGTTCCAATGTTACACGGGTGATGGAGCCCCTCAGGGAGATAGCAGGTGAGGCAGTAAAGAATTCCAGTGTGCATTCGGTATGTTTGCCGCAAGGTCTCATCCATGATGCGGAGGAGGCCCTGTTGACGGCTATCGAGCCCACTGGGTGCAACCGACTGCACGTAGTGGCACATGTTAGCACAAATGACACCTGGCACTGGGGTCCTGAGGCCATCCTCGGCTTCTTTCGCCAGCTGGCTGATTTGGTGAAGGCTATTAGCAATGCATGTGGGGTGCAGGCTAAGCTGTCTGTTTGTAGCATCGAACCCAAGGTTGATAGTAGTCCTCTGGTTTGGAGCAGAGTGGAAGGTCTAAACCAGAGGCTCAGATGACTCTGCAACAGTATCGGATGTGAATTTCTCGACCTCCGCTATTGGATGCAGAATTATATGGTTCCCCTTAATAAGTCAGGTGTGCACTCACTACACACACACACACACACACACACACACACACACACACGAAGTGGCTACTAGGGTAACAGAATATGTGCGGCATGCACATGGGGCTTTTTTAGATTAGAGAACGCCTCCCATGGGATCAAAGACAATTTGCCTGTTAAATCAGTCACAGTGACCTTAGAGAATCTTGGTCCTCACAGATCAGAGACAGAAAAGATTAATATGCTTATAGAAAACTGCAGGAGCATCCAAGAAAAGGTTCCAGAATTAGTATCACTTACTGAAGATTATAAAGCACAGGGAACAGAAAGCTAGTTGAAACCAGACAGCAATGACAACGAAATCCTAAGTTCGGATAGGAATGTTTATTGTAAAGATAGGTTAGTCGCCAATGGGGGCGACATGTTTATTGCAGTAAAAAATACGATAAAATCTAGCAAGGTTATCACGGATTCAGAATGTGAATTAATCTGGGTGAATTGAGTATCAAATAATGGTCAAATATGGTGATCAGATGCTTTTATAGATCACCTGGCTCAGGATCTGTAGTTGCAGAGCACTTGCAACAGAATTTGCAGAATATCATTAGTAATTTGCCCGATCGTGCTGTTTTAATAGGGGGTGACTTCAACTTGCCAGGTACAGATTGCGGGTGGTATGGAATCAAAACTGGTACCAGAGATAGGGATTCGTGTGGCATTGTTCTGGATGTCTTGTCCGAAAATAACCTTGAGCAGATAGTTAGAGAACCAACTTGTGAGGGTACCATCTTAGACCTCCTGGCAACGAACAAACCTGAACTTATCAACTCAGTTACATAGATGAAGGTATCAGTGATCATATGGCTGTGACAGCATCTATGACGACGGGTCCTACAAGGAATGTTAAGAAAGGTAGGAAGGTAGATTTGCTCAGTAAGGGTGACAAGATACAAATTTCAGAATATCTCAGCACTCAGCATCAAATATTCGGTGATGAGAACAAAGATGTGGAGAACAAATGGAAAAAAATTCAAAGGCATCGTTCAATATGCCCTAGAATCTAAAAATGAACAACTGATTGCTGCACTTTATAATTTATAAATGATGATGAAATGATGAGGACAACACAAACACCCAGTTTCCGGGCAGAGAAAATCCTCGACTTAGCCAAGAATTGAACTCAAGATCCCGTGATCCACAGGCAGCAAAGCTAGTCACTAGACCATGAGCTGTAGATGCCAAGGTGGGCTCATTAGTGCCACTTCTTATGCCACTCACTCAATACCTCTCCCTCCCACCCGTCAGTCTCCCTTCAATAGACTCCTCCTCCTGTCCCCACCTATGTTTGTCCCACCCATTTCACCTGATAAAACCCCTCACCTATTACTATATTTGTATAATTCTTAACAATATTACTGTGGAAAAATGGGATTAATAGGTAAGAGCAAATTACAAAAGTACTGTGGACATCACAAACATTTATGGCAAGTTTCCCTCAATAAAGCCTCTAGGCCACATGCAACATTGCTGTATGAAGGGAAGGGAAGTGATGTGAATCGCAAGTTTTCCTTTTCGATTAAATCTGAGGTCGCTACACCTATTAGAATCCTCCATCGGCATTTCATAAAGCTTTTCTTTTGAAAAGAAAGTTGTATGTTGAAAATATGTCCACAAAAAGCACAACCCTTGGGCAGAATATTGCCAAATCCAACGAGAATTACAAATTCATTTAAAATTCATTAAAGTAGACAGGAAACCAAATTTAAGATACAATCTATTTCATTATTAGGACAAATTTAGTAGGGAAAGTTCAGGCAGAATGTAAATACTTTTGGCACAATGGAGACTACTCACAGAATAGCAGAAGCAACAACTCAACACTTCTGCTATTTGGTGACTAATTCTTAGGGTAATGTAGGAGACATCAAGTCTGAGACCCTAGTAAGATGTTGGTGATAAGTAATTGTCCAGAGCTGCAAAATAAGCAGCAAATAATTGATCCCCCAAAATAATACAGTTTTATAGAAAACTTTGGAACGATTGAACCTTAAACAGCCCCCACATGTTCTAGTTAGCAAATAGTTGGTAATTGATTGGAATTGAGATGACAGTTACTACCAGGATTTTTTTGGCAATAAGAGAGACATTGCTTCACAACAGTATGGGAAAGAAACTCATCTCCCTCATTAAGCCACTCAAGAAATACAACTGCACTTGCACTCTTAATCTTCATGTGTACTTTCACCACCCAAAATGTACAAAGTTTCATACAGCTTAGTGTTCAACCACAATTCTCAACAGAGCCATAATAGAAACATCTGGAATCTCTAGAATATTAGTTTGGATACTAAACTTGTATTTCTCTCCTCATTTCAAACATTTGGCCTCCCTGAAACACATGAACCACAGCTTCACCTTTCCTTTACTTATTGCAGTAGACCCACAAGTCTACCACACCTGTTAGCTAATTTCAGCAACATTATAGCAACTTACAATTAGAAATATAAACATTCACTAATTTTGCAACCAGTAGGCTTTGACACACTTTCGTTTGAAGGCAGACAATATATTGATATGAATATGAGTGTTATATTTCCAACAGACCATTTAACATCATTACAGAGATACAAAGCAATGACTATTGCCAATTGCCTTTTTTTTATGTTAACAGAATCTTCTGTCGGTTCTTGGTAGAACAACATTATAATAAATGAAAAGCACCAGTTTGCTTTTGTTCTACAATATTTTATGGAGATGTATTTTGGCATACTTTTGCATTGCAAACACTGTTTGTTAAACCAAATTTGTTGGTTGACTTTGCTTTTTGTCTCAGTAATCTACTATGAGAGAGATAATTGTGCTCTTGTGGCACATTTATCCGTCTTTTATAGTAGATTACTGAGACAAAAAGCAAAGTCAACACAACACATTTGGTTTAACAAACAGTGTTTGCAATGCAAAATTACGCCAAAATATGCCTTTTTTGCGTGAAATTAATACTTAATTTTGAGCTGCACTTCATTCATCCATGATTGTATAATATACAAACCTATTTTCACTGTAAAATAAAATTATCTAATACATGGCAGAATGTGATTTTGTAATTTATGAAGTACAACGCTACTGCAGAACCAATAAAGAATGCACTAAAAGGTTAAAACTGTGTGATAGAAGAAACTTGAAATAGGATTCCTGCCTTTCACTAGCAATGCTCTTGTAGACCGAACTATTTAGGAATTATTAATGATCCACCTTCACAGCTTTCATTCAGTCAGCAACTCTCAGCTACTTTCCAAACTCCATAGATGTTCTCCTGGATATCTCATTAAATTAGGACCACTGGAAAAATGGATATTGCAATGAATGGTACAAACTCAATCTGGGGATTGGTGGTGGTGGTTGTTAGTGTTTAACGTCCCATCGACAACGAGGTCATTAGAGACGGAGCGCAAGCTCTGTTTAGGGAAGGATTGGTAAGGAAATCGGCCATGCCCTTTCAAAGGAACCATCCCGGCACAATCTGGGGATTGTTTCCATTCAGTAGGAGAGGGGTAAATGGGGGAACTACAGCTGTAAAGAAGGCAAATAGCCAAGACCAGATTGCAAGATGCCTGGAAACCACAACAAATGGAGTTAATTAATGAAAGCTTACCTGATCTCTCCTCTCCTTTAACCACCAGCTGCCTGGAAAAGAATGTAAACAACCAAATTAATGCGTTATACAATAACTAGATAAAATGAGATAGTGACAAATATTGTACCCATACCCAGTGATACAAGTGGTCTGTAAATGAACTTATTTTCAACACACTTAATGAAAATGCTAATAGTAATGCAATTTGAGGCAACTTTTTAATGAATTCCTAAATTGCTGCTTGGCAGATTTAATGTAAAAAATATCGTTACTTATATTTACTTATTTTGTAGTCCAGCTTTCATCTTATCAGGTTCTAATCAAGGAAAATTATGAATTTCAAAACATAATATTCAATAAAATGTTTCAACGACTTTGAATTACAGGACATAAACTAGGAATATCAACAATTTAGGCAAAGATAGATTGCTACTTACCATAAAGAAGACATGTTAAGTTGCAGACAGGCACAACAAAAAAAATCAAAAGACACTGACTTAAAGCTTTCAGCCACAGCCCTAATCAGCAAAAGAGAAACACACACCATTCACACAGGCAAGTTCACCTCATGCACACATGACCGCCAAATCAAGCATCTTAGGCCAGAATGCCACCATCATGTGGAATGCAAGAAGCAATCTGGAGGGAGGCAGGGAAGGGGAAGGGACAGTAGTATATGGACGGGGAGAGAAATCGACACTGTCTGGGCTGTGTGCAGGGACTAGAATGCCAAAAGGCACAGCGTCAGAAGGTCGTGGGTTTGGGAGGTGGGAAAAAAGGAGCAAGAAAACATTTAGAAACAAGTATTTCATTGTGCTCCTGGCATAATTTATGACACATGTCTGTTAATTATGATTTTCTATATCCGTTCATACAAAATTTATAAATTGTGTGCACACGTGTGTTCATGCTGCAAGAGGAAATCAAGTCAACATTGTATAAAAACATATGAGGGCATAGTGAACAAATTCAAAGTTGTGATTAAATAAAAAAAAATATTTGTACAAAGCAAAACTATGAAAAATTGTAAATTTGAAGAACAATACTATGACAGCTATTCAGTTGGGGCACTTTTTATGTGGTGTTAGTACTGTTGAAATATGTAAGTAGTACAGGTCAGTTTTTAGTCCACACTCAGTCAGCATGTAGTAAGAGTAGCATGTTTAATGAATTCTTACATTGCTGCTTAGCACATTTAATGCAAAAAGGTTGTGGGATCATCTCAATCAGTAGTAGTATGTTTCGCAGAGAGTATTTAATGTTCTACCTTACAGTTTGTAAATAAAAATGAATCTTGAAGAAAAAGCCCGGCCATATCAATACTCGCAGCAGAAATGAACCCATAGGAAAGACAAGACCTCCAAAAATACACAAATATAACACCAATGTGTCACTTCAGCCAACACATGGGTAAGTTCTAAATAATCTGTAGCTTCCAGCTTCTCATTCAAACTGTAGTTAAGTGCATAAAAGTTCCATTTCATTAGGGGAAAAAAAAAAAAAACACAGTTTTCCGTAAATTGAGAAAATGAAAGTAACACTGTATTTCCTGTTGCTTATTTTACAAACAGGTATTCAAAATGAATAAATAAACAAATAACTACAGAGAGAACATTTACAGTTTGGTTTTGCTTTTAACAATGAAAAATGAAAATCTGCCAGCATTTCCAGTGCGGACAACTGCAAGACACGTAGGAAGAGTGTCAGTGAAGTTCTGGAGGTACCAACAGGGATGTGGAGCCATTCCAACTTCAGTGCCATGGCTAGCTGCACTATGTTTCTTGGTTGAGATCCACAGTGCAAACAGCCTGATCAAGCTTGTCCCACGAATTCTCGATTTTGTTTAAATCTAGAGAATTTGTGGCCAGGGGAGTACAGTAAACTCATCCTGGTGCTATTCAAACCATGCACATACACTGCAAGCCGTGTGACATGTTGCATGTCCTGCTGGTAATGCCACTGTGCTGAGGAAGAACAAATTACATGTAGAGGTGGAGATATCGCCAAAGATAGATGCATACTTGTACTGAATCATTGTGCCTTCCAGAATGATGAGATTACACAGGGAATGCCACAGAAACATACCCCAGACCATAACATACCCTCCTCCAGCCTGGACCCTTTCAGTGACTGTTGGAATGTGTTCCCTGTGCACACCAACGTCCATCTGTCCGATGCAGCATAAAACATGATTCATCTGAAAAGGCCACCTATCACCATTCAGCGAGCATCCAATTGCAGTATTGGTCTGCAAATTCCAGCCTTCATCAACAATAAACAGCAACCAGCATGGGTGCATGAACCAGGTGCTTGCCATAGAGGCCCATACAAAAGCAATGTCCACTGAACGGTCTTTGAAAAAACATGTTTGGTGGCCCTTGGTTCATCTGGGTGGTCAGCTGCTTAACAGTTGCATGTCTAGTCACCTGTAAGCATCTCCGCAGCCATCGTTCACGCCTTGGCACTGGTTTTGGAAAGCTCCATTTTGCCATGCATGGTACACTTTAACCATGGCAGCACAGAAAAGTTTACACACACACACACACACACACACACACACACACACACACACACACACACACAGAGCCATTTTGGAAATACTTCCACACTCGGCCCAAAAGCCAATGATCATGCCCTTTTGGATATCAGATAATCACCGTTTCCACATTACAACAAAGACTGCACTGTTTTCTCTGCCCCCGACATGCTTTATATACCTGCCACCTGCCATCTGTGAGCAGTTATTGCATACTGATGTCTAACATAGGCATTGGTCACATTAATGTGACTGGACTGTGTATAACCACACAGGAGGTGAAAAACTGGACTGTGTATAACTATACAGCAGGAGAAAACTAACAAAACAGGAACTTAATTTTTGATTTTTTAAAACGTAATGTTCATCAATAACTATTAGAACTAATACTCTACACTACCAGTTTATTCATAGTTCTAGGCTTGTCATTTCTCAACCGAATCACAAATAGTGGTTAAGTCAAAATACTCACGACATGCTCTGCATCAGGTCAATGGGAACAAAGGTATCTGTCTAATATCATATGTAGGGTGTCACAAATTTTTAGGATCAAAATTTTACAAACTTTGGAGGAAATTCAACAGAATACTTTGCGGGGTAGAACTCACAAAAATTTAATTTCTTTATTGATATTTACAACTTACACAGCAATAACCTAAGATCACAGTGATGACTGCAAGTCTCAATCTTATGCATTGGCCACCCTCTGAGAAAATCTGGAGCTGTATTAGCCAGTGTTGTCAGACTTCAGACTACTTCTCTTAGCTGCAGTGATGTTGTGGTACCAGTGGTGAAAGCTGCAACATCTCTGGTGCTGTTGTCAATCCCTGGAAAACCTGATCTCATTGCATCATCTGATGCACAACACCTGACTGGTTTGGACAATTGTGCATTCGCATGTATCTGTGTGGATTGCATGTGGGTGCTGGGAATATGGTCATCCCCTTGTGCCTTAGCAACAGATATGAAGTGCTCCCTAGTGTTGATAACAATCTCAGCCAGAGACTGCCTCATTGCCAACTTTCCTGCCAAGATCAGACAAGCACAGAGGGTATTTTGGTCATTGGGAGGTCCAGCTTTAGATGGGTAATGGAAGCCTTTAGGGAAATAGTGGGTAAAGCAGAAAAGAAGGCCGATGTACATTCAGTAAATTTTTTACAAAGTCTCGTCTGAGATTTGTAGGCTTTGCCAAAGGCTACTAAGTGTACTGGGTGTAAAGGTCGTACTACAGTAATGGTGTCTACCTCCTGCAATCAGACCATCCTCAGTTCCGTTATAGGCTTCGCTGAACTGGTGCTTGCTGTGTTATTTACATGCAATGCAAAAGTAAGCCTCACTATTTGCTGCATTGTATCCGGAATCAATTGTGGTCCTCTGATTTGAAGCCGCTTACATTCTTGTAGATCAGAAGGGAAAAAAATTAATTTAATATTAGCAAACTGCAGGAACATCCATGTAAAGGTATCTGAATTACTTTTTGCTTATTATAGGTAATAATGCCAACATAATACTAGGAACAAAAAGCTCACTGAAATTGGAACCGAACAGTGACAAAATACTAAATTCTGATTGAAATATATATCTTATGGATAGGCAGATGCCAATGATAACAGCATATTTACTTCTGCAAAGAACTCAAAAATACTGAAAGAGGTTACAACTAACAGAAATGTGAAATAATCTGGGTGAAGGGATCCATCAAAGGTGGGGACAGACATGTTGACATGTTAACCATATGCCCTTTCTTCTTTATCTTAAAACACCTCAACCGGCAGTACTTCAGTGACATTATTCCATTCTAAAGTGCAAGTGTTATGAATGTGCCACAAAATACTCATCTAGATCTACAATCAGTTCTTGGCCGAAGAAAAAACACTTACCAGCAAGGAAGATTGAGGTTACAAAAGTCTGCGGAAGTCAAAACTGGGGAATGGGGCAGAGCTTCCAATACTTCACAGTGCAGATCCTTCAACACTGCCATTACCAAGACACTTTTGTGGGCAGGTGCAGTGTCTTGTCGATTTGGACTTTGCCGGACAAGTGATACCGTTCCAGCTCGATACCGGAGCTGCAGTTTCATTGCTCAATCACGCCACGTACAAACAACTGGGCGCACCTCTGCTGCGTGCCGCAAATGTTCAGCTCACTAGTTATTCAGGACAAACTCTCCCTGTGTCCGGACAGTGCACTCTTCTTGCTACATACAAGGAACAAACAAAACTTGTGTCTTTTTACGTTCTTCGTTCTTCTTCGGCAGTGATCTTGTTTGGTTTAGATTTATTTCAGTTGTTTCACTTGTCTATCGTCAATCAGGTCCTATCAGTGAATCAGACTGTGCCTTCAGCCAGTGTTTCTTGTCTATGTGGAGTCTTTGCAGACATTTTTGCACTGGGCCTTGGTTGTGCTAAGAACTATGCAGCACATTTGGAACTGAAAGTAAACGCGCAACCGAAATTTTTCGGAGCGCGCAATGTTCCCCACGCATTGCGTGTTGACGTCGCAAGAGCATTCGATTCTTCCGCACTTGCTTGCATGTTCATTGATGCGGAAACCGATAACGTGGTCGATTCGTTTCCGATTGATTTTCGTCGTGTAGCTACAGCCACAGCTGCTGACCCTGTCCTTGCTACTGTTTTGCGTTTTGTTGCTACGCAATGGCCCTTGTCGAAGTCACGGATCGAGGATCCGTTGGTTCGCCGATTTTTTGCTCACAAGGAGAGACTTTTTGTACGACGTGGTGTTTTGTTGTTGCGTTCTCATAATGATCAGTCTAGGGTCGTGGTCCCACGTTCGTTACAGTCCTCTGTCTTAAAGCTTCTCCACCAAGGACATTGGGGTATAATGCGTACGAAACAACTTGCTAGTCAGCACTGTACTTGGTTCGGAATCGATGCTGCGATTACGAATATGTGCTCTTCTTGCATGGCGTGTGCCGAACAACAATCCGCTCCACCGCGGAAATTCTTTGCATGGCCGAACGCCACTTCCCCTTGGCAATGCTTACATATCGATTTTGCTGGTCCCTTCTGGAATGGTCAATGGTTGGTTGTTGTCGATTCCTTCAGTAATTTTCCATTTGTTGTCCGGATGTCTTCCACGACGTCTTCTGCCACAATCCAGGCGTTGTCTGCTATTTTTTGCATTGAAGGTCTTCCACAGACTATTGTTTCCGACAATGGCCCACAATTCCTGTCTGCCGAATTTCAGTCATTCTGCAAGGCCAATGGTATTCAATATCTGACATCCGCGCCGTTTTCGCCTCAGTCAAACGGTGCCGCTGAACGTTTGGTCCGGACTTTCAAGTCACAGATGTTGAAATTGAAAGAGTCGCATTCGCGGAGGACGCGTTATTGCTCTTTTTGTCTTCGTATCGCTCTCAGCCCCGCAATGGTCGCTCGCCGGCTGAGTTGCTCCATGGTCGTCCTCATCGAACCTTGATGTCTTTGCTGCATCCGCCGCATCGGTTTCCTGTGCAGCGGCAGACTCCTGCTTTTGCTCCTGGCGACGTTGTCTTTTATCGCACCTATCGAGGTTCACGGCGTTGGCTCGCAGGGCGCATTCTTCGCTGCCTCGGCCGCGCGATGTATTTGGTTTTGGGGGCCTCTGGTGAGGTGCGTCGGCACCTCAATCAGCTGCGCCTCTGTCGTCGCCTGGGTTCTGCCGCTCCCCGTCTGCTTTCAGCGACGGTGCCGTCCGGTCAGCGCCCTGGGGACCCATCTACTGGCTCGCCTCATCCCCAGGTGTTACCGACGATGCCTTCCATTTTGCCCCATGCCGCCGCCGCCGCCACCGCCGCCGCCCGCAGTGGACGCTTCGCTGCAGCCGCCCAGCGCCTCCCTGGGTCACGCGCCGCCGATCGCTTCCCGTGACCAGCTGTCCTCCGCCATGGAAATCTTGCCCGCTCCGGACCAGATGTCGTCATCACACGTCAGATCCCCCGACGCAATGAAGGTCGACCCTTCGGCCCCTCCTGTCTCATTACGGGCGCATACACCGCATGTTGACGTGCACCCTGGACTAGGTTTTCAGGCGTTTCCTAGCTCCCCTCGGACCGAATGGCAGGGTGCGGGTGGCACAGCCTCGCCTGTTGTTAGGCTCCCCACCTCATCGCATACGTCAACATGGGGTCCTCCCCACGGCGGGCGGAAGCCTTATCACACGACCGTCCGCCGATTTGCGGGGGAGGAATGTGGTGTCACAGCCAGACACCACACTTGCTAGGTGGTAGCTTAAATCGGCCGCGGTCCATTAGTACATGTCGGACCCGCGTGTCACCACTGTCAGGATCACAGACCGAGCGCCACCACACGGCAGGTCTCGAGAGACGGACTAGCACTCGCCCCAGTTGTACGACGACGTTGCTAGCGACTACACTGACGAAGCCTTTCTCTCATTTGCCGAGAGACAGTTAGAATAGCCTTCAGCTAAGTTAATGGCTACGACCTAGCAAGGCGCCATTTGTACCATTGCATGTATCTCAAGATAGTCTCACTTGTATCATCAAGAATGCTGTATACCAAAGGACAATATAAAAGTTAAGTGTTCTAGTAGCTACGTTCTTTTCTTTATCACATTCATTATGAATCCTGTTCCAGACTTAACGCCAGACGGCGTGAGTTGACGCATGCCCTTTCGGCTACTTCACTGTGGACTGGCTGCCTTAACAGTCCACTACATGGACTGTCTTGCCACTTGCTGCTGATAAATGCGCTCTGGACATTGAGTGTCACTAGACAGTGCAACCTCACACTATACTATTTGCTTGCTTACATTACACACATAACTGCACTTCTACATAAATATGTGTAATTGCTCACATTTAAATACTTGCTGTTTCTATGAAAGTGTGAAACAGTGTTAATGTAAGAATGTAAATAATCTTTGATGTGAGAATCACAAACTTTTTTTTTTGTACTTTGTTATCCTACTTGTATATTTTTATGTTAACTTTCTAAAAGTTCTATTAAAATTGTTTTGTCTAAGTGACAATAAATTCAATTACAAATTTTCATGTATATGTATTTTAAATTGTAATGTTTATTGACAAGTCCTATATCATTTCGATGATGTACTACAAGGACGCTAATAAATTGAATTGAATTGAATAAGTTACCCACCTACGTAGTTACCAAGTAATATGACACCGATCCAAGCAATATAAATATGGCTTTATTCATAACAATAATGGAAACAAGGCTCTCATGAACCCACATGTATAAGACACAGAACAATTGTCGTTGGTAGTATAATTGGAAGAACACAGAGCAGGTCAGTCCGTGGTGGTCCGCACATATATATGCGTGAGTTGCCGGCAGACAGCATGGCAGAGACCAAGCCATGCTCATGCCTCCCGCAGGCAGCCTCCAGTGGCTGGCCCATGCTGGTAGAGTTAGTGACTCATTCAAGCGCACACATGCAGTGACTCTAAATACTGTGCACAGAGTGGGACGATGTCCTGGGCAGTCAGTGGAGCATAGAGACAGAATGTGCGAGGACACGGGTATGCCCAAACTCGGTGGGCCCTTGCAGCATCCAACGACAGCACCGGAGAGGAGAGTGCCATCGCCATCTCTGCATCATCATCAGCAGGCAAGTCCCAGAGCAGAGGAGACAGGGCTGGACCCACAGGTGACAATGGCTGAGGCGACATTGAGGAAGCGGCCGTTGAACGTGACCTGACTGGAACAGTAGGCGGTGGCAATGCACCTATGACCAGAGACAGACTTGGAGCCTGGTGCTGGGAAACAGAAACCACAGGGTGCAAAACGTGGATGAGGCAGCCAATGGAATGGGGGTGTCTCCGCAGCAAGGCTGCTGTGACAAGGGCCACACCTGCAAACCTGAAGCTTCCAGCAGTGAGAGGGTATGCTACTGATCAAAGTGGCGCATCACCAGCACTCAGCCATACGGACATCACAATGATGACATCCCCAACAGCAGACAATAGTGGCCAGTATCCACTTGGGCCACCATCGACCTACACCAACGATCCCAGTGCGAAGTGGCCAGCTGAACTGCAGCAGTGCAGCACAGGCCCCAGAAGGTGAAGGAGCATGCATGGCTGCTGGCCGTGAAGCAACTCAGTGAGGCCCTGCTCTCCCATGGGTGTGAAGCGATAGATGCTCAGAAAACAGAGAAGGGTATCATCCAGTGAAGAATCCACAACAAACTTTTTCATTCGGGACTTGAATGCACGCACTAGTCATTCTGCCACACTGTTTGTTTGGGGAGTGGAATGGTCGAGCCGTAAAATGACAAATGCCAAGAGGGGAACAAAACAACTGAAAGGTGTGAGAAATAAACTGGGGCCAATTATCACAAACTAAAGTACCGTGCAACCCCTCAATAGAAAAAGCCCTCAAAAGTGTACGAATTGTGACCTCAGAAAATGTCGACACACACACACACACACACACACACACACACACACACGGGCGAATGTAAGGAACCTAGAAAACTGCATCCGCAGCCAAGAGCCAATAGTAATTCAAGAATGGACCTGTAAAAGTCTACATGAATGCATTCTTATGGCTGGGGGGAGCGGGACAGGGTACAGGGATGCCCTGGGAGCTGCCTGTCGTCAGGCACACTGTTCTAAAGCTGTAACAAAATGGACAATTTTGCCATCAATCCGTGGCCAAAAAAACATGTCTCCTAGTCAAGAGCTTAGTGTGTGAAACTCCCAAATGGCCCTGGTGGAGAAGGTATAGAACCTTGTACTGAAATGCAGCAGGAATAACTACTCTAGGAGAGACATCTTCCATGGACAACAGCAAAACATCGTCAAAAACAAATAGATGATACCATAAGGAAAAATAGTTGTGCAGGGAGTCTGAAACCTGACCCTGTGGTTTATCTGGCCAGCCTTATTGAACAAACCGAATCACCTGGTGGAGAACTGGCTCAGCAGCAACGTCAGCCACTCTATGCCAGCTGGTAATTGGGAAAGCCTTGATTGTGGCCCGAGTTTCAACATCAAGGTGGAAGCAAAGTCAGGATCATGACCCACAGGGAGGCAAGACAAGGCATCCGCAATGGCATGTTTAGATGTAGGTCAAAAATTGATTCTGTAATAGTAGCAAGACAAGAACAGCACTGTAAGCAGTATGCTGCCTTGTCATGAAAGGAAGTGCGAGATCAGTAATAAGGGGAAACTTGGAGCCATACAAAAATATGTGAAGCTTTCAGAAAGCATGGACTATGGCAAGAGCCTCTCTTTCCACCTGAGAGTAAATTTCTGGGCTAGAGTGAGAGATTTAGAGGCAAAAGCACATGATGTTCAGAGCTGTCGGCATATTGGCGCACTAGGACCATGTTTAGGCCATACTGTGAGGTGTCAGTCACCAAAACAATGTGCTGGTCCAGAGAGAACATAGCTAAACAAGGGGCTGAGAGTAGTTTGGGTTTGAACATTTAAAAAGCACATTTGCAATCTGGGTTTCAGCACAAAGGTACATTCTTGCACAATAAGGCATGCAACCAGTCAGCCAATGTGGGTGCCCCTAGCAGGAATTTATCTAAGTAGGCTCTCTTCCCTAGGAAGGCCTGAAGTTCCTTCATGAATGAGGGGTGGAGCACAGACATAGCAGTGGAGACGTGTTGTGGAAGAGGGTGAACCCCATCCTGCGATACCTCAAACCCCAAATAAACAATAGAATGTTGAAAAAACTGAAATTTCGCGAGGTTACACCATAAGTGTGCAGAGTGTAAGACAGAAGACAAAGTGCACAAATTTTTCAAGTGATTGGCCATGAAGGAGCCTGTGATAACAATATCACCCATATAATTAATGCAACTGGAACAGGCAACTAAAAAGGAAGGCACAAATATTGATAGACACCAAAATGAGAATTCAAAACCAGAACTTGCCGACATTCTTCATCCACAGAAACGTGCCGGTATGCTTCACACATATCAATTTTAGAAAAGTACTGGGCATCCAAATATTTTTGAAAACAGTTTTTCTTGGTGTGGCAGAGGATACGTATCCATGCTCGACTGCACACTGTTAATAGTACTGAAGTCGTCACAGAGACTAAGTTTCCCCAACACCTTCCAAACTACGACCAGCAGAGACAAACATTCACTAGCCATAACAAGCTGGACCACCCATAGAGACTCAAGTCTGTCCAATTCTGCTTTCACTTGATTTTTAAGAGTGACAGGAATTGGATGTGCATGACAAAAACAAGGCCGAGCCATGGATTTCAAAGAAATATGATCACAAATTCGTAGCACATCCTATGCCTTCCAAAAACAAGTCTGAAAACTCATCACACAATGTTTCCAATTGAGAATATGAGAATATGAGACACAAGGTGACCTATGTCAGTGATAGGAAATCGCATCGGTGATAGAAAATCCAAATGCCTAAAATGTGTCCATCCCGAATAAGTTCTCAACAGTGGTATCAGCAACCACCAAAAATGTAACGGAATGAACCACTGACTTGTAACAGCCAGAGGCTATAAATTGTCCCAACAGGGCAATGTTCTGTTTCTTATAACTGACCAACATCTGTGTGACTGGTGTCAATGATGGTTTTGAGCCTAAACTCACATAGGTCTGAGAATTCAATAATGTGACTGCAGCACCTGTGTTGATCTGTAGCTGGAGCACTTGGCAAAAATCAATTACCTTGATAAAGAACTTGCAAGAAGTCACAAGCTTTGGAGTCTCACAGTATATGTCCATATCCTGAGCAACCTTTGGCAAACGACACATGAAGGCGAAGTAGTGTTTCTTCTGGCACGCATTAAAAGTAGCCCAGCACTTAGGGCACACCGAATGTTCATGCTGGGCAAAACAGAAAGGAAAAGATGGAAACAGAGAATGCTGATGCTGGCACTGTGGTGGTCACAGCTGCTTTGGATGGCATTGGTCTACTCGGTGTGCAGGGCCCACATGTTTACCACCATCACCACCACTCATGCAAACTATCTGTCATCCTGGTGCGCACATCTTGTAACACTATTGCCACATCACCCCATACTTCAATTTGACCACCCACTACCTGTGTCCAGAGCTAAACAAATAATCGTGTCGCACACAATAGAAACTGCATAAGAGTCATTATGGGCATCATTAACGAATTAACACTGTGAAGTTCGGCTGCCCTGGCCGTGGTCTGTTTTCTTGGGGCATCAGTAGAATTCAACTCGAGGTGCTACAACATGCAATTATTTGTGGTGGTAGTTGGACAATAAACTGCACATGTGACCAAAAAAAATCGACACCAACATCGCTATGCATTCATCTTTGGACTCTAAGCATTATCTTTGGCTGTTCCGCCATGTTCAGTTCAGTTCTTTGTGATCCTTGTATGTGTTAAGGTTAATAAATGAACTATTGCTAAATGGGTGTGATTATTGGTGCAACCAACCTGGTAATCCTCCTAACTGGTGACCCCGAGTTGTAACGTCGTCCGTTTTCGCCATTTTATTGTGTGCGCAACCTCCGCGTCAGTTATTTTCATCACGCGTATTACATCGACACAGCATTCGAACAATGACTTCGGCCCAGCGCCTAACGCCAGATTTTGTGATTGACATGTATCGTATTGTGGGCGATGTACACCCGCAGGGACTGCAACACGATGCCTCTCACTCAATGATTACACCGATTTCGCCGGACATTTTTGAGCCTGCAACAATAAGTGAGGTTTGGAGTGCGCATGACTCCGGCTATCAAATGCCTTTGTTCCCGCCACATGTGCCCTCCCTCATCAACTGTGGAGTTACCTCTTATGGATCTCCGTGCAGTGCGGGACCAATGCAAATTTCTGCAAATGCTTTGTCGGACAACCTACTACCACCAGGACAACGATTTGCCACGCCGCAATCCATGCAGTACCACGCGGATACCTGCCACGTGGCCGGAACTGCTTCGTTCACAGGTCTACCTCCTCAGCATCTGACCACGCCCGTGCCTGCCTCAGTTCAGCATCAGCACATGCCTTCCTACTTCCATACCTCAGCTTGCAACAGGAACAATAACTTGTTATCTATGCCTGACCTCCACCTCCGTCCCACTGCTACGCCTCAGTGTTTGGTGCCACGACATTCATCTTATCCGCACACCATTTTGAGTGGAGTGACTATGAACAGAGAACATTCACACATTCTGTCCCACGTTCGACATCATTTCCCACACTGTGTTTCTGGACAGCCCACACCTCCGCAGCCTCCCTGCAACACATGTGGCCCCGGCTCTGACCATACGTCGAGCTTTCGCCAGACTAACACTTGTTCTCAAACTTTGAACTTTTTCTCACCTGTCGCCCCTGCACCAGCTCCAGTTGATCTTCCACCACCATTCTCGTCACATCTCGGTGCCTCATCCGTGTCGGTCTTCCGCGACGCGTCAATCCGAACACACCTGCAACGTGTTGAGCTTCTGCAACAGCAATCGACACATTATGGTGTCTCACCCGCGTCGTTCTTCCACACCACAACGGATCGCGTTCAACCACAACGTGTCACCTTCACGCTGCCACCCGAATAGCCGTCATTGACACATCCCCTGGAGGCACACTCTCCTGGAATACTACAGCAACAACAGCTCGATTCAGGCAGTGCCCCAACAAACTCAACTCAACCTGTTCTTCTGAACATTCTACAATGCTTACCGATGCTACCGCCATTTAATTCCGACAGAGCAACAACCTGGTTCTAAATTGTGGATGAAGTGCTTGACCATTACAAACTCGATGAGTCAACCAGGTTTCTGTGCCTCATCACCCACCTGCACGACCAGGAGGACTTGATTGCTGACCTGGCCAACGCCTCGGACTCATCTACCCGGTACATTCTATCCAAAAAGACAGTTCTACGTCGGCTTGCACGCTCAACTGAGGCAGCAATACGGCAAGTGCTCCACGCTAGGCAACGACAAACCTTCCCAGCTCTGGAGACAGCTACGTGTCCTGGGCAGTGCCGATCTATTCTCTGACACAGCTCTCCTCACCATCTGGTCAGATAAACTATCTCCGCTTTGCTCTGGCTCGAAGGTCTCCTGAACCTGTCAAGCAAAGAATGACAATTGCTGACAAGATACACGAAGCATCACTACTCTATTTCGCCAGCCACTGCCTACCTGACAAGTCTCCTGTTAAGGATCATCGCTCTGCGGCCGAACGCGGCTGGGGCCGTACTGTGCCGACCGTTCCGCTCGCTCCAGGAAGCAGTAAATGAGCAACTGGGATGCCACCGGCCCCGCCCACAGTCACGCCCCCTCCTGCAACCGAACCCGCACTGAACCTCGGCCACCGCCACTGGCAACGAACTTTTGCGCAGGAAATGCAACCGCACTACCCGTACTGTTACTTCCGCACACGGTTTGGTGAGGCAGCACGGAACTGCAGACCACCCTGCTACTTCCCAAACCCCAATTGCAGGCAGGTCAGGGTGCCACCTCCTGCGCACAACATGACAGGCACCCCCCAGTGCTCCATTCTGTCTGGGAACGACCTGATAATTGTGGACGACTTTACATTAAAGACATTTTGTCGAGATACCTTTTCCTAGTGGACACAGGCGCTGATGTTTTGCTGCTGCCTATGTCCTTAGAGTCGTCGAACATCTGCCCTCATCACACTTCATTGCAAGTCGTGAATTCAACTAAACTACAATGCTTGGGTTCAACTTCCCACGTCATCTCACTCTCCGCAAACTGCAAAGTCGAGTGGACTTTTTTAATGTGCAAAATTGACAAACCTATACTAGGCATTGACTTCTTGCGACACCACAAACTTTTACCGGACCTAGTGGGAAACACCGTGTTTCATCATCCGTCCATGACTCATTTCCATTGTGCTCTGTCGAGCAACTCCTCCTGTGACACATCGGTCCAGGCTCATCTCATTCATACATGATCGTCTCTGTCGACGATGTTACAAGAAACCACGCACAAGTGCCTTGTTGAGCTTGAACACGTCGCTCACCTACGCAAGGAAAACTTCGAGCTCTCCCTCCGGCTCCACGAAACACAGCTCCAGCTCTCCGATGCAGCAAAGGAATTACAGACACTCAGCAAAGGAATTACAGACACTACAGCAAGGACAAAGCAAGGTCAGTAAGTGTGCTGAATCTGCTTGCAATCCCAGCAACTGAGCCTCCGTGTGTTTATCTCCCACTACCCGTTGCAATTTTTCTATCAAGACTGCCATAACGTGTACTGACAGTTGCGCAGGGCCACACCCTCCTAACACGGCAGCGTTTGACACTCGGCCGGACACAAGTGCGCATGTGCGACGAGCGTCACGTGTTCCCCAACTGACAGCTCCTACCCTGCCCCTCGTGGACAGCACCTCAAACTAAGCAACTTCGGCTCCTGCACACCGCCATGTGACCGCCACAGGCCGCGCCCTCGGACAACGGACTCACTAACGGCTAACGAGCTCTACCGAGCTCGCTCGACCACGGTGCCATTGCTTCGGGCCAACGGCCATCTTGTCGCATTGACTCATGGGACATTTTGCCGCCTCGGCTCCCGTCGGACCCACCGAGGGGCTCCGAACACCACGACCACACCTCACCTGCCCCGCCCGCCACAGATTGTAAACAAACCGCCTCCCGTGCCACCGGTAACATTTCCGTCATCACCAACGGCACAGCTCACAAGATTTGCCTCACGCCAGGTCCCCCGATCTCCAGTAAACCACGTTGACTTTGTCCCGAGTGCCTCTCTGAACTTAAAAAACAGATTTCTGAGCTACTAAGCTCCGGCGTCATTGAACCCTCTGCCAGTAGCTGGTATACGCCCACACATATGAGACCCAAGAAAGACGGGTCCTGGCGCATGTGCGGAGACTACCGTCGACTAAACCCACGAACAATTATGGACACCTACCCCATACCAAACATTGCCGACTTTACCAGTTCCCTCTCAGGTGCGACCACGGTCTCTGTCATTGATTGCAATCGGGCCTACCACCAGATCCCCATGGCACCTGAAGACATCGAGAAGACAGCAATCACCACCCCAATCGAGCTATTTCAGTTTCGATTCATGCCCTTCGGTTGGAAAAACACAACCCAGACCTGGCAACACTTCATCAACGAAGAGCTATTCAACCTAAAATTCTGCTTTGCATATCTTTATGACATTCTTGTGTTCAGCTCCTCTGTCGAGGACAACATTCGACATGTGCAAACTGTTATGAACACTCTCGCGATAGCAGGCATAGAGACCAACCGGGACAAATTGCAGCTACATCAACCCGCTGTCACTTTTCTTGGTTTTCGAGTCTCTGTGGACAGCATTTCACCGCCCCCTGAGAAAGTAAACAATATTAAACCTACCCAGACCTTAGTCATTCAGTGAGCTTCGGCGCTTTCTGGGGATGGTTAATTATTATCGCCAACATCTACCTCGGGCTGCGGAGATTCAGGCTCCACTGACAGACGCCTTGGCAGGCACCAACACTTCTGGATCTCGGCCCATCCCATGGACACCTGCTATGACTGACTCTTTCTCTGCCTTCAAAAATCTTCTTGCCGAGGCCAGCACAATCACGCATCCTCATCCCAATGCACAGCTTTTCATCACCACAGACGCGAGCGATACTGCCATCGGCGCTGTCCTATTCAAGTTTAATGGATTTAAAAAGAACAGTTTGTGTTCACATTTTGTTTCTCTGCAATTACCCACAATATCACTTCTGTCTTCCAAGCAATCAAAACAGCCCACAATGTCCCAGGTTCAGCTCGAGAACCTACTGACGTCGTCTCAGGTGACTCCCACCAACCAGTAGCCATCGCCATCCCCCTGGCCGTTACAGCACCAGAGAAACTGATGCAAACCTCACTGGAATAGATCATGCAACAATCAACAGAAATCTCAAATATAACGTTTCATTTTAATTAATCAAATTACTCGTCAGATAGTACCTGAATTCAGCTATGCCAAAAATAACAACAATTGTCTAACAGAAACAAACTATGAATACAATTAACTGCCACCTATAAAAATAAGATAGCAAAGGAGAAAAGAGAAACTGTTTATCAGGTGAAAGGGTCTGACAACAAATACAAAACTTTTACTCAATATTACAATTATTATTGCCCTGTCGTGGATACCAATATGGATTTAAAACACTGCGGAACTGGAAACAATGCTACACTGAAACATGAGCCCAAACCTCCAGTATAAAATGCTGCCCCATTCAAAGAGGAGGTACTTAGTGTTCTTCCTGTGTGCTTGTCTGCTGCTGTCTTTCAATGTGCCATGTCTGTTGCTCAGGCCTCATCTATGTGGTGAGAAGCGATTTCATGTTATTGTTATTCCATTCCAGAATTTTATTGTTTGATCTGAACCTTCTGTATACAGCCAGCACTCAGTTATATTTTTCCTTTAAATTTTAAACCAAATTTAGATGAACAGCATAGCAATACAATATCTGGGCAATATAAGTAAAGAGTCTTGCAATCTGATCAAATAGTCCACAGCTGTTATACTGGTTCACTATGTCTGGAAGGGAAAATATTTTGGCAAGCAGACACATCAGCAGAGTCAGAGGCACTGTCCTCCTGAGACTACACAGCCAACTTATGTCCTCTCCCCCTACATCTCCCATTGGTTGCACTATACGTGGCCTGTGCCCGAGGGTTCTGCATCAGTGACTGTTGAGGCAGCTGGACTGGTGTCTGGCTGCCTGGGTGCCCAAGCTGTGGCACCATGGATGTAGTAACTCCACCCACCCTGAGTACCAGCTCATTGTATTAGACTCAGCACAGGTTCCCTAGCCTTGCTGAGGGTATAGTTTCAGTCCCACAGAATAGAACTGTATTTGGTCCAATTTGGATGACCTCTGAAATGATGGTGTCCAGGTATTTTGATATTTGTGCTAAAACCATGGTGCATTAGTTTTCCTCATATGTGTCTCAGATGAACAGTGCTCTGTGACTGGCAATGGCAAGATATTTAGCCCAGTCCAGGGCAGTGCCGGTATTCTCGGCAGCAATCTTTGCTGGCATGCACTGTTTACCCACCATATGTTATTCCATAAAGGCAAAGAACTGGCTGTACCCTTGCCTCTCATAAACCAATGTCATCTCTAACACACCCTAGTAAGTCCTGTGTTTTATTGGGCAAGCAGAAGACAGCTGTTACTTGATGCTTTTTGAGGATGTACTTGATTTTGCTGAGAGACACCAGTGTATAGTTGTGGCTGCCTCTCTCCATAACTTTGTCCATCCCCCACAAGTTTTACTGTAGTCATGGGACAGAAGGAACACATGCTGACACATACCTTTTAATGTGACAAATCGAGGTTTCCCTATTGGTTAACAAGATACCTAATTCTAACTCAACACTATAAACAACTTTTTACTGTGTAGTTATATTTGTATTTATCGTCATGGCTAAATTTTCAACTTACAATTTTAACATAACCCATAATTTACAATAGGAAATACTTAAACAAAAATTTAGTTCAAGTCTTATAAAATGACATACTCAGTTATTCAAGATGTAAAGAGTTATCACATTGTGGCTTCCCTTGCCTGAGACTGCAGTCGTGGGCGTGAAATGCATTAGTCAGTGTGTGTGTGTGTGTGTGTGTGTGTGTGTGTGTGTGTGTGTGTGTGTATGTGTGAGAGAGAGAGAGAGAGAGAGAGAGAGAGAGAGAGAGAGTGTATCTATTTTTGACAAAGGCCCTACTGGCTGAATGCTTTATTTGTGACTGTCTTTCTGTTGTGTCTATCTGTGACTCAGCATCTCTGCTATATGGTGAGTAGCAACTTTTCTTTTCCTAATATTGTTACATTCCATCCTGGATTTTCCATTGTTTCATTTGCTATTATTCAGTACTACTTGAAATGCTTTTCCTTCTGATGATAAAGCTTTAGGAATCTAGTCCTAATATCAAAGGGAATTAGAACTATTATTAATTCCCCATGAAAATTTACATATTTCAATTTTAATTGTTAAAGAGATTTATTTTACAGGCTACATTGTGATGTGTGGCGTAGGGTAATTTATGTACCACAGTCACTTCCTGTTTCCCGCTCGCTCACAAATGCTTCACGGAACCAATATATTGGTTAGCTCTTCTAGGTACATACCATCTCAGAACTTTTAACAGTAAGCCACACAGTGACGCAGAATGCCTTTCTTGTTGTGTTTGGCACTGGAGTCGGCTGAGCATCTCCGCGATACTTTTGTGCTTACTAAATGAACTTTTAATGAAATGTGCTGCTCTTCTTTAGATCTTCTCTATTTCCTCTATCAATCCTATCTGGTACAGATATTAGGTTGATGAACAATATTCAAGTACTAGTTGAAAGAGGGTTTTGTAGGCTACCTCCTTTGTGGGTGGAGTACATTTCCTGAGCATTCTTCCAATGAACCTCAGTCTGGCATTTGCTTTATCTGCTGTTAGTTTTGTTGTGTCATTTGTCACAGACAACACACCAGGCATGTCTATTCATAATTCTGAGGCTGGTATCAGATGTTATGAGTACTGCCACCGGTGGCAGCCACACATCAGTTGTGTGGTTCCAGTTGCCTGAGACTGCAATAGCGAGTGAGTGAGTGAGTGAGTGTGTGTGTGTGTGTGTGTGTGTGTGTGTGTGTGTGTGTGTGTGTGTGTGTGTGTGTGTGTGTGTGCGCGTCTATTGTTGACAAAGGCCATTGGACGAAAACTTTAAGTGTGAAAATCTTTTTGTTGTGCCGACCTGCGACTCAGCACCTCCGCTATACAGTGAGGATGTAATTTGTGAGAATAACTGAAAGGCTGATCACTGACAAGATGAAATATAATGTGATAATTGCATGTGTGCTGATCTAGTGACAATGGTGAATAGTTAATACTTACAGTAAACCGTTAATGATGATTACAAGGATGTGGGGTAATTTACTAACAATGATTAAATGAATAATTAATGATAAGTTGCTACCTACAATGAATACCATCTAAAAGGAAATTAGAAACAATTTCGGACAGACATGAATGTTACAGTTAACAGAGAATTTAAGAAAGAGAGAGTGTTAATATCACTAAAATGATGTAGAAAATTCTGTCTTGGAATAATATAGATGATGTAATTAATAATTTTTACTATCAACGTTCTTTTACAGCATGTATTGTGAGGTCATGTTTCAGCTTTTGTTGCACCACTCTTATTATTTGGAGTTAAGATGAGGGTGAGCTAACAAAAACCAAACAAACGCCCATGCCTATCTTCCCCCACCCCCCTCCCCCCACGCGCGCACGTAAAAGTGAAGCGGGGCAGTACATGTGTGAGTGAAGTGGGGCAGCAGATGAGAAAGATGGTATTTGAAAATAAGCCTACTTCAGGAACATTTGGAGCCATTTCAAGAAAACTTGCTGGTCATGTAGTGACTAACATACCAGGGGCAGATGGGGGAAGCATTTGAGACACCTTCTGAGTTCTGTATCAACGAAAACGTAACGTAATTGGATAGTTAAAAACATTCAACTCACCAAGCAGTGGCAGGAGAACACAAACTTAAAGATATTGAAATTTGCACACTTTCAGAGGCGGTGGCTCCTTCTAGAGAACAGTTGGAGGAGATGGAAGATGGGTGATGGAAAAGGATCGGTGATGTGAAGGAAATGGGTAGAGTTCACATAAGTCACCCAGAACCCCGGGTCGTAAGAGACTTACCGGATGAGATGAGAACTTTGTGTTCTCCTGCTACTGCTTCTTTTTTTAAAGTCATTAAATTACATTAACTTTTGGGTTCTGGTGGAGTGGAAATGGACTACATGTATAAATAACTGGAAACAACTAGAATTAGTGCATAATCCTTAGTTTTTGTGGTCATCAAAAATGACCACAGTATTCAGGCGGCATTTCTGTAAACGTTCAGTCAAAAAGAACTCAACAGAACTTCCTGGAAATTTTCAGAAGTGAATGGATCTCTGAAGGGCATTGGAAGAAATGGAAAGACAGGGAGGATATGTGTATGGCATTTTCACACGTTAAGTTCATTTCTGGGCATCTAGCTAGTGAGAATAGCACTTCTTAGTCCACAGACACCTCTCATTAGATTATATTTTATAATTTGTATGCTATATATTATACATTTTAAAACATACAATAACATCATGTTGATTTTCTACTACAGATGGCTTTTCCTGTCTACACAAGACTGTGACACACAAGTACCAAGGTAATGCCAGGTAAACAGGTAGTTTATACAGCTTGGCCTCCAAGTTGTCAGTAGGGTAGACTTCTAGCCAAGTGTGCCTTTTGATATCAGCTTTAAATATCTTCATTGCAAGTGGACTCATATCACAATATTTTGTTAATTGCCTTGGATATGATTCTTCTTTGATTTGCTCACCATGCTAGTGCTTGGGGGCTACAGTCCAACAAAATATTACTAATAATCTAAAGAATTTACTATGGAAATATTATCTACTACTACTTGTGCTGCAGTTCCCTTGTACTTTATTTAAAAAGTAGACTGACTGTACCAGATTCTATGACTCAATGAGATTCAGCAATGTCATTCTCTTGGAAAATCAGTCAAAACAATATTGAAATCTGCATGCAAAATGTGCTTTATGTCTTAAGGACTGACATTGGCACAGTGAAGTGTCTGAAGTTTTAAAATGAACAGCAGTAAATGCCATTATCATAAGTCTTTCCCTGAAAATTCAAGTAGCAATGTACATCCCCCAACATTTGATATATATATATAAAACCCACATCCTTTCATCTTTCCCTCTCCTTCCCTCTTTCCTGACGAAGCAACCGTTGGTTGCGAAAGCTAGAATTTTGTGTGTGTGTTTGTGTTTTTTTGTGTGTCTATCGACCTGCCAGCGCTTTTGTTTGGTAAGTCTCATCATCTTTCTTTTTTTATATATATATATATATATATATATATATATATATATATATATATATATATATAAAAAGAAAGATGATGAGACTTACCAAACAAAAGCGCTGGCAGGTCGATAGACACACAAACAAACACAAATATACACACAAAATTCAAGCTTTCGCAACAAACTGTTGCCTCATCAGGAAAGAGGGGAAGGAGAGGGAAAGACGAAAGGATGTGGGTTTTAAGGGAGAGGATAAGGAGTCATTCCAATCCCGGGAGCGGAAAGACTTACCTTAGGGGGAAAAAAGGACAGGTATACACTCGCACACACACCCATATCCATCCATCTGCATGGTGGATGGATATGGGTGTGTGTGCGAGTGTATACCTGTCCTTTTTTCCCCCTAAGGTAAGTCTTTCCGCTCCCGGGATTGGAATGACTCCTTATCCTCTCCCTTAAAACCCACATCCTTTCGTCTTTCCCTCTCCTTCCCCTCTTTCCTGATGAGGCAACAGTTTGTTGCGAAAGCTTGAATTTTGTGTGTATATTTGTGTTTGTTTGTGTGTCTATCGACCAGCCAGCGCTTTTGTTTGGTAAGTCTCATCATCTTTCTTTTTAGATATATTTTTCCACGTGGAATGTTTCCCTCTGTTATATTCATATCATAATTTGAACCCAACAATGACGTTTGTTATTGTCACTGTTACATTTCGAAGTCTTTTCTGTCGTCTTATTTCCTCCTTCTGTTTTTGCCAGTAGTTTCCCTTTGTATTCACCTTCTCTTTTTTACCGTACTCCACTATACAATTTTATCCCGCCGATATATACTCAACAATACGTAATAATACGTAACCCACTTCCAAAACACAACCAAAAAAAAAAAAAAATTTTTTCTTCCGCTACTGCTAAAATCCACCGTTTCGAGTTCACAAACATTTCCTTTCAGCTATTAAACAACCTTTTCGGCTAGTTTTAATAACTTTTGCTTTATTTCGATTTCCGTTTTTTCACATCACCGATCATTTTTAGCCGCTTCCCACAGGTTTTAACGTCATTATTTCTCCACCAGACAATTGTTAGCCTCATTTCCATAATCTGCCACCACCATACCACTACTTTTAATACATCCTCACGTAGTTTTTTCGAAATTTTCCCGAATTTCTCCACCCTTTAACGTGTTTTGGCGGCAACACAACCACCTAACTTTTATGCACATCGTTATCTACCTACACCATTTCACCACAGGATCAACATAACCCAGCTCCAACCAACCCCTTTTCGCCTCTTTTCACACCAGATCTCCATTTGCTTTCTACTTCACCCTTATCTCTCCCCACATATTTTTATATTCATTTTCATTTCACCCTCATGTTACACTTTCAACCTTCTAGTACCATGTCACCCGCACAACACCCCCACAACGACCCCATTAAGTTTTATTTACATTCCCTCCGCAGACATGCCTTCGCCCTAGCCAGATTACGCTCCCATATTCTATTTTCTCAGGCTTGTCTCACATTTGGCATTACCCCCAAAGGCCTCACACTTAAAGTTCCCATCTCTGGCTGCAACCCTTCCTTCCATCAGTCCCTATACCAGTTCCAAACTGAACAATCCATTGCCCTCACCCACCTAATCCTGCACCTACACATCAACTCAGCCAATGAACACACCCGTCAACTCCTATCCTTAATAAAAGTCCTTAATCTTTCCTCTCCCACAGCCACACCGGCTGTTCAGAGCATCCTCCTACAGGCCAACCGTAAATTAGAACAGCATGCCACCCTCCACCTCAAAAAACTATCCAATCTCCTGGTTTCCCACCTCCGGAAAGGCAACTCACTCACCCTTCACAACCTTTCCAGCAAACCTCAACCTCCTCTCATTGCACACAAACCCAGTCTCTCCCATCTACTCAATCTCCCACTTCCAGCTCCACTCCCTCCAAAACCTCAAAATTCCTTTCAACACAATCTGGAACCACAACACCCTAATTCAGTAGTTAACCTTTCCTCCAAACCTCTCTCCCAATCCGAAACCTCTGTCCTATCCAAAGGCCTCACCTTCAGCCCCACTCCCAGATTCAACCAAACAGCCCTCGTCAAAGATTTACTGTCCTACACCCGTACTCTCTGCTGGAAATATCACTTTGCCACGAAGAAAAATGATCCTAATCCTACTCCTAATGTTCCAACTCCCCAAGACACTATCCAAATTGAACCCTGCCTGGAACAGTTCCGTCCTCCGTCACAGCGGGACCCACCTCCTCTTCCTCAAAATCACCCTCTCCAAACCTTCCAGGAATTTCTGACTTCCAGCCTTGTAATTTGTGGATGGATATGGGTGTGTGTGCGAGTGTATACCTGTCCTTTTTTCCCCCTAAGGTAAGTCTTTCCGCTCCCGGGGTTGGAATGACTCCTTATCCTCTCCCTTAAAACCCACATCCTTTCGTCTTTCCCTCTCCTTCCCCTCTTTCCTGATGAGGCAACAGTTTGTTGCGAAAGCTTGAATTTTGTGTGTATATTTGTGTTTGTTTGTGTGTCTATCGACCTGCCAGCGCTTTTGTTTGGTAAGTCTCATCATCTTTCTTTTTAGATATATTTTTCCACGTGGAATGTTTCCCTCTGGTTTAATGTAGCAATTCTTTTGAATGAAACATTAAATTTGACATAAATTGTCACTATTGTGAGTTGCAAAGTGTTCCTCATGATGAATCTGGTGTGAAATATTGCTCCAGAGGAAATCTTAATTATTTCCAAGTATATGAAGTTCTGATATACAAATGATATCTGAGAAGGTATGTTACCATCTTATTCACTTTGCCTCTAATTCCCCATGTTGACCTGAAACAAGATCACCAAGCCTTCTGATCTGCATTCCTCCACTCACTAACTTCCATCAAGCAGGAATACCAAACAACTGATTCTACCCTAAAAAAGGTCTAGTCATCCTAAAAATTATCACACAAATTTGTCTTCAAGTAAGTCCAGATCCTTCACAGTATAATAAGTTATGAGCTAACAAACCAGCCCCTCACTACCAATCTTTCTTAGTAAAATCCTTACACAATACTTTTAAGTCTTGTCACATTACCTCACCTGTCTGCTATCTAGCAGTGAATTCTCCCTCTTATTAAAGTTTATACTTACCTAAGGCTTCCTTGTAATACTGGAAGTTCTTTCCTGTTTCTACCACTACTATTAAATAAATTAATGAATTAGTTTTCATAATTAACTGGAAGTCTCATTCAGCTATTTGCTTGTAAGATCTCTTTTTATTTCATTACATTTGAATTAAAATATTTTAAAACTTTATCATGAGAAATGTGAGAACTGTTGTAGATCCTTGAGTAGAAGACTTGAAATGAACAGGCTTTGGAGCAAAAAGGTGGAGATTGGGAACTGGTATTTGGAGAAAGGTCATTAGGAAGAGAACATGCTATAGTAGTTTTATTATGAACATTAACAAATGGCGTTAGCCATCTGTCCATCTGGTGATGAGACTTTAGAAGTTTGAACTGCATTTAGCTACAAACAAAAAAGCCATAAAATGAGTACATCACATAACTTTTCTTAATTCTTGGTCGATAAATGTAAACTGACTAAACAATTGTTTTCTCGAGTAACTTTAAAAATTGGAATGGCAATCATTATTAAAAGTACATAAATTCAAGGATTGAGGGGTTTGTGTGCATACCACAGAAAGAACTACTGAAGAAACTGTACTTATTTTAAATGCAAATCTGGCAGTAATGAATGTTGTTGTTGTTGTTTTTTTCTTTTACTTACTCTTCATCATCCAAAAGGCACACTGCTACTCCTTTTTTCAATTTTATTTTATTATTTTTGTCTGAACCATTCCTCTGTAAATACAACAAGAAAATGTGTAAGTAAAAAAGTAGCAATGATGTGTTTTTAAATAAGTGAGTGATGAGTGTAAAAGGATTTGGAGAACTGCAAAAAAGTATAACAACAGTAAACTGAGTATAAAATTACAGGCAAAAAACGTTTCTAGAGTTTGAATAAACATACCAACTTTTGAACCGCCATTTTTTTTGCTTATTGGCACTCCACTCTACATGATGATAATAATTTCAAAGGAAAATTGTAGTCACAAAATTCTTAAATTTGCAAAGATACAAATGAACTGGACTTTCCTTTAAGAGGTGCAGCTCCTGTTATAGCCAAATATATAGAGGGTGTTACAAAAAGGTATGGCCAAACTTTCAGGAAACATTCCTCACACACACAAATAAAGAAAAGATGTTATGTGGACATGTGTCCGGAAATGCTTAATTTCCATGTTAGAGCTCATTTTAGTTTCGTCAGTATGTACTGTACTTCCTCGATTCACCGCCTCGATTCACCAAATCCGCACACAATTGCCCAATAACGTCATCAACACAGATTTTCTGTGAACGTTTGGGCAGGCATTGTCGGTGATGTCTTGATTGGGCCCCATGTTCTTGCACCTACGCTCAATGGAGCACGTTATCATGATTTCATACGGGATACTCTACCTGTGCTGCTAGAACATGTGCCTTTACAAGTACGACACAACATGTGGTTAATGCTTGATTGAGCTCCTGCACATTTCAGTCCAAGTGTTCGTACGCTTCTCAACAACAGATTCGATGACCAATGGATTGGTAGAGGCGGACCAATTCCATGGCCTCCATGCTCTCCTGACCTCAACCCTCTTGACTTTCATTTATGGGGGCATTTGAAAGCTCTTGTCTACGCAACCTGGTACCAAATGTAGAGACTCTTCGTGCTCGTATTGTGGACGGCTGTGATACAATATGCCATTCTCCAGGGCTGTATCAGCGCATCAGGGATTCCATGCCACGGAGGGTGGATGCATGTATCCTCGCTAACGGAGGACATTTTGAAAATTTCCTGTAACAAAGTACGCTGGTACGTTCTGTTGCTGTGTGTTTCCATTCCATGATTAATGTGATTTGTACAGAAGTAATAAAATGAGCTCTAACATGGAAAGTAAGTGTTTCTGAACACATGTCCACATATCATATTTTCTTTCTTTGTGTGTGAGGAATGTTTCCACTTCTAGCTTTCAGAACCACAAGTCACTTATGCTAGGCAGAAAAAAAGGAAAAACTGTAGGGGGTAAAGAGATGATAATGAAGGGGGTGTGCTCACTCAGAACCCCTGTTAAGACAGACAACAGACCCAAATCATTTGTTAAGTGATAATTGTCACCTGGTCTCTGAGATCATAGTAAGTTCAGTCCAGCAACTGGTACAAAAGTTGGAGAATTCCAGCCTTACTCAAGGAGTTACAATAAAGTTCACAATCTGCAAATTGTCCTTAGAAATGATCATGCGCCCCCCCCCCCCCCCCTCAATCTGAACAAAGTAGAAGACTTGAACCAGGCTCTTTGAAGGCTCTGTGACAATATATTACTTTGTCATCCTGGATAGATATGAACCTAGCAGAAAAGTTCATGAGGACAAGGACCCTCCATGGTGTACAGATACTGTAAAGAAACTCTGAACATCACAAAGATTACTGCATGATAGATGTAAAATGAAACATAGGGCTTTACATAGGGAGAAGCCAAATGTAGTGCATCTGGCTCTCAAAAGGCAAAAGCATGAAGTCGTCAATGACTATCACAGCAGTATCTTATTGGAATACCTCTCACAAAACTCAAATTCTAGTTCTACATGAAGGCTTTAAGTGGCATAATGTTAGTGCACCATAGGGCTGAGAACTGTAGGTACCCTTTATGAGTCATGCATGCACTACACATCAAATATTTAGCTGACTGTATGTGGAGTTCACACAAGGATTTTTTTTTCGGCATATGTGATTCTGCTGAATCCAGAAAATGATAGACCCACAGGAATGACCCTCCTCTTCCCACCGCCACCCCCACCCCCACCCCCGCCCCCACCCCTATCCCCACACACACACACACACACACACACACACACACACACACAAGCTGATTAAAATCATAGTGATCAACTAACAAAGCATTCAAAATAAATTTGCCACAGTTTGAATTTGTAAAAAGCAGTGGAGTTTATATACCAGGTACAGAAAATCAGCTAAAATCTGCAACAATCAGCAATGAGATTTTTGGGCTTATGCATATGTACTGAGAAATGCAAGGTCAATTGGGATTGATGATTACATAAGTGTTTCAGTAGACACGAAACTTAAACTGGCTAAGATAGAAATTGGAGCTGCATGTAAAATTGTTTGGGCAAGACTCAGTATCAAATGTGAGCACAAGTTAAAAACTGGGCGCTTCCACCAATTACCACACAACTCCAGATAAAAGTGATAAGGTTGGAGATACCCTAAACACACTAACTGGAGGAGATTTCAATCATGCAACAGTCGATTGGAATAACTACAGTTTTGTAAGTGATGTGGCTGACTAAACACCCTGTGAAATAACTGCAAATGCCTTCTCTGAAAACTAGCCATTAGCCAGGGGGCCATATATGATTGAATTATATTAAATCTGATGGAAACAAAGAGACTTGACCTCTTTGAGGATGCCCACACTGAAAATTGTATCAGTGACTGTCAGACAGTTGTAGCAACAATGATTACTAAAGCACAAATGGCAACCAAAAGAAGTATAAATATTTACATCATGTCACATCTGAAAGACAAACTTAAAACACTAACCCTGGCTAGGGCCAATTAGAAGCAACACTGGTTCAAATTTAAAAGGAAAGATGGCCATTTTCTGGATAGACATGTACCTAGTAGAACAGTCCAGGCTCCAAAATATACAGTTGCTGTAAAGGAACTTTAACAATTATTACTGTGTACAATGTAGAAAAAGACAGATCGCTACTTACTGTAGCATTGTGGCCTGAGCTGCTGGAGTTGGCAATCATGTGTGCGTGAGGTGTGATTTCGTGAATAAATGGGATGCGTTTCTCTTTTCCCAATGAAGGCTGTGGCAGAATGCTTATGTGTAAGCATCTTAATTGTGCCTCTCTGCAACTTAGTGTGTTATCATTACAGTAAGTAGCAATTTATCTTTCCCTACATTGTTGATATTCCTACCTGGAGTTTCCATTGTTTAAATGTTACTGTATAGTAGGTAAAACATGAATCAGAGATCTGTACACAGGGAGAACCTGAATCTAGAGTATTTGGCTCTCAAAAAAGCCATGCATGAACATTCAATGACTATCTTAGCAGAATCTTATCAAAAAATCTCTCACAAAACTGAAATCCTGGTCATATTTAAAGGCTGTAAGTGGCACAAAAGTTAGTGCTCAGATTCTCAAGAATGACATGAACCATAATTGAGAGCAGCAAAGCAAAGACAGAATCAAAATGTTCAAATGTGTGCGAATACCTAAGGGACCAAACTGGTGAGGTCATCGGTCCCTACACTTACACAGTACTTAAACTAACTTATGCTAAGAACAACACACACAACCATGCCCGAGGGAGAACTCAAACCTCCAGCAAAAAACAGAATCAGAAATGGTGACCATTTTCAAATGTTCCCTTACAATGGAAGATAGAGGAGTACTGTGCCAATTTAATTCTCACACCACTGCAATGATGACTGATGCACTCTGATAAGCCAAAACATTATGACCACCTGCTTAATAGTGCTGGTCCACCTTTACATTGCAATGCAGGAGTGATTCTATGGGGCCAAGATTAAAAAAGTCCTTGCTTGATAGGTTTCTGGAGGTATGTGGCACCAGATGTTTATGCACAGGTCATGTGATTTCTATAGATTACAAACTGGAGGTTTATGGGTGCAGAGTTGGCACCCAAAAACTTCCCAGATGTGTTCCACTGGGAACAGATCAGGCTAGTTTGGTAGACAAACATCAATGTGAGATCACTATCAAGCTGTTCAAATCAATGTGGCACATCTCTGGCATTATGACATGGACAGTTATCCAGCTGGAAGTTGCTATCAAAATCAAGGAAGACATTTAGCTTGAAGTGATCTGGGCAGTGCACAATAATGTTCACACAGTCCGCAACTGTTATGGTCCCTTCAACTATTAACACATGTCCCATGAAAGTCCAGTTGAATATCACCCACAGTATAATATTGATGTTGGTTGGTGAGGCCTGGCACGAAGTTGGCATTCCAAAACACCCCAAAGGTGCTGTATAGTAGTAACAAAATAATGTAGGAGGCAGTTTCACCTAGAAGAAAGTAAGAATTTAACCATGTGTTTATTCATTTTGTGATAGGATTCTCTTGCTGCCTATTGCCAGTTTCTCCCTCCTGGCTTGCTGGAGCAAAGAAACAGATGTAATCAAATCAAATGTAACCTTCTGTCAATTACAACACTACATACACAAGCTGAAAACCACACATTTGAAGTTATATGCATATTTATTCAGTAATAAATGAGTTCTGAGACAGGGGTTGTGATAGTAACACAGACACCTTTCCTCACTATATGCCTGAATTAGGATGCTTAACACTTGTTTGGTCCATTCCATTTCTAAAATACAAATCATGCAGTACAAACAATGCTTTTCAGAAACAGCTTATATAATACACAGTTTGTTGGCAAAAAATATTTCTTTTGCTTGATTTAAACAAGAACAAGTAAGAAGCATGCTCTGAGTACCCCCTTCTGCATATGTGTGAGTTACTGCCCTCGAATGTGCATGCACAGATTCATGGGCATTCAGATCAGCTTTCTGTTTATGAGCACGCCAATGTGCTTACTGATTCTCTTAGTTCCACCTGTTCTACAGCCAGATAGCTGTCTCACAGGCCTGTACCATTCATGGCAGATCGTTGCCTAATACCCCCTTACAAGAAACGTCAGCTATCAATGTTTTCATAAAACTGTAGTTAAAATGTCTTATTACATGAATAGCTCAAACTCAGGTTAGGATTGTCTATTGCTATTTGTGATTTCATCAGACAATGCCACAGTACATGAAACAACAGGGCTGAGACTCTATGAGGATGTTTATGGTCACAAAAGAGTTCCCTTATCGAGATCAAGAAGATGCTGCCCAAAATAAATTCAAGCAAAGTGAAGTATCTGGCTAAAATATTACAGTTTATATGAAAGAGATTTCAGCAGAGCACTGCAGCTGTGACACAGAGAAAACAGCTCCATATTAAAAAAACACTAGGATGCTGCTAAATCAAGTAGATCATGTAATGTTATGACAAATGGTTATGGAAACAGGCAGAGCTAAGAAATTTGGATGGACCATTCCAGATATCGCACTTCACATTGCCAGTCTGTGTTGAATTGCAGCTCCCAGATCAGAAGATTGTAGTTCATTTTTCCCACTTAACCAAGTGCAAAGGGTGGCAATACACCATCTCCTGTAGTGGATCCAGCTAAATTCAGAAAGAATCATTTGACACAAAAACCAAGCCCAGAAAACATTTACACAGCAACCAATGAATTCCTGTTACAATTTACATTCTGCCTCTGTGATGTGTGAAGGTAGCTATTCACTGGATTGTGGTCTGTACTTCCCTCCTCCATAGGCCTGAAAACTGAAGACCCAGTAGATGAGTCCCACTCTCTCAACTACACCACTTCACAAGAAGCAACTACAGTGTGTTTCCCAAAATTAAATCAGCCCTTCCAAAGTTCGCCGCATGATTTTTTTCTACACACATAAGAGAAATGGACAGAAAATGCTGGTGGGGTATAGTCCGCCTGTAAACTAAAAAGCAAGCACTGCTCATCGTGGGGGATGATGACTTTCCCAGAAGAACATTACTGCCATACAGAATGACTATGAATTAATTTCCTCTCTAGCAGTGTACGAAAGTGTGCAGAGATTTACAAGAATTTGTACGTATGCTTTTCTTACATTACTGTTATTTGTAACCATATATGTGTTCCATGTGTAGCGCTAATGCACTTCGTGGAAAATAAACATCACCTAGATGTATCTGCATGTTGCATTACCAGTGATTCAAGAAGCAAGATGCAGAAGGGTCAGTATAACTGTGTGAAATACCCTGTAGTGCCTTTTAGTGAAGTAATGGATTATAGAGAGTATGGACTACCGTGCTCGCTCTTCAGTTCCCCGCCCCCCCCCCCCCCCACCCCTCCCTCCCCCTCCCACTCATCCACAAACATGTGCACATGCCCCACAGTCAGAACTTTTAGTATATTGCTCCTACAACTGTGCAAAAATTTGTAATTATACGAACTTTTCTCCCCAATTTTGCTTCATTGAGTGGACTATGATGCCTTTTCTCCACTGCGTGCAATTAGTAACATGCCTAGCAGCCCCCTGTGCTACTAACACACCACTGCTTTTACATTTGTGTGTTACACACTTCACATTACAACCAAATTAACCATTATGCCCTTTTAGCCTCTTTTTGCTCTTTTACTTATTCCTCCATATTTTATTATCTGCCTCTACTACTGAATGGTTTTGTCATATGTTTGCATTGTTTCACTATGCTGATACATTGTCATTGCATAGTTTTCATCACTGGCTGGTATGGCAAAATTATGTTCAAAGTTTATGAAATCTGAAAACTTGTGCTACAAGGGTGCAACTCAGTACAATGGAAAAGGCTGCTGTGATGTTTTTTTGAAATCTGCTGAAATATGATCACACTTTTCTTCGGATGGAACCACCTATTGTTCAACAGAAACTGAATAAGTGCAACCCGGCACTGCAAGACACAACTTGCCTCCGAGAAGACACTGGTGAGGCAAATCAGCACCTTTGCTTACACATGTGTGATACACTTCAATGTCTTGTGTAGACTTCGTTTCCTCCTTTTAACATACTGAAGACAGTTTTTTCTCATATGCAACAAAGTTCACTGGTCACTTCCCAGTTGCTATCTCATTACAAACTCCTTCGTGATTTAATTAATCAAAATATGGATGCTATGAAAAGCCAACTTAGTAATTTGCTGTGACTTTAAGATGTTGCAAGTATGATACTAGAAAACCCTGTTTTGCACAATAAACTCTGGTCATGCCCAAGTGGATATGGTGTATTATTTTGGGTATATAAACTGGACTACAAAATAAGGTCAGTTTGATTTTAATTCCTCCTGAATCCTTACTTTATACTCTTATAAATATCTCAATGCAACTATACCTGCCACTTCAAAAGATATACCCCTTGTTTCTAGCTTTATGCCACAGTATCATAACTGTGTGACTGTGAAGTTGACTCAAAATTATCTCAAACTTATTCTTCACTTGTGGATACCTCCTTGTCCGATTTGTGAATTGGAATGATACAGGGTTTAACTTTACCTATTCCCTGGAAATATACTTGCAACTATCGACCGCACAAACTAAGTTGATACTTGGCACGATGGCTAATGGGAGTGATCATAAAGGTATTACCCAACTATGGTCCTTCCAATTAGCCACTGTGCTGAACAGCATACTCAATAGAGCTTTGTCTGCTGTAGTCACAGAATTGCCACTGTAGGTCAAACTATATTTGTATTGATTTAATTTTATACAACAACACTCCTCTTTTTGAAATTATTCTGTTGTTAGCAGAAACTAAACAACTTCCACATCCCTGACTGATAAATTAACACAGCCTTTGTGCTACCGCATAAGAAGCAGTAGGTTATAGAATGTCCCATATATAACTGTGGTTTCACTTGTGAGTTATGATCGGAGTTCCACTTCATACAAATACTGAATAATATCAGATTTCTATTCAAAGCATCCCACTGTGACATCCTGAAACCTGAACTTTGGTTCTACACACAATTGAAAGAAACTCTGAACTCCACTATTGAACCATTCCTGCTATTCATTCCAGAATTTCAGTTTAGGCAGTACACATCCTATCTTAACAGTTCTTCTGGAGACTAAAAACACTGAATTGCTCAAGTCCTTGGATTAGTTGATGGTGTAGTAGTAGAAGTAGCAGCAGCAGCAGCAGCAGCAGCAGCAGCAACAACAAATCACACTAGATCTAGCTGCCATCCATATTACAAGATTCCACTACCACGATATTTTACTTAACAGTGTTTCTGTAGTGTCCAAATCTGCAGCTGGGTACTCAGCATGATTACTGGTACTGATAAGGATTTTTCCTTGGTTGGAGTACAGGGTGCACTCAGCCTCATAAGATCATCTGACAGGGCCACTTGACCGACTACTAGTGGTTTCAAGATCAAGAAAACCGAGAATGACTGGAGGAGTGGTGTGCTGACCACACCTCCCGGTACCACATCTGCTGAAAGCATCAGCACAGGACAACATGGTGGTCGGTCACACCTTATTCACCCGTCTCAGGCAATAATGCAGAAATTTCTCTGTACCCTAGCTTTTCCCGCAGTAACTTTCACCCTACTTGCTATTCTGATACTGAGGATGACTATATTGCTGTGTCACTTGCAATTTATGTAGTAGAATGCATACAGCCACTCCAGATGATCGAGTGCCTTCGCCTAATTCCAGTGGATTGTACCGAGATAAAATACAAAAGTTGACCTTAACTTTTGTTTTTCTACTGTCGTGAACTATAATTTTGTAATCCCACCTAGGACTGTTTTCTTTAATTAAACTATTATTTTGTATTTGTCTTATAATCTTCTTACTTTGGGACTTGTTTCAAACAATGGTGTTTTATTATTGTGCTTATATTCATTTGATGTTCTGTTGTCATGCGTTATTTCTACAATCTTTCTATTCAGTTTAACTGAATTTAGTTACATAGCTGTTATGACCATAAAAAACTGAGTCAAAGGAATCAACCTTCAGGTGTTTATTCTAAATGTTGTTATTGATTTATGAGATACATTAATGCAGTGAGAAGCCTCACATTTTGTAGTTGTCACTTTACACTTCTGTCAGTCAAATCTGTTTACTTTCATAGATCATTCTGGTTGATGCTCAGATTCAATCAAGAAGGTGACTTAGTGCCTTCCACACATTAATATATTTTCAGTTTTAAAACTTTTCTTTGATCACTTAAATAATTACAACATTACTTACAAGACATAGTCGGTGGTGCTAACAAACCCAAAATAAATTTTACCTAAAATGCTTCAAGTCCTCCCTGATTACAATTAAAATAACTCTTGTGTTTCAAAATTCTGTTCCCCGATTTCAATCTGCCTTACTGTCGGTTTGACAACCAGTCGGTGTCTCCCTAGTGGTTACCCAATCCCTGAAAGAGCTAGGGCACTGTGTGCTCACATCTTTTTAAAAAACAAACTACAATCTGACGAAGAAGCCTTTCAACATCACGTGGCTCCTATTGAAAATCATGCTAGATCCATTACTTCTCCTAGTTATGCTAGAAATCCAGCTTTGGCTACCTTCGTATTGCCATGGCTGTCATAGCCCTGTGCACCCAGCTAGTCACCAGACAGAGCTGTAATAACTGTGTTAAATTTTGTTACTCTCTAGATTTAAGATTACACTGAGATTGTAAAATTTACCAATGGTGAATTCTTTCAGGGAGAGGAAAAGATATGTACTAGGTGTCCCAGATGTGAATAATTTTCATTATTTAAATTTTACAAAAAGGCCACCTTCTTCATCCATCACCTTTCAGTTGATGCAACAACAATCAACTTGTTCATGTCAGAATAGACCAAACTGTTGTTAGCAAAGCTGCCTTGCCAATCAAATCATGCTGCAGGATCACCTGACTTGCGAGACAGATGGCCCTCTGAACTGTGGTCTAAAAACATCTCTCTCTCTTCTGTTCACAGCCATGAACTAGAGCAATCACTAAATGGCTTAGTCTTTTGACCTTGACATTTCCCTTCTTCTCTGATGTGGGTCTGGGGTTATTGGAGTTATCTTCTTCTGTCCCCTGGTAATCTTCGCTAGACATCCTAATATGCAATACACCAATACAGTTTCTTTTTTCTAAACCTGGGTACAATACATTAATTACAAATATGGTTTCTTTTTTCTAAAACTGGGTACCATATATTAATTACAAAATTACAAACCACACTGATTTCCAATACTATTTCATCCTCAAGTGAATGTACAAGCAGCATGAAAGGTCACCAATTTACTCAACTTACAAGAGAGCATCACAGAAATGCTGAAAAATCCTGACCTGGTAGATGGTTTAAGATAGAAGTCCATTATTCCAAGAAAGGCTATTTACAAAGTTGGAAGAGCCAATGTTAAGCAAAGACTCAAGAGAAATTCTTCAATTCCCTACACTTCACTCTCATAGGGACCACAAAGCCAAGATGAAACTAATTACTGTTTTTTATTGTGGTCATTTTTCACAATGGCGAGCAGTAAGTACTGTGACACATAGACCACTATTCTGGCCATTTCACTGAGGCATGTTTTAAAGCCACTAACAATCCATTTTGCTGCACACCTTGACTATATTCCTAACTCCCTTATAGCTAAAACCTACCTTGTCGCCACTAATGCAACCTCTCTTTACACCGGCATCCCTCCTATGTAGGGTATCTATGTCTAACACTATTTCTTTAATTATTATTTCTTGCAATGAGAAGATAGAAGTATCCCACAAACTCCACTGATTGTAACGTTAATCAACATCATGCTTACTCATATGGCCTTCATCTTTGAAGGTCAGAGTTGTAAATAAATCTGGTGGGCAGCAATTAACCCAGTATGGTTCCATTGTACGGCAACATTTTGATAGGCTACCTAACTGGGACATTGACTTATTAATGAAGATACAACATATAGCAAATACTTTGTATCTAACAGAGAATATAGACTTTGGTAATGCCATTATTTCCAAGTGTTGATACTTCAAAGGAGCATAAAATAATGCTTTCAAATATTACCCACAAAAGAAGCTAAATTTATTATGTAGTTATTATAAAAGGCACTGGATGAACAATCAGAAATCGATAGCACTCACTCATTGATATGCATAAAAGCAACTGTTATCTGTGATGTAAGGGCTTTGGTGGAAATTGACTCTGTCCAATAAATGATGTGATGCTTATGGTGGCACCTATCAAAATTTCTGTGTCCTGCCAGAACACAAAGACAAATGGGAGGTTCAACAATAGTATGTGCCCTAGGCTTATGGTTAAGATGAAAAATTCCACTTCCTTCCAGAAACTAACTGATTTCTTTATTGAAAGTTATTTTACTCTTCTCCAAACTCCACAGTTTTCCTTAATGTCAGCCTCCATTTGACTAACACTGCCAACCAAATTAGGGTTCACATGAAAGCAAACAACCACTCCATTTTTACAATCCTCAGCCATTTCAGGTCAAACACTCCTTTCCCTACAGCTCAAGTAACCATGACAAATGAATCTGTGCTACAATAAATCCCGCAACATCTGTACCAATAATCCCCTTTGTTTAGTTGGAATAATACAGACAGATGAAATTTGTGAGAAGTTAATCAACAATTCCACTTGAGACAGGTTTCAAGTGCTCTGCTTAACTGCGTTGCTACCAAGTCCTATTTATCCTTTGTAAAATACCACGTCTCACTAGGACATAACGGACACTAATATGATTTCATCAGAGTCTCACACTACAGTGGTGTCACCTGTGAAATTATTCATCATTTTGCACAATAAACTAGTTTAGCTACAGGTTGACATTGGTGTCACCATGTCCCTTTTGCTCTCTCGAACATCTCCAACTGGGAGCACCTCCCCTTTAATTCACAGCTCACCACTTGGCAGCATATAGAAAATAACACATTCCACTCAATGGACAACACCCCAAGTGCGTCAACATACAAAAATGTCATGCAACACATTACCTTCCTTGTGGTTCACAGCACGGATAGAGGATCTATTCAGTCTCAATGTTTTCTCTGCTTTCGGATTTGTCATCCATGACTCGGTCCATAGTGTCTAGGAAAAATGAAGGACTTTATGGTGCATATTACATTTAAAAAATTAGCATGCCCTTGCTTCTTTCCTGCATAACTTACGTCCTTTGCACATAGTTTGATGCCATGGAGGTCACTGAACCCTTGTCTGCAAGTGGATGAGTAACACCTTTGGTTATTGTGAAAAAACTGTCAGGGTAACTGTGCCTACATGGAGATTAAGGTTAATTCCCAGTCAGATATTGGTAAGTATCACATCCCAAAACCAGACGAGCATTTCTACAGATTCACAGGTGGTCAGGATTTTTTTAATGTCAATCTCTACAAAGCTTATTTACAACTACCCCTGGATGAGAAACCACAGAATGTACTAGTAGTTCTAAACACTTAGTTTCAGGGGTGACCAGTACCCCAGCAGTCTTTCAAAGATTCCTCAAGCAACAGCTGCAGGTTGTTCTGGGCCACATAAATTACCTAGATGGCACTGTGGTGATGGGAGCCACAATGCAAGAATACTTATGAAACCAGCAGTGGCAGTTCCACAACCTCCATTTGGCAGGTCTTAAATGTAATCTCAAAAAATCTCTCTTTTTCTTTCAACCGTTGGTGGATTATTTAGGACACATCATCCCTTGCTAAGGTAATAAGCCCCCCCCCCCCCACACACACACACACACACATACACACAGACAGACGTTGAAGCTGTTGTCGCACTTCCTTGACCCACAAATTTAAGGGAGCTCCACTCCCTGAGAAAAATAATGTATTACAGAAAATTTATCCCGGGCATGGGATTAACTGCGCACTCACTCAACATCCTACAGAAGAAGAATATGCCTTTAGTAAGGTTGGAGGCATGTGAACAGGCATTCAAGAACCTGAAGCAGGCTCTCCAGTCAGCAATATTGAGAAATATTTCAATCAAGCAAACAGATAGTCGTGTCAGCAGATGCCTCTCTACAGAACACGGGGACCATCTTGGCACAGAGACCCAGATGGCTCTGAGCATTCAATCGCATTTGTGTTGAAGACACTAAATGCTGTGCAGAAGTGTTATACACACACACACACACACACACACACACACACACACACACACAAAAGAAAAGAAAAAAAAAAAAGAGGTCCTCACGATCATCTTTGCACTGAAGAAAATCCATATATTCCTACATGAAATAAAGTATCATCTCATTACAGGTCATAAGCCATTATCTCCCTCTTTAGTCTGGCAGCAAACCTACACAACAGGATTCCAGCACTAGGCACTCTTTGTCTGCAGGTAAAATTACAAAATTCACTTCTGCAGTACCACTTAATAGGCATACACAGGCACTCTTCCATTGGGCCCTGACCTGGAGTTCGACCAAAATGTGATCTTGTGCTTCCAGTTGGACAAGAAACTCAACAGGTCATGGGCACTTTTCCCATCACAGAGACCTGTGTGGCTACAGCCATGGCCGAGGACACAATCTTGCAAAGGTGCGGCAGTACGTACAACAGGGATGGTCAGACCACATTCCCAGTAAATGCTCAAAACTGTTGCAGCATTACTTCCACCTCCACCAACATCTAATCCTGGTGGACGAAGTGATCCCTACTAACCATGGATCAACAGTCTCCCCAGGAGAGGAGGTGAGGACTACCTGGGGAGACTGTTGATCCATGGTTAGTAGGGATCACTTCGTCCACCAGGATTAGATGTTGGTGGAGGTGGAAGTAATGCTGCAACAGTTTTGAGCATTTACTGGGAATGTGGTCTGACCATCCCTATTGTACGTACTGCCGCACCTTTGCAAGATTGTGTCCTCGGCCATGGCTGTAGCCACACAGGTCTCTGTGATGGGAAAAGTGCCCATGACCTGTTGAGTTTTTTGTCCAACTGGAAGCACAAGATCACGTTTTGGTCAAACTCCAGGTCAGTGCCCAATGGAAGAGTGCCTGTGTATGCCTATTAAGTGGTACAGCAGAAGTCAACTATCTTGCGGCTCTCGCACCAAGGTAACTGTGGTGTCTCATGAAATAAGCTGCTCCCCTAGCGCCATGTCGCAGGTCAAACATCATGTCGACAACTGGCATCAGTGAGAATAACAGCAAGGAGTTGTCCACTAAATGATCTCATGCTGGCTGATGTCCTCACATCCATGATAGCAGGTTCTGCCAACTTTCCTTATGTGGTCCACTGACGGTCCAACTTCCTGTATGTGGTCTGCTGCTGATCCATAAGTGCAGAGAGAACAGTCACCGCACTCACCAGAATTTTTGCTACTGAAGGACTTATTCTCATGTTGGTGTTGGACAATGGACCATAATTTTGCTCCCAAATTTACGGTGAGTTCTGCCACAGACGTGGAATTCATAACATGCTGTCTCTGTCTTTGCAGCCCTAATCAAATGGTGGGGCCAAAAGATTGATGCCAACTTTTAAAACACAGATGATGAAATATGTGGCCGATGCTCCTACGAATGAGCTGCTAACAATTTTTCTAAGTTCCTGCAGTCGACGCTGATAAGGGAGAAGAGTCCAGTAGAATTCCTCAACGGCTGTCAACCAGCATGCTCCTCCATGCACCTGGCCGAGAATCCATGGGCTGCAGAGCTCTGAATGCTAGGACAAGTGATTCCGTGAGTAATCCAGCAGCAGCGGGGATGCCACATGTTCACTCGGTGGGGAGCGTGGTGGTGGAGGGGAGTGGGGTGGCGATGGGGAGTGAGGGTAGAGTGGGGAGAAGCATCGGACAGAACTTGTGGTATCATTTGGTGTTTCTGCAGGGTTAAGCAACCAGTGACCACAACATCACACAGGTTGTTACCCCATACTACTGGCATTTCTTCATCACAAAGGTGATATGTTTTTCAGCAGGGTAATGCATCAGCACACAGCTGCTGGGACATTATGTTATTCATAGTGTACAACAATTGCCCCAACCAACATGATCAGCAGATCTCTCAGCAACTGAACACATACAGGACATGAAGAAGTGACAACTTAATTGTCCTTTAGTGTTTACAAGAACCATTGCCAAACTGCAACAAAAAGTTAAAGATTCATAGGACAGTCTATCACAGGATGACATCTGGCATCTGTATTAACGTTTGTGGGTGAGAATACACGGCTATGTTGCCATCAGAGGGAGATACACTGTGTATCGGTGACCTGTGTTTCATTTGGTCTGAATTTGTTATGATATACTCTTACAACAATGAATTACTTGTCAATAAAATGGCGTTGTCCTTGAGTGAGTTGCATTTTTTCCTGGTAGTGTAACTTTAATAATTAACTGAAAAATTGTTAGCTTGGTCTATTCCACTCATGCAAAAGGTATCTGGTGCTTCCATACTGAATTTATTGACACCACGTAAGTGAAATACTTGTTCAGTTTTGCCAATGACATTGTAATTGTGTTGTTGTACTTTTAGTGGGATCATAAAAGAATGCTCCACCTGAGAAACTGAAATATCTAATTCTTCTGCTTGCATTTTTTGTACACTAATGTTTTACTTACACACTTGCAATCATTGTGTTTCACAAGCTTTACTCATTGTAAATCTACTTAGTTCATTACATAATCTTGTTCCATCCAGAGTTTCTCTATGTCTGTTTGCTGAGTGTCTCACTCAATCTTCTTCTCTAATTTCATCTGTTAAGTTTTCTCTCAATCACTTTTTTCTCATACTTTGCTTATCCCAACGAGCTTCTCACTCCTCATATGTTTCATTTCTTCACTTTCCTTTCTCTTTCCTTCTTTTCAGTTCACCACTGGCAAAATCTGTTGAAATATCTAAATTAGTATCAACAGTTTTCTCCTTGTTTTTACTTTAGTCTGTGGTGGTTGTGTTTTCATATACATGTAGTCACTGTTGGGCAAATACTGCTTTTCTCAGTTAATAAAAAATACTTCTACAAGCCATTCATGTCAGTTATACCAAAAATGTTCAACAAAAACATTATGTGCTCAGTTATGAAAGCAACATTTTATAAATGTTAACAATAGATGCTGCATGCAGACATCTAGAGTCAGTTCGTAAGTAAGTTCCATGTGTGCCGATTTTTTATTGATTAAGCAGAGTGATCATTTCCGTGCACAGATTGCCATTTATTTTATACATTCAGTCCTAAAAATGAGTGATAAAGCCTCATCTGGACTTCAGACAGTTGAAATGCTGATCGGATGTGAAAATTATTCAACACGGAAATTTTTCTATGAACACTTTTTAGTCCAAGACAAACTGTGGGACGTTACAGCAAACTCTCCTTTGTATCAAATGGAAGCGGATGCTTCTTGGAAGAAGAGAGACATAAAGGCACATTTCCCCTTATATTCTTCATGGACCAGACAAATTATTACCATGTATGGAAATAAAAGAACACACATCACCGGAGATTCTATTGAAATAAAGCTACTACAAGGTGTCAAACTTGACATGTCAATGCAAATGAACAATCAGCCTTATATTTACATAAACAGCATCAAATAAAACTCATTATTAAATGCTGAAAGAGGAATAGGCCAAATAGTATTGCTAAATAGTCTTCTAGAAAGGCTGAAATAGGATGATATCCATCAAAAAATAATGATAAAGCAAATGTAACTAGGAAACAGTCAGACCAAAAATGTCTTCCTTGCAGCTTCTAAACAGTTTCATGAAATTGAGATCTGGTATTTAGATTCTTGTGCATTGAATTACATCATCAAAGTGTCTGGAAAGAACTGCTGTGGGTGTAAGAACCACCTGCCTATCCAAGAGGTGAGGGTGAGAATGAAAAAGTAGTGTAGCACATGATACATCTTGTACTTCATTCATTCAGAATTTGAAAATAAGAGCACTTAGTGACTTGCAATAAATATCAAACATAATTTCAAATCTTTGCAAAACTTTTTCTCGACAACACAATAGAATAAAATGAAAAAGAAGTTTAGCACTTACTACATAATCACTGTTCATGCAGTGGAACTGCTGCATGAAGCATGACGTTTTAATTTATTACTTCCTTTACTACTAACTGTATTTGCAACACAATTCAGATACAGTATTCGCATATGCCCCTGAATGTAACAACCAAAATATATCATTGTACAACACACAGTTCAGAGGATATGACATCAAATGCTGAGATGTGTGAAAAACTGCCACATCATGCATGACATTTTAATTTCAAACTACTTTAGTACTAACTCTATTCACTACACATTTCACAGACAGTATCCACATATGCTGCTGAATGTACCTATAAGTATACACATATTTCTGTACGATACATTATGCAGGAAATACGATGCATAAACGTTGAGCTGTGTGAAAATGAAACTGCAGGCTGAAATTTACTAGAGATACATATACTTTGCGTGTGTACGTGGGCAAAACCAAGGGTGAAAAGCTCATCCTAAACACCTGGAATGATTTCAAGTAAATTTGGTACACATGTTAGTTACAATCTGAAATTAAGTACTGCTGTGGTAAGACCCACCAGCCTCCTACTGGGGTCAAGGTGATAACGTGGAGCTAGAAGGGGGGAGGAGGAGATGGGGGGGGAGGGGGGGGATGGAAGGAGCAGATAGGCAGTGGGGTACGAACAGATGGACAGAAAGGTGGATGAGGAGAAGACAGACTACTAGAGGAGGGAAATAAATACATAGTGGGCACCACTGGGTGCTCAGCTAGTTGGTGATGCAGCAGTAGAAGTTTAAGTATCTGGCATCAAAATGGTTCAAATGGCTCTGAGCACTATGGGACTTAACTTCCGAGGTCATCAGTCCGCTAGAATGTAGAACTACTTAAACCTAACTAACCTAAGGACATCACACACAACCATGCCCAAGGCAGGATTCGAACCTGCGACCGTAGCAGTCGTGCGGTTCCAGACTGTAACGCCTAGAACTGCTCGGCCACTCCGGCCGGCTTATCTGGCATCAGTCACATCATTTAACTGTAAATTTTTTCTCAGCTAGAAAATTGTATGCAAAGGGCATAAAGTGTCCTTTAACGAAAAAAGAGTGGGTTGTGGATTTAAACGGCCACAAACAGATAAACCACACTTAAATTTGGTATATACAGGGTGTTACAAAAAGGTATGGCCAAACTTTCAGGAAACATTCCTCACACACAAATAAAGAAAAGATGTTATGTGGACATGTGTCCGGAAACGCTTAATTTCCATGTTAGAGCTCATTTTAGTTTCGTCAGTAACGTGATCAAATTGTAAATTTTCACAATCAACATGTGTGGGCTGACGAGAATCCGCACGCAATTGTGCAATCATGTCATCAACACAGATTTTCTGTGAACTTTTGGGCAGGCATTGTTGGTGATGTCTTGATTGGGCCCCATGTTCTTCCACCTACGCTCAGTGGAGCACGTTATCATGATTTCATATGGGATACTCTACCTGTGCTGCTAGAACATGTGCCTTTACAAGTACGACACAACATGTGGTTCATGCACGATGGAGCTCCTGCTCATTTCAGTCCAAGTGTTCGTACGCTTCTCAACAACAGATTCGGTGACCAATGGATTGGTAGAGGCGGACCCATTCCATGGCCTCCACGCTCTCCTGACCTCAACCCTCTTGACTTTCATTCACGGGGGCATTTGAAAGCTCTTGTCTACGCAACCCTGGTACCAAATGCCGAGAGTCTTCGTGCTTGTATTGTGGACGGCTGTGATACAATACGCCATTCTCCAGGGCTGCATCAGCGCATCAATGATTCCATGCGACGGAGGGTGGATGCATGTATCCTCGCTAACGGAGGACATTTTGAACATTTCCTGTAACAAAGTGTTTGAAGTCTCGCTGGTACCTTCTGTTGCTGTGTGTTTCCATTCCATGATTAATGTGATTTGAAGAGAAGTAATAAAATGAGCTCTAACATGGAAAGTAAGTGTTTCCGGACACATGTCCACATAATATATTTTCTTTCTTTGTGTGTGAAGAATGTTTCCTGAAAGTTTGGCCATACCTTTTTGGAACACCCTGTATACTGATTAGAATGGAATTCAATTATTGCACATTCTGGGTTGATTCTAATATGCTTAAAATAGACTTGGTAGTAGTTCATTTGGAGATAGGTGCCACATCTTTTGTGTTAAGAACAAACCACATTACTTCCCTACCTCAAAAAACTGAATATATCTTCATTTATTGGTATTAACTTTGGCAGGCTCCACATCAAGGTGGAAAAAGCATCACATTCATAATAAAAAGCAAAACCAACATCTAACAAACACTAATAATTATATTATTTTATTTCGTGAAAGGTTTTCATTTAAGCAGTAAAGATACGTTGATCTTCCATGAGCATAATCATCCCTTTACTGTTGCAAAACCCATTTTTATACAGTTTCCCGAACACTGTACCTCTGTAATTTGCACATCACAGGTTTCCAAAAATGTAATGCCTAATGTTTATTTACAGTTGTTACTGCATGCGATGTTTTGTTTTGTTTAAAAATAACTGTTTTGCACAAAAACTCATTTGTGTGTTTCATGTATTACTATAAGTAGCTGTATAATTAAGTTACTAAAAACCATTGTAAATAAATAACAAAATTGTGATCTTCTGCCTTTGACTCCCTACTCTGACACAGTTACCTTCATCTTTATCTCCTTTCCTTCTTAGACAAGACGATGGATTCCTCAAGTTCTGATTGAACTATGCTATGTACCCACCTCTTCTCTCTTTTTCCTCCAACCTTGCTCATCTTTTCTATCCTGAAGAAGAAATTTGTGACTCCAAAGGTTTGACGTGCATCTACTTGTGAATGTCTATCACCCACACTGGGCTGAAGGTAAATGTTAGCCAGCTCATCAATATGTCTATGAATTTAAAGATGTTACCAAATTGATTTTATAACTGAAGAATGATGTTAATTCATGCACAAAATAAATAAAAATCTTCTACTTATGTCCGACTGTCAATTACATTTATTACATAGAATTCCAATTGCTTTCCTTCTCTGCGTGTTTTTTGAGGGAAGCAAAATCCCCCTGCAGTGTGTCTTTAATGTAGCCCACACAAAAGAAGTGTACCTTCAGTAATAACATCAACAAAAATTTCAGGCATAAGTATTATAAACTAATTATTACATTATTCTTACCTCTGGGGAATCTTCTGATGAATAAGAGGTCTTCAAAACTTTTTCAGTAGTAGTAATGGTACTACTGCTACTTCTGGTAGTAGTGATAACAGTGGTGATCTTGGTTTGTTCACGATCATTTGATTCAGCAAATTCATTTGCCATCTTGACCGAATCTACACAAACCACAGACAAATAAATGGTGCAGTTTTTTTTTTTTTTTTTTTTTTTTACATTTCTCCTCGTAAAGCAAATTTTTTTTTTCCTCTGTTAAACTCCCAAGCAGGTAATAAGTAAAAAATTCATGAGTCTTCTTAATAGTTGACTCGTAAAACATGCACAAAACTATTAACTGACAACAGTATTGTTTACACACTTACTTTCAGACTTGTCTGGTGGAGAGCCCACTATACATCTACCTTCATTTCCCTGAAACAGAAGACCATGTTACTGCCAATACCTGTACATGCTTTTAAAAAATCTAATGATTCGTGTTATAGAAGTACCGTAGTTAATAAGAAAACCCACAAGTACTCACATCAGTTTAGAAAGGATTTCCAGTGATCATGTCCCATATTCATATTGAGGAGTAACATGACATGTCAGTATGGAAAAGAAAGGAAGGCTAGGACTTAACATTCTGTCGATAATGGAAGGCAAAAAAATTAGCTTTTAATGTCACAATATAGAAGTGGCCACTAGGGGAGGAATGGAGAAGAGTATTGGCTATGTTATTTTTGAAGTTACCTTCCTGTCATTCAATTAAATTTATCCATACAAACCACTGAAAACCTGCATCTGATTAACTACAAAGGGTTTGGGCCTTGCTGTTTCTAAATGCAAGTCTGATGCCTTAGCCCACATTCCACTTTGGATTCAAATTTGGTTCGTCAGACGATCAACACAGGTTCTTGATGCAGAGAGATTAGAGTTGTGTCATGATATAGACACTCTAAGACAAAAACAATGCACCATAAATGAATTATCAGAATGGGACGGAAATCTCTATATGTGATGAACATTGTAATGTAATTAACTGTCGGAGATAAAGTTTATCTCATGCGAAAAGTACGATGCCCACAGTAGAGAGTTAAGGTAACTTCATTATGTTGCCATACAATGTGTTTAATTTATTTTCTTTTACGATAAATAATGGATTTGTTTGAGATGTTAAATGTTGTATATTTATATGTATTTATGTATATGTGTCTTTGGAGTTTATTAAGGTCAGAAGACCAAAGAATCTGGAATGCAGGAATATCTACAACTTCCGGGCACATGTTGGCTTGCCCGCCACTACTTTGTCGATATTGGAGGGAGATGGACGTGTTTACGTAACCAGTACAGTATAATGCATTTTTAGGGTATCAATGTTCGAAGTGAAAATATTGTAGTTACTAAACAAAGAGTACGAATAAATATTATTTTTAGCTGAAAGTAATTCGAATCCGGTAGTGTTTATTTCAAACAAGAAGATAAACCCAGGCCATGCTTGTTAGAGTAATGTTTTGCAGACAAAACCCCTAGACAAACGAGATCTGCAGTGTGTAGTCTTTCAGCAGCTACTAATAAATAAGCCTTGCTGAAATTGTGCTGGAACTACTCGTATTATTATCAATTACAAACACGTGGTGCAAATGTGGTCCTACCACAATATACCGCGTAAGATTCCACATCATTCAGTTATCAAGAAACGAGATAGGTAATAACCAGTACAACATGTACAGACAAGCAAATGATTACAATTTTGGAAAAATTGGATAATTTATCCAAGAGAAAGAGTTTCACAAATTGGGCAAGTCTGGGCCTTAGGCGAGCAGTTTTTCGGCTTGGCATGGATTGACAGTCATAGGATGTCCTCCTGAAGGATATCATTCACACATTCTCAATCAGGGAGACACCCAGTGGCCTTGCTCGCCAACGTAGAGATTGGCAACCTCAAAGACAAGCAGTAGAAACTCTCACTGTGTGCGAGTGGGCATTATCTTGCTGATATGTAAGCCCAGGATGGTTTGCCATGTAGGGCAACAAAACAGGGCATAGAATATTAGTGACGTACCATTGTGCTGTAAAGGTGACGTGAAAGACAACTATAGAGGTCCTGCTATGAAAAGAAATGGCAATTCAGACCATCACACCTGGTTGTCAGGCTGTATGGTGGCTGACAGTCAGGTTGGTATTCAACCACTGTCTGGGGTGTCTCCAAATCTTTGGCCACAAATCTCATTGACTGGAGTAGAATTGTCTTCAGTGATGATTCCCACTTCGAACTGAGGCCCGAAGACCAGCGAATATGTCTGGAGAAACCCCGAACAGGAGTAGGATACCAACCTGTCTGTCACCCAACATACAACCAGCAACCAGGAGTGGTGGTCTGGGATGCCATTTCTTTTCAAACTAGGACTTCTGTGGTTGTCATCCACTGCACCCTTACAGACAATGGTATGTGGACGACATTCTACATCCCATTTTGTTACTCTTCATGAAAAGCCATCCTGAGCTTATATTTCAGCAAGCATGCTCGCACACAGAGAGAGTTTCTACTTTTTGTCTTCGTGCTCGCCAGATCCTACCCTCGCCAGCAAGATTAGAGCATTATGGGCAGGGCACTCCAACCACCTCAGGATTTTGATAGTATAACATGCCAATTGGACAGAACTTGGCACAATATCCTTCAGGATGACATCCAACAACTATCAATTATTGCTGAGCCAAATAACTGCCTCCATAAGGGACAGGGGTGATCCAACACATCACTGACTTGTTCAGTTTGTGAAGCTCTTTCTCCTGAATAAATCGTGCAACTTTTCAACTTTTCTGAAATAGCAGACATTTGTTTGTCTGTACACATCTACCGATTCCTGTCCATTTCAATAATTCCTTCCTGGGTACATCTTCTTCTTCTTCTTTTTACAGTGTATGTTTCCCACATTACTACTTCTGTAGCATTACAGCCCTTAGTGAGTCTTGGCTGCTTCAATTACTTTCCTACATGGTTCTTGTTTTTTGCAGCTCTTTTGCAACCACGGACTCCCATGCTGATGAGTTCTATTACATCATCAGTCCACTTTCTTCTAGGTCTCCCTTTCCATCTAGCAGCATGACTATTACCTTTCATCCTTTTCTTTTGTATTCTACCCTCTGCCATTCTCTCCAACTGTCCTACCCATTCTACTCATTATGATTTGACAAATTTTACTATACCACCTACTCATATTAGTGCTTGTAGCTCGATGTTACAGTGTACTCCTCAGCCTTTTTCTTCCATTATTCGGCCATACATTTTATGTATTACTTTTTGCCCAAACATTATTAAAGAGCTTTTGCCATCTTCTATCAGCATCCATACCTCAAACCCAAATGTAAAAATTAGGCAAACTAGGGAGTTATATATTAGGAGTTTTGTTCTTCTTGTAACAAGGCTATTTTTGAACAGCTGTAAATCTGCAAAGTAAGTTCTGCTTCTTGTTGTGCGGGGTAGCCACTTGGTCTTAGGCGCCTTGCCTCAGCTCGTGCCATCGGAGATTCAAGTCCTCCCTCGGGCATGTGTGTGTGTGTGTGTGTGTGTGTGTGTGTGTGTGTGTTGTCCTTAGCATAAGTTAGATTAAGTAGTGTATAAGCCTTGGGATCAATGACCACAGCAGTTTGATCCCATAGGAACTTACCACAATACAATGCAATTCCTGCTTGTTGCCTTTCCCCTATAGCCCTTTCACTGCTGTTATTTGATATAAGGCTGCCAAAGATTAGACTCCTTTGAAAAATTTTCCATTTATATTTCGATCTGTTGGAGTAGTTCTGGCCTCAGATTGGGGCATTATCTTTTTTTTTCCCCTTTTTCCATTTTTTATAAGGCTGATTTTTAATGCCCCTTATTTCATTGCCATGTATGTTTCTTCAAGTGTGTTAGCATTTCTTCCTACTGTTGTCACAACCCTCAGCACATATCTGGCTGGTTTTCATAAATATAATGCCTCTTTTATTCATGTTATGTACTACACTGTGAAGGGCTATATTGAATAACACAAACACAGCAGAGAGACTGTCACCATGCTTGGATCCTTAATAGAAGACAAAGCTTATACTTCTTCTGTTAAATATTTGTACTTTTGCTCTTGTCTCTGCCATTGAGGTTTTTATTAGATTTATTAGTTTGGCTAAGATACCAATTTCTGTCAGCACTCTGTATAGTTCTTGTCAAATTATGCTATCAAAGGCTTGTTTGAAATCGATGTATAGGAAGCGCATATTTATACTGTGTTCATAGAACTTTTCTTTTTTTATAATGTAGCACTGTACTGGAAAGGTCAATTCAGAGAAGTCATATAGTCAATGAAAAATAACTACCACCCAAACTGCTCAATTGATGTGTTTCGGATATACAAGCTGCTACTCACTATACTGCGGATATTCTGAGTCGCAGATAGGCATGACAAAAAGACTGTCTTTTTGTTGTGCCTATCTGCAACTCAGCATCTCTGCTATATGGCGAGTAGCAACTTTCCTTTTCATAATATTGTTACATTCCATCCTGGGTTTTCTGATGTTTGATCAGATATAAAAGTGTATATATATAAGCTGACAGATTACTGAAAGTCAGAGTAGTCTGTCAGTTTAAATTACTTATTCATCTACTAACACTTGTATCCTGGGTCCTCTGTGCTCTTGGACATCTGATGAGGGAAATAAGTCCACAACTCGTCAATTGAGCAGTATGGGTAAAAAGAGTCATTTTTCACTGGCTGTATGGCTTTCTTGAAGTGACCTATTCAGCTCCAGTACAATATTACATTATAATATAACCATGGTCACCTGCCTCCTATGAGATTTCTTGTCTCTACTATGTTTTTCCATTATTTGTCAACTCACAATTATTCTATCAGCTGTTCCTCTGTCTCATCTAAAGCCACATCAATATTCTCCCCAAGCACACCTACTGGGCAACATATTTCCCTATAAAATATCCAAATAATTTTCAATCTCTGGACATACCAGGTGAAGATATTACAATACCAAAAGAAAACCAGAAAATAACCACGATAACCTCCATGATAATGATGTTACATGTAATACCATGCATCCATACTACCTGGTGGAAATCTAGTCACATATCTGACGTTGGCACACTCAGTCTGTCAGCATAGACCTATATCCATACTCTGGAAACCTCTGCGAATTCATACCAATAGTACCAGTTATTACAGCTTCTTCGCATTCCATTCCCATATAGAGCACTGGAAGAATGATTGCTGAAATGCCTCTGAATGCATTGTAATTAGTCTAACATTGTCTTTGTATCCCCACAGAAATCATATATAAGGGTTGTAATACACTCTAAAATTCACAAATTGATACTCATACAGGTTTTGATGGAAAATGCAAAATTGTAAACTTCCACAGTCGATGGATAACCAACACTGCAGCGCAATCACTGCACAACTGGCAATGATAGTAAAAAGGGGCATGTTGATACCAGGGCATAAACTCATTTTGAATTTCATTCCCTGTACTGAGTTGGACAATAACTATGCCTCACAGACAGGCACTTGAATAATATGCACATGTCAGCATTTGAGAGGGGATGTGTAGTTGGATTCAAAGAAGCCAGTTGAGGTAATCGCAAATAGCTCAACATTTTAATGGAGCAATGCCACTTTTTGATGTTGGCAGGAACAGGTGAACCATGGCTGAACATGACATCAAGAAGAGGTCAACTTAAAGAGACAGCAGAAAGTGAGGACCAAGCAATCACCAAACTGGTACTTAGAGCCCCAGATTCCTTATCAATCTGATGTGCAACTGGTCCTTCAGTGGCCACAAGGACCATTAACAGGCACTCACAGAGAAGATCTGAGGTCACAGCGCAACTCTTGCCGATTACCATTGACCTCTCTACACCAACAAGCCCATTTGCAGTGGTGTCGGGCACATTCGGCCTGCAATCTCACAGACGGGAGTAGAACTGTCGTCATTGATGAGTCCTACTTGGAACTGAGCACCGATGGCTAAAGAGGATGTTCTAGAGATGCCTCGAGCAGCAATGGGATACCAATCTAACAGTCACCTGCCATATGGCCCAGCAATCAAGAGTGATGGCCCGGGGTCCCATTTCTTTTCATAGAAGGACGTTGCATAAGAGCTAGAGGTGGACTAACTCATCACTGACTTGCATAGTTTGTGAAGCTCGCTCTTGAATAGATCATCCAATTTTTCTGAAATTGTAATCATTTGTTTGCTGCACATGTCTGTCACATTTACCAACTTCCAACCTTTAGTACCTTGCCCTTTTTTTTTTTTTTTTTTAAGTGTATATTTCTCGATTCATCACTTACAGTTAATTTTTGAAACTTTCTAAGTAGGATTTAATGAAATATTTTGTTTCTATCTTCAAATGTTTGCCAGATCAGTTTTTTCATTATCTCCATGAGGCTCACCCATGGACTCAACCCATGGACTCAACCGACTTTTGACCAGTCATGCTGGCCTTTTTTGTGTACATTCAAAATCCTCTGTTAGCCATATTTGGTACGGGTCTCACATACTTGAGCAATAATCTGGAATAGGTCACCCAGTTGTTTTGTAAGCACCTCCTTTGTAGACTGATTCCATTTCCCTACTATTCCACCACTGAGCCAGTCTGCCATGTTATTTACACATGACTGAGCCTATGCGAGAATTCCATTTCATGTCCTACAAAATTGTTAAGCTGTGGTATTTCTACAAGTTACTTGATTACAATTGTACTAAGCAATATTGTAATCGTTTACAGAGTAATTATTTTAATTCTCAGGCTTTATTTTGTGAGTTATTAACATTCATTGAATCAATTTAAAGCTTAAAATCTACTAGTCCCACTCATATACAAATCAGTTTGACAGCATTTTATAATGCTACAGTAATGTGAATCATTTTTATGTACTTCATTAAATGTAGAATGTATACAACAAACTAGCCAACCAGGCATCACACATTACTCTCAAACAAGCATAATTTTCATAAATTCAGTGTGTAAGGTACTAGACACAGTTCTTAACAATTAATAAAACTGGTGAAACATTAAATATACACCAGACTGTTGTGCAGTTATGAAATACAACTGTAACCACCCCCTCCTCCATCCCTTCTTTTTGTATGAAGAAGTCATCTATTTCTTGTTTTCTCAAAATGGTTTTCATTTGGTCATCTCAACTTGGACGTAGCAGAAAAATGGAATGAAATATTCATTTCATGCCATAAAATATTCTATGAAGTATTTTAGTTAATTTATTCCTTTGTTGTCATTTTGCAACTTATTTGACTACATGAATATGCCAATTTTAACTTAACAATTGTTTCATTTTTTTCCTCATGACAGTTATTAATTAAAATCAGTTTTCTTCCATTAACGTTGAAGGTAAGCGCCAAAATGAAATAATATTTTCTACAATTGCCACTGTCCCCACCCCACATCTCAATTGTAAGATTGCCTGTATACTGTCAAATTCTTGCTAACATGTATTACATAAGCAGCTCAATGCTTTCCTCCTATGAAAATTATGAGGAGTATGTTCTGACAAGCATGTTTTTGGTTTATATATATTTTAAAAAATTAACTGTTCAGTCGGGGGGGCATAATATCATGCATATTTCCATGACAATCTGGCTGTTAACCCAGAATATTTCATATATGGTGTAAGCAAAATGGAGTGAAAACACCTGCACGAAAATAAATTTAGAGATTATATTATGCAGGTATAATGGAAAATCCTGAATTGACAGATTGAATTCACAGAGAGTGAAATGTTGGGTAACAGGTATCTCTGGTTTCTGTTTCTCATTTGTAACACTGTTCAAAATTTCACTACTACAAAGTACTTGAATATTCACCTATCAGCTAGTGGCTTCACATAAGATTAAAATTGTGGTATCGTCCAAAGATCCCAAAGATCATAGTGCCATGACAGTTGGCACTTCACATCAATACCACAGAAGTTAACGATGTCTCGCTGCAGTCCATAACAATGAATGGGAGGCACTGGCAAAGCCATGCCTTCTCTCTTAGCACCGCAGTGCCACTGCATGGATGCCAATACACAGCTGAGGAGAGGAAGGCTCAAGCCGAAGTTCATGATCTCCAATCAAGACAATAACATTGATTAGTTAGGGCTCATATTCTAATCATGTCTTGCTGGAACTGTACTTTTGAACACTGAGATCTTTGCATTTGGAGAGAAGAGTTTAGTAAATGTGTGCATCAAGTGATATTTTAGTATTCAGTACCAGTTGTAAGTATAAGATTGTACAAAGTTAAGTAAATCTTTTTATCATTCATGTAATAAGGTGAATTAATATTTCATACGTTGTAGTTCCGACCAACCATCTCCCAGAACAATCAAAGAACCCACAGTTATGACTGAAAAATTGTAGTTTCGTCAGGCCATAGAAAATGTAACAAGCATCACCCTTGATTTTCAAGCATCAGAAATATACCTAAGCCCATTGTCGATGAATGCAAATATAACATACACAGCAAGCTGTTATATGAACTTCACTCTGATACACAGAACACCTACTGTACTTGGAAATGAAACAAGTTTCATTGCACAGCATTCAAGATGTACTTACATTATCGTCAACTATTTTCTCAAGCTTCTGCTGCATTTCTTTCACTTTATTCAATGCACATGCATATTTCTCCTTCAGATTACTCTCTGTCAACTCCTTTGAAATCTTGGCCTCTGTTAGTTGTTCTTGACACTCTGAAAGTTTCTTTTGTAGATTTAATGTATGTTGTTCACATTCTGTCTGTACTTTTTTCAGTTTACTGTCAAACTGATACTGCATTTCCATTAACTCTGTTTGTTTATTCACAATCTGTTCTTTAAGAGAAATATTCTCCAAGTTGCTGTCAGACAGTTCTTTCTTCAAACGCTCTTGATCATTTAGAAGGTTTTTAAGGCATTTGAGTTCATTTCTGAGAGAGGCATTTTCTGTATGCAAAAAATCAATTTCCTTATCCAAATATGATGCACTATTTGAACCAACGTTTTTGTTGTCCAAGATACCGTTTTTTATTTTACACAGCTCTCTTTCTAATTTCATTATAGCACATGACTGGTTGTGAGCTTTCAGTTTATATTCATCTCGTTCCTAAAAAATGAAATAAATATAACAACTCATGTCTTAACAACACAAGAAATTATTCATAATAATAGAACAAAATGCATGAAAGAGGCAGATAATACTTTCATACCTCGATAGTCTTTCTATAAAGTGCTTGATAATCTTCAATATTTCCTTTCTGTTCAGCAGATCTGACAACCAATGATATCTTTGAGAGGATTTGTTTCACTTTTAAGCTCTCTTCTTGAAGTTTGATCACATGGTACTTAGCTTCTTTTTCCTGCATCTGGTGAAAATAAGTGATAGTTAAATACTTATGAAAGATGAAAACAGTAGAAGATATAAGAATATATAGGCACAAATACCAATACGGAAAATACTATAGCTGTAGTGGAAAGCCCTGTACGGAACACGAAAACCGATTGATAGGACAGACAATGACAACTACTCACCTTAAAAACAAAATGTCACATTTAGGTACGGAAGACAAAAAAAAAAGACAAAAAAATCACAGTGTGCTTCACTTTTTAATCTCGTTTGTTTTTTGTGAGGATGACCTATCGACACATTACATCAATTACCACCTCAGTCGGGGGTCTGACTGTTTTGTGAGACACCAAAATGATTAATATCCTGCACAAAATATTCAACTCACTGCGTAAACAACTCACTGCGTAAACAGTCTAATAATGTCATGTAATGAGAGTTAATGGTGGATGTTCTCTTTTTCAACTAGTCAATAACGTTGACACCCTGTTTCTCTCAAAACACAGACACCGTAGTATTTCCTGCTGGAAAATCAATTTTAACTTTTCTTAATGAACTTTCACTTCACAACCCATTGTTTGATTGCAGTTTTTCCACTATAATTCCACCATCTTCTCTCATAAAATCCTTTTGTCTTATTATTTATGTACTAAATACTAACAAAGAGATAGAGGGGCTGGCCAGTACTTACCTCAGCTCAGTACAGCCGATAGATACACAAAACAGAAGAGAAAATTTACGTATCCTAGCTTTCGGAACTTTGTTCCTTTGTCAGGGAGGAGAGAGAGGGAAAAAAAGGGGAAGAAGGGAAAGCGGATTCAGTTACTCACAACCCAGGGGAAAGGTAAACAGGGAGGGCAGCAAAGATGGAGGCATGGGTCTCAGAGGAAAGCCAAAGATATTCTACTGTAAGTACCGTGCTAACTTCAAACTAATCTACTCATGTAATAGCATACCTAATTCCTACAGAATGTTGGCTCCCAAACAATATATTAAGATATGCCCTACATCACAATAGAAAAAAATCTCATTTTATGGATATTTTCCTAACTTGCCATGTTTTGGCTGGTAGCCCCTTCCACTACCTTGTCCTTAGTCTTCCCAAAGGTAAGGTAGGAAATGTGTTAGAATAATTGTCTCTGGCTTTTGTAGGGCACATTGTTCCCATTTAACCAAGTGTTATGTTGTATTTACCAGTAATTGGTAGCATGCCCTGTTCCTTTCCAGTGGGGTAATGTATGGATGGATTGATGGAGTTAAAGGACCAAACTGAGAGGTCATCAGTCCCTTAATCGTTTGTGTGTCAAGATGGGAATAGTCCCCACAGATAAAGTACACAACAGACAAATCCCAATGGACTCTTTTGTGTATGAGAATCATGAAAGTCAAGAGATAAAGGCATGTGGAAGAAAGAGAGGGGTAAAGGGGTGAAGGTGGGAGAGTTGCCCCACCCAGAAAACAATTGGAGGCCGCCGGGATACATTATGCGACCACAGAGAGACCCTCTACATCTGACCGATGCTGCTACACCCTCTATCACCACAATAAAACTAGCTAGATAGACAACACAAAACCACAGAAAAGAGAACAATGACTATGACTCTGTCAGCCAACAACAGACGTAAAAGAATACTAAGAATTGGAAAAGTAGGAAGGGCATGAGCCAGGTCAGACCATCAAGCAAGGACAGCCATGGACCCCTCATGTCAGAGCAGGCAATGGGGCACCCCCACCCCCTAAAAAAAATCCCTCAATTGGCTGACGAGGCTAATATGCACTACATCACACTGAGGAGTAAGAAACAATTTCACGGGTAAAATGCAAAACCAAATCAGCTACTTTGGCATTGTCCACTGGCACCAGGAGTTGTGTGTCAGAAAGTTTACAGTTTCACCATATTGTTGTTGTTGTTGTTGGTGTTGTTGTGGTCTTCAGTCCAGAGACTGGCTTGATGCAGCTCTCCATACTCTATCCTTTGCAAGCTTCTTCATCTCCCAGTACCTACTGCAACCTACATCCTTCTGAATCTGTTTAGTGTATTCATCTCTTGGGCTCCATCTACGATTTTTACCCTCCACGCTGCCCTCCAATACTAAACTGGGGATCCCTTGATGCCTCAGAATATGTCCTACCAACCGATCCCTTCTTCTAGTCAAGTTGTGCCACAAATTTCTATTCTCCCCAATTCTATTCAATACCTCCTCATTAGTTAAGTGGTCTACCCATCTAATCTTCAGCATTCTTCTGTAGATCCACATTTCAAAAGCTTCTTTTCTCTTCTAGTCTAAACTATTTATCGTCCATGTTTCACTTCCATACATGGCAACACTCCACACAAATACTTTTCAGAAACTACTTCCTGCATTTAAATCTATACTCAATGTTAACAAATCTCTGTTCTTCAAAAACACTTTCCTTGCCATTGCCAGTCTACATTTTAAATCCTCCTTACTTTGACCATCATCAGTTATTTTGCTCCCCAAACAGCAAAACTCATTTACTACTTTGTGTCTCATTTCCTAATCTAATTCCCTCAGCATCACCCAATTTAATTCGACTACATTCCATTTTCCTCATTTTGCTTTTGTTGATGTTCATCTTATATCCTCCTTTCAAGACACTGTCCATTCAGTTCAACTGCTCTTCCAGGTCCTTTGCTGTTTCTGACAGAATTACAATGTCTACGGTGAACCTCAACATTTTTATTTCTTCTCCATGGATTTTAATTCCCACTCCAACTTTTTCTTTTGTTTCCTTTACTGCTTGCTCAATATACAGATTGAATAAGATCGGGGATATGCTACAACCCTGTCTCACTCCCTTCCCAACCATTGCTTCCCCTTCATGTCCCTCAACTCTTATAACTGCCATCTTGTTTCCGTACAATTTGTAAATAGCCTTTCGTTCCCTGTATTTTACCCCTGCCACCTTCAGATTTTGAAAGAAAGTATTCGTGTCAACATTGTCTAAACAAATGCTAGAAACGTAGATTCGCCTTTCCTTAATCTTCTAAGATAAGTCATAGGGTCAGTATTGCCTCACATGTTCCAACATTTATACGGAATCCAAACTGATCTTCCCCGAGGTCAGCTTCTACCAGTTTTTCCATTTGTCTGTAAAGAATTCATGTTAGTATTTTCCAGTCGTGACTTATTAAACTGATAGTTCAATAATTTTCTCATCTGTCAACACCTGCTTTCTTTGGGATTGGAATTATTATAGTCTTCTTGAAGTCTGAGGGTATTTCACCTGTCTCATACATCTAGCTCACCAGATGGTAGAATTTTGTCAGGGCTGGTTCTTGCAAGGCTATCAGTAGTTCTAATGAAATGTTGTCTACTCCCAGGGCCTTGTTTCAACTTAGATCTTACAGTGCTCTGTCAAACTCTTCATGCAGTATCATATCTCCCATTTCATCTTCATCTACATGCTTTTCCATTACAATAATATTGTCCTCAAGTACATCGCCCTTGTATAGATCCTCTATATACTCCTTCCATCTTTCTGCTTTCCCTTATCTGCTTAGAACTGGGTTTCCATCTGAGCTCTTCATATTCATACAAGCATTTCTCTTTTCTCCAAAGGTCTCTTTAATTTTACTGTAGGCAGTATCTATCTTACCCCTAGTGATATATGCTTCTACATCCTTACATTTGTCCTCTAGCCATCCCTGCTTAGCTATTTTGCATTTCCTGTTAATCCCATTTTTGAGACGTCTGTATTCCTTTTTGCCTGCTTCATTTACTGCATTTTTATATTTTCTCCTTTCATCAATTAAATTCAATATTCCTTCTGTTACCTAAGGATTTCTACTAGCCCTCGTCTTTTTACCTACTTGATCGCCTGCTGCCTTCACTATTTCATCCCTCAAAGCTACCCATTCTTCTTCTACTGTATTTCTTTCCCCCATTCCTGTCAATTGTTCCTTTATGCTTTCCCTGAAACTCTGTACAACTTCTGGTTTAGTCAATTTATCCAGGTCCCATCTCCTTAAATTCCCACCTTTTTGCAGTTTCTTCAGTTTTAATCTACAGTTCATAACCAACAGATTGTGGTCAGAGTCCACATCTGCCCCTGGAAATGTCTCACAATTTAAAACCTGGTTCCTAAATCTCTGTCTTACCATTATATAATCTATCTGAAACGTTCCAATATCTCCAGGCCTCTTCCATGTATACAACCTTTTTTCATGATTTTTGAACCAAGTGTTAGCTATGATGAAGTTATGCTCTGTGCAAAATTCTACCAGGTGCCTTCCTCTTTTCATTCCTTACCCCCATTCCATATTCACCAACTACGTTTCCTTCTCTTCCATTTCCTACTATTGAATTCCAGTCACCCATGACTTAATTTTTCATCTCCCTTCACTTTCTGGAAAATTATGTTTATCTCATCACACATCTCTTCATCATGTGCGGAGCTAGTTGGCATATAAACTTGTACTACTGTGGTGGGCATGAGATTCAAGTCTATATTGGCCACAATAATGTGTTCATTATGCTGTTTATAATAGCTTACCCACATTCCTATTTTTTTATTTATTATTAGACCTACTCATGCGTTACCCCTATTTAATTTTGTATTTATAACCCTGTATTCACCTGACCAGAAGTCTTGTTCCTCCTGCCACCGAACTTTACTGATTCCCACTATATCCAACTTTAACCTATCCATTTCCTTTCTTAAATTTTCTAACCTACCTGCCCAATTAAGGGATCTGACATTCCACGCTCCGATCCGTAGAACGCCAGTTTTCTTTCTCCTGATAACGACGTCCTCCTGCGTAGTTCCTGCCCAGAGATCCGAATGGGGGACTATCTTACCTCCAGAATATTTTACCCAAGAGGACACCATCATCATTTAACCATACAGTTAAGCTGCATGCCCTCGGGAAAAATTACGGCTGTAGTTTCCCCATGCTTTCAGCTGTTCGCAGTACCAGCACAGCAAGACCGTTTTGGTTAGTGTTACAAGGCCACATCAGTCAATCATCCAGACTGTTGCCCCTGCAACTATTGAAAAGGCTGCTGCCCCTCTTCAGGAACCACACGTTTGTCTGGCCTCTCAACAGATACCCCTCCATTGTAGTTGCAGCTACGGTACGGCTATCTGTATCGCTGAGGCACGCAAGCCTCCCCACAAAAGGCAAGATCCATGATTCATGGCGGGAGGAGTTTCACCATAAGGTGGCCAAATTCGGGCAGTCTAATACGAGGGTGACCAAATGAAAATCTTAAATTTGTAATAACAAATCGAAATTTCGCGCCATATCCTGTAAGTTGGTAAGTGTGCTACAAACAGCGTGCAGAATGGCCTGTATGTGGCAGCATAGTGCAGATGCACACATACCGCTGCAGTATCAATATAAATATGGCCGTCCCACTTGCGACTTGCACCTGGGAAGAACAGCATTCTGTTACTCGGTTTTTGCGTAGTGAAGGTGTGAAATCTATTGAAATTCATCAACGAATGAAAGTTCAGTACAATGATGCATGTTTGTCACAGCAGCAAGTCTAAGAATGGAGTAGGAAGTTCGCAAATGGTGTGACTTCAGTGGAAGATGCTCCTCGTCCAAGTCAGGCACAACAAGTTGTGACTCTACAGAACATTGCAGCAGTTGAAGCCATAGTGAAGGAAAACTGCCGAGTGACACTGAATGACACTGCAGCATGTTTACAGATTAGTCATAGATCAGCACACCACATTGTGTATGATGTACTACAGTTTCACAAAGTGTCTGCAAGATGGGTACCACAGCAGCGGACTCCTGAAATGAGAGAACGACATGTTGATGCTAGTGAAGAACTTCTTCGGTGCTTTGAACAAGAAGGTGATGGATTCCTTGAAAGAATTGTTACTGGGGATGAAACCTGGGTTCACCTCCACCAACCGTAAACAAAGAGAGCGAGCAAGGAATGGTGCCATTCCTCATCACCAAAACCAAAGAAGTTTCGAACAGAACAATCAGCACGGAAGGTTATGCTGACTTTCTTTTGGGCTGAAAAAGGTGTCCTTTTGGAGTACTACACGCCTAGAGGGACCACTGTCACCAGTGCATCATCATACACAGATCTCCTAAAAAATCATCTGCGGCCTACAATCAAATCAAAGCAACGTGGGTTGTTGTCAGCAGGTGTCCTTTTGCAGCATGACAATGCAAAGCCCCACACTGCCCAAACAACAGCTGAAACAATCACAGACCTCCATTTTGAGTGTCTTCCTCATTCACCATACTCACTAGAAGTTGCCTCAAGTGATTTCCATATGTTTGGACCACTCAAAGACTCAATGGCAGGAAAGAAGTTGCGTTCTGATGAAGAGGTACGCCATGCGGTGCACGAGTGGTTGCGCAGACTACCAAAAGAATTTTCTTCTAAAGGAATTTATGCACTTTGTAAGTGCTGGTGGACTTGCACTGAGTGAGGGGGAGATTATGTTGAAAAGTGATACAGCTTTGTACCACTTCTGCAAAATAAATAACATTTTAAAAAATATTTGAGATTTTCATTTGACTCACCCTCGTACAATGTGGGCCACCATGAGATAAGCTCCACACCCACACTTGGGTGGATCCTCACGTCGGAGGAGTGGCCGTATGTCAGCCAAGTGTGGCCAATGCGAAGCCATAGACTCCCTGCAAGAATTACGAAGGGAAGATCGCCACATGGTCCCACTCGCCTCACCACCTATTAATCCTAATTTTGTGAGAATCCTCTTCATAGGAAATCTTTCATAAGAGCTAGCCAAACTATTTAAAAAACAGGGTGCAGACAATATTTTTGGTTTGGCCAATGATCCACGGAACCATTATATCCACAATGAAGAGCTATACAGAGATAAATTTGCTGGCTCAGGCATGTATAAGATCAATTGCAGTGAATATGATGCTTCATATATAGGACAAACAAGTAGAATATTTAAGACTAGATTTTGTGAGTATTTACTGAACAGAAAAGGGTACCTAAAAGCTAGTGGCCATCAGTCACTGATGCTAAGCAATTTAAAAGTTCTCCATTCTGCCAAAAAGGGAAAAAAGCTGAATTTCTTAGAAGAGATGGAAATTTGTTATACATTGATATGAACATAGTGGTACTCTTCTTAATGATCAGTTGGTTAGCAAGAATCAGACATTTTAAGATTTAATGATACCTGCCATAAGGTCTCCTCACCGGCTTAGCACTATTCTTCCAACAATTTGTTTTATCATCGTGTTCTTGTTTTCTAACCCAACACCTATTCAGTGTGTACCATCGGTTCTTGACCTTCTCTTTTTCATCTTTTGTATGGTGTATAGTGTGCTTTAACCCCATGACTAACATTTGGGAACTTAAATGTGTAGGTTTTTATTGCCTTATATGAACATTCACTGTAATTGTGGTATTTGAGCTTGCATTTAATAGTGCAGTGTCGTAGCATTCTGCACCTCACACAGACATGTAATTTTTTAAACATTTTAATGATCTGTATAAGTTTTATTGCAATTTTATTGGTTTATTTATTTAATTGTTCATGAATACTGCTTTTGTATGCTTCATCCATGTCATTCTTGCTGGCTAACTTTTAATATTACTGTCATTTACCGCAATACTATTACCTAGTACGTACACTAAGCAACATAGTATTGTACATGATTTGCATGGCCCATATTTCCTGTTCAATAATTTTAATTTCCATTTCATTTTAACCTTAATTTTAATTCAATTTATTCCTTATAGTTAAGTAAAGGTTTATCAGTCCCACATTAGCCTTTTCCATAACTTAAGTTACTAACAACATCTATTGTCCTTTCATTGTACTTTTTTTTTTTGTGGTTTTAGGGCGCACAACGTCAACAGTCATTAGCGCCCAGACTACTTTAGGAATGCACCGCGAGTCACAAGTTTAAAACAGCAACGAAACGGAAAACACGATGAAAGACATACTGACAGGCATAGGATTAAAAAAGAAAACAGCATAATCAAATGTCCTTTGAGAGGGTTGTCAAATTGATAAAATGAAGAACGCGAGCAGCTGCTCGTGGGTCATCCGCTAAAATGGCTTCTACAGTACATGGCAGGCCAAGATCGAGACACAGGGTGTTAAAATCCGGACACGACGTTAAAATGTGGCGGACCGTCAGCAATTGCCCACATGGGCAGAATGGCGCCGGCGCAGCCGTCAGCAGATGGCGATGGCTGAACCGGCAGTGGCCAATTCGCAACCGGGCCAAAACTACCTCCTCCCGCCGAGAAGGGCGTGAGGAGGACGTCCAAGCCATGGGAAGAGCTTTCAAGGCCCGAAGCTTGTTGTCTGGAAGTGCAGCCCAATCGGCATGCCACAGCGATACAATGCGCCGACAAATTACCCTGCTACAATCTGACGAAGGGACACAACAAGAAGCTGTCCGAGGCTGGAGGACCGCAGCCTTGGCCGCGGCATCTGCAGCTTCGTTCCCAGGGATACCGACATGGCCAGGAACCCACATAAAGCTAACCGGAGAACCGACGTCCACCAGCTGCTGAAGAGAGCGTTGGATCCGGTGCACGAAAGGGTGAACCGGGTACAGATCACCGAGGCTCTGGATAGCGCTCAGGGAATCGGAGCAGATGACATATGCAGAATGTCGGTGGCGGCAGATGTAAATGACAGCCTGGTAGAGGGCAAAGAGCTCAGCTGTGAAGACCGAACAATGGCCGTCATTGGTCTTAGAGCCATCTGTATAAATGAAGGTCATATTAATGAACTTCGAACGAAGTTCGACAAAACGGGAGTGGTAGACTGAACCGGGGGTAACCTCCTTTGGGAGCGAGCAGAAGTCAAGGTGGACGCGAACCTGAGCCTGGAGCCAAGGTGGCGTGTGGCTCTTGCCCACTCGAAAGGTGGCAGGGAGTGAAAAATTAAGGTGTTTAAGGAGGCGACGAAAGCGAACTCCGGGGGGTAGCAGGGCGGAGACATACAACCCGTATTGACTGTCGAGAGAGTCATCAAAAAAGGAACGATAAGACGGGTGGTCGGGCATTGCCAGTAGCCGACAGGCATACCGACAAAGCAGTATATCGTGCCGGTAGGTGAGTGGCAACTCACCAGCGTCAGCATGAAGACTCTCGACGGGACTAGTATAAAACGCTCCGATCGCAAGTTGTAAACCCCGATGTTGTATGGAGTTGAGGCGGCGTAAGATGGATGGCCGTGCAGAGGAGTATACGAAGTTCCCATAATCCAGCTTGGAGCGGACGATCGACCGATATAGGCGAAGTAGGACGGTTCGATCCGCTCCCCACGACATACCACTGAGAACACGGAGGACATTGAGAGAACGGGTACAACGGGCAGCCAAATAAGACACATGTGGAGACCAACTAAGTTTCCTGTCAAATGTAAGACCTAAAAATTTTGCTGTCTCCACGAATGGGAGAGCAACGGGACCGAGTCGTAAGGACGGTGGGAGAAACTCTTTGTAGCGCCAGAAGTTAATACAGACCGTCTTCTCGGCAGAAATACGGAAGCCATTGGCGACACTCCAGGAGTAAAGACGGTCAAGAGAACGCTGAAGACAGCGCTCCAGGAAACACGTACGCTGCGCGCTGCAATAGATGGTAAAATCGTCCACGAAAAGGGAGCCTCATACATCAGCTGGGAGGCAATCCATTATTGGATTGATCGCTATGGCGAAGAGAGCGACGCTCAAAACTGAGCCCTGTGGCACCCCATTCTCCTGGCGAAAGGTGTCTGACAGGACAGAACCCACACGTACCCTGAACTGTCGATCCATTAAAAAGGAACGAATAAAAAGAGGGAGGCGACCGCGAAGGCCCCATGTATGCATGGTGCGGAGAATGCCCGCCCTCCAACAGGTGTCGTAAGCCTTCTCCAAATCAAAGAACACAGCCGCGGTCGGGCGCTTCCGCAAGAAGTTATTCATAATGAAGGTCGACAAGGTAACCAGATGGTCAACAGCAGACCGGCGCCTACGAAATCCACATTGTACATTGGTAAGGAGGCATCGAGACTCGAGCAGCCAAACCAATCGAGAGTTAACCATTCGCTCCATCACTTTACAGACACAGCTGGTAAGCGAGATGGGTCGATAACTGGAAGGCAAGTGCTTGTCCTTCCCCGGCTTAGGAATCGGGACAACAATAGACTCGCGCCAGCATGCGGGAACATGTCCCTCAATCCAGATGCGATTGTAAGTACGAAGAAGAAAACCTTTACCCGCAGGAGAAAGGTTCTTCAGCATCTGAATATGAATAGAATCAGGCCCTGGAGCGGAGGACCGTGATCGGCCAAGTGCGTTTTCGAGTTCCCGCATGGTGAATGGGGCATTATAATTTTCACGATTCGAGGAGCGGAAGTTAGGTGGCCTAGCCTCCTCTGCCTGTTTGCGGGGGAGGAAGGCAGGGTGGTAATGAGCGGAGCTCGAAACCTCTGCGAAAAAGCGGCCGAAGGCATTGGAGACAGCCTCAGGGGCCACAAGGACGTCATTCGCGACCGTCAAGCCAGAAACTGGTGAGTGGACCTTAGTGCCAGATAGCCGGCGCAGGCTACCCCAGACAACAGAAGAAGGAGTAGAACTGTTGAAGGTGCTTGTGAAAGCAGCCCAGCTGGCTTTCTTGCTTTCTTTAATAATACGACTACACTGTGCACGTAATCGTTTATAATTGATACAATTCGCCACTGTAGGGTGGCGTTTAAAGGTGCGTAAAGCACGTCGACGAGCACGTAAAGCGTCTCTACATGCTGCGGTCCACCAGGGGACCGGTACGCGACGTGGAGAAGAAGTAGGGTGAGGGATGGAATATTCAGCAGCAGTGAGAATGACTTCCGTGAGGTGTGCGACCTGACTATCGCAGCTTGGGAATGTTTGATCCTGAAAGGTCGCCCTGGAAGAGAAGAGCCCCCAGTCTGCTTTGGAGATGTTCCAACTAGATGAGCACGGAGAGGGGGTATGCTGCAGGAGATGGATAACACACGGGAAGTGGTCGCTCGAATATGTATCAGAAAGTGCATACCACTCGAACCGGCGTGCAGGTTGGGGAGTACATATAGAGAGATCTAAATGGGAATAGGTGTGAGATGTGTCCGAAAGAAAAGTAGGGGCGCCAGTATTGAGGCAGACAAGACTGAGCTGGTTGAAAAGGTCTGCTAACAGGGAGCCCCTTGGGCAGGATGCTGGAGAGCCCCAAAGGGGATGGTGGGCATTGAAGTCTCCAGTTAACAAAAATGGTGCAGGTAGCTGAGCAATAAGTTGCATCATGTCTGCCCTGGTAACGGCAGACGACGATAGAGTGTAAACGGTACAAATGTAAAATGTAAAAGTGGGGAGAGTAATGCGGATGGCAACTGCCTGCAGGCCGGTGTGCAACGTGATAGGATCGTAGTAAATATCATCCCGGACCAGCAACATAACCCCTCCATGAGCTGGGATCCCTACCACAGGGGGTAGGTCAAAACGCACAGAGGTGTAGTGTGCCAAGGCAATTTGATCACATGGGCGTAGCTTTGTTTCCTGGAGGGCTACGACGAGCGGATGGTGCAAGCGGAGCAGCAACTTCAAGTCCTCTCGGTTGGAGCGAATGCTGCGAATATTCCAGTGAATAAGTGCCATCGTAAGGGGGGGGGGAAAAAAAAAAAAAAAAAAAAAAAAAAAAAAAAAAAAAAAAGGGAAGATGAAAGAAGGGGTCACCTCGAAGGCCACTAAGGGCCTGGCTTCGAGCGAGCACTGCCGCCGCTATCAGTAGGCGGACAGTCAGCGTCCATTGGGTCTATAGGTTCATCGGCCATCTTGGGAAGATGACCGGGAGGGGGAGCTTCCTCCGCCGGTGAACGGCCAGATGTTCGGCTACCAGCGGTGCGGCCAGGCGAAACGGATGACGGCCTGGGGCGGCAACCGCCGGGTGGCGCAGGAGAAGAAATGCGCCGTGGCGGAGAAGGAGAACTGTGCTTCCTATTAGCCTTCTTGGAAGGTCGTTTGGTGGAAGTACCGGTCGAAGGCTGGGAGGTCGAGGTACGTAGGAAGTCTGCACGGGACGGTTCCTTCTTGAAGGCCCGTGCATCTGACTTCTGGGTCTTCGTCTTAGCAGAAGCTGATGAAGGGGCTGGTGTCTGTGGGGTGATGGGAGGAAGAGGAGACGTCGACCGCGCGATCTTAGCACTGGCCGAACGGACGACCGTGGTGCTGAAGGTCAGATCGCATGTCTGGGTTGCCACCTCCCTGGTAGTCCGAGGAGAGGCGAGGACAGTACTGTATTTCCCCGCTGGGAGCAGCGTGGGCTTCCTACTAGCCAATAGCTTGCGAGCAGCCGAGGTGGACACTTTCTCTTTTACCCGAATTTCTTGGATACAGCGTTCTTCCTTATAGACAGGACAGTCGCGGGAGGATGCGGCATGGTCACCCTGACAGTTCACACAATGTGGAGACGGAGGTGGACAGTCACCCTCATGGGCATACCTGCCACAAGTGACACATTTAGCCGCATTGGAACAAGACTGGCGAGTGTGATTGAAACGCTGACACTGGTAGCAGCGCGTAGGTGTCGGGACATAGGGGGCGAACAGAAATAACCTCGTAGCCCGCTTTGATGCGCGATGGCAGCTGAACACTATCGAAGGTCAAGAAAAGTGTCCGGGTCGGTACAAGGTCATTGTTGACCTTTTTCATGACCCTATGGACAGCCGTCACGCCCTGCTCAGCGAGGAAAGATTGAATCTCCTCGTCAGTCAAGCCGTCGAGGGATCTAGTATAGACCACACCACGAGACGAATTCAAAGTTCGGTGAGCCTCCACCCGGACAGGGAATGTGTACAGGAGTGTGGCCCGAAGCAGTTTTTGTGCCTGAAAGGCGCTCTCAGTTTCGAGTAATAAGGTACCGTTATGCAACCTGGTACAAGATTTGACAGATCCGGCTATGGCATCGACGCCCTTCTGGATAACGAAAGGGTTGAGAGAGGAAAAATCCTTTCCGTCCTCAGATCGAGAAACGACGAGGAACTGTGGGGCAGGCGGTAGTACTTTTGTCACTGGTAGCTGGTCACGTTTCCGTTTTTGGGCAGAAGTCGAGAGAGATGGAGTGAAATCCATTGCGGAGGAATCCCCCATGATTGCCAGCGTCTCCGATGGCGCGCTCCTTCCTTGTGGGGACCCTCTCAGAGGGCACTCCCGCCTTAGGTGAATGTTTACACCTCAGGTCACACCTCCCGAGAAACAGACGGAGGGACCAATCGGCATGGTCAGAAGGTATCAGCTCAGGCAATCACCCCTCCCCGGGCCTGGCCTTTACCAGGGGGTACGCGCGTGCCTTACATGTCTACCCAGGGCGGGGAATTACGCGTTACCCCGTCACCGGCTACGCATGCGAACGCGTGGGTCGGCCTTCAGGCGCGCACAGGGAGGAAGGAAGAAGAGGAAAAAGGAGAGAGAGAGAGAGAGAGAGAGAGAGAGAGAGAGAGAGAGAGAGAGAGAGGGAGGGAGAGAGGGAGAGAGGGAGAGAGAGAGAGAGAGAGGACAGTGTCTCAAACGCCGAGGCGGAGACCAGAGAAGGCAAGGAGAAGAAGGCAATGAGAAGGCAAGGAGAAGGAGGCAATGAGAAGGCAAGGAGATTATGCAGGGGAAAGAGTAAGGAAGACAGTGAGGTGGAGAAGAGCAAAGAAAGGAACCAACCAAAGGAAGGAAGAAACGAGAAGTGAAAAAGCAAAATGACCGCAAATAGAGGTCGTGGAACCGTCCGTCTCCGGACGCAGGCGCTAACTGCCCCCTTGAGGGGGAGGGACTCCTTTTAGTCGCCTCTTACGACAGGCAGGAATACCTCGGGCCTATTCTTACCCCGGACCCGCAGGGGGTATTTTCATTGTATTAGTGCAGTTATATGTGGCCATCCTTCAATTAGTAATTCTAGTGCCACTGCTGGTTACACTGCTCAGCTGTTTGGCATCCAGACCCTGTGACTCTGCTCTGTGCTCTATTTCTTGCTACAACAGGTCAAAGGTATTTGTATTTCTTTACTGGTTTCCTTTATTAATTTTTCAGACCTTGTTTCCACCAGCTCCTTTTAGTTATTCTGATGACTGGATTTTCATCCAGACGGTTGTGTGCATATGTGGCTGACATGGAGCTTTAGCAGCCGTTGCAATGAACTTCATTTGACAGTTTTACATGAGTGTTGTTTGCAGTTTTAATTAAATCTTTGGTGTAACTTAGAACCATGCCTTATATTGTTTATAGGATAGTTATTTAATCAGCCTCCTTTTGCACTTTAGGCAATCAGATGATGCCTAAGCATGATGAAACACGTTATTTTTAAATAAAAAGAAGTTTTCATTCATTTTTCACATTACCTTACAGTACTTTGAAACAAAATACAGTACAGTTCTTGCAGTGTTTGAGCAGCACACTGTTTACTATGCCTGTGTTTTAATGTGAGATTATAACTTACCAGTGACTGCTCTCAAGTTATTGGGAAATTTTCAGTAGCAGTAAAAAGTGGGAGAAATAGGCTGCACATAATACGCTAAGCGAATAATCTGTCCACAGATAGTTCAGAGTTTATTGTACATTAATTTATTAATATCATGGCATGATTACAGAATTAATTTATTAAAGCATGTGTATTATCGTTTCTTGAGAGTGTATGCCCTTAGATAGACTGATGGCTGGAACTGCATTTAGAAGCAAATGCCTTCATCTTTCTTCTAATCATTTTCTTTGTTATACAGTATACAAAAACCTCTGTCACATTTTCTTACAGTGAAGAGAGGTATACAAGGGCACTGGTACATTAAGTACAACCATACAATCTTTTTTTAATTCATAGTGAGACTAAGAAGAGGACAATTAATACCCACAATAAAAGTGGAAGGTTTATTTTTACCTGTTGAATACTGTTAATGTCAGCATCTGTGTATTTATTATGACCCTCACTACCGAGCAATGCTTAACTCAACAGTGCTCATGCTGATGAAGTTTAAGAAGTAGACAGTCATCACTACTGATAGAGCCCATCACACTCTGCAGACCTCAATAAATTAGAAAGGAAATGGTGTTTGACAATGCCTCGTGATATGCAGTTCAATCCTTTATGTCTTCATATTATTGTTATGATCATCTTATGCTTAGTTTTACTGATTACCAACATTAACAAGTTCAATATAGCCTCGATTAACAAGGGAATAGTCCACTAAGACATGTCGAAACCTACTGAAAAATTTTACACAGTAAGAAGACAACAAAAGAAATGCACTGTCAAAATTTTAACTGCTAAGAGGCACTGAATATATATATATATATATATATATATATATATATATATATATATATATATATATATATATATATATATATATATATATATATAAATAATAGAAAGAAACATTCCACATGGGAAAAATATAGTAAAAAAAGAGTCACAGCATCATTTTTTAAAAAAAATTTTAAAAAATTGCCAAATTCGTAGCGCACCAGGTGGCGGTAGCAATGTACACCCCTACTGGCGCTGTAGCAACTGCACATGCGCAACTATGCACACACACACAGCTGAGGTCAGCCGTACATTTGTAAACAGGAAACATGACACAATCCTATTGTAATTTGTAAAGGACGTTTCAGGTTACCGTTCACTGGTAGTTTCTCTGACATTACAGTACACAGTTACTATTCTCTCGAATTAGCCACTCAAGTAACATCTATTACAAATTATCAGTTGCTTTTTGCAGTATTGGTAAGTACTGACAATACAGATGAAGCTGAATTAATATTTATTGTGCTTTCATAAGGCATGCCTGCTAATAGTACTTTTTTCTTCTTCCAGTTTCACAGTAATGTGGAATCCAATTAACGTTCTCAATTTAGGAATGATGAAATATGAAGAATGGGGTTTCCAGCCAAAATCACCTACTTCTCCTGAGGGCGTACATAAGTGTTTGTTAGTTGGTTTCCTTGACATTCATTCAAATGATATCAACATTTCATTTGAAATTATGAATATGTTAGAAGAAATAGGAAATAACTGTGATGATTCCATGAATTGTGGTTCAGATGACATCAGTTGTGCCAGTAACAGTTCTGAAGAAGAATACCTTCTAAGCCTAAAAAAACACGTACTGCAACAGCTTTCAGCAACAAAGAAAAGGCAGTGAAATATTGGTTAAATGAAGGAGGGAAAAAATGCTTGAAGTTACGCACTGTGCAAACGTGTTTTCATTTCGTAAAATTGGAGTGTGAACTATACAAATGGAAGAATGAATTACATGAAGTAAGAAATATGTGCCAAATGGAAACCCAAAACCATCTGAATGAAAAACTGTTCCAAAGATTTAGAACTGCTTGTGACAGGCTATGCACTATTACCGATGGAGATCTATGACACTGGGCCCTCCTAATTGCATCTGACATGAACATTGCTAATTTCCAGGCTTCGTCGACCTGGCTATGCAGGTTCAAAAAAATCATACAGAATAGGAAGTCACAAAATTACCAAGTTTTTGACATGAAAACATGTCGAGCAGCTGCCAGTGATAAGACAATGCTACAGAGAAATTCATAACTGACGTAAAGACGAAACATGCTGTTATCCCCACAACTGCTGTTTATAATGCTGATCAATCAGATTTCATTAAACAACTGCACGCACACCAGTTTATCATTTCAGGATGAAAAAAAGGCAGAATCAATTGCTGCAATGCCACATTCATGTACAATAATTCCAGTGATAAGTATGAGTGGTTTACCATTTCCAGGCAAATTAGGACACCATAAGGCAAATTAGGACCAAAAACAAAAAATGGACTGTTTACAAAATTGTTGAGCCTTTCGTGGCCACTTGTTGTGGACTGTTTAGTTGCAAAAAATCTTGTAATCAACTTATGAAAATCTGGAAAAATGGAAAAGAATAATTTTCAACATTTCATTCAAAATGTATTCCTACCAATCCCATGCCTGTCTAAATAAAACTAGTGGTTACTACAAAATGCCTGACTGCATCAATTTTCCTTTGTCCAGTGTGCCCAGTGCAAGAAAAATGTTTGTTTTTGTCGTTCAATAGATACTTCACATTTTTGTGATGACTACAAAAAAAACAAAGAACTGTTTCACTGATAGTCAAATGTACAACATCCAAACATAATTATAAGGAATGACCTACAGGAATTGTTATAAAACTAGAACCACCTGACATTTCATTTCAACAAATTAAAAGGCCTCATTGATGGAAGTCGCCTGTGACATCAAACATTGTCACGATTTTATTTTCTCTGCTAGCCACTTTTATCAGAATTACACGTCTCAGAACTGAACTGTCAATATGAAGTTATTCAAAAAAATGTTTGTGTAGTTTAATCCAAGTTTTCGCCAGAGCAAACAAGCACGATCAAAAGAGAATTCTGTCTGGTATACGGTGGGCATTTTGCAGGTCTTTCAACTGGATGCCATTGTAGCTACTTACGTGTCCCTTTAGGGTTATAAACACAAAGTCAAATAGGGGTAATGCAGGAGTAGGTTTAATAATGAATAGGAAAATAGGAACGCGGGTAAGCTACTACAAACAGCTTAGTGAACGCATTATTGTGGCCAAGATAGATACGAAGCCCACACCTACTACAGTAGTACAAGTTTATATGCCAACTAGCTCTGCAGATGACGAAGAAATTGAAGAAATGTATGATGAAATAAAAGAAATTATTCAGATAATGAAGGGAGACGAAAATTTAATAGTTATGGGTGACTGGAATTCGAGTGTAGGAAAAGGGAGAGAAGGAAACGTAGTAGGTGAATATGGATTGGGGCTAAGAAATGAAAGAGGAAGCCGCCTGGTAGAATTTTGCACAGAGCACAATTTAATCATAGCTAACACTTGGTTTAAGAATCATGATAGAAGGTTGTATACATGGAAGAACCCTGGAGATACTAAAAGGTATCAGATTGATTATATAATGGTAAGACAGAGATTTAGGAACCAGGTTTTAAATTGTAAGACATTTCCAGGGGCAGATGTGGACTCTGACCACAATCTATTGGTTATGAACTGTAGATTAAAACTGAAGAAACTGCAAAAAGGTGGGAATTTAAGGAGATGGGACCTGGATAAACTGAAAGAACCAGAGGTTGTACAGTGTTTCAGGGAGAGCATAAGGGAACAATTGACAGGAATGGGGGAAAGAAATACAGTAGAAGAAGAATGGGTAGCTCTGAGGGATGAAGTAGTGAAGGCAGCAGAGGATCAAGTAGGTAAAAAGACGAGGGCTAGTAGAAATCCTTGGGTAACAGAAGAAATATTGAATTTAATTGATGAAAGGAGAAAATATAGAAATGCAGTAAATGAAGCAGGCAAAAAGGAATACAAACGTCTCAAAAATGAGATCGACAGGAAGTGCAAAATGGCTAAGCAGGGATGGCTAGAGGACAAATGTAAGGATGTAGAGGCTTATCTTACTAGGGGTAAGATAGATACTGCCTACAGGAAAATTAAAGAGACCTTTGGATATAAGAGAACCACTTGTATGAACATCAAGAGCTCAGATGGAAACCCAGTTCTAAGTAAAGAAGAGAAAGCAGAAAGGTGGAAGGAGTACATAGAGGGTCTATACAAGGGCGATGTACTTGAGGACAATATTATGGAAATGGAAGAGGATGTAGATGAAGATGAAATGGGAGATACGATACTGCGTGAAGAGTTTGACAGAGCACTGAAAGACCTGAGTCGAACAAGGCCCCCGGAGTAGACAACATTCCATCGGAACTACTGACGGCCTTGGGAGAGCCAGTCCTGACAAAACTCTACCATCTGGTGAGCAAGATGTATGAAACAGGCGAAATACCCTCAGACTTCAAGAAGAATATAATAATTCCAATCCCAAAGAAAGCAGGTGTTGACAGATGTGAGAATTACCGAACAATCAGTTTAATAAGCCACAGCTGCAAAATACTAACACGAATTCTTTACAGACGAATGGAAAAACTAGTAGAAGCCGACCTCGGGGAAGATCAGTTTGGATTCCGTAGAAATACTGGGACACGTGAGGCAATACTGACCTTACGACTTATCTTAGAAGAAAGATTAAGGAAAGGCAAACCTACGTTTCTAGCATTTGTAGACTTAGAGAAAGCTTTTGACAATGTTGACTGGAATACTCTCTTTCAAATTCTAAAGGTGGCAGGGGTAAAATACAGGGAGCGAAAGGCTATTTACAATTTGTACAGAAACCAGATGGCAGTTATAAGAGTCGAGGGACATGAAAGGGAAGCAGTGGTTGGGAAGGGAGTAAGACAGGGTTGTAGCCTCTCCCCGATGTTATTCAATCTGTATATTGAGCAAGCAGTAAAGGAAACAAAAGAAAAATTCGGAGTAGGTATTAAAATCCATGGAGAAGAAATAAAAACTTTGAGGTTCGCCGATGACATTGTAATTCTGTCAGAGACAGCAAAGGACTTGGAAGAGCAGTTGAATGGAATGGATGGTGTCTTGAAGGGAGGATATAAGATGAACATCAACAAAAGCAAAACGAGGATAATGGAATGTAGTCGAATTAAGTCGGGTGATGTTGAGGGTATTAGATTAGGAAATGAGACACTTAAAGTAGTAAAGGAGTTTTGCTATTTGGGGAGCAAAATAACTGATGATGGTCGAAGTAGAGAGGATATAAAATGTAGACTGGCAATGGCAAGGAAAGCGTTTCTGAAGAAGAAAAATTTGTTAACATCGAGTATAGATTTAAGTGTCAGGAAGTCTTTTCTGAAAGTATTTGTATGGAGTGAAACATGGATGATAAATAGTTTGGACAAGAAGAGAATAGAAGCTTTCGAAATGTGGTGCTACAGAAGAATGCTGAAGATTAGATGGGTAGATCACATAACTAATGAGGAGGTACTGAACAGGATTGGGGAGAAGAGGAGTTTGTGGCACAACTTGACCAGAAGAAGGGATCGGTTGGTAGGACATGTTCTGAGGCATCAAGGGATCACCAATTTAGTATTGGAGGGCAGCGTGGAGGGTAAAAATCGTAGGGGGAGACCAAGAGATGCATACACTAAGCAGATTCAGAAGGATGTAGGTTGCAGTAGGTACTGGGAGATGAAGAAGCTTGCGCAGGATAGAGTAGCATGGAGAGCTGCATCAAACCAGTCTCAGGACTGAAGACCACCACAACAACAACAACAACAACAACAACGTGTCCCTACCCTGCCCTAGTTACCTAACTGGAAAATGGAGACCTGCAGTTTAACGTGGGATCCGAACCACATGTCATTCATGGTCATTTCAACATACGTGAGAAGTGAATGCTCAGTTAAGAATCATAGTGAAAAGTTGTGATCTAAATGGGATTTGACCCTGCGCTCTCGGATCACGAAGCACACTTTGCAACTAGATGATTTTTGTTTTAGGGGAAAAAAAAAGACCTTTAGACCTTACACGAATAGTGGAAAAGCTAGCTGTGTCATCTCTTAAGATAATGTTTGATGCTGGTGATCAGTGTTCTGTTTATAAATTTCCCCTCAATGGTAATGAGAAGCCAGGGAAATATGGAAGGCAAAATACATGGAAAATTTTGGACCAGTGGTAAGGAGAGGTGGAGATTCAATTCCATGTAAAGTGCATGACCTCCACACATGTCAAGCTTCGATACAAACTGAGACACTTAAATTCTACCTTCCCTGCACCATTTTGCATACTCCGTCAAGAACAGTGCGCTCACCAAGCCAAATAATCCTCACTGAATAGCAAAGTTTTGCATTGTCTCTCTAACAAGACAGAGTTGTATGCTGAATATTAGCCCCAAAAACTAAAAACTAATAACACAGTGTTCATAAGCAATGTTTGCTACCTAGTGTTCTCTTCCGTTCCCTTTAGTATAAATGATTCTACCTATACACGCAAATGGTAGTGAATTTTCTGCAGATGCTCATTTACACATGATCGTTTCCATCCGCTCCATTGTAAACCAGGCTTTAGGTGCTTAAAATTCATGTCTGTGAAGTCCGGATAATTCTGCTACGTGGTGTTGCGCAAGTGATTTGCCGAGTCATGCATTTGTGGGCAGGGCTGTACAAACCGCTATTATAAGCTGTTCTTCACGCAGCAAAATGTGTAACTCCAACATTTTTTTTTTTACAAAATACATGGCAGTGCCTCCTTGCAGCTAAAATTTGGCAGTGCATTTCTTTCATTGTCTTCTTCCTGTGTAAAAAATGTCTTGTAAGATTCTCATAAATTATTACATCAGATCACATAACTGAAAATTATGAACCTCAGTATGAAATAACTGAAAAAGGTCTAGGGCTTTCTGACCATCTCTGCCAATTTATTTATCTTAATATACATACAGAAAAATCTTACAAGAGGCCGGTTTACAGAAAAGTTTTTTCCAAGTCAAAAAGTGTGACTTAAAGCAACTGTATCACCAGATAGGGGAAAAAGCGTATGCTGAAGGAAATGTGGTGGCTAAGTACTGTAAGTTTTCATCAGTGTTTAAACTGAAATTTGAGGCAACATTCCCAAAAGTATTATATTATGTTGGAGGTATCCAAATAATAAGTGGATACACTACGGGTATTATAAACTGCTCTTGAACCCTTAAAAAGGTAACTGGAAAGGAGAAGTTGGAGAGAAATAAACCCCAAGTAGGAGACAGAGGAGTTCTAATCCATAACCCAAGCAAACTGGCCAATTTCATAAAAGTATATTTCCATCAGCTTTGCCTTAAGGGGGGTAGGATGTCAAACGGGCCGACTTAGAGCAGGAGGGGCACCACAGGACATTTTAATTTGCACTGTCTATACTTTTACAAATAAATTCATAAAACTTTGTCAGCATGACCAGAAAGGATTCAGAATTCACACTCATAGCAGTGAAAGTTCGAAAACATAACGGAGTAATTTTTTTTACACGTGAAATTTCATCATTTTTTTTCACTTACTACTTACTAATGGCAGCATTTGTTGCTATAGGTACACTTTTCTTCGTAAGTAAGAGAGATTCTTTGATGAATTTTGCACAGCATATATACCATACTTAAAGGTATACGGAACTCTAGAATTTTCCAAATCTATTAAAAACTGTGGTAAAAATTGAGGTAATTAACTATAATATTTGTGTTTTTCCTAAACATGAAGTTTAAAATATAACAGCTCGTTCGTTTTTTCATAAATTAAACAAATTCTACAGTTTCATACACCTGTAAGAATGGTATGTATGCCGTGCAAAATTCATCGAAGAATCTCTCTAACTTGTGAAGAAAAGTGTACCTATAGCAACAAATGCAGCCATTAGTAAGTGAAAAAAATAATGAAATTTCACATGTAAAAAAGAAAATTATTTTGTTATGTTTTTGAACTTCCACTGCAATGAATGTGAATCCTGCATCCTTCCTGGTCATGCTGACAAAGTTTTATGAACTTATTTGTAAAAGTATAGACACTGGAAATTAAAATGTATGCCTCTCCTGCTCCAAGTCAGCCCATTTGATGTCCTACCCCCTTAAGCTACAGCAAAACTTTTCATAATTATACATATCATATGCCACAAGCTACATAACTGACTCAATGGTATTGTTACCCACAAAAGAGCAGAGTGTCAGAAAGGTAGTGTGCAGATTAAAAAATAAAAAATATTCAGACTACATGAAGTTTCAGTGTGTCTGCTCAATGAATGCACAGTTAGCCTAAAGAGGTCCCTAGCACACATTAAAAACAAATTCTTCAGTTCAGACATCTTTCCTGAGAGTTTAAAGCAAGCTAGATTTTTATTGGTACCAAAATGGGTGACCCTGAAAATAGAAAACTACAGACCAGCATCACTATTATCTTCATTTTGAAAGATAATTGAAACAGCTATAAAAGACAGACTATCTTAATAAATATAATTTGCTAGTGAAATCACAATCAAGATTCAGATGGGGCTGTAGCACAGAAGCATCAACAGCATAATTTACTAGAGTCATAATGGAGGCCTTGGATAGAAGCAATTGTGTAACAGTACTTTTTCTTTTCTTTTTTAATTTGTCCCAGGCATTCGACACAGCAGATCACAAAATACTTGGCCACAAAGTAGGAAACATTAATCATATGCCAAACAGGTCATCAATGAAGTTCCACAGGGGTGTATATTGCCCTCAGTTTTATTTTTGGTCTGTATTAATGTATACCCAGAAAGAGTCATGCAGGGAGACAAATTTCCATTTGTTGATGACAGCAACATAGAAATCACAGTTAAGATTCCAGAATTACTGCTGTGCAAAGCTGATGACACGATAAAAGGTGGTCATTGAATAACATCACACTTACCATACAGAAGACAAACAGAATAAATTTCTATACAAACAAAAATAATAACAATAGTAAATAAAATCAAACTGGCGACCTAGTAAGCTGTGTAAATAACACAAAAATTTCAGGGATTGCTACAGATAGCCAACTGAAGTGGAGAGAACATACAATAAGAATAGCAAAAAGAATTCCATCTGTATGCTATGCTTTAACACTACCAGTATCAGTGTGTAATTGTAATTGTCTCTAAGTAACTTATTATGCGTATGTTCACTTAATTGCTAGGTAAGGTATAATTTTCTGGGGCACAAACAGACAAAACTTTGAAAGTTTTTTCTAATGACAAAAGCTTGGTCTCAGAATAATAATGAAAAAGAACAAACAAGCTCACTGCCTGGAATTATTAGTAGAGCTTGGAATCTTGACTGTCCCCAGTGATTATATTTTCAAATACTAATGCATATCAGTAACAACCATAAGTCAATGTGCCACAGGCAGCTCTATACACAAACACAAGAAACAGTGAATGCCTGCACCTAAAAAGAAAACACAAAATGATATTCAATATCAGAGCTTAAAACTATATAATAAATCACCTAAAGATATCAAAAGAAGCATCAGAATTGGACAGCTTCAAAAAATTGTTAAAGTATCTCCTCAAAAAAAGTTACTATCCACATAAAGATTCTTTAAATGAAATGTAAAATAATAGGTAGTAATTAACACCAGTAGGCCTACTAACAATTTTCTTTACTTAAATGGGAAGTTCTATATTAATATAAGCAGTATACTGTGTTACATATTTTTATTCCTTTGATTTCTCTACCTAGTTAATATCATTTATTGCACTAGTTATTATATATACTTGTTTGCTTATCTATGTAGCTAAATATACATTAATCAGCCTAAACACAATGAGCACTGCCCATCGCGACACTGCGTGCCGCCTGGTGGCATTAGAGGCAAGTGACGCAATAACAAAAGTATGTAAGTGGAGCAGACACAGACAGGGGATCATCCTAGCAAATGGGGAAATCGATTGAAAAGTGACTTTGACAAAGGGCAGATTATTACAACAAGCATTCAAAAAGAAATGAGCCAGAGGCATAATTACAGAAACCAGTACCTGCATGTTAGAGTATTGACCCTGGCTGTTGAGACACTTGTCCCACTGTGACACAAGGCGGTGAATGGCTGTCTCATAAAATTCCTGGGGCTGCGATGTTAACTAGTTCTGCATGTACAGCTGAACGTCGTCGTCCAAGGTGGATCGTTTGCTCCTCAGAGCCTATTTAAGTGGACCAAACATGGCGTAATCACAGAGAGAGAGGTTCGGACTGTATGGAGGGTGGCTGAGAGGCACCCATTTGAATTTCTGCACGAGTGCCACAACTGGGTTGGCCGTATGAGGCTTTGCATTGTCGTGGACCAGAATGACCCAACGGGTGAGATTGCCTGGTCATTTTGATTTGATCGCATGGCGAAGGGTGGTCAAGGTTTGGAAGTAATGCCAGGCATTCGCTGTCATCCCGTGCTGCAGGACATGAATCAGAAGGGGGGCATCTTTTGGTCCCCTTAAAAAGTCTCTGAGGGGCGAACGATTCACCTCAGATGACGATGTCCAGCCATACTTGCCGAACTGGTTAACTTCGTAGCCCCAGGAATTTTATGAGACAGCCATTCACTGCCTTGTATCACAGTGGGACAAGTGTCTCAACAGCCAGGGTCAATACTTCTAACATACAGGTAGTGGTTTCTGCAATTATGCCTCCAGCTTGTCTCTTTTTGAACGCCCCTTATATTAAGTAGAGCCTGTGGACAAGTATCTCAAAAATGGCGAAACCGGTCAAATGTTCACATCATGAGTGTTTACAAAAAGAGGTAGAAGGATGGTGAAACTACCACTAGGTGTTAAAAGGCTGGACATCCGACTCTTCAGAGAACATGGGTTTTGGAGGCTTGTCTGTAAAGTAGCATAGATGGTGATCTGTGGCATCCCTGCTGCAAGAGTGCAACACTGGGGTACACACAAGTGTTTCGGAGAACACCATTCATCATATTTTGTTGGACATGGAGCTCCACAGCAGACCACACCTACATGTCCACATGTTGACCCAACAACATCATAAATTGTGATTGCAGTGGGCAGAAGACCATCAGAATTTATCCACTGATCAATGGAAACATGTCGGCTCTTTGGGTGGATCACATTTTTGCTAGACTAGGTTGATAATCATGTCCACAAACATCGTCATTGAGCTGAACAGCAACTCGAAATGTGCAGTGCCCCATGTATGGAAACTATGGGAGACATTCTCCTGCCTGCACTTGCATGGGACCTGCAGTGGTACTCGAAGACATGTTGACAGCTGCAAAACACCTGCAACCCTTCATTCTTGATGTCTTCCTTGACTGCGATGTCACAGTGATGTATTCCCTTTCAAAGATGGACAAACACACTGTTAAGCAGGTGGTCATAATGTTTTGGCTGATCAGTGTATCTACTTATTATGTTTCTACCTGACAAAACACATATCATGTACATGGCCAACAGTTGATAAATAAATATGAATGTGATTACTGGCTGAAGACTTCCACTACAAGGAATAATATTTGAAACAGTAAATGTTTTGAAAGTGAAGTATGTGTGGTGTGTGAGTGGACACTGTATTTTTAGGTATATATTATATGTAATTTGGTAAATAACAGAAAAAACAGTCTTGGTTGCACAAGTTAAGTTTATTTAATCTTCACATGTGATGCATTTCACCTGTTCTAGGCATCATCAGACAATCTGGGGAAATTATAAACCAGTGTAAGTATAAATTGCTATCAAAGGTAATAATAAGTGAGTAAATTAAAAATAACAAGAGGAAGATATACACTGACAGGACTAGGAGCACAGGGCCACATTTGTGTTTCAGTGGGTGGTGAGGGGTATAAATTTCAACTCATAGAATATTGCATCATAACTGAGCTTTCCAATAAAAACTTCTTGCTAATCATAACAGAGGCATCAAATGTAATTAACAGCCAGATAGCCAATGTCGATGCTTCATTACATCACCGATAAAATTCTTCCTACTTGTAACCGAAGTGTCAAACATGATTAAGAGCATCAAAGAACTTGGAGGTAATAGTCAAATAGCCCTGCTGACACTTCATTGCATCACCTAGAAGCAACATGAAAAAAGGTAATGACAGCAGGAAAAAGAAAGTTACTAAAGCGTGAAAGGGATACCTAACATAGGTGAAGAGGCATATTCAGTGAGAAGAACAGGTTAAATGTGTGGCATATTAAGATTAAATAAAACTATCTTGTTAAACAAAGACTATTTTTTTCTGTTCTAAGAATGTATTATGATTGCTGCACTAGTGCCACTGTGGTAGTTATGCAGTGAAGTGATTTTAATAATTTGGTAAAGCTCTTATGACCTAATCTATATGCTCTTTGTTACAATGGTGCCATTCCACTATCAACTGTAGAAATTTGCTTTCCCAACGAGTCACAATATTGCCCAAAGATTATTAGATTTACCACAATACAACTGATACAGCAGTATTATTAGTACTTCCAATAAAATAACCATGAATGATACTGAATGATAATGTTAATAAGTACTCACTTTATAAGACACTTCCAATTCATTAAGCAATGTTTTCAGTTCTGTCTGATCACAGGTACCTCCATATTCACTCTCCATTTCCTAACCCCTCTTGTAAAAAGCAACTGTGTGTTAGAATGCAGCATCTGCAAAAAAAGTCAACTGTTACATAACAAAAATTATATAATCAGAAGTTTATATATTTTTATAACACAAATAGGAAGCAATTCAGACACATTTCAAATATTTCCTTTTCTGTCAGCACAAGTTTAGATCAACAGTGTGTTTCTGAATATAAGCACTAGCTTTAGTACAGTCATATAGACACTGTATACAAAAACAGCATTTATAAAAATAAATGTCATGTGACTATGGTTTCCCGTTGGGTAGACCGTTCGCCTGGTGCAAGTCTTTCGATTTGACGCCACTTCGGCAACTTGGGGATGAAATGATGATGATTAGGACAACACAACACCCAGTCCCTGAGAGGAGAAAATCTCAGACCCAGCCGGGAATCGTACTTGGGCCCTTAGGATTGACATTCTGTCGCGCTGCCCACTCAGCTACCGGGGGCGGACACAGCATTTATGAAAACAGTACAAAAGTAAAGCTACAGGCAATGGTGAACAACAAAGTCAATGAGCTTCATTTAATGGGAGCATAACATCAAAAGACTCCTCCCACACACCATGATTTATAATCATTCATTCATTCACTGACTGTGTTCCATAGATTCAAACAAAGGAGAGTGTTCAGGGATAAGGAGTGTACATTAAAAAGTGAAACACTGTAACAAATTGCATTATTATTTAATTACTATTAAACTGCTATAAACTCACTATAAGCATACTCATGCTTAAAATTACGGGAAAATCACTACTTTGAAAAAGCTGCTTCCTGTTCAGTAATATTAAGCTAACTTTTGCTAACTTAATGATCTGATCAAACAAAATATTAATCACCTCAACAAGAAAAAAGCACACTTGCCACTTTTAAGTGCTGTAGATGGTACCATGCAGTTACATGAACCTCCACTACAGATTTAATTCATGGCAGTGAAGTAAAGTGTATGTGCTAGTCGGCTGCACATCATCAATGCAGTGTGATGGGTCACAGTGGCAAAAGGAGTAATCAATTCTTCAGTTTCTCCAGATGCATTTGTTGATTTAACAGTCCATGGGTTTACTCCTGGTTCAGGCATCCAACAGGCACAATATTTTGACCATCAGACATGTCATCATCATCATCATCATCATCATCATCATCATCATCATCATATGTTCTGATGAATGGAGTGCATCTGAGCACACGATCCGACTTTTATATCCTTTCCCTGTAACACATTGCATACACAGTCTATGCCTGAGGGCACGTCAGCAGCCGCACAGGTAATGGCGTCAGTGTCTGTGGCAGTGTAAGTGCAATTACACTGTCAGCCCTAGGTGCCAGAGTGTTGTGTCCGCCGAGTTTCTTCTCAATTGGATCCAGTGCTGGTTCCCAAGCCTTGCTGAGATAATATCTGCAGCTCTGGTTGGAGAGATTGTCCCTGGTGCAAATTTCGATGGCCACTAACAACGTTGTCCCAGTATTTCAGAGCCTGTGCTAAAATCCTGGTATGAATATATTCCATCGTGATTCTTGGACATACAGTGCTCTGCGACCTTCAACTTGTTGGGATACATTAGTCAAGTGTGCTGCTGGTGTTCTCGGCATTGATCTTCATTGGTGCACACTGTTTGTATGTTACAGGTCTTGCCTAATTGACTTGCATTCTGATGTACTCCAATCTTCCACAAACCTAGGTCATCTCTGACACTATGCAATAATATTCAAGTTTCATTGGGCAGTCAAAAGTTTGTTTTTTCAGTATACGTCAGATTTTTCCCAGTAGTGTGGAGGTGTATGGTATAAAGACAATGCCTACCTCTTCCCCGTGTGACTTCTTCCATCTCCACAGGTCAAACTGTAGTGGTGGGGTGGAGAGCATGCCTCATCCGCTACTCTGTGTAACCTCTTTCTTTTTTAAACACAGTTCTGAGGTGTTAGAATTCCTGGGGCAGATTCTCTGGGTCAGATGATGCACACCCTGAGTACTACAGGTTTTAGTACCCAATTCCTCTGTGCACACGGAGGTGGCAGCTGTCTGCATACAAATAAAAGTCAATGTGTGTTTTCTTCTGGTACACACCACAGCCCAGAACAGCATCAGCTCTTCTGTTGACCACGACGTTCAGGAATGGTAGTCTTCTTTCTGTTTCAGTCTCTGTAGTGAATTTGATGTAGCAATTTGCAGATTTCAAACAGGCACAGAATTCAAGAAGTTTTTCCCTTCCTTAGGGCCAGACGAGGAATGTGTCATCCAGTACTGGAGAAAGCTGGTAGATTTCCATTTGGATGACATCAGGACTTCTGCCTTGATGTGCTCTATGTACACATTTGCAACCACAGAAAAGAGTGGACTGCCCATTGTAACTCCCTTTATCTGTTCATAACATTCTCTATTAAACAGAAAATATGTAGCAGTCAGGAGACACAAGAAAAGGTCAATGGTCTTCCTGTCAAATTTCTGACGAATGAGTTCTAGTGACTCTCATACAGGCACCCTGGTGAATAACGAAACAACATCAAAGCTCACGACACTATCTGAGTCCTTCAGCCCAAAGTTGTTGAGGTGATTTGCTACATGAGGACTTAACCCTCTAGTACCTGCAGCTACAAATATGCAACATAAGTTTTATATCAGTTTTACTGGTCTTTAGCCAATGCTAGTTCACCAATGCCCACTGTTACACATTTGTACAAGCCATGCAGCGCATTCTGTGAGGAATAAATGGAACTACTGTAGAAATATTATCTTTGACCATGTTCGTAACTTCTTAGATGCTCCAGGGCAGAAGTTGGTCGCCATCATGTTGCGCAAGGTATGTGGGATCCTCTGTTTGTGTGGATAATAAGTTATTAATCAGTATATATTAAATATTTTCTCTTTAAATAAGTACTAGTGGACCAATTATTTGTAATCTTTTGGTTCTGCATATTGAAATACCCTAGGAATGTTGAAATGCACTCATGTTACATATATGTAACAGTGGGCATTTAGAGTTATACATGAAGATAGCAACTGTTCTCAAAAGAACAGATACCACCGATGACCGCGCAGCTTTGAGGTATATCAACAACACCTGTCAGCAGCAGAGGGTTTCAATTAATTATCCTTTAGGGTTATGTTTATGAATGTTAGTATTGTGACATTTAGGCATTTTCTTTCACTTCCAGCTGACGATTGATGACATTCTTGAGGTTCTAACTAATCCCAATGAAAGTGATTTTTCTGAACTTCATGATGAGGATGATTATGAAATTCTGACTAATAGTAGCACATATCATGATGGCAGAGAAACTTCTACTCCAAAGCTGTTGTAAGATTTGGCTGTTTTTGATTCAGTAAATCCTGAGGATGTTCCAGAAGATACAGAGTTGTTGTGGATTGATGGTGACTTTACTCCAAAAATTCATCCATTTATGCAGCTTCCAGAAGACTAACCTGAAAAAGTGCTCACCCCTTAGCAGTACTTCAGATCTCTCGTGACACGTGAAATACTGGAACTCTGTGTTCAACAAACTAATATTTATAGTATTCAGAAATGGGGTAAAGCTATTGACATTACGCAAGCTGAGCTGGAGCAGCTTTTAGGTATTTATTGGCAAGGCACAAATGCTTAGTGTGTGATGTTACTGGGAAAAGCATATGGTGCATAATCTGGTTTCTGATATAATGGCTCGAAGCTGCTTTCAGAAACTAGTACCTCTATTGCATATTCAGGATAATCTTTTTGTTACTGAATTAACACAGAAAGAAGATAAGCTATGGAAAATTCGACCTTGGCTTACTTTGTTCTCACAAGTTTGCCTGAGAAAACTGCCTGAGCAGAATCAGCGTGTTGACAAAGGACACAGTAGTCTTTGACAATATATACAAAACAAGCCAACAAGATGGGGATTCAAAATGTGGGCTAGAGCTGGTTCCTCAGGATATTTGTACAATTTTGACGTTTACCAAGGTGCAGCTTCTAAGGCAACAAATCATGTACCTGCTTGATACATGTACCTCTTGGTTACAATGTTGTGATGAAGCTAACTGCAGCATTGGAAGACAATCACTTTTTAGGGCTTATGCAGACAATTTCTCCACATCGTGTCATGTTGCTGAGAGCCTACTGAAGAGGGGTATTTATTATACTGGCACTATAAGAGCTGGAAAATTCAAGCAATGTACTCCTCCCAACTAGAAGCAGACAACAGCACAAGGACGCGACACTATAGCTTCACAAGTTGACACAACAGGCAAGTTCATCATTGTGAAATGGTATGACAACAAATGTGTTACACTGTTATCTTCGCTAACAGGTGTAGAGCCAAAGGACATGGCAAAAAGATGGCATAGGACTAAGAAAGAACATAGTCTTGTTCCATCCAATATTCAAATGTACAATTGTAATATGGGAGGAGTAAGTCTTCATGACATGTTGACATCTCTACACAAAAATCTCATAAAATCCAGAAGACAGTGTTTGTATATCTTCTGGCGTGCAATAACAATAGCTGTTGTCAATAGCTGGCTGAAATATAAAGAAGGCTGCAAGGCCCCCGTCTTGAAAACATGTTTCTCTCAGACAGTTTCAAGCTAATCTTGCAAGTGCATTGATATCTGCTGGACAAGAGGGGATGTCCAAGTACTGAAGATATCTCCAAACAATTCAAGAAACCTGCTACTACAGTAACTCCAGTGCTAGAATGCCAAAAGGACAAAATTACCACTTTCCTCAGTGAAATAACACAAGAGGAATATGCAAAATTTCTAAGAAACAGAATGCCAAAAATGCAAAGTTTTTCTGTGCTTCAACAAAGACAGAAACTGCTGCAGATAATTTCACTACAAAAAGAAATGTATGTAAATATGTTTATTGTTACATTATAGTATGAGCTTTTGTAATAAATCGATTCAGAATGCAAAACTGTGATTATACATTTATCTTACCCATTTCAATACCATTACCTTGAATCCCAATGCTACATATGTGTAAAAAAGCATTGTAAAAAAGGACTCAAACATGAAAAAAAGCTAAAAGTAGTACATTTGTCCTACAATACTCTGCTAAAAACAACCTACAATTAATATTAATTGTTGTGAATCCTAGAGGATTAATATTTCTGTCAGGTGTCTTGGCAGTAAATATGTGGGAGCCCTAACATTGCTGACAATGGGGATTAAGGGCATCGTATTTTCATTGGCCTTCGGGAGTCCTTAAGATCTTGGTAGTACAGGTCCTTATAGTAATAATTTCTTGATGATCCTCTCTGGTGAGTCTAAGTCCTTGAGAAGCACCCTTTTGTCTGCTTCTTGGTGGGGTCAGTGTTTATCTTCCTGTAGGAATCATTCTTCTCATTGTAGTTCTTGTCAGAAAGAACAGCAGCAGCATTGCCTTCATCAGCAGGTAACACTCTCAGCTAAGCCCAGGAGCTCAGTTCTTCAGCACAGCTGACTATGGCGACACGCCTGATCACCAAAATGTTGTTCTCATTTGACATTATGAACTGGTAGTACATCCATGGACTGTTTAGTTAGGAGTTATCAAGTTTGGATCTGCCTATCACCACAACATACATAAAGTTCCCCAATTTATCAGTGTGGACCGTCCAACATTACTACAAGAAATGGTGAGTCACTCTGAGTCATGTAACACACCGTAAGATCAGTGGTCATAAAAAGGTCCCAACCAACATGACCGGAAACAGTGTCATGACTTGTCAATAACAACTGGTCTCAAAAATGTCAGCAATTGCTGCTGTCAGTGAATGCAGGCACAGCTCTAACATTTTCCGAGTGATCCTTGCGAAGGGAACTGCATGCAGTGTACACTGGGAATCTGGTACCTAACAAATGACCACTGCTCACAGTGGCACATACAACTGCTACAGTTGGCTAAACAATACACAAACTGGACAGCAGCTGATTGGAAACATGAATTGTGGTCCTACGAGAGATGATTTTGCTTCTTTACAAATGATGTAAGGTGACAACTACACTGACAGTCCAACGAAGCAATTAAGTCGCAGTGTGTGGAGAGTGTGGCTCATGATAGAGGTGGTTCTGTGATGTTTGGGGGTGTATTCATACCATGATTCGAGGCCAGTCATTCAGGTTATCATGAACATGAACCAGGACATTTATTTCAACATTATTTGTGATCAAATGTCTTTTCTTATTAATCTTGATAATGAGTATACTGTCGACACTCCCTTCTTTCAAGATGACAACCGCTGTGTTCAGAGGGCTGCACACATACATTCCTAATTCGATAAACTTCCAGACATCTTATCACACCTCCAGTGGCCTGCTAAATCTTCTGACCCTAATCCCGCATAAAAATCTGGGGCTGTTCAGAACAGTAGGTGAAAAATAACAATTACCATACTCATAATTTGATAGCTCTACAGCATCTAAACAACAACTTATACACACATTGCCTAGCTCAATTGAGGCCATTATCAAGGTTAGAGACGGTTACACAGTATTAGCTTGATGTCTCCTGTAGGTGACCTTTGGTTAACTCACCAACATGATTATGCTCATGTTTATCATGGAACAGCTGTTATGTATGTCCCATAAGAATATGAGCCTGTTGCATTGAGTATTGGCTTGTTATGCAGATGACATGAATATTCAATCCTTGAGTCTACATTTTCTAATAAATTTTAGGATTAGCTGATCAGATATATTTTCAACACCTTTGTGTATTGTGACATAAATTTAAGAAATCTGAGGTATTAGAAGAAGTCTCAGCAAGATGTGCTGTTACCTACTTTACACACATTTACTATCACTTACTTTTAATGAAGGCAAGAGGGAGTAAAAGAAGGTGAAGAAGAAGAAGAAGTAGTTTCTTAACAGTACTATATATCAATGTTATAAATGCTTACACAGAAATCTGAACCTCATTTACCACATTTGAGATGGCACCCAAGACTTGGGATAATATTATGATAAAATGAATCAGACAGACAAACTTAATCACATTCGTCATTACTGTCAGAATTACTTGAAAACAGTCACCTTATGGTTCCTTACAGGCCTAGTAATGTCATTGTCACTGGAATCGTCCTCAGAACTCTAAAATCATTCATTCACACAGTCATCCGGCACTTCATTCTCACTAGGAACATCTGAACAATCATCATCAAATACCTCCAAAAGTGTTTCAGATTTATTCATTTCCTCCTGTTTTTTAATAGGGCCACCTCTAAAAGCAGGAGGAATGCCAAGACAGAAATAATAACTATCTGCAATCTCAAAACAGAATCAAAATGCTAAATAAGCAAAAAATACATGAAGGCATTGAAGCTTAATACACTGACTGCTGGTGTAAGAAGTAGTTAAAATATATTGCACCAGATCACATCTACAGACAGCATGCAGAATACATGAGTTATCTCTAGATCCAACAGTAACAGATGGTGCACAAGACATGAATTAGCTTGGGATCTGTCAGCAATTTTTTCATGTATATACTCACACTAATTACAAATGTAATGGACCTGGATAAACTGACTAAACCAGAGGTTGTACAGAGTTTCAGGGAGAGCATAAGGGAACAATTGACAGGAATGGGGGAAAGAAGTACAGTAGAAGAAGAATGGGTAGCTCTGAGGGATGAAGTAGTGAAGGCAGCAGAGGATCAAGTAGGTAAAAAGACGAGGGCTAGTAGAAATCCTTGGGTAACAGAAGAAATATTGAACTTAATTGATGAAAGAAGAAAATATAAAAATGCAGTAAATGAAGCAGGCAAAAAGGAATACAGACGTCTCAAAAATGAGATCGACAGGAAGTGCAAAATGGCTAAGCAGGGATGGCTAGAGGACAAATGTAAGGATGTAGAGGCTTATCTCACTAGGGGTAAGATAGATACTGCCTACAGGAAAATTAAAGAGACCTTTGGAGAAAAGAGAACCACTTGTATGAATATCAAGAAGTCAGATGGAAACTGAGTTCTAAGCAACGAAAGGAAAGCAGAAAGGTGGAAGGAGTATATAGAGGGTCTATACAAGGGCGATGTACTTGAGGGCAATATTATGGAAATGGAAGAGGATGTAGATGAAGATGAAATGGGAGATACGATACTGCGTGAAGAGTTTGACAGAGCACTGAAAGACCTGAGTCGAAACAAGGCCCCGGGAGTAGACAACATTCCATTAGAACTACTGATGGCCTTGGGAGAGCCAGTCATGACAAAACTCTACCATCTGGTGAGCAAGATGTATGAGACAGGCAAAATAACCTCAGACTTCAAGAAGAATATAATAATTCCAATCCCAAAGAAAGCAGGTGTTGACAGATGTGAAAATTACTGAACTATCAGTTTAATAAGCCACAGCTGCAAAATACTAACGCGAATTCTTGACAGACGAATGGAAAAACTGGTAGAAGCCGACCTCGGGGAAGATCAGTTTTGATTCCGTAGAAATATTTGAACACGTGAGGCAATACTGACCTTACAACTTATCTTAGAAAAAAGATTAAGGAAAGGCAAACCTCTGTTTCTAGCATTTGTAGACTTTGAGAAAGCTTTTGACAATGTTGACTGGAATACCCTGTTTCAAATTCTAAAGGTGGCAGGGGTAAAATACAGGGAGCGAAAGGCTATTTACAATTTGTACAGAAACCAGATGGCAGTTATAAGAGTCGAGGGGCATGAAAGGGAAGCAGTGGTTGGGAAGGGAGTGAGGGAGTGAGACAGGGTTGTAGCCTCTCCCCGATGTTATTCAATCTGTATATTGAGCAAGCAGTAAAGGAAACAAAAGAAAAATTCGGAGTAGGTCTTACAATCCATTGAGATGAAATAAAAACTTTGAGGTTCGCCAATGACATTGTAATTCTATCAGAGACAGCACAGGACTTGGAAGAGCAGTTGAACGGAATGGACAGTGTCTTGAAAGGAGGATATAAGATGAACATCAACAAAAACAAAACGAGGATAATGGAATGTAGTCGAATTAAGTCGGGTGATGCTGAGGGAATTAAGTTAGGAAATGAGACACTTAAAGTAGTAAAGGAGTTTTGCTATTTGGGGAGCAAAATAACTGATGATGGTCGAAGTAGAGAAGATATAAACTGTAGACTGGCAATGGCAAGGAAAGAGTTTCTGAAGAAGAGAAATTTGTTAACATCGAGTATAGATTTAAGTGTCAGGAAGTCGTTTCTGAAAGTATTTGTATGCAGTGTAGCCATGTATGGAAGTGAAAGGACCATAACCAGTTTGGACAAGAAGAGAATAGAAGCTTTCGAAATGTGGTGCTACAGAAGAATGCTGAAGATAAGGTGGGTAGATCACGTAACTAATGAGGAGGTATTGAATAGGATTGGGGAGAAGAGAAGTTTGTGGCACAACTTGACAAAAAGAAGGGACCGGTTAATAGGACATGTTCTGAGGCATCAAGGGATCACAAATTTAGCATTGGAGGGCAGCGTAGAGGGTAAAAATCGTAGAGGGAGACCAAGAGATGAATACATTAAGCAGATTCAGAAGGATGTGGGTTGCAGTAAGTACTGGGAGATGAAGAAGCTTGCACAGGATAGGGTAGCTTGGAGAGCTGCATCAAACCAGTCTCAGGACTGAAGACCACAACAACAACAATTACAAATGTACACTTTCTCAGAAGTAAACTGTGATTCACATAATTATGGCTAGTTTATTACTAATCAAGAAAGGAAGGACCTTTCTGGTAGAGTCCCAACAACATATAAAACCCACAAACCTTTTTCACACTCATTTCATTATTATTTAAAACAATGGATTAATTATTATCGAGAAAAAATTTCTCCCTCTTGTTAGAATATAAAACGCAGTGAAGTAGAAACTGGTGCACCAACAATGATATGCCACAAGCATCACATATTGGCAGGCTGTCTGTCAGACACCAGTGTGTCACTGGACAGTGCACTACATTCAGTTGTGTTATAGCTGCATCTTTCCATCAGAGTGGCTGGAGGTATGTTCACCATGACAGAAACAGTGGCTTCACCAGCATTAGCTTGTTGTTTTATAACTCTAGTCATTAGTTTTCCAGCTGACACACAACTCCTCTCTAGAATAACAATGCATTATCACCCAAACAGACAGCATATTGTGGTATATTATTTTCATTCCCATATATAATTGGCACACAGCAGAATGATACTTCCTTTTCCTACTGTTTTAAAACATGAAGGTCATAGGTTGTTTGTATATTCTGTACTAGTTAGTCAGCTAGATACGTTTACTGAATTGCCTGTAAGGACTGGGGAATCAGGGCAGATGACAAGAAAATTATTCTGCCAATGGCACCTCAGCTGTTCTAGCACATTTATAGTTACTTAAAGCTCAGAGTCAAAGACTATAAATTCATCTGGATGTCAAATCCTATATACACTGTCTGGAGAAACTACTGATCAACTGACAACATAACCCTGCATGGACCCATCAGAATAAATGACAATATCAGTGATCTAAAAACCCATAAAAGGCTTGTTTAAAGTAAGAGTCAGTGTAGAAGATTTCTTGTACTTTGTCAAATTTCAAACAGCCTTGAATTCATTACTAATCATCAATGCTCCAACACTGTGTTAAAAATTTCAGCTACACAACACCAAGCTTTTTACCTTGCTCCACTGTTACAGTCCCAACCTCTCTCATCACTCTGCTGTGATTTATATACCTGGGTACTTTTAATTGGTGAACCATGAGATTAGAGGCTGGAGACACTGTACCGACTTTAAATGCATCTTACACTGTGAAGAACTTCCACTGGACGATTAATGGCAGTTCCCCAGCCTCAGCACAAAAGCTGGGTAAGGGGCTTGTATTGATGGCATCTATCACCATTTTAATGAGATCGTGGAACATTGAATCCAAGGTCTTTATGTAGGTTGGTCATGCAGAATAATATAAAGTACAGCCATATTCCAGCTGTGATCGAACAATGGTTCAAATGGCTCTGAGCACTATGGGACTTAACTTCTGATGTCATCAGTCCCCTAGAACTTAGAACTACTTAAACCTAACTAACCTAAGGACATGACACACATCCATGCCCGAGGCAGGATTCGAACCTGCGACCCTAGCGGTCGTGCGGTTTCAGACTGTAGTGCCTAGAACCGCTCGGCCACCCTGGCCGGTGATTGAACAATGGCTCTGCAACATACCGACAGCGAATATCTGTTTGCTCTCCAGTAACTGCCATTAAGACACTTTAAGATGTTCAGAATCTTTAGAACTCTTGCTTTAGTATCTACATAACTACTCAATATATCACAGTGATGTGCATGGCAGAGGGCACTTTCTGTTGTACCAGTTGTTATGGCTTCTTCCTGTTCAATTCATCTATGGAGAGCTGGAAGAATGATTCCATAAAAACCTCTGCACATGCTGTCATCACTCTACTGTTGCCTTCTTGGCAGCTCTGAGGGCCAGTCATACAGGGTGTCTGTATATTCCTGGATTCAGCAAATAAAGTTGGTTGTTGAATCTTTGCAAGGAGACTTCCATGGGACAATTGTATTTCTTTAATTGTTTGCCAATACAGTTTTTCAGTATCTCTGTTATACTCTCCCATAGATTAAACAAACCTGCGAGCACTTGGGCTGCCCTTCTTTGTATAGTATAATATCTCTTGTTAGTCTTGTCTGGTAGGGGTCCCGAACAGTTGAGCTATAATCTGAAATGAGTCCTCCAAGTGTTTTGTAAGCAATCTCCTTTGTAGAGGGATTGCATTTTCCTAGTGTTCTACCAATGAACCTAAGTCTGCCACCTGCTGTACCTATGACTGAGCCTACATGATTCTTGCATTTAAAATCCCCACAAATTGTTACAACATGTATTTTCATGAGCTGACCAATTTCAGCTGTGATTCACTGATACTGTAGCAATACACACTGTGTCCAAGTTCCATCGGGACTGTGGCTATGAAAAATAAGTCATGGACTACATTCACAAAATCACTGAATTTATTCAAGATAGTCTCCCCTGAATCAAAACACAGCTGAAATCATTTTAAAAGTATCCTTTTTTGAGTTGCATTTAGTACTGGAGTAAAATTTTCTTGGATGTTCTTGATTGTGTCATAATGGCATCCTTTCATTGCCAACTTCAATTTGTGTAACAACCAGAAGTTGGCTGCAGCCAAATTCGGCAAATACATTGGGTAACCCAGTACTGTGGTTCATTTGTGATCCAAAAACTCATTCACAATATTTGGTTTGTAGGCTGGGGTTTTATCATGGTGGAGCAACCAGGAACCTGCCTCTCAGTACTCGTATTGAATTTCACGAATTCTCGTCATAAACAATGGAGGACTCAAAAATACTTTATGCTGCCTAACTGGACCACCGCCACTTTATGACAAGTGCCTGGCACATACTGTTACATTCAAGGCCAGGATGACTGCTGCAGCAATGGCTAGTGCTTTGACTGTCTACACAGCTGTTTCTGAAATTTCAAACAACATAACGGTGCAACTCACTACAAGATAGCATTGCAGTTTGGTTGGTTTAAAAGAGTGTGTGTGTGTGTGTGTTTTTTTTTTTTGTTTTTTTTTTTTTTTTTAGGGCGCAAAACTGCTATGGTCATTAGCGCCCAGCCCGTAACTTAGGAAACAGTAAAAAAACCGAAATTGAAAACCAGCAGCAATGGGAACAAAGTCATAAAATTGGAGAAACTAAAAGCAGAAGGAAGGCTTAAAAATCCACTACAGAAAGGGGTTGGTTGTCCCCAAAAAAATCTTCAAATGACTGACGTCATTTCACTGGCACTAATAAACTGGAGAACGCGGTCGGCTGAGCGCGTGTCATCTGCTAAAATCGATGACAGATCAGGCGATAGCTGTAGACGGGCGCGTAACGGATTAAAATAGGGGCATTCAATTAAAAGGTGTCTTACTGTCCACAGCTGAGAGCAGTGGGGACAGAGTGGGGGAGGATCGCCGCTTAAAAGATGTCGATGGCTAAAAAGACAGTGCCCTATCCGGAGTCTAGTTAAAATTACCTCCTCCCGACGACGCGTTCGGGAGGAAGAAGTCCAAGCGCAAGTGGGAAGTGTTGACCAATGCGCGTGCCATAAATGAACAACACGACGACATAAAACGCTCCGTAGATCGCAGAAAGGAATCGATGGAATAGCTCGCCGAGGAAGAGAGACTGCAGCCTTGGCTGCAATATCGGCCGCCTCATTTCCATAGATACCAACGTGTCCCGGGAGCCAGAGGAACGCCACCGAGACGCCCCCCAGGTGGAGCAAGCGCAGACAGTCCTGAATCCGGTGCACCAGAGGGTGCACAGGATAAAGAGCTTGGAGACTGAGGAGAGAGCTGAGAGAATCTGAGCAGATAACGTACTGTATCCGCCGATGGCGGCGGATGTAGTGGACAGCCTGGAGAACAGTGTAAAGCTCCGCAGTATACACCGAACACTGGTCGGGAAGCCGAAATTGATTTGGGGTGTCGCCAACAATATAGGCACTCCCTACACCTAACGATGTTTTCGAGCCGTCGGTGTAAATAAATGTGGCGTCCGTCATTTGTGCACATAGAGCAGCAAATGCCCGACGATAAACAAGTGTAGGGGTACCATCCTTGGGAAATCGACAAAGGTCACGGAGCAGGCAGATCCGGGGACGGAGCCAAGGCGGTGCTGTACCCCAAGTTGTCAAGAAGGTTTTAGGAAAGCGGAAGGAAAGAGAATGGAGCAGTTGACGGAAGCGGACTCCCGGGGGTAGTAGGGAGGAGGAGCGGCCTGCATACCCTACATCAAAGGAGGCGTCGAAAAAAAGGTCATGGGCTGGATTAGCAGGCATGGAAGACAAATGGCTAGCATAACGACTCAGAAGGACTGCTCGCCGAGTGGACAGCGGAGGTTCAGCAGTCTCAGCATAAAGGCTTTCCACAGGGCTAGTGTAAAAAGCTCCAGACACTAAACGTAATCCACTGTGGTGGAGAGAGTCGAGACGCCGAAGAATAGACGGCCGAGCAGAGGAGTAGACTATGCTTCCATAATCCAATTTCGAGCGCACTAAGGCACGATAGAGGCGGAGAAGGACCACTCGGTCCGCTCCCCAGGAGGTACCATTCAGGACACGGAGGGTGTTAAGCGATCGCAGACAGCGAGCCGAAAGATAGGAAACGTGGGAGGACCAGCACAGTTTTCTGTCAAACATAAGACCCAAGAATTTAGCGACATCTGAAAACGGAAGGTTGACAGGACCTAGATATAAGGAGGGCAGAAGAAACTCCTTACGTCGCCAAAAATTAACACAAACGGTCTTACTGGGAGAGAAACGGAAGCCGGTTTCGATGCTCCCAGAGTGGAGGCGATCGAGACATCCTTGAAGACGTCGTTCAAGAAGGCTGGTCCGTTGAGAGCTGTAGTAAATCGCAAAATCGTCCACAAAGAGGGAGCCCGAGACATCAGGAAGGAGACAATCCATAATTGGATTTATAGCGATGGCAAACAGTACAACACTCAGCACGGAGCCCTGGGGTACCCCGTTTTCTTGGGAGAAAGTGCGGGAGAGAGTAGTGTTCACCCGCACCCTAAATGTGCGCTCTGCCATAAATTCGCGAAGAAAAAGGGGCAGCCGACCTCGAAAGCCCCAAGAGAACAGTGTGCGGAGGATGCCTGTCCTCCAACAGGTATCATATGCTCTCTCCAGATCAATAAATATTGCTACCGTTTGGCGTTTCCGGAGAAAATTGTTCATGATATAAGTGGAGAGAGCAACAAGATGGTCAACTGCAGAACGATGCTTTCGGAATCCGCATTGGGCAGGTGTTAAAAGACTGCGGGATTCCAGCCACCACGCTAAACGGTAATTCACCATACGCTCCAAAACCTTACAGACACTACTCGTGAGAGAAATGGGGCGATAGCTAGAGGGGAGATGTTTGTCCTTTCCAGGTTTCGGAACAGGAACGACGATAGCTTCCCGCCATCGTCTGGGAAAAGTACTGTCGGTCCAAATTCGATTATAAAGGCGAAGGAGGTAACGCAGACTATGGGTTGATAAATGCAGCAACATTTGGACGTGGATACCATCTGGTCCTGGGGCGGAGGAGCGAGAAGAAGAGAGTGCATGTTGGAGTTCCCGTAAGGAGAAAACAGTATTGTAGCTTTCGCGATTTTGAGAGGAGAAAGCAAGAGTTCGCACTTCCGCTGCACGTTTCTTCGGGAGAAATGCTGGCGGGTAATTTGAAGAGCTCGAAATCTCAGCAAAGTGCTGACCCAACGAGTTAGAAATTGCGACGGGGTCCACTAATGTGTCATGCGCGACAGTGAGCCCAGAGACCGGGGAGAAACTAGGCGCGCCTGAGAACCGTCGAAGCTGACTCCAAACTTCCGAGGAGGGAGTGAAGGTGTTAAATGAGCTAATAAAGAATTTCCAGCTTGCCTTCTTGCTATCGCGGATGACACGACGGCATCGCGCTCGGAGCTGCTTATAGCGGATACAGTTGGCCAAAGTAGGATGGTGGCGGAAAACGCGGAGAGCACGTCGCCGCTCACGTAGTGCATCACGGCATGCCTCGGTCCACCAAGGAACTGGGGGGCGCCGGGGCAATTCGGAGGTGCGTGGTATTGAATGTTCCGCAGCTGTAAGAATAACGTCGGTAATATGTGTGACCTCATCGTCGACGCTGGGAAAGTGACGGTCATCGAATGTCGCTAGAGACGAAAAAAGTGTCCAATCGGGTTGGGCAAACTTCCAGCGTAGCAGGCGCATACATGGCTGTTGAGGCTGCAGTCTAAGGACACATGGAAAGTGGTCACTCGAGTGTGTATCATCAAGGGCGAACCATTCGAAGCGCCGAGCTAGCGGAACAGTACCGACCGCAAGGTCCAAATGAGATAAATTTGTCGTGGAGGCAGACAAAAATGTAGGGACCCCAGTGTTGAGGCAAACTAGATCTGCTTGGTGGAAGGCGTCTAGCAATAGTGAGCCACGTGGACAAGGATGTGGAGATCCCCAAAGCGGGTGGTGGGCATTGAAGTCCCCAACCAGCAAATATGGGGGTGGAAGCTGACCAAGAAGATGTAGGAGATCAGCTCGTGCCATTGGTGTGGACGATGGAATGTATACAGTACAAAGAGAGAACGTGTATCCGGAAAGGGAAAGACGGACGGCGACAGCTTGGAAGGAAGTGTTTAAATGGATTGGGTGATAATGGAGAGTTTCATGGAGAAGAATCATGAGTCCTCCATGTGCTGGAGTGCCTTCAACAGAGGGGAGATCATATCAGACGGACTGAAAATGAGGGAGAACAAAGTGGTCATGGGGACGCAGCTTTGTTTCCTGAAGACAGAAGATGACCGGCGAGTAGGATTGTAAGAGAATCGACAATTCATCCCGATTGGCTCGAATACCGCAGATATTCCAGTGGATAATGGACATAGGGTGAACAGAAAATGGAGGAATGTGACCAAGGTCGCTGTCAACTCAACGACTGCTCTGAGCTTGTGACCGACAGCATGGAATGGCATTCAGCCGAAGGCAGAAGATCCTGATCCATAGGTTGGTCAGGAGCAGCTCCTGCCACCAGCGTCCGGCCGGTTGATCGGCCGCCAGCAGTGCGCCTCGGCGACACAGAAGACGAAGGGCGATTTCCGCCAGGTGGTGCTGTAGATGGGACACGCCTTGGCGGAGAAGGAGAGGAACTGGGTATCTTTGTAGCCTTCTTGGAAGTATGATGTTTAGAGGAAGGAGGAACCGATGGTTGGGAAGTTGCCGTACGTAAAAACTCTTCACGAGTATGCTCTTTTTTCGAAGTCTTGGTGTCTGACTTTTGGGCTCGAGATTTAGCAGAACTCGACGAAGGGTGAGCCAGAGAGTGGGCAGGCGAAAGTGGTGAGGTTGAACGGGCGATCTTTGCGCTGGCCGATCTGACGACCGTGGCACTAAAGGTGAGGTCGCAAGTCTGCGTGGCCGCCTCCTTTGTTGGCTGAGGAGAAGCAAGGACAGTGCTGTATTTTCCTTTCTGAGGCACGGTGGGCTGTCGACTGGCGAATAATTTTCGAGCAGCAAAGGTCAACACCTTTTCCTTTACTCTAATTTCCTGGATGAGCTTTTCGTCCTTAAAAACGGGACAATCTCTAGAGGAAGCGGCGTGGTCACCCATACAGTTGATGCAGCGAGGGGATGGAGGTGGACAAGCACCCTCATGGGCATCCCTGCCACACGTAACACATTTGGCCGGATTGGAACAGGACTGGCTGGTGTGATTGAACCGCTGGCACCAATAGCAACGCGTAGGATTTGGGACGTAAGGGCGAACGGAAATTATCTCATAGCCTGCTTTGATTTTCGATGGGAGTTGAACTTTGTCAAATGTCAAGAAGACAGTGCGGGTTGGAATGATGTTCGTGTCAAACCTTTTCATAACCCTATGAACAGCCGTTACGCCCTGGTCAGACAGGTAGTGCTGAATTTCTTCGTCAGACAGTCCATCGAGGGAGCCTGTATAAACGACTCCACGCGAGGAATTTAAGGTACGGTGCGGTTCCACCCAGACAGGGAAAGTGTGTAGTAGTGAGGTACGCAGCAATTTTTGTGCCTGGAGGGCACTGACTGTTTCTAACAACAGGGTGTCATTCCGTAATCTGGAACAAGACTTTACAGGACCTGCAATCGCATCTACACCTTTCTGAATAATGAAAGGGTTGACCGTGGAGAAGTCGTGACCTTCGTCAGACCGAGAAACAACAAGGAACTGTGGCAACGATGGAACAACTGACTGTGGTTGAGACTCAGTGAACTTAAGTTTGTGAGCAGACATAGTGGAAGGTGAGGAAACCATTGCGGAAGAATCCCCCATGATTACCGGCGTCTCTGATGGCGCGCTCCTCCCTTGTGGGGGCCCTCTCTGAGGGCACTCCCGCCTTAGGTGATTGTTCACACCTCAGGTTACACCTCCCGACAAACGGACGGAGGGACCAATCGGCACTTTCGGAAGTTATCAGCTCGGGTAATCACCCCTCCCTGGGCCTGGCCGTTACCAGGGGGTACGTACGTGTCCTACCTGTCTACCCGGGGCGGGGAATTACGCGTTACCCCGTCACCGGCTACGCATGGAAGTGCGTGGGTCGGCCTTCAGACACGCACAGGGAGGAAGAAAGAGAAAGGGAAAGGAAAGAAGAGGTCTCAAACGCCGCAGCGGAGAAAAGGGTAGAGAGAAGAGGTAAGGAAAAGAGAAGGACAAAGGAAAGATGAAGACTTACAAGCAAGGAAGGCGAAGAATGTGGTACATTTACAAGCGTCCGTCTCCGGACGTAGGCACAAACCATACCCCCAGAGGGGGAGAGAGGGAAGGAAAGAGCCAGAGGTGAGGGGGGGGGGGGGGGGGGCCAAGATGGGGGATGGGGAAGGATGCGGAAAGGGAAGGTATGCAGCCCGGAAAGGAAGGAAGGCCGCATCAGCTCGGGGTCCCGTGCTCGCTACGCACGTATCCACAAAAGAGTTGTGGATCCCCGTGTGTGTGTGTGTGTGTGTGTGTGTGTGTGTGTGTGTGTGTGTGTGTGTGTGTGTGTCGGGGGGGGGGGGGGAGGGGGGGGAATGCAAGGTCATTGGTCCCTTGTTCCCAGTAAAATAATTACACAATGAGAAAGAAAAAAAAAGAAAGGAGACATACAGCACAATAACAAGAGAAAAGAAGAAGGACAACCAACGCTACTAATGACAAAACAGGAACAGGAAACTACAGAGAGAAGCAAGAAACGGGAAGAAGGTTGGTTGGTTGCTTGTTTGCCTTGGGGGAGGAAACCAGACAGCAAGATCATCAGTCTCATCGGATTAGGGAAGAACGGGGAGGGAAGATGGCCGTGCCCTTTTGAAGGAACCATCCCGGCATTTGCCTGCAGTGATTTAGGGAAATCAAGGAAAACCTAAATCAGGATAGCCGGACGCGGGATTGAACCATCGTCTACCCAAATGCCAGGAAGAAGGGGTAAAAACAAGAGAGCAGATGACCATGGCTGGCTGACAACAAGAATAAAAAAGGAAAAGCCAGCCACTCTGCGACACATTAAAACATCCACCCCAAAAGCATTAGCGTGTAGAACACAGAGGGACAGAGGACATGCGCTAAAACTTGTAGGCCTATAGAATGATAAAACCCACCATCACGTATAAAACGTAAAACTAAATTAGCCGATGAGGAATTGTCAGCTAAAATTAATAGCAACAAGTCTGGTAACTGAAGAATCCATCGTAGCGCAGCCAAAGAAGGACAACTCACCAAGATATGGGCCACTGTCAGCCGGGAGCCACACCGACACTGAGGTGGGTCATCACAGCACAGGAGGTAGCCGTGCGTTACCCACGCATGGCCAATGCAGAGCCGGCAGAGAACCACAGAGTCCCTGCGAGAGGCTCATACGGAGGACTGCCACACATTTGTAGTTTCCTTAATGGCACACTGTTGTGCATGCTGAGATTATGCCGTTCCATCTCCCGAAGCCGCAAAACATTGTGGTGTAGTACTGAATTCAGGTCAGTTATAGAGAAGCCGATCTCCATAAGCAGTTTCCATGTAGCCTGTTTGGCCAGCCTGTCTGCAAGCATGTTGCCTGGGATTCCGACATGACCTGGGGTCCAGACAAACACCACTGAATGTCCGGACCGTTCCAGGGCATAGATGGACTCCTGGGTGGTCACTACCAAAGGATGATGAGAGTAGCACTGGTCGATAGCTTGTAGGTTGCTCAAGGAGACAGTACATAGAAGAGACGACTCCCCAGGGCATGAACGGAGTGCTCAAAGAGAACGAGATCTAGCCTCCAGCTCAGCAGTAAAAAGACTGCAGCCATCAGGCAGGGAATGCTGTTCAATATGTCCTCCAAGGACATACGCGAAGCCGACGTGACCATCAGCCATAGAGCTGTCGCTGTCAGTATAAACCACTTCGTGGCCTCGGTACATGTCAAGAATCGAGAGGAAGTGGCAGCGGACAGCAGTGGGGTTAATCGAGTCCTTAGGGCCATGTGAAAGGTCCAGGCAAAGCCATGGCCTAAGTGTACACCATGGAGGTTTACATGAATGGACCTCAAGTATAGGTGGTACAGGCAAGGACTCCAGTTCAGAAAGAAGGGATCGGACACCAACTGCTATTGAAAGCCCTGACCTGGGCCGCCGATGTGGGAGATGAACAGCGCACTTGGACACTGTTAGTACGAAGCGACAGGAAATTCTGGACAAAAATCGGGAGTGGGCCTCGGAGACCCCACTCATATAATGTCGCAAGGATATGATGTCACCAGGTGGTGTCCTACGCCTTTTGTAAATCAAAAAAGATGGCAACCAGGTGTTGGCATCTGGAAAAGGCTGTTCAGATGGCAGACACTCTGGACACAAGATTATCAGTGGTAGAGTGCCCCTGGCGGAAGCCGCCCTGACATGGAGCCAGTAGGCCCTGTGACTCCAGAACCCAACCCAAACGCCGACACACCATACATTCCAGCAGCTTACAAAGAACGTTGGCGAGGCTTATGGGCCGATAGCTGTCCACATCAAGCAGGTTTTTACCAGGTTTGAGTACCGGAATTATGGTGCTCTCCCACCACTGCGATGGAAAGATGGCATCATACCAGATCCGGTTGAAGATGATGAGGAGATGTCACTTGCAGTCAGATGAGAGATGTTTCATCATTTGGCTGTGGATCTGCTCTGACCCAGGAGCTGTGTCGGGGCAATGTGCAAGGGCACTGAGGAGCTCCCACTCTGTAAATGGGGCGTTCTAGGATTCACTGCGGCGTGTAGTGAACGAGAGGACTTTCCCTTCCAGCAGCTGCCATTTGAGAGTGCGAAAAGCTGGGGCGTAATTCTCTCACGCAGAGGCTCGAGCATAGTGCTCAGCAAAGTGCTCGGCAACCGCAATAGCCTCGATCCTTTTATGTTAACACAGGGAACAGCTGTTCGGGTCTGGTACCCAAAAACACGTTAGATCTTTGCCCAGACTTGGGAAGGCGATGTATGGCACCCAATGGTCAAGACATGTCTCTCCCAACACTCTTGCTTCCATTGTTTGATAAGTTGGCGAACGTGAGCACGGAGCTGTTTAAAGGCTATGAGGTGCTCCAGGGAAGGGTGCTGCTTATGCCGCTGTAGAGCTTGCCGACGCTCCTTAATTGCTTCAGTGACTTCCAGCAACCACCAAGGGATTGTCTTTCGCCGGGGCACACTAAAGTGCACGGGATCGTGTTTTCTGCCACAGAAACAATTGTTGTAGTCATCTGCTCAACCATCACATCGATGTTCCCGTGTGGGGGAGTTTCAATGGTGACAGCAGAGGTGAAAGTTTCCCAGTCCGCCTTGGGTCGTTATGTGCTCTCCAGTAGATAGATGGGAGAAGTCCTGGGCTGCAAATTGATATATCAATGGCCGAGTAACTACCATTAGCCACATTGAAATGTGTGGCGGCCCCAGTATTTAAGAGGCAGAGGTCGAACTGAGACAGTAAAGTTACGAGATCTCTGCCTCAGCCAGTAAGCACGGTGCCACCCCACAAGAGGTTATGGACATTAAAATCTCCCAAAAGTAGGAAAGGTTTAGGGAGTTGATCAATCAGTGCAGTTAATACATTCAGGGACACTGCACCATCTGGAGGAAGATATACATTGCAGACAGTTATTTCCTGCGTCGTCCTTATTCTGACAGCCACAGCTTCAAGAGGGGTTTGAAGGGGCACAGGTTCACTACAGACTGAGTTTAGAATGCACACTGCACCTTACGGTTCCTGTAGCATCCCTTATAGCCATGGAGGGCAGGGGTCCGCATTGTCGGGAACCAGGTTTCATGGAGGGCTATGTAGAAAGCAGGTGTAAAGCTTAGTAGTTGCCATAGCTCAGCCAGGCGGTGGAAAAACCACGGCAATTCCACTGGAGGATGATGTCATCGTGAGACTGGGAAGGCATGGAACATTCAGTGAGGTAGTTTATGCCTCAGGGTCACCTGCTGCCACCGACTTTTTGCCCGAGCAGCCTACATCCATTTTGTCTGAGGGTCCAGCGAGATCTAGGTCCTCAGTGGACGCCACGATCTCCACCTCATCAGCAGATGCAAGCTTGGAGGTAGCGGTGTTGTGAGTGCCACCGCAATTCCCTTGGTCTTGGGGATCTTCCTTTTGGATTTCTCTCACTGCTCCTTGGGTTTCCCTGGCTGGGAGGACTTCACTGATTCAGTCTCCAGGACTGAGTACAAGTGTGAAGCTGTATGACCAGCTGCTTTTGGGCTCTTCAGCCACTGGCGCGCGTCATCTTTCCCACTAGCAGAAACCTGGGAAGGGAGTGACCCAAGGGACCCCTTCCTAGCAAAAGTAGCCAAAGAAGTTGTACGCTTCTCTGATGTAGAAGTGGGGACAGACGTCCTCGATGGTTGGGAGGGGGGGGGGGGGGGGGAGGGTTGTTCCTGAAGTAGGTGGTGCAGGAGCAACAGGGAGGGAAGTGCACCCCACCATCAAGGTGGCAGGTGTAGTCTTCTGGCTCCGAGGAGTCCTTGGGTTGGCAGAGCTGATGGGGCTACGCCTGTTGTAGTGGCGGTGTAAGACGATGTCATGCATACAGGGTGTAGGCGTTCAAATTTCCTCTTAGCCTCAGTGTAGTTCAATTGGTCCATGGTCTTCTACTCCAAGATTTTCCTTTCTTTCCGGGGAATCCTGCAGTCAGACTAGCATGGCGAATGGTGCTCTCCACAGTTGACACAGATGGGAGGTGGGGCACATGGAGTATCGGGATGTGATGGGCGTCCGCAACCTCGGTATGTGATGCTGGAACTACAGTGGGAAGACATATGGCCAAACTTCCAGCACTTAAAGCACAGCATCAGGGGAGGGATATAGGGCTTTACATCACACTGGTAGACCATCACCTTGACCTTCTCGGGCAATGTATCACCCTCAAAGGCCAAGATGAAGGCACCGGTGGCAACCCAATTATCCCTCAGACCCCAGTGGACATGCCAAGCGAAATGTACACCTCGATGTTCTAAATTGGCGAACACCTCATCGTCAGACTGCAAAAGAAGGCCCCTGTGAAATATGATACCCTGGACCATATTTAAGCTCTTATAGGGCATGATGGTAACAGAAACATTCCACAGCTTGTCACAAGTGAGTAACGCCTGTGACTGGGCAGAGGATGCTGTTTTGATCAAGACTGACCCAGATCTCATTTTGGACAAGCCCTCCACCTTTCCAAATTTGTCCTCCAAATGCCCAACAAAAAAATGAGGCTTCATCATCATGAAAGATTTCCCATCAGCACTCGAACATACGAGGTACCGGGGCGAATAACAACTGCTGCCATCCTTAGCCTAATGTTACTCCCATGGTGTGGCCAGGGAGGGGGACGATTTGGGGTCGTATTTCTGTGCGTTGAATTGATCCCGTGAATGCTTAGAGACTGCTGGTGTTTGACCACCGGCAAGAAATGATGTACTGTGCTTCATCACTTGTCACCTGCCGTGATGGCACCCACTCCAACCAGGGGCCCTCCCCACGGGTGCCACCCAGCCACAGCAAAGGTCACCTGGCAAGATGGCCATTGCTGGGAGTCCCGATGCCCCAGGGAGATGGGCATCTACTCCATGGCATACGTGGGGAGTTAACGGTGCAGGCATCAGCAGGGCGAGCCCTGTGTTGTCATGGGGCTACAACCAACAGGGTACATGGCAGCCCACCACAATGGACTGGCTACCATGCTGGATATGAGATTCAAAGAATTCCATGGTCCTTGTCGGCACAGAAAACAACACTGCATAGTGGCTGGAGGAAAATGCATCCAAAAAGGTGTCCTCATTCAACAGATGGAGGATGAACAGGACCGCAATGCCATGATGAAAAAGTGGGCTAAAGATCTCAATGCACAGTGGACCTGATGCACCATGTAAGGCACCGTTCCCCAATTGGCTTGCTCTTCAGGAAAATTTTGAAAAAATGGAGGTCAAACCCTACAGGGGACCATCACATAAAGGCCGGAAAGTGTGAGACTCCTTTTAGTCGGCTCTTATGACAGGCAGGAATACCTCGGGCCTATTCTAACCCTTGAGCCCGCAGGGGGAAATTGCAGTTTGGGATTTCACACAAGCATCCTAACAGAACTGGGACAAATTGCGTAGGATACTTTTTTTTTTTTATTTTGTGAAATGCACAATTTTACATATCTGAATATTTAAAACAAGCTTTTTTTTTTTTGTGGTTTTAGGGCGCAAAACTGCTATGGTCATTAGCGCCCGGTCCGTGACTGAGGAAAGAATAAAAACCGAAAATAGAAAACAGCAAAAATGGGAACGAAACTCAAAGAATTGGAGACACTAAAAGCAGAAACAAGGCTTAAAAGTCCACTACAGAGAGGGCTTGATGGTCCCCCGATAAAACTTCAAATGACTGACGTCATTTCACTGTCACTAATAAACTGGAGAACGCGGTCGGCTGAGCGCGTGTCATCTGCTAAAATCAACGATAGATCAGGCGATAGCTGTAGACGGGAGCGTAAAGGATTAAAATAGGGGCATTCAATTAAAAGGTGTCTGACCGTCCACAGCTGAGAGCAGTGGGGACAGAGTGGGGGAGGATCGCCGCTTAAAAGATGTCGATGGCTAAAAAGACAGTGCCCTATCCGGAGTCTAGCTAAAATTACCTCCTCCCGACGACGCGTTCGGGAGGAAGAGGTCCAAGCGCAAGGAAGGGCTTCCACTTCCCGCAATTTATTGCGGGGAAGTGTTGACCAATGCGCATGCCATAAATGAGCAACTTTGCGACATAAACCGCTCCGTAGATCGGTGAAGGGAAGCGACTGAATAGCTGGCCGAGGAAGAGAAACTGCAGCCTTGGCTGCTATATCAGCCGCCTCATTCCCACAGATACCAGCGTGTCCCGGGAGCCAGAGGAACGCCACCGAGACGCCCCCCAGGTGGAGCAAGCGCAGACAGTCCTGAATCCGGTGGACCAGAGGGTGCACAGGGTAAAGAGCTTGGAGACTGAGGAGAGAGCTGAGAGAATCGGAGCAGATGACGTACTGTATCTGCTGATGGCGGCGGATGTAGTGGACAGCCTGGAGAACAGCGAAAAGCTCTGCAGTATAAACCGAACACTGGTCGGGAAGCCGAAAGTGATGTGGGGCGTCGCCAACAGTTTAGGCACTCCCTACACCCAACGATGTTTTCGAGCCGTCGGTGTAAATAAAGGTGGCATCCGTCATTTGTGCACATAGAGCAGCAAATGCGCGACGATAAACAAGTGAAGGTGTACCATCCTTGGGAAATTGACAAAGATCACGGAGCAGACAGATCCGGGGACGGAGCCAAGGCGGTGCTGTACCCCAAGTTGTCAAGAAGGTTTTAGGGAAGCGGAAGGAAAGAGAATGGAGCAGTTGACGGAAGCGGACTCCCGGGGGTAGTAGGGAGGAGGAGCGGCCTGCATACCCTACATCAAAGGAGGCGTCGAAAAAAGGGTCATGGGCTGGATTAGCAGGCATGGAAGACAGATGGCTAGCATAATGGCTCAGAAGGACCGCTCGCCGATTGGACAGCGGAGGTTCAGCAGTCTCAGCATAAAGGCTTTCCACAGGGCTAGTGTAAAAAGCTCCAGACGCTAAACGTAATCCACGGTGGTGGATAGAGTCGAGACGCCGAAGAATAGACGGCCGAGCAGAGGAGTAGACTATGCTTCCATAGTCCAATTTCGAGCGCACTAAGGCGCGATAGAGGCGGAGAAGGACCACTCGGTCCGCTCCCCAGGAGGTACCATTCAGGACGCGGAGGGTGTTGAGCGTTCGCAGACAGCGAGCCGAAAGATAGGAAACGTGGGAGGACCAGCACAGTTTTCTGTCAAACATAAGACCCAAGAATTTAGTGACGTCTGAAAACGGAAGGTTGACAGGACCTAGATGTAAGGAGGGCGGAAGAAACTCCTTACATCGCCAAAAATTAATACAAACAGTCTTACTGGGAGAAAAACGGAAGCCGGTTTCGAGGCTCCAAGAGTGGAGGCGATCGAGACATCCTTGAAGACGTCGTTCAAGAAGGCTGGTCCGTTGAGAGCTGTAGTAGATCGCAAAATCGTCCACAAAGAGGGAGCCCGAGACGTCAGGAAGGAGACAATCCATAATTGGATTTATAGCGATGGCAAACAGGAAAACACTCAGCACGGAGCCCTGGGGTACCCCGTTTTCTTGAGAGAAAGTACGGGAGAGAGTAGTGTTCACCCGCACCCTAAATGTTCGCTCTGCCATAAATTCGCGAAGAAAAAGGGGCAGCCGGCCTCGAAAGCCCCAAGAGAACAGTGTGCGGAGGATGCCTGTCCTCCAACAGGTATCGTATGCTCTCTCCAGATCAAAAAATATTGCTACCGTTTGGCGTTTCCGGAGAAAATTGTTCATGATATAAGTGGAGAGAGCAACAAGATGGTCAACTGCAGAGCGATGCTTTCGGAATCCGCATTGGGCAGGTGTTAAAAGACTGCGTGATTCCAGCCACCAAGCTAAACGGTAATTCACCATACGCTCCAAAATCTTACAGACACTACTCGTAAGAGAAATGGGGCGATAGCTAGAGGGGAGATGTTTGTCCTTTCCAGGTTTCGGAATGGGAACGACGATAGCTTCCCGCCATCGTCTGGGAAAGGTACTGTCGGTCCAAATTCGATTATAAAGGCGAAGGAGGTAACGCAGACTATGGGTTGATAAATGCAGCAACATTTGGACATGGATACCATCCGATCCAGGGGCGGAGGAGCGAGAAGAAGAGAGTGCATGTTGGAGTTCCCGCATGGAGAAAACAGTATTGTAGCTTTCGCGATTTTGAGAGGAGAAAGCAAGAGTTCGCACTTCCGCTGCACGTTTCTTCGGGAGAAACGCTGGCGGGTAATGTGAAGAGCTCGAAATCTCAGCAAAGTGCTGACCCAATGAGTTAGAAATTGCGACGGGGTCCACTAAGGTATCATGCGCGACAGTGAGCCCAGAGACCAGGGAGAAACTAGGCGCGCCTGAGAACCGTCGAAGCCGACTCCAAACTTCCGAGGAGGGAGTGAAGGTGTTAAAGGAGCTAATAAAGAATTGCCAGCTTGCCTTCTTGCTATCGCGGATAACGCGACGGCATCGCGCACGGAGTTGCTTATAGCGGATACAGTTGGCCAAAGTAGGATGGTGACGGAAAATGCGAAGAGCACGTCGCCGCTCACGGATTGCGTCACGGCATGCCTCGGTCCACCAAGGAACTGGGGGGCGCCGGGGCAATTCGGAGGTGCGTGGTATTGAACGTTCCGCAGCTGTAAGAATAACGTCGGTAAAATGTGTGACCTCATCGTCGACGCTGGGAAAGCGACGGTCATCGAATGTCGCTAGAGACGAAAAAAGTGTCCAATCGGCTTGGGCAAACTTCCAGCGTCGCGGGCGCATATATGGCAGTTGAGGCTGCAGCCTAAGGACACATGGAAAGTGGTCACTCGAGTGTGTATCATCAAGGGCGAACCATTCGAAGCGCCGAGCAAGCGGAACAGTACCGATCGCAAGGTCCAAATGAGATAAATTTGTCGTGGAGGCAGACAAAAACATGGGGACCCCAGTGTTGAGGCAAACTAGATCCGCTTGGTGGAAGACGTCTAGCAATAGGGAGCCACGTGGACAAGGATGTGGAGATCCCCAAAGCGGGTGGTGGGCATTGAAGTCCCCAACCAGCAAATAGGGGGGTGGAAGCTGACCAAGAAGATGAAGGAGATCAGCTCGTGCCATCGGTGTGGATGATGGAATGTATACAGTACAAAGAGAGAACGTGTATCCAGAAAGGGAAAGACGGACGGCGACAGCTTGGAAGGAACTGTCTAAGGGGATTGGATGATAATGGAGAGTATCATGGAGAAGAATCATGAGTCCTCCATGGGCTGGAGTGCCTTCAACAGAGGGGAGGTCATATCGGACGGACTGAAAATGAGGGAGAACAAAGCGGTCATGAGGACGCAGCTTTGTTTCCTGAAGACAGAAGATGACCGGCGAGTAGGATCGTAAGAGGATCGACAATTCATCCCGATTGGCTCGAATGCCGCGGATATTCCAGTGGATAATGGACATAGGGTGAACAGAAAATGGAGGAATGTGACCAAGGGTGCTGTCAACTCAACGACTGCTCAGAGCTTGCGACCGACAGCATGGAATGGCATTCGGCTGAAGGCAGAAGATCCTGATCCATAGGTTGGTCAGGAGCATCTCCTGCCACCAGCGATCGGCCGGTTGACCGGCCACCAGCAGTGCGCCTCGGCGACACAGAAGACGGCCGAGGGCGATTTCGGCCAGGTGGCGCTGTGGATGGGACACGCCTTGGTGGAGAAGGAGAGGAACTGGGTTTCTTTGTAGCCTTCTTGGAAGTATGAGGTTTAGAGGAAGGAGGAACCGATGGTGGTGAAGTTGCCGTACGTAAAAACTCTTCACGAGTATGCTCTTTCTTCGAAGACTTGGTGTCTGACTTATGGGCTCGAGATTTAGCAGAACCCGACGAAGGGTGAGCCAAAGAGTGGGCAGGCGAAAGTGGTGAAGTTGAACGGGCGATCTTTGCGCTGGCCGATCGGACGACCGTGGCACTAAAGGTGAGGTCGCAAGTCTGCGTGGCCGCCTCCTTTGTTGGCCGAGGAGAAGCAAGGACAGTGCTGTATTTGCCTGTCTGAGGCACGGTGGGCTGTCGACTGGCGAACAACTTCCGAGCAGCAAAGGTCGACACCTTTTCCTTCACTCTTATTTCCTGGATGAGCTTTTCGTCCTTAAAAACTGGGCAATCTCTAGAGGAAGCAGCGTGGTCACCCATACAGTTGATGCAGCGAGGGGATGGAGGTGGACAAGCACCCTCATAGGCATCCCTGCCACACGTAACACATTTGGCCGGATTAGAACAGGACTGGCTGGTGTGATTGAATCGCTGGCACCGATAGCAACGCGTAGGGTTTGGGACGTAAGGACGAACGGAAATTATCTCATAGCCTGCTTGGATTTTCGAAGGGAGTTGCACTTTGTCAAATGTCAAAAAGACAGTGCGGGTTGGAATGATCTTCGTGTCAACCCTTTTCATAACCCTATGAACAGCCGTTACGCCCTGGTCTGACAGGTAGTGCTGAATTTCTTCGTCAGACAGTCCATCGAGGGAGCGTGTATAAACAACTCCACGCGAGGAATTTAAGGTACGGTGTGGTTCCACCCGGACAGGGAAAGTGTGTAGTAGTGAGGTACGCAGCAATTTTTGTGCCTGGAGGGCACTGTGTGTTTCTAACAACAGGGTGCCATTCCGTAATCTGGAACAAGACTTTACAGGACCTGCAATTGCGTCGACACCTTTCTGAATTATGAAAGGGTTGACTGTGGAGAAGTCGTGACCTTCGTCAGACCGAGAAACAACAAGGAACTGTGGCAACGATGGAAGAACTGACTGTGGTTGAGACTCAGTGAACTTACGTTTGTGAGCAGACATAGTGGAAGATGAGGAAACCATTGCGGAAGAATCCCCCATGATTACCGGCGTCTCCGATGGCGCGCTCCTCCCTTGTGGGGGCCCTCTCTGAGGGCACTCCCGCCTTAGGTGATTGTTCACACCTCAGGTCACACCTCCCGACAAACGGACGGAGGGACCAATCGGCACTTTCGGAAGGTATCAGCTCGGGTAATCACCCCTCCCTGGGCCTGGCCGTTACCAGGGGGTACGTACGTGTCCTACCTGTCTACCCGGGGCGGGGAATTACGCGTTACCCCGTCACCGGCTACGCATGGAAGTGCGTGGGTCGGCCTTCAGACACGCACAGGGAGGAAGAAAGAGAAAGGGAAAGGGAAAGGAAAGAAGAGGTCTCAAACGCCGCAGCGGAGAAAAGGGTAGAGAGAAGAGGTAAGGAAAAGAGGGACAAAGGAAGGACGAAGACTTACAAGTAAGGAAGGCGAAGAATGTGGTACATTTACAAGCGTCCGTCTCCGGACGTAGGCACAAACCATTCCCCCAGAGGGGGAGAAAAGGAAGGAAAGAGCCAGAGGTGAGGGGGGGGCGAAGATGGGGGATGGGGAAGGATGCGGAAAGGGAAGGTATGCAGCCCGGAAAGGAAGGAAGGCCACATCAGCTCGGGGTCCCGTGCTCGCTACGCACGTATCCACAAAAGAGTTGTGGATCCCCTGGGGGGTTAAAACAAGCTGTCAGTCTTTGCACTACTTGGAAATCTTATCAAATTACTTGTGCATCTTTTCTTCAGACAATATTTCATTATAGATAACTGCATAATCTGAGGTTACTATTATTATCTGCAACGGCATTAATATATAGCATGAACAGAAAGGGTTCCAACACACTTCCCTGGGTCACACACGAAGGTACTTCTACATCTGTTAATAACTCTCCATCCACACTAATTTGACGTTTCCTCCCTAACAAGAAATCCTCAAGTCAATTATAATTTTCACCTGACACCCAACATGGCTGGACTTTCAATAACAAACATAAGTGATAGTTGTGGTTCCAATTCTAATGCTTTTCAGAAGTCAAGAAATACTGCATGTATCTACCAGCTTCCAAGATGTCACGTGAGGAAAGAGGTCATTTTGTTGGAGATACTTCATTACATTTGAACTAAGAATATGTTATAAAATTCTACAAGAAATGGATGGATACTAGACAGTACCTTTGTGGATCACTTCTGCCATGTTTCTTGTAGATAGGTAAAACAAAGAGTGCAAAAACAAGAGTGCATTGTCCCAACAACTGGGCACAGTTTTTTGTTCAAGAGACCTACAGCTTATTATTGTTACAAGAGGGCCTAACGCAGCTCCAAATTCAGTATTTCATCACATCCTGGAACTTTTTTTCAAATTTAATAATTTCAGCTTTCTCAATGCCATTCACACTAAAATCTACTCACCCATCTTTTCAGTAGTGCAAGGATAAATCCTAGTTTTTCTTTTTCGATCATTAGTGTCTGGTTACTAACTTCAGTGTCACTAATAGCTTTCACCCAAGACCAGAATTTCACCAGATTTTGTGAGCAATCTGTCGATAATTTTCTACCACCACAGTTTTTGATGGCACAATTCAGTGACTTCTTGATAGCCAAACATGTTTCATACATCATCTCACTATCGATATCTATATGTTTTTACACCTAATATGCAATAGGCCTTCTTTCTTTGTAAGCTTTTACTTTACAGCGACTGTATAACATGGAAGGTCTCCCCCATTATAAACTTTTCTACTGGGTACATATCTACGACATGAATGGTCAACTATTCTTTTTTACTTGAGCCACAGCTCTTCTGAATGCTACAGCCCAGAGCTAAGTTTCAAGTTCCTCACTGAGATACGCTACTACTGCCTTATATCTAGTTCACTAAATAAATAAATACTTGTAAACTAATAGTTGCCCTTTGTACGTTAGTTATCATTGTTGCTACAGCTGCATCATGGTCACTGATACCATTTCAATTTTGGCATTTTCAAAGAGCTGTTGCTATTTTATCCCACACATTTTCATCATAAGTAGACTCCAATATCATCTGTTCTATGTAGTTTTATAGACAAGACAATTAGTAATTGAAGATGGAGAGGGGAGGAAAAGAAGAAAGGAAAGGGAATGGAGGGCAGGGGAGGGGATTGGACCACTGCTGTCAGCTGCATCAGGACATTATGCGGAATCATGGGCGACAGGTGAAAATATGGACCAGATCGTGATTTGAACCCAGGATTTCCTGCTTACCAGGCAGGTGCATTAACCACTGCACCATCCAGGACACAGCGTTATTGCAACTGCACAGACTATCTCAGTACACTTCACAGGAGATCCACGTTTCCATCGAGCGCCAGCTATCTGCTGTCCCTGTACATTTCCTTCATGTTTGCCCTCTGAGATTCCCACGGGAGGTAGAATGTATTTGTGCATTCGGATTGAAGAAGGTGGATCGACTACACAGTTAGGCTTTTCAAATTATATGAATGAGGGGTATCTGTTCTTTTGGACATGTCCAAAAGAACAGACACCGCACAGAATCCGCAGCTGTTATACACTATATGTAAATTGGAGGTGGAGAGGGGAAGAAAGGAAAGGCAAAGAGAGAATCACTGCTATCAGCTGCATTGGGACATTATGTGGAACCAGTGGTGATGAGTGAAAATGTGTACCGGACCAGGATCCAAACCCAAGATCTGCTGCTTACTAGGCAGGTGTGTTAATCACTGCAAAGGACAGACGCAACGCATTCATATAATTTCATTAGCCAAGCTGGGGAATGGAAGTACCTTCTTGCGTATGGATGCACAAATTTGTCTGGCCTCCTGTGGGAATCTCAGAGGGTGAACATGGAGGAAATGAACAGGGAATGCAGATAGGTGGCGCTCAATGGGAATGTGGATTCGCCATGTGGCATGCCAAGATAGTCCATGCAGTCCCTGTATTGCTCTGTCCCAGATGGCGCAGTGGTGTGTGTGTGTGTGTGTGTGTGTGTGTGTGTGTGTGTGTGTGTGTGTGTGTGGTACACAACGCAATTTGAACAGCATTCCTCTCGATGGATTGTCACCATTCAATCCATAGCACCAAAATGTTTAGGGTACATTTGGAATTTGAATTTGCATGCGAGTTCAGCATTTCTTGGCTGTGGTTCCTTAACTGTATAGGGTCACAACATGATTAAGTACCACCTGAGAAGAGTGCTTTACAATACTCAGTTTACAAATTATGCAAATAAACTATGCACTGCTTCCATTACTTATAACCCGCAATAAATTCCTTGTATCAAGTTTTATTACATTTAGCTAGAAAAGATAATGCTTTGTTTTCTGGGGATCAAAGGCACAAAACATGGACACCATTTTTAAATGGTGGAAAAGAGCTATAAGAATAATAACTAGAAGTAGTAGTTGGATTCATTTAAAGAACTACTTACGGCGACCACACCGTGGTTCAGGTAAAAAAAAATCTATTTTCGGTTTTCATCATATTTCAATAGATTAAGGTTTTATTTAAGTACTATGAAAAGGATTTTGCTGAAAAATTTTTTTTTCTAGCATTTAAAGAGCATTTTCCTACCACGAGTGTTTATGTGCTACGTCCACTTTTCTGCACATATTTTAGATCTTTACGTCCCCTACAATGCACATTAGGTGTTTACACACACACACACACACACACACACACACACACACACTTCCGAGTGTGTTGGCTATCCTTGGAATGCAACAGTCGGTATTATTTTGTTTCTGCTGTTTGTAAACAACATGCTTTCAAACACGCAGTTAGTTTAGTTCAAGTGTGATTGCAAGTAGTTGTTATACTTATGTTTGCAGTGCTTGTTTACGTGTGTTATGTTGTGTTTATTGAAGATGACGAAACGTAAAGGCATTTTCAAGAAACAACAATTTAGAGGAAGCAAGTTTAGACAGCTTTATGTACAAGAGGTTATGTCGCCTGGCAATGATGTTTCTAATTGTAATTCTTCAACACCTGCATCATCAAAAAAGCTCTCACCATTTCAACAGTGTTACAATGAATTTACTGTAAGTGACAAGGGGTGCAATAACATTATTATAAATGTGAGAATATTATGAGATATAATTTCTAAATTTGTACAATGTAGACAGTGTGGCGAGTCACAGAGTGTGAAAATTTGTGAGAGTGCCAGTGGGAGAAAAGGCCTAGCAATTGCTTTGGATTTAATTTGCACTAAATTCTCAGCTGTGATTTCATTTATGAGTTCTTCAAAACCAGATGCAAGTGGCCCTTATGAAATCAATACTAAATTACTTTATGCCTTACGATCCATTGGCAAGGCCATGGCTGCAGGGAGAACATTTTGTTCAGTGATGAACTTACATCAACCACCAAATAAATTTGAAAAACTGACTGCAATATTAGAGAAAGCTGTATGTGAGGTCAGTGAGGAAAGCATAAAACTGGCTGCTAGGGAAGCAGTGGAAGAAAATGATGGATGTTCGGATATTGCAGTTGCACTTGATGGAAGTTGGCAGAAAACAGGACATACTTCTCTGAATGGAGTAATGACAGCCACGAGTGTAGACACCGGTAAAGTGTTAGATGTGGAGATAATGTCTAAATATTGCAAATGTTGTAAAGTCAATGAACATAAAGAACACAACTGTATGGCTAATTTTAGAGGAACAGTTGGTGTTATGGAAGTCCATGGAGTACAACAGATATTTCATCGCTCCGCAGAAACAAGAGGCGTATGGTACACCAAATATTTGGGCGATGGTGACAGTAAGGCATACAACAATGTGGTGAACTCTAAGCCATATGGAGATGCCATTATTAGCAAAACAGAATGTATAGGCCATGATCAAAAATGTTTGGGAACAAGGATGAGAAAACTAACTGTTTATATGAGAGGAAAAAAAAAATTAGAAGATGGAAAATTGTTGACCAGACAGGGTCAGTTAACTAAAACTGAAATAGAAAAATTGCAGTATACTATGGGAAGGAATTAGGAGAAATAAAGAAAATCTGGAGGCAATGAAGAGAGATGTCTGGGCCATATTCTTCCTTGAGTCCTCAAGTGATGATAAGCCATGTCATGGATTGTGTCCATCAGGAAAGAATTCATGGTGCAAATACAATACGGCTCAGGCAACTGGAGAATCTTATTCTCACCAGCATTCTCTTCCTGCTGCTATTATTGCAGCAATTAAACCTATTTTCAGAGACTTGGCTCATCCTGACCTAAGGAAATGTCTGCACGGGCAGACACAGAACCCAAATGAATGTTTCAACAGCATAATTTGGAACCGCCATCCTAAAACTGTATTTGTAGGCATGCATACAATGAAACTAGGATTTCATGGTGCTGTTATTACCTTCAATTGTGGTAATATAGGAAAGTGTTGGGAACTGAAAAAGCTGGAAATTAATCCTGGTGAAAATATGATGACTGGGCTGCAACACTGCGATAAAATGAGGGTAGCCGATGCAGACAGGTCTGCATCTAATATGGCCAAGAAAGCAAGACAAACACCGGGGGGGGGGGGGGGGGGTGAAAAAGAAGCATGAAGACCTGCTAGGGGCCAAAGAAGGGCCACCATATGCAGCAGGGCAGTTTTAATTAATTGTAAGTAACAAATTTCAAAAGTTTTTTCTTTAAAGTCAATTTCCCGCAAACTAAAATTTTCAGTACATACAGTTACATCAGAAACTATCAAAGATAAATGAATGAAATTTTCAGAGACTCTGCATAACACAAAAACCCACCTCTGGTACTACATTCATTAATATTCCCAAAAAAGGAAGATAAAAAAAATATTTTCTGCAGAAAAAACTTAATACTTATGTTAATAATTTTTAAAAAAGTATTTCTTAAAAACTATAAAATGGATAAAATAAATTTTAGTACATTTGATTCTATTAGCATCATGTAACCTACAATAAAAATAGCAAGGTCCTGCATCAAATAGTTTTTTTCAGAAATGGGTCAAATACTTGCCTAAATTAACATGGGTTAGATAGGCAGGATGTGATCTCCTTCACTTACTGCACCAAGTAGTACATCTACCAACCTGTCATGGACGTCAGAAAGACAATAGGCCTACAAAATATTCCACTAATAGATTTATAGATAATTGTGGAGATACAGCTAGTTCTGACTTACATTTACCAAGGGAAAAAATCAAAACAGCATTTTTTATCATGGAATAAAATTGTATAACAAATTGGCCAAGGAGAGGAAAAAATTGCAACAATAGATCTGTTCAAAAATGCAGCTAAAACTTTCTCCTTAAATAATGCATATTACACAATTACAGATTTACTGAGAGTAGTGGTTAATAATGAAAGGTGACAAATACAACACCCTGTCACTTTGCCATATGGGATGCCAATGTAATGCTTTTAGAAGAAAATCATGCGCCAATTGAAAACTATAGTCCATTACAGTAATATCTTGTCATTCTCCCAAGTTCAGAATCTCACTCCCAATGGGGGAATACTAACTCAGCTTTTCACGTGGAATGAGGGGAGGAAATGAAGATAAGCATGGGGCTTAGTTGTATGCTTATAGACCTGGAGTCAGTTTCCTGAACAGAATGGAGGGAGTGCAAGGAGAATATTACCATGTTTGTGGTCCAAGAGTCAGTTGCAGGAGTCCTTAGCATGTGCAGTGATGCAATACAAAACTATGTTTTACAAGGTATCTGGATAAAATTGTGTATAAATCAAGGAACACAATTCCACGGCGACCAACTGAATGATGATGTGCAGTTGATATGACACTGATCTCACATTCGGGAGGCCGGAGATTCTGTCCGGTCACTCTAATTAAGGTCTTCCTAAATCATTTCACTTAAATGCCAGGGTCCTCCTACACCAAGGTCATGGCCAACCACCTGTCCTATCCTCATAAAAACATACATGTTTATTCTATGTATGTGTATACTTTGAGCATTTTATTTTCATTGTACTACAATGACAAATCCTAGAACACTCCAGATTATCTCTGGATGGATGAATGAATAAATAAATAAATGAAACAATATTGTCCAGGAGAATAAAATTTGCTAACACATGAAAAAAAAAATCTCTTTTGCACCACCTTACTGCACACGTAAAATTGTAACAGCATTGTACTGTGGAAAGACTAATCATGCAAACAGGTAGTTTAAAAAGGTTTTCAACATGGGTTCTTGAGCCCATCACCTTACTCTCTATTACCTATTTCCTATCTGAATTTGAGGTTCCTCAACAAATAAATAATTCCCTGTTGGGGGAGATTGAAACACCAAAAAACGTGGCTAAAAAGCATTTATCAACATAAAAGATGAAAGCCTTATGTAGACAGTTGTCTAGGGTGCGCAGAAAAGACTGGCTAGCGATAATAGAAGAATGTATCCTCATTGCGTGCATCTAAAACTCGATACAAGGAGATTTCGCAACAGAGTTTTAGATTCCATTAACTGCGAATATTAGTAAACACACTCCATGTCCTGCCCCACTTAAATTCGTCAGCAACGTTATTAACTAATAAGTTGCTAGTGAATTTCTATAAACTAATTTATCTGAAATCTTTTTTCAAAGCAGTATTAAACTGCTAACATTTCAGTAGAACTAAAAGAATTAGAGCTGGCAGCAAATATTTTATGTTTCGATAAACGTTCGCATACACAAGTTTACGAGTGATTAAAAACAAAATTCTGTTAACTTTCACATCCTACATAGTGTACGATATGATTCTGCATTTGTGACAGTCTGGTTAATTGCAAGTGCTCAATTTTTTATGCAAAAGAGCACTCCGATTTTACAAATAGGGGAGAAATTACAACTCAATACAAGCCTGTTAATCTGCAGTGCAGCAACAAAAAGTCACACAACCGAAGATGTTTAGTGAAGTACCTATCATAATTCGCAATAGACCAATGCGCTTCATGGTAACTCCCATCAAGAAAGCGACAGCAGTCTGAATAAACAGTTTCTGATACAACTGTATTTAAACGTACAAACAGAACATTTCCAACGAAGTTCAAATTAAAAACCGCAAATTCTAACATTTAAATTGACATCATAGATCCCATCTTTCGCATCGACCAATGATAACACACCAAATCATAGATGTCGCGCGTAGCCAAAATTGACACAATCCGAATACAGGCGTGTATACAGGCAACGCATACAGGTGACATCACACGTTTAATAATATTGTCAAACCGCCAATATCTTGACCGTCTGAGGGCGCGTATTGATGTATTGTCTATACAAGAAATACAGGGCGATTATAATTAAATTTAAACTTTCAAACAGCTGTAGAAATAACACCACTGGTCAGAAAGACGTCAAATTGCAAAGGAATATTATCAGAGAAGGGGTTAAACGTAGGGCAGAAGAAAATAGTTACAAAATGTGGCAATAGATGGCGCTTTAAGCATCATAATTTAATAGTGGTTGACAACAAATAACTAATGAATCATACAATAATTCCTAAGGTGTAGGCTTGACGTTAAACAAACTGTACTATTCAGTGTGCATGGGTGTACAGGTGTGATATTGTTAGGTATTAAGCCCATCCACCATGGCAAAGTCATATCACATCGGATGGGAAAAATCGGTTTTTAAGTATCCTGAAGCCAAAAATCGCATGAAAGGCGTCACTCACATCAGTTTTTAATTGTCCTGAGGCCAAAAACTGCATAAAAAGCATCAATCATATCGTATTTTAAATGTCCTGAGGCCAAAAACTGCATAAAAAGCATCAATCATACCGGTTTTTAATTGTCCTAAGGCAAAAAATCGCATAAAAAGTATCAATGAAAATAAAATTGGATTATTAATTTCCATATGACTGGCGCGAAACATATTACCTGTACCGCTGACCAGCATTTTCTGCAACAAGTTGAAATCGAGAAACACCATGTTCCACAACTGACTGAAGTGTTTCAAGGATCACATTCAGAATGTGTTGCGCAATGCGTGCCATCAATGCAGTTAAGTTTGGAATCAGAACACTGAACACAACTTCAATGGGTCGTGCGCATGACAGGTGTTTTCATTTACGTATTCTGAGAAATATAGCACCATCTATTGATCAATTTTCACACTTTCTTTCCTTCTGCTATACGTTTGCCCCAGTCTCCAATCATATTCCGCTGCAATTTGACATCATATTGACCAGTGGTGTTATTTCTACAGTGTTTTTAAAGTTTATTTTAATTATTATCACCCTGTATTGACGAGTAGTATTGATGTACCTCAAAATATTCTCAGTATTGTCAATATATACTGAAAGTGTGAGGCAAAGTTTTAACGATTTGCCAATATTCTCCATCCAGATATTGACAGAGCTTCAGGAACCAGACACGAGGCAGTAGTGTGGACTGTTTACTTTTCAATACGACATTTTGTATACCATAACTCAAATTCAAGTTTTAGTGTGTCGTTTAATATAAAAGAATTTTAATAGGCCCATGCGAGAGTAATCTTGGTATATACAAAACAGGATGGCTAACAGAGTATTCCCTATGACACTACTTCACCATTAATTTGAAAATATAGTACAGATTGGTACTAGAGTATAATACATATAAATTTCGATAAACGCTCCCATTTCGAATAATACGTCATACATCTGCACTGCCTAGTAGGAGTTCTGCGAAATACACATCCATTTCACCGCACTGTCACCAAGTGTAAAATAAGTGTTTTACGTTAACTGCCTAAAACGTTCCTTGCCAGGCAGACATAAATACTTCACAGGTTTCCACAGAATTTTACTAAGTGCAGTAGCTGATACTACACAACTGAACTTCGAGCAATAGCGTGACCAGCCTGACGCCAGAAATCTGTAAGTCAGACCCAATCTCTAATCGACTGCGATTGCTCCCCTCGCTAAGGTATTTTGCTTCTCTATTTTATCTCATTTTAACTCCAATAACTTGATGTGTAATGGAGGACTCATTGAAAAATAGTTCATGATTCCTTTGAAGTCCATTGTTCTGACTTCCATCAGTAAATTCACAAGTGACTAGTCGCTCCTTTATTTTTTTTCAACCATTCTCAGACTCATTTCGTCTTTTTCGTTGTTTTCAGTTGCTTTCAAGGTGTAGCTGATATAACTGCAGCACTCACTTTCTTTTGGCTACTGAAAATCTTAACCTTGTAAATTGGGTTGTCAACCGACAGTTTTTGTGAAGGTTATTGATATTGTAAGGTCGCTTAAACATATTGAAGGTTTGACAAACTAGAATTGACAATAAATATTCAATGTATGAAGTCCCTTACAGTTAGAGATCATTACAACGCAACATGGACAGAAGGTGAAGCTGCTCTCGAATACATCATACAATCCTATACTAAAGGCAAGTGAAGATCCAGCAGTGGCAGATTCATTTGGATGAATGGACAACAGGCGGATGCAATATTTTGAAATTCCCAGAGGTCGTTTGACCCAGGTAGTAAATTTATGAGAGTTCTGTCCAGAGAGAAAATTTTCTAAGAATTCTCAGATTTAAAACCAAGATTTTACTTTCGGTGCTTTCCCCATTTAAAAATTTATCTATAACTGCAAACGACATAATCATTTCATTAAAGCAATAAATTTATTCAATTAAAATTTAATATTACAAAAACTAAATTTAAAGGATTAAAATTTTTAAAATTCATTCAGATTATTCATATTCAATAACATCAAACTACTGAACTTTATGTTGCTTTTAACTCGATAAAAAATTTAATACAACAATTTTCTCGAATTTATCATCGCCCTCTGAAAAACTTTTAGTATCACGGTACGGAAGTGTAACTTTATATTTATCATCTAAAAGTAATAAAACTTTTTCAACGTATTTAACTATCAAAAATTCATCATATGAAACAGTGTTAGATTTTCTTTTTTTTTTGCACTGCTAATCTTAGGATCACTTCTGCATAACCATTAATATAAGTGTAAAGATCACTTACTAGATTTTCAATGATTGTATTCATGTTCATGTTGGTTTGCTTTTATTTATATACAAAAAAACTAGGTTCTCAAAATAATGTTTCATAAATGTGTAAGACATTTCCAGGGGCAGATGTGGACTCTGACCACAATCTATTGGTTATGAGCTGTAGATTAAAACTGAATAAACTGCAAAAAGGTGGGAATTTAAGGATATGGGACCTGGACAAACTGATAAAACCAGAGGTTGTACAGAGTTTCAGGGTGAGCATAAGGGAAAAATTGACAGAAATGGGGGGGGGGGGGAATACAGTAGAAGAAGAATGGGTAGCACTGAGGGATGAAATATTGAAGGCAGCAGAGGATCAGGTAGGTAAAAAGTCGAGGGCTAGTAGAAATCCATAGGCAACAGAAGAAATATTTAATTTAATTGATGAAAGGAGAAAACATAAAAATGCAGTAAATGAAGCAGGCAAAAAGGAATACAAACATCTCAAAAATGGGACAGACAGGAAATGCAAAATGGCTAAGCAGGGATGGCTAGAGGAAAAATGTAAGGTTGTACAAGCATATTTCACTAGAGGTAAGATAGATACTGCCAACAGGAAAATTAAAGAGACCTTTAGAGAAAAGAGAACCACTTGTATGAATATCAAAAGCTCAGATGGAAACCCAGTTCTAAGCAAACAAGGGAAAGTGGAAAGGTGGAAGGAGTATATAGAGGTCTATACAAGGGCGACGTACTGGAGGACAATATTCTGGAAATGGAAGAGAATGTAGATGAAGACCAAATGGGAGATACAATACTGTGTGAAGAGATTGACAGAGCACTGAAAGACCTGAGTCGAAACAAGGCCCCGGGAGTAGACAACATTACTTGGGAGAACAAGTCGTGACAAAACTCTACCATCTGGTGAGCAAGATGTATGAGACAGGCGAAATACCCTCAGACTTCAAGAAGAATATAATAATTACAATCCTAAAGAAAGCAGGTGTTGACAGTTGTGAAAATTACCAAACAAGCAGTTGAATAAGCCACAGCTGCAAAATACTAACGCGAATTCTTTACAGACGAATGGAAAAACCAGAAGAAGCCAACCTTGGGAAAGATCAATTTGGATTCCGTAGAAATATTGGAACACGTGAGGTAATACTGACCCTACGGCTTATCTTTGAAGAAAGATTAAGGAAAGGCAAACCTACATTTCTAGCATTTGTAGACTTAGAGAAAGCTTTTGACAATATTGACTGGAATACTCTCTTTCAAATTCTAAAGGTGGCAGGGGTAAAATACAGGGAGCGAAAGGCTATTTACAATTTGTACAGAAACCAGATGGCAGTTATAAGAGTCGAGGGACGTGAAACGGAAGGAGTGGTTGGGAAGGGAGTGAGACAGGGTTCTAGCCTCTCCCCGATGTTATTCAATCTGTATATTGAGCAAGCAGTAAAGGAAACAAAAGAAAAATTCGGAGTAGGAAATAAAATCCACGGAGAAGAAATAGAAACTTTGAGGTTCGCCGATGACATTGTAATTCTGTCAGAGACAGCAAAGGACCTGGAAGAGCACCTGAACAGAATGGACAATGTCTTGAAAGGAGGATATAAGATGAGCATCAATAACATCAAAATGAGGATAATGGAATGTAGTCAAATTAAGTCGGGTGATGCTGAGGGAATTAAGTTAGGAAATGAGACATTTAAAGTAGTAAAGGAGTTTTGCTATTTGGGGAGCAAAATAACTGATGATGGTCGAAGTCGAGAGTATATAAAATGTCGACTGTGCAGTGGCAAGGAAAGCCTTTCTGAAGAAGAGAAATTTGTTAACATCGAGTACAGATTTAAGTGTCAGGAAGTCGTTTCTGAAAGTATTTGTATGGAGTGTAGCCATGTATGGAAGTGAAATATGGACGATAAATAGTTTGGACAAGAAGAGAATAGAAGCATTTGAAATGTGGTGTTTCAGAAGAATGCTGAAGATTAGATGGGTAGATCACATAACTAATGAGGAGGTATTGAATAGACTTGGGGAGAAGAGGAGTTTGTGGTACAACTTGACAAGAAGAAGGGACCGGTCAGTAGGACATATTCTGAGGCATCAAGGGATCACAAAATCAGCATTGGAGGGCAGCGTGGAGGGTAAAAATCGTAGAGGGAGTCCAAGAGATGAATACATTAAGCAGATTCAGAAGGATGTAGGTTGCAGTAAGTACTGGGAGACGAAGAAGCTTGCACAGGATAGAGTAGCATGGAGAGCTGCGTCAAACCAGTCTCAGGACTGAAGACCTCAACAACAACATCAACATTTTTTTTATATTTATAAATAAATAAAAACAATTTTTTTCAATTTTTCTCTTCTCTATCTTTCTAAAAATGCTTAAATTTTTTATTCACTTATATAATCAAAAATTTTCAGTAAAAATTCTATATTGTCAGTCATAGGTTTAATTCTTTTTTCCATTCATAAGTATAGATGCGATTGTGTCATTAAGTGTATTTTCGTTAAATATGTAAATAATTACGTAGTTGTTTTCTGAATAACTAAAACATTCATTCTTTTAGTCATATTGAGAACATAGATAGGAAAAGTTGGAATAAAACTAAATGGATTTACATTAATATTTCTATATAACAGTTTCATCTTTTAAAATCACTAAAAGCATAGTTAACATGTAACAGACTACTTGCTGGGTCTCAAGAATCCATAATTATAAACGGAAAACTTCACTTCTGCCCTTTTTTACATAGACATTTTGTAAATTAACATGATCGAATAAAGAAGAATCACTTAACTGATTATTTTTTCGATTGGTTTGGAGAACAAGCAAAGAAAGTAAGACCTATCCAATTAGTAATATCAAGTTCAAAATTCCTTTTTCAATTTAATCCAGCTGATTCAGTTAACTGCAGTTCCAAGAAAGAAATGGCAATTTTTGGATTTTTCTGCCTTTATTGTTCTAGTTCAAGTGAATATTCTTGTTCATATTTAAAACAGGAACAACAATTTTACTTTCTTTTGGAAGCATATTACCTTGATTATTAATTATCCATCAGAAAATACAATTTTCATGATATTATTATGAACGCCAAGAGTAAATTACTGGTAAATCTCTTCCGAAATTAATTCTTTAAAAGCCTTAAAAAACATCCCAAATAATTCGGAAGGCAAAAAACGTCATTTTAAATGTTTTTAATTTATCACTGTTAAGAATAAATCTTTCCATCATTAATTAATTTTATAGAAAGGAAGTTAATCGAATAAGAGGTGATGAGGAAATAAATGGATGTTCTTTTCTAGATAAAATATAGTTTTTTAATTATAATATCATCAAACTAGTTAAACACTTAATAATCAATTAGTTTAATATTCAATTTGCCATCATAAAATGAAAAATTTGTTCAATCTGTATTATTAACATCAAAAGTCATATATAATTGTGCACAATTAGGATGAATCCATTCATTACCAACATTAATTTAAATTATTTTCTATTTTCTCATTACCAGGATATGAGTGAAATTAATTATTCTCGAATTTTTTCATGACTGATACAGAAGAAATTCATTATTAAAATAATTGTTACACAAGCGCAACTGAATTCAATCAATTATCATTTTGCCCAGTGTAAGTAATCGTTAAATTTTGAATACTATAAAAAATGCTAAATTTATAGAATAATTTAGATCATAAATTTTCGGTTTTTAAAATTCAAGATTTGGATTGAATGAAGAATTAATATCAGTTTTTCAGTGGAAATAAACATTATGTTTACGAAACACTGTATCAGCAACATCAAACTTGATATTTATCAATTTAAATGAAAGTAGTTTAGGAATACTGCTATCAATTGCTTTCTCATTAGCCACCATAATTTGGTTATAAAATCCAAAAATATGGATAAAACAATATCCTTTACCTGTAATTAATTTTAAATCACTTACAAAAGTAACTCCATGTATAATTCTGACTTGTTTAATGTGCATACTGAGTTATCGATTGAATAAATTTTTTCCAAATACATCAAACGATTCTGACATCAGGAATTTCTTCATTAGTGATAATTTATTATATTTCGTTGTAATATTTGAAGTTAAAAAAATTGACTAAACACCAACTAATGAAACATTTCTATTAGTATCTATTATATGATCGATTAATTTTTTCAAAGCAGATGAATTGCTGTTGAATTTTTAATTTGCTCATTTATATTAATTAGAATTATGTAAAATAAATAATAGATCAAAACCCACAAATAAGAATTCTTGAAAAAAATGAAAAAAAAACATGTTAAATTTTTAGCAAATTATACTCAGTGTTCACTCATAGGTAAAAAATCAATCATTTTTTGGTTTATTGTAAAATACAAATAAAAAAAGAATTTATGAAAAGACTCGAAAAATTCCTATTTTTATTGAATTAATGATGCAATTATTTCATTGCATGAATGTGACCATAATTCATCTGTAATTTTTGATTGCTTCATTTCTGAAAAATTAGTTTTCCCAGAAAACATTCTACTAGAAGGAGATGTAAAGGATTTATTGTTTTACACAATACAAAATTATTAAAAATTCCCGAAACATATAGAGATAATCCTAATTTTTTAAAATTTTCAGACAACATGTTACAAATTTAAATCATATTTGACATGAATTTGTAGTAGTGTGATTTCAAATACGACAATTTCATACAATTATATAGTACAGTTCGATGAAATAGATTTTGAAACAAAAGAAATGAGAAGAAAATATCATTATAGTAAATACAGAGAAAAGAAAAAGAATTTTTTAAATATTAAACGATAAAAATTAAAAGTTTTAACATAAAAACCTAGAACATTTAAATGATGATCATAAGCAATGAATATTGTACTTTTATCCTTTTCAAAGCATGACCTACAAGTGGAAAAAGCTAAATAAAATAGAAAAGTAAAAGAACGTTTAGAAGAAAAGTTTAAAAATGGAAAAGAATAAGAGCAGAATACGAAAAATTTAAAAAATGTGATCAACCAGTTACTAATGCAACTGAACAAGTTAAACAAGAAACCTAAGGTTTAGATGAAAATGTTTTGAATGGTACTGAAAAAATAGAGATCTTGAAAAAGAAATAGTTCCTTATAATCAATATTATTTAGAAGAATTATACGACATCCAAACAATTAACATTATAGTGATACAGGCGATTACATTAAGTAACTAAGAAATAAATGACTCACTGAATAAATATGAAGAAGAAACCGAAGACAGAATACAAACAAAAACAAAGACATTATAAAAGAAAGTTAAAATTTATCAATCATAGTGAAGTGACAGTTTCTGGATTAAAACGTGTTGGTACTATATTGGTAACCATCCACTTAAATTAAATGGTACTAAACTAAAATTTGGTGAAAAAATACGAAGATAGTTATGGAAAATGAATTTTTAACATAAAAAACAGATTACTTTGGATGATTTAGGTGTACAATTTGCTCTTAGAAATTGCGTTAGAATTTCAATCGATTCAAACGCTGAATATTCTGATAATAATCAAAATGTAATCAAATAAACAAAATAACTTTTGTAAAACAAATTGTGGAATAATATTCTCCTACTTCTTCACAGTGAAATCTAAATGATTCATTTAAAAACGTTGAAGAAAAATCAATAATTCAGAAAAACCAGTTGAAATATCGGCATGAATGATGATCGTATATTAATTTACACATTAACAGTTATCAACTGTGGAGAATTAGCTGGAAATAAAAATTAATGTAATGAATTCTTTATTAAAACAAAAAGGTTTACTAATAAATTTAATAGTTTTATATTTAACAATCCAAAACGAATTACACTATTTTTAAAATTTTGAATAAAAGAGCACATATAGTTGGGGAAAGTGAATAACAGAAAGTCTTAGTTAATGATGAAATTAATAATTTACCACTTCAAATGCATTTACCTGGCTACGGTTGGTGTGGCCATGGGACAAAAGTAATTGAAAAATTAGCATTTGGAATTAAAGGATTAAGTATTTAAAGACTAGATATTTTTATAGAGATTATAAAGAATTAGAAAAAGCATGAAGCTTATAAAAAACTTCAGTTAGCTGCAATCGAAAGAATATATGGTTCAGACTCTTCAACTGGAGAAAAATTAGCAACAACTGCTGTTAGAGGAATAATGCATGAAGAAGAAAATGAGGAATTAGGAACTGATGTATATAAAAACAGTTGGGGATTATAAAAATTCTTTAAAAGTTATTAATGTATGGAAGTGAATAATTTTTTTAATTGATTACACTCAACTTCCAAATTGTGAAATGAAACAATAGAGAACAAAACTCAAATAAAATAATGAAAAATTAAAAACTAGTCAACCATTTTCAACTGACACACAGAAAAGAACTTTTGCATCTATGCTTATTTAAGTGATATTCTTGTGGTGAAAAAAATTATTTAATATTTATTCAACAAAATGTTGGATTTTTGCCAATAATGTTGTCAGACCCACCAATATTTTGGTGCTACATCAGCAGCTGCATTTATTGAAAATATAAACAATACAAAAGCTGATAAAGAATTAGAATAACATGAAAGAAATATTGAAGGAATTGGAAAATAGAGGATAAGATTTAAAATACTAATAAAGGATAGAAAGTGATTAACACAAAAGATAAAAATCACTTATCTATTTTTAACATAGAAAATTTAGTTAAATTATTAAAAATTAAATACTTTCACAGCGTTTTTATGACTTCTGAAATAGCTGCTAAGACAAAAAATTTAGAATGTGCAATAGTAAACGTAGATACAGCTCATTATGTTGGGACTCAATATTATAATAATTTGTTTTTGTTAAATTTAGAGGGAAAAACCAAAACACATAATTTAGTACACTGATGTGTATTACAACACCAAAAGCGTACGAAATGTTAACGAATTTATTTGTAGTCATTTGTGTCTATGTGCTTTAAAACTATTAACTATCGATTATAAATCAAACTTAATAATTGGATATTTTTGGAACTCAAATAGATGCTAATTCCTGCAACGATTCAGAAAAGATGAAAGATGTTCGATTATTAGAAATAGAACAATTAACTTCCAAATCAGAAGATTTTCAAAAAATCTAATATTTTCAAGCAAACATAAGAAATATTGTATATCAAAATACCAGAAATAAAAACTTCATCAGAGTTGTTAGAGACCAAAGTTAAAAATTATCAGTCGTCGATAGATAAAGAAATAAAATCGTCACTAGAGAAATTAGAAAAAAAATTTGGCATCCAAAGTTTATATCGTCATAAATTCAAGAATGACTGGTCTAAGCAATCAATTTTAAAGAACTTGCTAAAATTCTTTATTTTTAGAAATGATATAGATTTTAAACATAAGAATCTAGCATATGAAAATTATCCAACTGATAAAAAGCTTTTATAGAAAGATAAATATTTTTCTTACTAATGCTAATAACACAGTAGACTAACTATGTCAATAATACATATTACTTTTAAAAAATGAAATAGACAAATGAGTTTAACATTACATCTGAAAAGCAGTTTTAACTTCATACTCATACGATTTAGTTATCTTAAATTATATGATAAACAAACATTGTATTAAATTGTATCACTGGCGGCGAACAAGCAAAGCAATGAATATAGTTTTATTCTTATTAAAGTTGTTGTGGGTAAAAGAATCAACAGACGGTTAACAATTAATGATTTTGATCTTTCAATAAGTATTTTTGACAAAGATTACAAAATAACTCCTGATATCAAATCAATAAAAATATTACACAGTTCAAATTTTCTAATCAAGGATCAAGAGATTTATTTAAAACTAATCCAGTTGAATTAAGATAAATTATGGTTGGCAAAATCACTCAATAATTATTTTATTTTATGCTACTGCATGAAGTGTAAAAAGTTTACTGACCCAAATAATCCTCATAGACTAACGACTATATATCAAAACAAAGATATGAGCGAATATATTGAATTCAGAAAATTGAAAAAGCAAATTGATTTAAAAAAAATTTTAGTTAAAGTATTAAGTATTTGTGAACACATTATTTCTGATTGACATGAACCAACGAGTAACTTTTTTAAAATAAAATTTACAATTTTTGCAATAGATGCTTAATGGATGGTTGATCCAGTTGAAAAAGGATCTGGTAAGTTGAAGGATTTCAAAAATAAAGAATGAAAATATTTATGAACTGTTACAGACATCTTCTCAAAATTTGCTTGGGCTATTAAAAAAAGATAAGACTGACAAAAATATAATTGTTTCTTTTGAAAAAATATTCAAGGCAGGAAAACCAAGAAAATTACAAAGAGGTAATGGTAGAGGATTTTACAATAAAAAATTTCAAAAGTTTATTAAAAAATTTAATATTGAATATTATTCAACTGTTAGCGTATTAAAAGCACTTTTTGTTGAACAATGGAATAGGACATTAAACGAAAAAATGAGGAAAACATTTGCTCTACAAGGATATTCTATTTGCATTCCTTTGAAAAAATATTCAAGGGGGGAAAAACAATATAAATACAAATAGATAATGGTAAAGGCATTTATAACAAAGAATTTCAAAATGTATAACTAAATTTAGTTTTAAATGTTATTCAACTAATAGCAAATTAAAAGCATTCATTGTTGAACAATGGAATAGGACATTAAAAGACAAAATGGGGAAAATTTTCCCTCTTCTATTGAATTATAAAGACGTTCAAGTAGTTCTGATATTAATTGACGAAAATAACAGCAAATTACGTTCAACAATATAAATGAAACAAAAAAGGAAAAATTATGAAAATATGTTTATGTAACAAATTTAATAATACAAAAAGTAAGTAAAACATTGGCGAAAAAGTTCGAATAAGTATATCATGTAGAATGTACGAAAAAGGAAATAGCACATATTTGTTAACAGAAATTTCTGAAAATGAAAATGGCATTTATTCTAATCCCAAACTATATAAATTGAAAGATTTAAATGGTGAAGAGAGAAAATGAAATTTTTATGAACAAGATCTAATGAAAACTGATTTTTCCGATTTTTATCTTGTTGAACAAGTTTTAAGTAGAATGGTTACAAAGTATATGTTAAATGGTTAGGTTCTAATAATTCACACAGTAGTTGAGTAAATTAAAGTAACATAATTTTTCAAATTTTAGTTACTGAAAATGTACATATACTTTTAGATTTCAATATAACAATCATTATACTCATTGTTTTATAAAAGAAGATAGAGTAAAATTTGAAATTCATATAAAATTTAACATACATATTTAATGTCTCAATTATTGGTGATTATTGAAATGGAAATAATGGAATCAGATGGTTATAATGAATTATGGTTGTTAGATGCATACGAAAATCGTTATGAATGTTATTTAAAACTTAATCCTGAAAAAAATTGTCGGAAATATAGGTTAATTTTACTGAATAATTACCAAGAATAATTACATCATCATAGAATTGTTGTTGTAAATAATTATCCAAAATATTGAAATAATTTCGATGAGAAATAAAATTCAATTTTTATAAATTTTTTGGACAAAATTTATTCTTAAGAAGTCATCACAAGTTGGATGTCTATTTGTTATACACTTTATTTGTTTTTGAACATTTTTATTTATGTTGAAACCAAATAACAACCGTTTTTAAAATTATTAACACATAATCTTAAAATAACAAAAGTATGTCTCAAATTTTCATCGGGTCATCAAAGAACAACATGTGGTAATAAACTATTAATTGTTCACATCTTTCATGTTATATTACTACAGGGCGAAGATATATTTCAGATTATATTTTTATAAAATCATCCTTAATTTTATTAGGTCTTTTACATCTTCATAGAGCTGTTTTACTGTTAGCTTTGATTTATATTCACCATGTTTTCTTCGAATTGGTGGTAAAATTTCTTTATGAGCCCAATCATAAAATTTTTTGCAAATGACATTTGTGAATTTATAACTGAAGATTATAGCGCAGTTTTTAATAAATTTTGTATGAAGATGAATATTTCTATATAGCAACATTTCACTGGATTTTTATGTTTTACAATATTTTTCTCCAGAACGTTTATACCCTAATATATCATCAACTTAATTTTACATTTACCATGGATTAATATTTTCATCGAGAATTATTAAAAAATTTTATTCTTATATTTGAGATCTAAAACGGACTCCATTTACATATAATTACTCTCGTAAAATCTTATTTTTTTAAAGTTTTAATTAAGATTTTCTTTATAAAATGAAATGTGATAGTAGCTGGTTTACCATTTCTCCGCAGTACTTTCTAATTGGAAAGGTTTAGCTTTTCTAATAATTTGTTTACAAATATAAAGTGGATATATTATGATTTGTCCATTGCGTAAACAAGAAAAAGCTATTGATGATGAAACAAAATGTACAAATAGGACCACACTTTCATATGTGGGATGTAGTGATTGAAAAAAAGAAACAAAAATGATGTAGTGAAAATAAATATGAATATACAAATGAACTTGCTACTAACTTGAATAAAAACATTTACATGTGTAAATTGTAAAATAAAAATGAAAACTTCTTCTAAATATATTCATAGCTGCAACTACAATCCGAACATATAGGAAGGTATCATAAATATGTTGAATTCTTTTGTAGTACGTTAGTCTGTAAAGCATATCTGCAAACATATAAAAAATCACCATAAAATGAAACAATAATAAAAACCCATTAATTTTTTAATTCATTAGTAGTTTCTTCTATGCAACTGTTAATTCATGTAAGAAATCGTTGTTAACATCTATTATTATTAATCAACAGAACTTTATACAATTTTATTACATTCAACTGTAAACAATTCATGTTCAAATGAGATAATTACATTCATTATTCCATACTGTTTTATTTTGTAATCTAAATAAATATTGTATTCATCAAAGGTAATTTCCGATTTTCTATCAGATGCTTTAACTCATTCACATTTTTTCCTTCTATATCAACAACTTTATAAAAATATATTTTCGATATTAAACTAACAATCTCTGATGTAGTTTTTCAATCGTTTTCCTCTTCCATTTTTTTGAAAGTTTTCTTGTTTACTTATGTCATTCAATGAATAAATATTATTTTAAAAGAATGTTTATCACCGACTTCATACCTTTATAAAAACTTCAGTTCTTATGTCAATCATAAAAGAAGCTGTTTCCATATAACATCAGTCACTATTCTCACCATATTTTTGTTTCATAACATTATACTGAACCCCATACATTTTTATTTCTGAAGTAACTAGAATAATCATTCCAGTTATACTATAATTTGTTTCTTATTTCATGCAACTAGATTTTCTGAATAAGTAGGAGAATGTTCATAATTTCGTATTGTGTAATTTTCGTATATTTTTCTCGATCTGTTTTTTGTCTGTTTATAATACCTGCTAACGTCTTACAAAATTCTGAATTCTTCAGCAATTTATATAAATCTTTTTCAATATCATTTTTTGCTTTTGTTACCATTTTAGTAATGAAATAAAAAAAATTTCCAACCACTCTGATTCTTCTGATTATAAGATTCTATGAATTTCGTACTTTTAAACAAAGATATAAACATTCTATTATCAATTTCTCTGGATTCTTGTTTTAGCATTAGACGAAATTTTTGCTGCCTTTTTCCAGGATACATAACAGAATTTCTGAAATCATAATGGGCACATTTAACATAATAACACAATGAAATTAGTAAATGATATTAATATTTATTAATTATGCTTTTTCAGGATTTGGTGCACGAATGTTAACATCTTCTAAAAGACAATCAGAATGTGCAAAAATAAAACGGCCCTTGTAATGTATTATTATTATTTTGAAATTCAACTGTTTTGTCTTATATAGGTTATTTTTTTTAGTTCCTTGCTTTCTTTGCAATCGGTTTCCTTATTGTTTAATTTTTCTTATGAATGAAAATCTCTTACACATCAATGAAATCTTCACAGTGGCGTCGTCTTCTAGTCGCAACGTTTCTCTCGATTGTGTTCTGCATCTTCAGTCGAAGTTCGCAACTTGGCTGATAACCCATGAACATAGCTGAAATAGGCTGACAAAGCCTGCAATAGCACCTTAAACATCTATCACAAGCATAATATTTTTCATTGCATTCACTTGTTTGTTAACTAATTAATCTAGATAAATTTTTTACCCAACACTGATGTGAATTATTTAAACTCAAATTAAAAAAAAGATAACATGTTTATCTTGATTATTATTTGTATGATAATGATAATCTACAATAAATTATTCTTCATAAGTGTAAACATTATTTGAAATATTTGACTTCTTTTTAAATTTTGGAATATCTGTAATTGAACAAGAAAATTAAATTGATCTCTTTCAACAATTTCATTTAAATCTATTCCAACATTTTATATTTGCTAACTCCTTCTCCATCATTATCTCCTGGATATAAAGCTAATTTTATTGAATAATGAAAATGTTTTTGATGAGTGTTTTTTACATTAGTGTCAGCTTTTTTATCTTTAATTTCTTTTAGTAATTCAATTTAAGAAAAACCAAAAGTTGGATTGCCTATTAACACTTAATTCTGAATTACTTACCTAAATTAAATACAAACCAGACATTTTCCTTTGCATTTCTTCCATTTCAGTTAATAGTTTCATTGTTGATTTTTAATAATAATCTTATAAATTAGTTGTACTTCATAAGAATGTCATTCCTTGTTATTAAATTAATCTAGTACTTTGTCTTGACTTTTAAAAATGCAATAAATTTTCATATTAGCTTTAATTGTTCCTCCTTGTATTAAAATATTCGTAAATTTTAGTGATTGCTTCTTCTTTAATTTCACTAAAAAAATTCTCATGGTTCAATAATATTATCGACATTATTAATTTCAAAAGTGATTATTCTCGATTTAAAAGCAGGTTATCTATTAAGGCATTTAGGTAATTTAAAAATTGTCATTAGCTAGGCAATTGTAACCTGGAAAACTTTTCAAATAGTTTTTGTTTAATTTCTTGATATTTATCAACTAGAAGCTTTTGAAAATTATTCTCTCTATCGATATTATTAATGTTATCCTCAGATCTATTGATAAGATTAATTGCGTGTTGTTTATAAAATTTATAATAATTTTTAAAATATTTTGGTTTACAGTTTTGATGAAGTACTTTTAAAAAAGTTTTTCTCCCATTCGTTATCGTTATTATTAATATTGGAAAAATGTTAATGCCATGTGGCTAGGGCCTCCCGTCAGATAGACAGTTCGCCTGGTGCAAGTATTTCTAGTTGACGCCACTTCAGTGACTTGCGTGTCATTGGGATGAAATGAGGATGATAAGCACAAACCTCCGACCCAGCCGGGAATCGAACCCAGTCTGTTTGGTATGTCATTCCATCGTTTGACCACTCAGATATTAGGGGTAGAGTATTATTAATATTGGCAACAGGATTTAGAATAAGATCGATTAATTGTCTATATTAACATGAGACATTTTTTTAATTTCTCATATTAAAAGTAGATCGAAATTATTTGATATTTTTATATCTTAGTTGTCTCTTCTTCATTTATTTCATATTCAAATAATCTATAATTTCCTCTTGATCTTTTCTAGTTACATTTGTATAGCCTTACAATAATTTCTAAACCAGCATAATGTAATCCACATTTTCTTTTACAATAATTTTCTAGGTTTAGAATTAGCTCAGTTTAGGAGTACATTTTGTTTTCAGAATGAGATTTTCACTCCCAGCGGAGTGTACACACATATGAAACTTCCTGGAAGATTAAAGCTGTATCAGACTGAGACTCATCTTGGGACCTTTGCCATTCATGGACAAGTGCTCTACCACCTGAGCTACCTGACTCATGAAGAGTTTGATTTCCTAAAATTACTACTTTTATGATTGAAACGTTCCTTGAGTTTTTAATTAAAGTTTTAACTGATGTATAGATTGACAATGTTAGACAGAGCTTGCTTATAAAGAGAAAAATTTTTCACATTCTTATTGTTTAAATAAATGAAAATTTGGCTTGTGGATATGGATAAACAATATTTTGGAGAGGTTATTTATAGAGATAAAAATTTATTAGATCTTTAAATAAATGGAAATCTCGTTTACAGATACAGATAAATGCAATGTCAGAGAACTTATTTATGAAAAAAGTATTAGTTTTTTATTTATTAATTAAATGAAAATTTCGTTGATCGATATAGATAAATTTTTAAATGTGGGAAACAACGAAATTAAAATTTAGGTTTGAAGTCTGAGGATTATTATAAAATATACTGTTTGTACAGGAACTCTCATAAATATACTACTGACACAGTGTCCCATTACAGGCTGTTAACGAAGGTACAGCATATGGAAAAAATTCATAGATATGTGAGTGGCCCAAAGACTTCTTATGTAATAGAACGCAGTTTGTTGTCCTTGATGGCGAATTTTCATCAGAGAGAAGGGTATAGTCAGGAGTTCATCAGGAAACTGTGATGGGACCTCATTGTATGTACATCAACAATTTGGGGGACAGTGTGGGCAGCAGTTTGTGCTTGTTTGCTGATTACTCTAGTGTATAGTAAGGTGTCGACATTGAGTGTCTGTAGGGTGATTCAAGACGATTTAGACAAAATTTCTAGTTTTATCATGAATGGCAGCTACTTTTTAATGTCGAAAAGTTAATGTGGATGAGTAGGAAGAACAAAGGTGTACTGTTCAGATACAGTATTACTGGTGTCCTGATTGACACAGTCTACTGGTTTGAACCTCTGGGCATATCGTTGTAAAGCAATATGAAATGGGACGAGCATGTGAGAACTATGGTAGGGTAGACGTATGGTCAACTTTGATTTATTGGCAGAATTTAAGTAAGAGTGGTTCACCTACATCTATATCTACATCTGTGCTCCGCAGATCACAATGACGTGCATGGAAGAGGACACATCCCATTGTACCAGTTATTAGGATTTCTTTCTGTTCCATTCACATATGGAGCATGGGATGAACAATTCATTGAATGGCTCTGTACATACAGTAATTATTCTAATGTTATCCTCACAGTCCCTATGTGAGTGATATCTAGGGGGCTGCAGGGTATCCCTACAGTAATAATTTATATCTTGAAACTTTCTTAATAGACCTACTCAGCATAGTTTACACCTGTCTTCAAGAGTTTTCTAGGTAGTTCTTTCAATATCTCTGTGACAGAGATTAAACAAACATGTGACCATTCACTCACCATGTTCAATATTCCCTCTTAGTCCTATGTGGTAAAAGTGCCATGAACTTCAGCAATATTCTAGAACTGGTTGTATGAATGGTTTATAAGCAATCTCCTTTATAGATTGATTGCACTTCCCCAGTATTCTACGAATAAACTGAAGTCTAGCAACTACTTAACCCATGACTGAACCTATGTGATTATTCCATTTCATATCCCTTTAAAGCGTTATACCCAGGTATTAGTATGAGTTGGCTGATTCCAATAGTGGTTCACTGATATTACAATCGTAGGTTACTACCTTCTTTTTGTTTTTTGAAGTGCAAAATTTTGCCAACTTCTGAACCATATTAAAATCTTATCAAGAATATTTGTACAGCTTCTCTCACATAGTACTTCATTATAGATAACTGCATCACCTGCAAAAAGCCTGATTTTAGCATTAATATTGTCTGCAAGGTCATCAACAGCAAGGTCACTCTGTTTAAGATACATCATTATGTTTGAGCTCAGAATATGTTCAAAGATTCTACAACAGATAGATGTCAAAGATATTCGATAGTAGTTTTGTGGATCACTTCTACTAACATTATTGTGGAGGGGTGTGACCTGTGCCTTTTTCCAAGAACTGAGCACAGTTTATTGTTCAAGGGATCTACAATATATTATAGTTACAAAAGGGGCTAACTGAGCTGCAAATTCAGTGTACAATCACAATGATTCTGTCGAGCTGTGGAGCCTGGTTCAGCTTTAACAATTTCAGCTGTTTCTCAACACCCCAGACTCTAATACTTATTACAATCATCTTTTCAGTGGTATGAGGATTAAATTGGGCTAATTCACCTGGGTTTTCCTTAGTGAAGGAACATTAGAAAACAGAGTTGAGCATTTCAGCATTTGCTTTGCTTTTCTCAGTTTCTGTTCACATCTCATTCACTAGTGTCTGGACTCTAATTTCAGAGCCACTAACAGCCTGTAAAGGATACCGCATATAGGACGCTTGTGCTACCTATTGTTAAGGACTGCTCGAGTGTTTGGGATCCATACCAAGTCGCAATTCAGAGGTTGTTACCAGTAGGTTCAAACAAAACGTAAGTGTTACGGAGATGCCTGAGGAACTCAAATGGGAATCCCTGGATGGGAGGCTACATTCTTTTGGAGAAACACTATTGAGAAAATTCAGAGAACCAGCGTCTGAAACTGACTGCTGAACAGTTTTATTGCCTCCAACATGACTTGCGCTTAAGGACCAGGTAGCTAAGATTATGGCTGATGTAGAGGCATAGACATTCATTTTTCCTTTACTACATGCGAGTGGAGCAAGAAAGGAAATGACATGTAGTTATACAGGATACCCTCCACCATGCTTGGGGAGTATCTGTGTAGATGTGCATTAGATGTAGGTGCAGATGTAGGTATCGTCCAAATGTAATGTCATTGTGCTTAACAAAGGCCTTTGAATGCCTTCTCAATTTACATTTCGATTAGTGGTTAGAACATACTAAAAGTTTACCAGTGTCACAGTACAGCTTTCGGAAGGAACAGAGGACTATGGACTATTGAAGTATCCTCATGAGGGACATTGAAGAAGAATTTGAAGAGAAAGGTTATCTTACTGCTTTATTCTGAGATATATCATGAGTGTATGATTCCTTTAATGTCTTCTTACTCTTGCAGATGTTAGACCACTTAGGTGCCCCGTATATTTGTCTTTGCTTTCTTAAACATTGTTTACACTGTAGAGCTGTTTACTTTAGAATGCAAGAAAACAGTTTCTATGGACCCTTTGCAGTTTGGAAAACCTTTCTGCAGGGTGCTATTCTAAGTCCCATCTCATATGCTCTCTATGTAGCAGATTTGTAAAACATATGTGGCCCCACTATTCATGTGCTAAATACACAGATGATATCTCCACATATACAGCACCCATCAGCCTGGAATTGTATTGATCATGGTTGAATAATGTCGCTGACCTACTATCTGCATGGTTGCTCAGGTATGTTCTCAATTTGTTACAGTCAGAACCTTCTGGAGTTTTCTTCACACAAAAACACCAAATGTACCAAATGGATGTGATAAACCTGTGACCTTTTAGATTTAATATACGATCATCAGCAATGTTACTGCAGCTTTGTTTGGGTAGCTGACTAACCTGGACAGAACATATTAATCACACTGCTATTAAAACAGAAAAAGCTCTGAATGTGTTGGGCACAGTAAGCCATGTGTGGTAACTCGCATTTGGGAGTACAATAGTTCAAACCTGTGCCCAACCTTGATTTATGTTTTCCATGATTTCTCTAAATTGATCCAGGCAAATACTGGGATGGTTCCTTTGAAAGGTCACAGCTGACTGCCTTCCCCATCCTTTCCTAATCAGATGGGACCAATGACCTTGATGTCTGCTTCCCCAAAACCAACCAACCATTCAACCAACTGTGTGTGATGGGGAGCCCTATCAGACATATTCCTTATTCTATGGCATGGACTAATATGTTCTGTAATGGACTACACCCAGGAGCGAATGTTACCAGCGTTCAGTAAAGAATAAGAAGAAACAGTCTGCCACCCTAAGGTTTTTTATCCACCAGACAGAATAGGTAACAGCTTAGAGCTAATACGGAAGTAATAAATTACCTGGAAAGTGAATGGTCACATTTTTTACACGTATAAACTGACAGATCCAAAACGTACGAGGGAATTGGCTGGGCATATTATTGCCCTATGCTGCAGCTAGCTAAAAAAATTTCCTACCACCATTAAGTGTATTTACACTGCAGAAGTAACCACTATTAAAGAAGCAATCAAGTTTGGAAATGAGAAGGATAGCAAAACAATATTCCTTGCTGATTTTATAAGTGCTTTGGAGAAATTTGAGCACTGAAAGTGAAAAACTGATAACAGTTGTATCTACTATGTGCTGGAAATAATAACGACACCAACAATGAAAATAAATTCCTATGTAAAGGGGCACTCAAGTATTCAGCTTAATGAAGTAGTAGATGGTCTTGCAAAAGGAAGCATCAAAGAAGGGGACCCGATATTTATGTAGCTTTCACATACTGTTCATGCTTTAAAAAAAAGAGGCATACAGTCAGTGGGAACAACAGTGGTAAACATCGCTTCAGTCCACTGAAATATAGTAAAAAAACCGTTATTCAATCAGAAAAATCTCCCAGGGACTTACATAACATCAATTATTAGAATAAGGTTGGGGCATGGATGTTTCCTGCACGCCTCTACACGATTGGAGTGATAGAATCTCTAACATGCACTGAACATCGAGAAGACAACGGAGAAAGTCTCTCTAACATGCACTGAACATCCAGGAGACAATGGGGATGTTGACCATATGTTACCTACAAGAGATGGATGTTAAGCTCTGGGATATAAAATACTGAATTTGTAATTTTCATTTTGTGGTTTTATGTATATATGTTGTAAATGTGTACCTGAGGTTTAACTGAAGTTACTAGTACACTGAAGCGCCAAAGAAACTGGTGTAGGCATTGTTGTTGTTGTTGTTGTGGTCTTCAGTCCTGAGACTGGTTTGATGCAGCTCTCCATGCTACTCTATCCTGTGCAAGCTTCTTCATCTCCCAGTACCTACTGCAACCTACATCCTTCTGAATTTGCTTAGTGTATTCATCTCTTGGTCTCCCTCTACGATTTTTACCCTCCACGCTGCCCTCCAATGCTAATTTTGTGATCCCTTGATGCCTCAAAACATGTCCTACCAACCGATTCCTCCTTCTAGTCAAGTTGTGCCACAAACTTCTCTTCTCCCCAATCCTACTCAATACCTCCTCATTAGTTACGTGATCAACCCACCTTATCTTCAGCATTCTTCTGTAGCACCACATTTCGAAAGCTTCTATTCTCTTCTTGTCCAAACTAGTTATCGTCCATGTTTCACTTAAATACATGGCTACACTCCATACAAATACTTTCAGAAACGACTTCCTGACACTTAAATCTATACTCGATGTTAACAAATTTCTCTTCTTCAGAAACGATTTCCTTGCCATTGCCAGTCTACATTTTATATCCTCTCTACTTCGACCATCATCAGTTATTTTACTCCCTAAATAGCAAAACTCCTTTACTACTTTAAGTGTCTCATTTCCTAATTAATTCCCTCAGCATCACCAGATTTAATTTGACTACATTCCATTATCCTCGTTTTGCTTTTGTTGATGTTCATCTTATATCCTCCTTTCAAGACACTGTCCATTCCGTTCAACTGCTCTTCCAAGTCCTTTGCTGTCTCTGACAGAATTACAATGTCATCGGCGAACCTCAAAGTTTTTACTTCTTCTCCATGAATTTTAATACCTACTCCGAATTTTTCTTTTGTTTCCTTTACTGCTTGCTCAATATACAGATTGAATAACATCGGGGAGAGGCTACAACCCTGTCTCACTCCTTTCCCAACCACTGCTTCCCTTTCATGCCCCTCGACTCTTACAACTGCCATCTGGTTTCTGTACAAATTGTAAATAGCCTTTCGCTCCCTGTATTTTATCCCTGCCACCTTCAGAATTTGAAAGAGAGTATTCCAGTTAACATTTTCAAAAGCTTTCTCTAAGTCTACAAATGCTAGAAACGTAGGTTTGCCTTTTCTTAATCTTTCTTCTAAGATAAGTCGTAAGGTTAGTATTGCCTCACGTGTTCCAACATTTCTACGGAATCCAAAGTGATCTTCCCCGAGGTCCGCTTCTACCAGTTTTTCCATTCGTCTGTAAAGAATTCGCGTTAGTATGGTGTAGGCATGCGTACTCAAATACTGAGACATGTAAACAGGCTGAATGCGGCGCTGCGGTCGTCAACGCCCAGATAAGACAACCAGTGTCTTGCGCAGTTGTTAGATCAGTTACAACAGCTACAATGGCAGGTTAGCAAGATTTAAATAAGTTTGAACATGGTTTTATAGTCGGCGCAAGAGTGATGGGACACAGAATCTCTGAGATAGCGGTGAAGTGGGGTTTTTCCCGTATGACCATTTCACGAGTGTACCGTGACTATCAGAATTCAGGTAAAACATCAAATAGACATCGCTGCAGAAGGAAACAGATCCTGCAAGAACGGGACCAACGACGACTGAAGAGAATAGTTCAAAGTGTCAGAAGTGTAACCCTTCCGCAAATTGCTGCAATTTTCAATGCTGGGCCATCAACAAGTGTCAGCTTGCAAACCATTCAACAAATCGTCATTGATATGAGCTTTCAGAACTAAAGGCCAAGCTGTGTACCCTTGATGACTGCACAGCACAAAGCTATATGTCTCGTCTGGGCCCATCAACACCGACATTGGACTGTTGATGACTGGAAACATGTTGCCTGGTCAGACGAGTCTCGTTTCAAATTGTATCGAGTGGATGGACATGCACAGGTCTGGAGACAACCTCATGAAGCCATGGACCCTGCATATCAGCATAGGCCTCTTCAAGCTGGTTGAGGCTCTGTTATGGTGTGGGGCATGTAGTTGGAGTGATATGGGACCCCTTATATGTCTAGATACGACTCTGACAGGTGACACGTATGTAAGCATCCTGTCTGATCACCTGCATCCATTCATGTCCATCGTGCATTCCGACGGACTTGGGAATTCCAGCAGCATAATGCGATAGCCCACACATCCACAATTGTTACAGAGTGGCTTCATGAACACTTTTCTTAGTTGAAACACTTCCACTGGCAACCAAACTCCCCAGATATGAACATTATTGAGCACATCTGGAATGCCTTACAATGTGCTGTTCAGAAGAAATCTCCACCTCGTCGCACTATTACGGATTTAAGGACAGCCCTGAAGGATTAATGGTGTCAGTTCCCTCCAGCACTACTTCAGACATTAATAGAGTTCATGCCACGTCGTGCTGTGGCACTTCTGCATGCTCACGGGGGCCCTACTAGATATTACGCATGTGTACCAGTTTCTTTGGATGTTCAGTGTATAAGCCGTATTGTTTGCTACAAAATTCCAATAAATAAATAAATAAATAAATATTTGTAAGTCAAGAGAAATTCGTGGTACAAACTGTCGGGTTTGACCAGTGACATAACAGTAATCGTTTCTGTGATGTCACTTTCTGGAGCACATTTTGATTTGCACTTTTTGATAGGTGTTTTAAAATAAAATAAAATGAATGTCCCATCCCTTCTTCAGTGATCTCCGCTTCTTGATGACTGAGTAAGGTTTAGTTTTAACCATTTTATTTATTGCACTTTAGGATGACTTGTAAGGCCCACAGGTCCATAAGTCTCTCCTCTGAGGGTCTGTTTCTTTACTTGTAGTATCTCATTTCTAATATATTTGATATTCAGCTAATGTCCTGGGGACTCTGTAACGATGCCATGGTTCTGTTCTGGTGTTACCTACTTCTCGGATGTGACATATGAGATATCAGAGTTTGTCTAATTTCTCATGAATTTTTGTGGACTTGAGCTTGATAATTTCTACAGTAGGTGCTCTTCATGCAGTGTCTGTGAGCATGTATCGTGAAGCCCAAAATATCCACAGAAGGACTCTATTTTGTAATACCTGGATGTGCTGTATTTCGGCTTGCTAGTGAGGCCCTATGATGTACTTACCATAAAAGAGTTTTGATAGTACAGTTGCCTTGCAGAATCTAACTTTTATTCAGATGTTGAGCTCCCTACTGCGGAATAGTGGCATCAGTTTCCTCACCATACCGGAGGCTTTACGTTTTATGTGTCACACGTATCTATGAAAAAAAGGCACAAATCCAGTGTGACTTCCAGATGCTTGACAGTTGTGCTGCATGGTACCTCTTGCCCCAGGGTAGTAAGGTTTCTGTCTCGTCGTGGAAGTTTTCTGCTAAAGTTTATTGCTGTTGTGTTGACTGGGTACTTACGCCACTCTGTAGTGTTCAGTTGTCTTCTGATGATGGCGTTATGTTGACGGCCAGTCGTAAAGTATATGTGTCATCAGCGAATTGCCCCAGCTGAACGTTTCCAGTTGTTGGCATATCATTGACACAGATTTTAAACAGGAGTGGTGAAAAGGCCGGGCCTTGTAGAATTCCGCCCTCTATGACTTTGATTTCTGATCTGGTGTACTAGCATTTTTTGTTGCATAGAAGGCTTGCCATAAGTTTAATATAGTAGTCTGGGATCGTTGTTTTATCTCTCATCTTCCGTAACAAGTACTCAAATCTTATCACAGGCCTGTTCCACGTATAGAAAAACAGCAGCAGCCAATGTTGTCGTATTGAAATTCTTCATGACATGTTCCGTAATTCTCAATACTTGGAGCTCTGCCGAAATCTTCGGCTGGAACTCATATTGCACTGGTCATATCTTCTCATATTTAGTGAACATGGCTTGAAGTGTGTCCGTAGTGAACCTTTCGAAAGATTTTCCAAGACTGCTCAATAAACTGATTGGTCTGTGATTGTGAGGTTGAGTTAAAAGGTTCCTTGGTTTTGGAATAGTAATGATGTGCGTAGCAGCTATTTTTCCGGAAACAGCATTTGAGCAAGCACCTGTTGTAAATTCTAGTCAATAGGATGAGTGGTTTTCTCAGTAGTCTCTTGTGCTGTTCATTTGTTATGGCATCCAGCCCAGGTGCTTTCTTGTTCTTAGGATTCTTTAACCTCTTCCTGACTTCTTTGAGTGTTGTTAGACAAGGTGCATTCCTGGTCTCTTGTATGACTGTTCGTTGCGCTGATTGATTAGTTGTTATTTCGCACTCTCTTCCCCAGATGTCCAGGTCTTCCTGGATTATTCGATTTTGAGTTACAAAAATCTTAACAAAGGCTTGTGCTTTTTCGGACATGTCATTTGGAAGTCCGTTTCCGGACTCCGGTGGGTATTTCGGTTTCTTTCTCCTCCTCAGTTTCTAACCAGTTGCCACTCATCTCTGGTTTGCAGCACATAGTTCAACATCTTGTCTTCCCATTTCTCAATTTCCCATTCCAACATTCGCTTCCGTAATCCACGCTGCAATCTATTTAAATTTCGTCTCTCCCCAGTGCCTCGACATTGTTGTCACCTCCTCCTGGTTCTTTTTTCTGGTATTTGTGTTCCTGTATTAATGGAGGTAAAGCCTGTTGTCGCCATCTGTTGCGTATATTCGTAGTACTGGCCTCATTGGTCGCCCTTATGTCTTTTCAGTAAGATAGTCAATAGCTATATCTCTGTCCTCTTTAGTTGCGATGTTCATAGTTGGTCTGACGTTGTTGTTCATATATTTGCTGAATCTGTTCCAATCAGTATCAGTCGTCTTCCAATGCTGTGGGTGTTTTATAGCTCTTTGGATTTTTCCAGCTCTGGGTGGTAATTACTATGTTCTTAAATATCGCTATGTCCAATAAATCAGGGCGATGATTAGTTTGTATTATAATACGTGTAAGTTCAAGGCGTCCACATATGATGGCAACTATGGGTTCCTCTATGTTCAACAGCTGTTCCCTCTTCAGATTGGTTCTGGTTGAGTGCTATAGAGGGTGTTTTGCGATGAGGTCGTCACCAAGAAATACTTTATGAAACCGTGAAATATCATCTGCAGGTCGTGAGGTACTAGCTGGCCATTTGGTCTTAAATGAGCCGCTACCAGTGTTACTTGTCTTCTTGCTGTCCGGGTAGTTACTGCTGTTGCCTCAAGTTGCTGTAATGGTCGCAGCCTTTCTTTCCAAAATGAGTGATGTTGTCGTGGAATGATACTACAGTCCTCTTCTATTTTGTCTGTTTGATCTATAACTTGTCATATTTCTTAGTCAGAAAGTTTCAGACATGCATAGATATGTTTCTGTTAATAACAGAGCCCCAATATTATTAGTGGAGATGAAGTCCTGTAGTTCTGTTTTCTTATTTCGATCTCCATTTATATTCCAGGTGCAGATTTTTAAATTCTTCGTCCATTTTCATTCCATGGTGTGTGATATTTTTGGTCAATGATGTTCACTAGTTCTTTGACAAAGATCATCATCCTAGTAATAGTGTCAGTTCCTTCCCTCAGCTTCCTCCCCGTGTTGATCAATTTTTGGAACAAGCAGCCATTTTTTTAGAATTGTTAAGAGTTTGGTAATCTCTCTGATTGGGTTTCACCAGCTTCCAGTTTTTCTGTGTTGTTGTTTGAGTTTTTTGCCATCTCATCTTCCCATTTGTTCAGTGCAGTTGAATACAATTTTCCTCCTGGAGCATTTTTCTTAATGCATCATGGCGTTTGGTTTCATTGCTTATTGATGTACTGGCTTGTGTCATTCCAGTTGGTTCTTTCGTCATTGTTAGTGTCACTCTTTTCTCTGCAGGCAAATCAGAATTTTTTTTGTTTAACATTGCCTTGTGGGCTCGGATCGCTTCCTTGACTTCCTTGCATCCTTTCCAATTTGCTGGATGAGCATGTTGTATGTGGTCTGCACATTTGGCTGGTTTGTCCTTCGGGTGAGTACAAGTTTCACTGTTGCGGGGTCCTCCACATCTAAATGCACCTTGCTGGAAACGAGCAGTAGTTTCTTGTGTGTGTCCATCTTTGGCAGTATTTACACTGAGGTGGATCTGTCGTGGAATATAATTTTCTGTCGTGACTTTTACACTTACGTATTTGACATCATAGATGGCATCTAGTTTTTTTTTTGACAGAATAGCTATAAATAGAGAAGGTAGAACCATTTGTCCAGTTTTAGGATATTTCTTGTGGTACTAGTGTACTTGTCAAACCATGGACTTTTTGTTTTGAACTTTCTGTAGGACTTCTTCTCCTGTATCTGGTGACAAGTATTTAATGACTACATTTAATTCCCTTTTCTCTGGTTTCTGATGGGTGTAGAATGGTATTTTGTTGACTTGGAGAAAGTAGAATCCTCTGGCATATTCTATCATGCTGTCAAAACGGTATGACGTTTTGTCTCCTTTGAACATCACTCCGAGTCTCCTTTGTACCATATTTTTGACAGCCTTTGTCAGTTTTATATGATTTGCTTCGTAGTGGATGACAAGTGGTGGTAAACATTGTACTTCTCAATATCGTCTTGTGGCTCTGTGACCTGTTGTGCAAGTGGCTAATTTGAGGTTGTCGCCAAGGCGTCGTATTTGTTAGTTGTTTTTATGTTCATCTTCCTTTTTTTTTTGTTCATGTGCCCTTTGTGCAATCTTCTGACATATGGTATCTCTGAAGCGTGTCTTTGATGAATTGTTCTTCATAATTGTCTTCTTCTGTGGTGCCTTGGTTCGTGTCTATTTTTACTTCCATTTTTTCCTTTGTGTGTGAAACGTCGGTAGATTGTCCTTCGCTGCATTTCTCTAAACTATTTTCTTCCTGTAAAAGGTCTTGTCAGTTTCTTCTGATTTCTTTTAATGCCATTTTTCTTCATTGTCTTCTGCTTCATTTCTTGATTTTTTTCCTTCCTTTAGGTAGATCTCCGTTGTCTTTGGCCTGGGTGATGTTGTGATTGGTTTTTTCCATTGTTGCTATTGGCGGTGGGGGTATTGGGAGGTTGTTACTGCTTGCCTGCCTATTGGCTGGTCCCACTGTATGGGGCCCTGAACCTGAATTTTCCATCCCTAATTTCCAGCTAATCTAGAACTATCCCTTGCCCGTCATGCACTGACGCTCTATTATACGTTGTAACAATAAAATCACAACATTTACTCTGCTCAGTATCTCGTAAAGGCTCTGAGCTGTATGCGCAACTGGGATTCCAACCTGAGTGATGTCTTTATAGGGCTAATGTACCTTCATTTATATATACCTTACGACAGGTCTTGTGGCATACTTTGGCTGAAGCACCTGGGTGAGGCCATATTGGATTTTGTCAATCTTGTATTTAGCGTATTTTATGTTTTAACCACACTATAACTTATATCATATAAATAAATGCTGTTCCAAAACATTGGCACAAAGGGTCTATGGAGAAGGTACGATTTATTGATATTAAATGGTAAATAATGAGTTAGTGGTGTTAAAAGGTTTCAGGAGATGTATGATACAGGACAATGTTATAAATAATATGTTCATAGTACATACAATCCTCAGCAGCAGATGAAGAAGTGGAATTGTGAATATGATCATTCTGTTTGTGCCCTGCCTTTATCAAAAATTTTATTATTCACCTTCACAATTCTGAGAGCTTCTGGGACTTGCCATTTTCAATACATTACAATTAAACATGAAACTCAGAGATGTGTGTAAATATTCAAAACACGTTGATTATCTGATAAAAACAAACTACCACTGTGAACAATAAATATCACAAAGATTGACACACATGAGAAAGAATTAAAAGGTGACGTAGTCTCACTATCAGCTGTCTGTAATATATAAAGGAAAATTTACAAGCTAGTCATTTTAGGAGAATTCTTTTCAAAACAAGAATGTCCTCAAATAAAGCACATATGCAGATCAAATGTATTCTGGTACTGGTACAGGCATATTCCTGCTGGTGCTCTTTTTTGTTGTATCAGCTACTTTCAAGAACAAGGGAAGAAGTTTACTTTTCTGGCTCTGCATTGTAATTTGTCGCACAAATTAGAACATATTTCACACAACCAGCATATTTATTTAACAGTGGGGCAGCTTCTCATCAAGTACTTTTTGAAATACATCCCGCTCCATATATAACGAGCATGTAGTAGTCAGGTTCTCAAATTATGGCAATAGTTGTAATTCTTCACATAAATTAGAACACACTTTACACAACCTCAACATTTCTTTAGTATTATGTGAACTTCTTAAGTACTTTTCGTAATACGTGGCACTATGTAAATAACGAGTATGCAGTGGCCAGGTTCTTACTTTCAAAGAAAGAGAATACAGCTAAGCCATGCTGCAAGGTCGATACCTCGTTCCAGACTCACTAGCATGCCTATGGTGCTCCAAGATGAGGCTCTACTTGGTTTGCATAGACAGAGCAGTCTGGGGCGCATCTGGGGAGAGATTTCTGGTAGTTGTCGTTGAAAGAGGTCACTGAAGGTGTGTTTTAGCTATGAGGCGCTTGGTATGGAAGGACTCTGTTTGGAGCTCGCTGGGCAAGTAAGGAGAAACAGCGTAAACATGCCAAGGAGGACGTTCCCGCACTGGGGAAGCGCCACAACGAGAAGACTTGCATCCTGTGCGACTTCTGTTTCCTAGATCTCGCAAACGGTGCTGGTTTATCTGGAGAACGAAGCCTTGCTGCTCCTGAAGTTATTTAGACAGGGTGAGCGCTGTAATTATCCTCATGTTTTTGTGGTTTTCCTCGAATCCGGCAGTAGAGTGTTTAGCACAGTTCTTGGAATATTATTTGGCAGCATGCCCGTTTGCCCTGCTGTGGTGCATCATTTCTTCTTTATTTCGAAACATGCCGATATTGCTTATTAAGTGCGACTTTGGAAAGTTCATGTCGATCTAGCAATGCTGTGTTCAACCTACTTCTTGGATGTAATTTGTTTTCGCTATTGGCTTCTGTTGCCAGGTGTTTCTGTTTTATTGTGTTCATCTGTTGAGTGAGCCTTGTATGTTATCATGTTCAGGCTAGTGTAGCCGGTGTAAAGTTTTTGAAGCATGTGTGGCTGTTTGAGCCAGCTTTTGGTATTTAACTTCTGAATTTTGTTAAAATTTGAAACCTCTCTTGAGGCACCCTTTTTTAAAATTGTTAAAAAGGCCAGCTATAATACGCATTTCCTAACTTGTTTTAAAGAGTTTTGGTTTAGGGTAGAAGTCAATTGTAACGTGGTCCCCCCTTTGCGTGTCCCTGTGCAGCCAGGGCGGATCTTGTGCATGCCTGTTATGGTTGACACATCAGCTGGGAGCCTTGACCGGTCTTAGGACATGCTGTTGGTGATCACCACTATTGTCTGTATTCTGCTAGTTGTGTTTGGTATTTCTATCTTTTATCATTTGTAAAGATTACTATTTTGTGTGTGTGTGTGTGTGTGTGTGTGTGTGTGTGTGTTCATGTGTGTGGTTTTTTCTTATCTAAAGCACTTCAAACCTGTTTCTTAGGACATTTGGACAAAACTTAAATGAGTCTTGAAAGAACACTAAAATTCTGTTATCTGGCTTGTAAGTTTTTATGGTTCCATTTTACGTTCTTTCTAATGAAATTGTGATTCCCTTGTTATGATCACGTTGATTGACAGTAATTATCTGGTGCTCAATTTGAATTTGTAATAATAATACTTTTGTGGCCCAATAAATATAAAAATGTTTTAAATGAACAATGCTCAATTCCTCCTCCATGGTCCAGCCATTCCTAATGTCAGAAGCTGAGTACATCCAGTGGCAACATAGTGCCAGACCACAACATCAATGGTTTCCAAATTTGAAATGAATGAACTAGCTGAACATACAAATAGCTGGCTTTAATTTGTCTACTAGAATGGCTGCTGCAGTCATGATGATACCTTGACAAAAGACACATCTGCCGATTGTGTCGAAAAGCCAAAGTATATCTTTGAAATGAATGGAGCTACAGTATTTTTTTTTGTTGGTGTTGTTATTTCAATCCCCCACAAAGGGGCCAGCTGCCAGCACATAAAATTCGATCTTCAGCCAAAGGTTACATAAACTAGATTTGAAAGGCCATTAAAACATATAAAAAGGCGACAATAATAGATGATTTTTTAAAGAAAACTCAATGGTGGACGATATTTACCATTTTTACATAAAACAGATGATGATAAACGAGGTTTTTGTACAATACACAGAGATAGAAAATAGTGATAGTTTTTACATCTTATTTGACTATTTTACGTTATAGATAGTTTATAATCACTAATGAATGTATATGATGCCATGGTGTTATGGTGATACTAGATGATACATGAGAAAATCATCATGATGAAGGTGCAATGATGAGTATGACTATAGGGCCCTGTAGAACTGCAAGTAGCGACTAGGAGCCACCAAGGTGGATGAAGGGGAAGGAGAAAATGGAAGGATGGTGCTAGGTGGAGTACTGTGATTTCGGTTGGAGTGAGAGGTATATCTCAGGACAAATATCGTTATTGACGAGCTAGAGTTGATTGAAACTCTGGTGGGAGAAAATAGACAAGGCGTGAAGTTGCATGGAAAGTGGACTGTGGATGTAGTGGTGTAGCAGGGTTGTTAATGGGTGGAAAATTCTGTGTTGGTACTGGGTTTTGCGATTAATTTATCGGTTCTGAAGGTGCTCTAGGAAGAGAAGGTGTAGGAAGTTGATGAGTAGTATAAGATGTGAGTTGGGGAAGGTAGGAGGATGCAGAAGACAAGGTGGTATTCATGTCTTTCTGGGATTTCGAGGAACTTCCAGAATTTAGATAAGGAAGAGATCCAAGCAACGCTGGTGTAGGTTAGGATGGGGCGGACGAGCGGTTTATAGATGAGGATAATGGTAGAGGGATGTAGACCCCAGGTGCGACCTGCTAGTAGCTTCAGTAGTTTTAGTCAGTTTCATGCTTTTGTTGCATGGAAGGGAATGTGAATTCCATGCTAATTTTCTGTCAGGAATTGATTCTAAATACTTTATTGTGTTATTCAGAGGGATGAATTGGTTGTAGATAGAGAGGTGGAAATCTGGACGCCAGAAAAGCCAAGAAATGCGACCAAAGATGTTGTCTTGCCTTTTCTGTGGACTTACTTCAAGTTTCCATGTACTGCACCGCTCGACCAGGAGATTCAGGTGGTACTGGAAGGACATGTGGGAGAGTTGATGGTTACGGTAAATGGCTAGGTAGATGGTGTCGTCAGCATACTGAAAAACGTGATTTGGGGGGACTGCAGTTTGAGAATGTCTACAGAGTACAGGATGTAAAGGAGGGATGAAAGGACAGAGCGATGAGGCTCACCTGCAGCGAGGTGAAAGATTCAAGAGGTGAGGTTGATTGCTACTTACATAGGACAGTGGTGAAGAAAGGATTCTATAAGCTGGACATAGTTAACTGTGAGTTCATAGGTTTGTTGCTTGAGGAGCAGTTCAGACTGCTACACCCATTCAAAAGCTTTTTGGATATCAAGGGAGACAAATTTGGCAAACTTCCGTCATTCAGTTGATAGGAGATTAAGTGGGTAAGAAAAAGAAGTTTGTCTTCGATGAAATAGGGTTTTGTAAATGCGTATGTGGACTGCAAGGTGCTGATGGATTTGTTGGACAACAATGGTTTCAAAGATTTTACTGAAAACTGACCTGAGGCTGATAGGCCAATGTGATGAAGTCTGTGAGGGTAGTTTATCAGGTTTCAGGAAGAGGAGGACTTTTGATGTTTTCCACTGCTCTGAATAATAACCTGCATAATGGATGGTAAGGGTTACATGGAAGGCTCTGGGATATTACTTGAGGTGGCAGTAGGTAAATGTACCATGTCTGGGCGCAGTGTTTCGCTTTTTAGTGAGTGTTTATGTAACGTCATCAACTGTTATTGATGTGTTTAGTACTGTTTGTGGAGTGCTGTGTAAGTACTGGAAGTTTGGAGCGAGAGATGGGATAGGTTGGTTGGTTTAAAAAGGGGGGGGGGGGAGGGACAACACTTCGTCATCAGTCCATACAGGTAGGATAGTTGTGTTGGTATGGTTTTAAATACTTTCTAGAGTTTATAGTAGTTTCGTTTAGTTTAGTGCGCATCAAGAGCCAGTCCGGACATAATTTTACTTGTAAGCAGCTGCCGACATATCACTGGAGCTGTCAGTGCTGTGTGAACATGTTCCAGACATGAGTATGAAGGAATTCTCTGCATGTACGATGTGATTCTTGGAGTAGGGCAAGAGCACATGGTGGGAGAATAGGACAGCTGTAGTAGACAGTACAGAGTAAGATAGGTTGGAAATTGCATCCGACATGGCGTATTGTGGGAAGTCAGTTTCACTTTGGATGTCATCTGGATTTTGAGGGTTGAAATCATGGCTTTCGATTATGGTATGAATTTTGGAATTGGATGCATTCCCGTCTGCATAGTAATAATCCTGGATATGTCAGAGCAGATGATTACAAGCGGAGCAGGTTTTGTTTTGTACATTATATGAGACCTGGAGAGAACACGTAGGTGATCACTCCCAGTTGGATCTAGGACTTCTACTGCGGTGCAGCCCAAGAGGTTGGTGGAGACAATAATGGAATTAGGGGTGGTATTTATGTCAGGATGGGTGTGGACAGGGATAGAGATAGTGTGGTCATTGAGGCTGTTGATAGATTGACACCACCACCGTTTTCCAGCAGGTGTGTTGGGGTGAAGTTAAGGTCAGCTGAACTTACGTATGTGGTAAAAGTTAAGTCTACATGGGTCAGGAAATCATCAGGTGTGGGATGGTTAGGGTGGATGCAGATAGTAGCAAGGGTTAATGTGAGTTTTTGGAGAAAGAAGGTGGCAGTGAGCTCCTCAGTTGGTAGCTGGGGAATAAAAGCGACCTTTTGGTGATGGACGATTGTTATTCCACCATGAGCAATAGAATTGGGATTAATAGTGTCATGTAGGATGTAAGGAGATATGCATATGGAATGGTGGGGTTGGAGAAAGGTTTCGTTGAGGTGGGGGGCATGAATTTTGTGTTGTTGGAGGGCGTGGATAAGAAGATGTTTATTAGAGCAGAGGGAATGGATATTTTAGTATAGAAGGTTGTATGTCTGCTTCGTCATTTTCACTAAAAGAAGGAGGAGTTTGAGGATAGATTAGATTAGTGTTTGGAGACGATCAAAAACGAAATAGGTTTGGTTTTGGGAGTGTGTACTGAAATGAAAGATGGTGCTGGTAGCAAGGGTTATTTGTTTAGGATGTGGGGTCTTTCAAGAGGTTGTATCTCTTACAGGTTTATTGTTAGCAAATTGATTATATCATCAGCTGTGGACGGAGGACAGAGGGAGTTGTTCATGTGGAGCAGTGTGTCAACTTTGAGTATGGGAATGATGAGTTCAGGCTTTTGGAGAGAGTTCAAAAAATGGTTCAATTGGTTCTGAGCACTATGGGACTTAACATCTGTGGTCATCAGTCCCATAGAACTTAGAACTACTTAAACCTAACTAACCTAAGGACATCACACACATCCATGGCCGAGGCAGGATTCGAACCTGCGACCGTAGCAGTCGTTTGGAGAGAGTGTTTGGATTTGCATTTGTGGGGGTAGGAAGAGTGAAGTTGGCCGCTGGTATTGCAGGAAGAAGGAGGGGGAGGGGCTAGGTTTTGCTTGTAGTGAGGGCAGGTGGGTGGATTCCTGCAATGTCATGTCGTGTGGCCATAGTATTGGAGGAATCGCTGACATCTATAAGCTTGTGTAGTGGATCGAGATATCTCCAAAAGATGATTGCTGTGGTAAATCAAGGCCCTTTCTGTGATAAGTGTGTAAGTGTTGTCGGGTAATTCTGAGGATACTCATACTAAGTAGCGAGACTCGTTATCATTTTGAATGCAGAGTGCCTTGCTCACATCGATTCCTGGTTTTGTGTTGAGTTCACTTACTTCACTACAGTCTCTTTGCCTGTGGACTCTAAGTTAACCTTTTTGATCTCTACTGTGAATGTTGGGCGCCGGCGTGGAGGCTGATGTTGTTTGGGCACAGGGCTGTAAGAGTCATAACAGTTTATATTTCCTCTGAAAGAGGGGATTATTCGGTGGAGCGATGAATGGGAATGAGGATCATTAATTTTAATGACGATGGAGTTTCTCCTGTTGACAAGCTGCTGAATTTGCATTGATGGTACGTTGTGCTCAGCAAAAAGGAAGAGGAATATAATTGGTGTTGCAGTTCTGGGATGATTCGATCTTCATGCTATCAGTAGTTTCATCCTGACGATCACTGGTACTCATACTTTCGTTACTTTTAGTAACATTCTTTGGTTGGGTGTGTAAGGGAAGTTGTGGGATGAGTAGAGGTCGGTAATGCTTACCTGCTGATATCGGTGTATTCATCATAGACGGTATTGTGGCTGTCACTGTTGGGGCTGCTCCTGTTGATGGTATGGCTACTGCTGACGATCCTGTGGTGGTGGCACTGTTGGCAATTATGCAGGTGGTGCTGGGAGAGCTGATGGTGATGGTGCTGTGTCCTGGCTCCTTGGCCTAGTCATTGTTGGGGCTTATGTGTTGTTAAAAGATTCTGCATACATTTCGCTGGTAGTTGTTGTTCATACTGTTGTCCAGGTAGCGGGTGGTGTTCCATAGATTGTGGCCATAGTTGTTGTGGCAGGAGTTGTGGGTGATGTCCTCTTGATGACTTGATCGTCGTATAGTAGTCTGGCGAGGGAGGCAGCATATGTCCATGACAGAAGAAGCTGACTTCTCAACATAGATTTTGTGAACACTACTGGAGGGTGTAGTGGCGGCAGTGACATTTTGATGCAATGACAGAGTGTTTTTAACCAACAGATTCCAAATATAGAGCTTCTAGTGATTCAGTCACTGTGAGTTAAGGGGTTCCAAGCCTTGCTGTGTCAGCCACAGTACCTCTCGTGACGTATATGTAAATAAGTGTATGTATATAAGGATGGGAGCAACAATCAAAGACAGTCGCCACTTGACCATGCCCAAGGAGTACTTGCCCGAAAGCTGGAAGATTTTAAACCTACTTGACACTGCTGGAAACGCGAGAATTTTGTCAGTTCATATTGGCGTGAAACCACGGATTTGTACAATTTATGTTCTTATTTTCACACATTGTAGGCCTCAGCTCTGTTCTGTTATTGAAAACTAAAACATTTTTCACCTTCAGGTATCTGGCCTTGCTTACTGAATGACACTTAGTGGAATAACTATTGCAATTAATCACGGAAATGAAAGCAAAATAATAAAAAGGTGATGATTAAGAAGAAAGAAAAAGGCACAAAATATGCTACTATAACATAGAAGCAGGAAATAAACTACTACAACTCGAGTTACGGCGGGAGAATATATTAATGTCCGATGTTAGCAGATGCCGGCAGAGTCAAAACTCCCTTCTAGAGAACCGTAACGGTGACGTGTCTTTACGTGACGTAACATGACATTGATGGTATGTGCTATTGCCTCCATTTGAAACACAATACAGAATGTTTTGACGCGACGTAAAATGTCTGCCATACCTCCATCAGGACTCAGCTACCATACGGTCGAACCTCTATCGCGCATACGCAACGTCAGCCACTTCTAATAAATCATGCTCATGTATTTTCTGTTTTCATGTCTGTGGTGTGGAAATTTTATCAGACATTCGTTCACTATCGTTTAAATCTAAAACTATCGAACTGTCTACCTCATCGATATATCGTATAGGCGTGGGATTTGAAATTACGAATAAGTGGCGTGCTAGTGTTACGCACGTGTGACAGCGAAAATTTAATTCTATTACAAGATACTACATCTCATTGAAGTGCTTTACGAAAGTAAGTTCTATACCTGTAACCCCTGTCTGAGAGACTGGTGGGTGGCAGGTGGTAGTAAAGGACTTGCAGCACTGTGGAGCTACATTAGAGGAACGCTGCTGGATGTTTGAAAATTAATAAATACGGGAAAACAGCTGTTTTGGGCTAAGAGACCTTGTATTCCGAACGTAAGAAAATGTAATGAAGATGCGCGGCGATATGCTTCATTGCTTGTTTGACAACGCACAACCTTATATTGTATACAGTATGTGTAATATTTTACCTACTTTTTACCCTATCCATAAATATTAGCTTCATCCGAAAGGTGCTTACCGCCCGACAGCATTTCCTATTTCCGAGTTTTCTATCCTCCATTTTGTTCATCGAAAATTATTTTGTCGTTAACATTTACTTCGGATTATTGCCTTAAATCACATATACAAAGTGTTACGATCACTCCCAAAAGAGGGTATAGTATATATTTCCCTCCGACCAAGCCATTTTCATCGTTTAGGATCCTCTTGTGTAGGTGGAATGTAATATTTGTGTACCATCTTTTACTTTGTTTCTGTATACTTTAATGAATCGCAGTTAGACTGGACATAATGTATTTTCCAAAATTCCCATCATTTTAAGTTATGATACTCTTTATCCCACGACAGTGCCACAGATTGTTACAAAAGTTCCTTTATTTGGGTATTCAAAATTCTTGCCTTCACCAACTGTCAACTGAATTGTCAAGTTACTATAAAATCGTGACTAATAGCTACAGTACCTAATTATAAAATTTTCCTTACTGACACACAGATATTTTTAAAAGTGAACTAATCACTGGTGAACATTTATGGTAATTTACGTTACTATGACATACAGATATCTTTTACTTTCCACAGACAGTGAAAATTGAATTTACGACAAGAATGCGCAAAGAATGTGATCAACATAATATCTTTGATATTGTTGGGATAGAACTGATAATGTCATAGAAGTCAAAGTTCAAGCTTCACATTGTCAATGATGGATTACTGTGGTTTGTACCTGTAAGAGCCTCTCTCCTGAAACCCCACCTGTGACTCCTCTCCCCCCCCCCCCCCCTCTCTTACGATAAAAATGGTTTTAATCCATGTTTCTCTTGCATACAAACTGATATTAAAGGTAAATACCTTCAAAACAGGCTGTTAAAAAATTCCACATCTTCAGAAACCCTTTTCTTGCTATTGCCAGTCCGCATTGTATATCATTTCTACTTTGACCTGTTGTTCATTCTTCTCTCTGAACTTTAATTTACTCTCAACATTTCTTTTTGGTTTCTCCGGCGTCTGCAATGTACAGATTAAATAACGTTGGAAAAGCTACAACCCTGTCTCACTCCCTTCTCAAATATTGCTTTCTTTCATGCCCACCAACCATTACAATTACAGGCTAGTTTCTGTACAAATTTTGAAGAACCTTTTGCTCCATGTAATTTATTGCTGCTACTTTCAGAAAGTGAAAGAGTGTACTAAACTCAACATTGTCAAAAACTTTCTCTATATCTTAGATTTTTAGAAATGTAGATTCGCCTTTTTTGTGTGTCTTGTGATGTAAAAGTCAGAGTAAGTATTACCACTCTTGTTCCTATATTTCTCTGGAACTCAAATTGATTTTTCCTGTGTTTGGCAGTTTTCTCATTTTTCTGTAAAAAATTTGTGTCAGTATTCTGTAGCTGTGACTGAACTGATAGTTCAGTAACATTCCCACTTTTTTATATATATAATTAAAATTGCAAAGTAAATTAAGATACATTGTGCTACAAACTATATATACAGTACATATATTACACAAAAAATTACTATATTTATAAAATATGGTTATATTTTAACTGTAATAAATGGTAGCATTCGACCATTTTATGTCCTACACAATTGAACAATGCATTTAGTGTGAGAGCAGTCTCATCATCAGGTTGTCAAATCAGGTCAACACTTAAATCTACCAACACATTTGCAACATATGTAAAATTAAAATGAATAAAAAACATACCGGACTTAAGACCTTCGTCTTAAATTAAATTGTCAACTTCTGTCCCTTACAAAATAACAGGGAGACAGAATGACTGGTTAGGAGCTCTTTCACCCATAACTGTGCCCAAGTTTTGGAAGAAAACACAGGTGACACCTGTATGCAGGAAACATATTGGTAGATATCTACAAAGTAACTATTCAGTTGCATTGACGTATATCTGTTGTTGGACATATTCTGAGCTCAAGGGTAATGAGGTGACCATGCCAATGAGCATAAATTCTGATAATACTGTGTATTTTAAACTTATCTCAAGGCATTCAGGTGGATCGAGTCAAATATGTATATGAAAAATGCGACTCATTACCACACCAACACTTTCAAGGTGTAATCATAAGGTTTTAGTTACCAACTCGAAAAAAATCTTGGTGTGGCCATGAAACTTGACTATGGTGTTAGTCCTCCTGTACATAGCCTCCTTTCTCGGCGATTCATGACTTGGTCATCTTCGTTGTGGTAGTCTGCATTTAGGCTGTTCAGGAAGTTTTCCACCTTGAAAATCACAGTGTCATCATTGTGGAAATGTCTCTAACAATGGTTTCCTCATCCAACACAATTAAAGAATTTGCTGTACACCCAATGGAACAAACACAGATCTTGGAAACTTTCCTGGACTTTGTCTTGATGTCCGTAACCTTCTTTGAAAATTTTAGTAATATATTGCTATAACAGTGCCCCTTATAAAAATCATCTGTTAACAACACATCATGGCAGCCTCACCAGGGTACCCGGATTTTTTTCAATTCTTGGTGCTTCAAAAAAGAATTTCTGCAATTTCATTCATCATTCAGATCACACTTTGTAGCATCTGCACCATCTAACTATGTGCCATATGATGATGCATTGTAGCATTACATTTCCACTAATTCATCATGAGCTGGTGTAGCATTTTCCCCCTTGAGATGCAACCAAATGAATTGCCGCACAACACTCCACTTTTCTCAGTGGTGAATATTTTGTTTCAACTCCTCTAGTGCCGTGCCGTGATGCTGAGGCATGGGGATGTTAGTATGTATGAGAACTTTCATAATAGAAAATGTTATATCTCAGGGAACTTTGACCACTTGTAAGTATAATAGAAAAATACTGTCTGGGTCACTTTGGATGCTTATTGGGATAACTGCATCCAGCCTTTCCTACTGGTCATCCTGAGATCCAATATCTAATTACTGCAAAGTGCTCACTCTGCTGACGAGCTGTCCTTCAGATTAATAATTTGTTGAATCTTAGGATGAGCTATAACAAAAGCCATACACCAGGACTGCAGACTTATACAATTAGTCTATGAAATGAAGTACTGTCTGAAAAAGTTGCACACATACTCAGTAGGATCTTACAAAGATTTCAGAATTGTGCTTAATACGAGGCATGTTTTCATTTTGAAATTAAAAAATGATGTGCTAAGATATCTCAATTTTATTTTTACATGAAAGCCTGTACCTTAATCTACCTTTCTACATAATTTCCGTCAATACTGAGGCACTTGTCATAACGTTGTACCAGTTTTTGAATACCCCCTCATAGACGTCTGACGCCTCACTTGTTAACTACTGCATCACCACTGTTTTGACTTCGTCATCGTCTTGAAGATGCTGACTGCTCAGGTGTTTCTTCAAGTGCAGGAACAGATGGTAGTCACTGGGCGCAAGATTGGGGCTGTACGGAGGATGATCTAGAGTTTCCCATCGAAAAGATGTGATGAAGTCTTTGGTCTGATTCGCCACATGCGGATGGGCATTGTCTTGCAGCAAAATGATGCCCTTGCTCAACTTGCCATGTCCATTTGTTCTGAATTGAGCGGCGCAGATTGTGCAATGTCTTACAGTAAGCTGCTGCATTTATTGTCTCATTATGAGGCAGAAATTCCACAAGCAATACTCCTTTTATGTCCCAAAAACTGTACACATGATTTTCCGGGCAGAAATTGTTTGCTTGAACTTCACTTTTCTGGGTGAATCTGTTGCTTTGATTCTGGTGTGACGTAGGCCACCCATGTTTCATCGTCTGAAACAATTTGGCTTAAGCAATCATCACCGTTGTTGTGGTACTGCTCAAGGAAAGTCAATGCACTGTCTAAACGTTTGGTTTTGTGCACATCCGTCAACATTTTCGGTAATTCAAGTGCTCGGTCACAGTGCCATACAAAACACTATGAGAAACATTAGAAAAGTCATCCCACAAGGAGGAAATCGTAAGGCGTCTGTTTTCTCTCACCTTATTGTCCACTTCCTGCATCAAACTTTCATTAACGACCCAAGAACGCCCACTCCGTTGTTCATCAAGCACTTTTGTGTGGCCATCTTTAAATGCTCTCACCCACTTTCTTACCATTCAATGACTCATAATGTTTTCTCCGTAAACTGCACAGATCCCATGATGAATGTCGGTCGCTTTTAGGCCTTTAGTACTAAGAAATCTTATAACAGCCCATACTCCACAGTCAGCGGGACTCACGGTTATCGGAGGCATCTTACTTACTCAGTACACAATGTAAACAAGGAAGAATCAGACTGTAATGGCATCAGTGCGTAGACAACAGATGTAGGTACACAGTGCGCATGCGCAGAACGCCGACTGCAGCGCTGTGACAGAACGGTACTTAAAAAACACACCTCGTATTCAGAAATGTAAAACTTTACATTTCACATAACAAAAAAAATATATTGATGTATCCTATGACTACAGTATGAATGAGTCAGCTCATACTAACACAAGGGGGTCACAATTTGTACAGATATGAAATTGAATGTTCACATAGGCTGAGTGATAGGTAAAGCAGGTGGCAGACTTTGGTTCATTTGCAGAAAGTAGGCAGATGCTATCAGTATACGTAGGAGTTTCCTTACAAAACACTTGTATAACTCACCTTACAAGGGTGGTTTGAAAGTTCTCTGAATCACCACGAGAGGTCAGCATGAGCGCAATGAGTTGTTCACATGATATTCATTGGACTGTTGTGCGTGCCACATCAGTGCTCTTGGAAGAGAGCTGTGGCATTGACATGGCTCTGTTGTTGTTCCTGCATAGTGATTTGTGAAGATGGAAAAAATTGAGATTCAAGCAGTGATTAAGTACTTCGTAAAGAAAGGTATGAAAGCAAAGGACATTCATGCTGATTTCCAGAATACACTGGGGGACTCTGCTCCTTCATATTCATCTGTTGCCAAATGGACAAATGAATTTAAATTTGGTCATGAGAGCAAAACTGAAGGATTAGAAATGGAAGAATTATCTGCAAGATGGGTGCCGTGACTCATGACTCTGGATCAAAAACATATGAGAATGGACATATCGGAACAATGTTTGGCCCATTTTAGGACGAAACGTGTGTGCACTACTATACCTGAGAGACAAAACAACAGTCAAAGCAGTGGAAACATGCTGATTCTCCGCCGCCAAAGAAAGCAAAGACAATTCCTTCAGCGGGAAAGGTCATGGCGTCAGTGTTCTGGGATGCAAAGAGGATTCTGTTTGTAGATTATCTCCCCTTTAGGCAAACAATTACTGGAGAATACTATGCTAACCTCCTGGACAAATTGCAACAAAAGATACATGAAAAAAGGCCAGGTTTAGCAAGGACAATGCGCGCCTGCACACGTGCCATTGCCATGGCAGAATTACTCGAACTAAGGTATGAATACTTGTGACACCCGCCTTATTCACCTGATATGGCTCCGTCAGACTTCCATCTCTTCCCAAAACTGAAAATTTTTCTTCGTGGACGAAGATTCACTTCAAATGGAGAATTGATAGCCGGAGTTGACAACTGTTTTGCAGGCCTGGAGGAAACTCATTTTTGAGATGAGACCAAGGCACTCGAACATTGTTGGACCAAGTGCATTAATCTACAAGGAGACTAAATTGAAAAATAAAAAAAGTTACAGTGATATAAGTACTTTTTTTCTATTCTGTACTGAGAACTTTTCAAACCACCCTCATAGAATACTGAAACTGTGTGAGACTCATAGGAAATAGAATTAATGGAGGGTATTGAAAGTTTTCAAAGAAAAGCACCACTGATGGTCACTGATTTGTTTGGTTATATGGGAGAGCATTATAGAAACACAGAAAAAAAAGTAATGGGACATGCTTGAAGACAGACACCGATAAATTTCAAAACCGGTATTAAGTAAATAAAGTAAGAGTGTAGTAAACGCTGTACATATTACTACTGTCATGAGGACAAGATTAGATTAAATTCAGTGTGCACAGAGGTGTCTAAGCCACCAGCCTTCCTGTGCTCCATGTACGAATAGAACAGAAAGAAAATGTAATGTGTAGTACAATAGGAAGCACCCTCACATTCATTTTCAGTGTATAGATGTGGATAAAAATGAAAATACTAAAACATGAGAAAGTAGGAGATGAGCTACTCTGAGGGCGGGTCGTGAGTCGCATTTGGGTAGCTCAGTGGGTGGAGCACTTGCCTGCGAAAGGCAAAGGTCCCGAGTGCAAGTCTCAGTCCAGCACACAGTTTTAATCTGCTAGGAAGTTTCATATCAGTGCACACTCCACTGCAGAGTGAAAATTTCATTCTATGAAAATACTGTTTTACATACAAATCCCAAAAGCTTCATCCACAGTTCATTGAATATTCAGTGAACTGTGGATGATTCCCAACCAACAGGGATTACATGCATTGATAAAAAAATGATAGTGCATTGAGAATGGCTAGTTTCTAGCTGAAATATAGATCGTCGGCCGTTGTGGCCGAGCGGTTCTAGGTGCTTCAGCCTGGAACCGCGCGACCACTATGGTCGCAGGTTCGAATCCTGTCTCGGGCATGGAAGTGTGTGATGTCCTTAGGTTAGTTAGATTTAAACAGTTCTAAGTTCTAGGGGACTAATGATCTCAGATGTTAAGTCCCATAGTGCTCAGAGCCATTTCGAAATCTAGATCTGCCAATAAAATTTAAAAAAGGATGACTGATAGATTAAATATATTATTTACAAGTCAATATAACAGTCGCTGAGTGCAACAGCGTTCTGAATGGAAGGTAACCTGAGGCGAGAGTCTGAGAAGCCAACAAATGTTTTGAATGTTTTGTTATGGCACACATTGTATGCATATTGGATTTTGACAAATGGTTTATGTCTGCTGCTATTTTGATTACATCGGTGGTCAAAATTGATGGCTGATATCAACATGTTCGACATTTGTAATTAGGGGTTATAATGAGTTAGTATTGGTATACTAGTATTGAAATTTTCATAGCTATTCACACTTGCTAACGAACACTATACAAGAGAAACATGTTATACTCACTGCATTGCCAGCTATCTCACAGAACATAGTCAGCATGTGCGTTCAGAAAAAGTTAGTGCGAGTACTGGATGACACACTTTTAAAACATCATGCTTAGCATTTCAGAAATATACTTGGTCTCATGTTACAGACATATGCAGAACAGCCATTTCCTCTTTCATAATGAAGCGGAAATTTTATGTAATATTGATGAGACTGACCACACATTTTGACCTATAGTGTAAAATATTCAAAAATTCTTTGGCAAGTTGGTGCTCAAGAAATTCAATTCTCACCAAAAAGTTGCAAACTATATCAGTATCTAGTTTTGGAAACATGAATATTCAGTTTGGTCTGTGGAAATTTTTTTCTGTGGCTACTGATCTGCATATCCGGGACTCAGTACAGACAAATGTGAGATGTTGAATCATATGACATGAACAAGCCATGGGAAAGATATTTTACTCAGCAATGTATTTTTAAAGAAATTACTTACTACTTGAGAGACTGTCTGTGTAATGGTTCTTACTAATTGTATTATGCTTGCATCGAAAATAGCATATTGGCCGTTACTTTTTTTTCCTCTTGGAGAGGCTTTGGAGTACTTGTCTTTGTGCTTATCAATGACAAAGGTTACTTGAACTTTTCCATCTCATGTTCCGTGCACAATTTCTAAGTGAAATAATTCTCCTGAATGGATACTGGTTGGAGCCAACTTGGCTGATTTCAGTGACAAATAATTTCCCTATGATAGCCATTGTTTTCCACTTCTAACTGCAGAGAAAGTTAGGAAATTTGTGGTAGAAAGTAGTGCCTCACAGAAGCCCTGTAAGCAGGAGCAGAAAATGGCCAATGAAAATACCTACAGTTTTCTCCTGATTCTGTCTGGCTGGAATGGTTAAATGTTAAATTAGTTCCATGGAACGGTTTGGAGCTTGAAAAATCAGGCAGATGGCCAGCAACCCTTGCAGGGTTGAGGTGGCAAGCTGGGGTCCTGCTGGAGTGGAGTTCATTGTGAAGTGGTTATTTGGGAAATTATGAGCTTGTGATCCTTTGTGATCAACAAGATTACTTTTTCAGTGTGGAAATCCTGCAAAGCATTTGAAAGTGCAGTTTCATCTGCAGTCATCGTATTCTGCTTACACTCGTTTCTGCTTTTCTTAGCGAGTGTTGTGTATTAGAGACCACAGACCTGCTCCCCCCCCCCCCCGCCCCCCCCCCCCCCCCCCCCGCGCCCCCTCCAGGAGGCTCGTCACTCTTTTGTGGGTTCGGGCTCGGCTACCAGGGGGCCGTGCTGCATGTCTATCCTCTTGCTATTCTTTTTATCCTCCCTTGGGGAACATGTCTGGGGTGTTATTGGGAATGTTCCGCATTGTTTGAAGCTGACATAAGAACAGTCGCACCACTGTTTTTCGTTCCCTTTTCCTTTCTTTGTTTCCCTTCTCCTCTCGTTTCAGCTCTTTTTTTTTCTCCCCCCTGCACGCTCCTGATGGCCAGCCCATGTGTCTGACGAGTAACAGGTGACTGGGTAATGCATAATTCCCAGCCCCGGGTTGAAGGTAGGGTTCACATGTACCCCCTGGTACAGGCCAGGCCCAGGAAGGGGTGACTGCCTCAGCTGCTCTCTTCCCAAACTGCCGATTGATCCCTCTGTCAGGTGTTCGGGAGTTGTGACCTGAGGTGTGAACAATCACCTAAGGTAAGTGCACCATTGGAGACGCTGGCAGTGATGGGGGATTTTCTCACAATGAGCCAATCATCTCCACAATCAGCATCAACGAAACGTAAATGGGATGAGGCTAATGATTCAAAGGCACTTCCAGCTGCACCATGGTTCCTTGTGGTTTCATGTACTGAAGTTGGTCAGTCATTTGCAATGGTAAATCCGTTTATTATTCAGAAATGTGTTGATGCCCTTGCCGGTCCTGTGAAGTCCTCCTCTCATTTATGGAATGCACTTTACTTTTGGAGACTGCTTCTGATTCTCAAGTTCAACAACTGCTTGCCACCTCGCTTCTCCAGGCTATCCTGTTCGTGTTGAGGTCCAAAGAACTCTGGATTCTTCTCGTGGTGTTATTTACACTAGGCTGCTCAACGAGATCCAGTCTTATCTCTCTGATCAGGGTATCATCGGCATCCATCGGGTGATGAAAAAGGTAGATTCCTCCTTAGTAACAACCACACTCTTTTTCTCACCTTTGATAGAGTGGTGCTTTCGTCCATCATAAAGCAGGCTACGAAATTATCACAGTCTGACTGTACATTCCAAACCCAATGCGCTGCTACCAGTGTCATCATTTCAACCACACTAGAACGTCGTTGACACCCAGCCAAATGTGTAACCTATGGCAGGGATGCGCATGAGGGCGATTGTCTGCCTCCTCATCCCCGCTGTATCAGCTGCAATGGCGGCCACCTCTTGATGAGCGGGCTGTCCAGTCGCTCCCAAGTTATTGACTAGTCGCAAATCCTGCGATCTCCCATCTGGCACTTATAGTTCTGTTCTTGTTACCTCTCACTCCATGAAGGAAATGGCCATGCAGACATGTGACCTCAAATTCATCTCTGAGGTTGTGAAACCGCCCAGTGTCAAGGCAGCATCGCCATCTCCCCGTCCAGCTGTGCAACAAACCATCAAACTCTTGCCTCAAGGGGCGAAGCCACCGGCTATGCAAGTGGTAGGCCGGAAAGGACAGGAGGAGTACTCCCATGAAGGCTTCCTACATTCCTCCAGCTAAGCAACACCTGAGTGTTCCTCTGCTTACCGAAATCCTCCTTTGTCAACTCAAAGATCCTCTTTGGTGGTGTTGCGACGTGATACCTTAGCCCTGCCTGTTGTATGATGTGACTAAAAGGAGTTTCACACATTTCGGTCTTTATGTGATGGTCCCCTGTAGGGTTTGACCTCCATTCTTCAAAATTTTCCCGAAGAGCGAGCCAATTGGGGAAGGGCGCCTTACAAGGTGCATTGTGTCCATCGTGCATTGAGATCTTTAGCCCACTTTCTCATCGCCGCATTGCAGTCCTGCCCATTCTCCATCTCTGGGTGAGGACACCTTCTTGGGTGTGTTTTCCACTATGCACTATGCAGTGTCGATTTCTGCCTCGACGATGACCATGGACTTCTTTGCACCTGATATCCAGCACGGTAGCCACTCCACTGTGGTGGGGCCACCATGTACCCTGTTGGCTGTAGCCCCCTGGCCCCACAGGGATCGCTCTGCTGATGCCTATGGCGTTAACTCCCCACGTATGCCAAGGGGTAGATGCCATCCCCCTGGGGCATCGGGTCTCCTGGCAATGGCCATCCTGCCAGGTGACATTTGCTGCAACTGGGTGGCGCCCGTGGGGAGGGCCCCTGGGTGGAGAGGGTGGCATCAGGGCGGATGACGTGATGAAGCATAGTCCATCATCTCATGCTGGTGGTGAAACACCAGCAGTCTCTAAGCATTCACGAGCTCAATTCAACACACAGAAGAACGATCCCAAATTTTTCCCCCCCCCCTGGGCACGCCATTGGAGGAACTTACGTCAGGCTAAGGATGGCAGCGGATCTTATTCACCCCAGTACCTTGTATGTTCGAGAGCTGACGAGGAATATTTCATGATCATGAAGCCTCAGTTTTTTGTTGAGCATTTAGAGGAGAAGTTCAGGGAGGTGGAGGGCTTATCCAAAATGAGATCTGGGTCAGTCTTGATCAAAACAGTGCCCTCTGCCCTGTCACGGTAGTTACTCGATTGTGACAAGCTGGGGGTTGTTTCTGTAACCATCACACCCCATTAGAGCTTAAATATGGTCCAGGGTATCATATTTCACAGAGACCTTCTTTTGCAGTCCGAGATGAGCTGCATACGAATTTAGAGCAGCGAAGTGTACATTTCGTCTGGTGTGTCCACCAGGGTCCGCAGCATAATCAGGTTGCCACCGGTGCCTTCATCTTGGCCTTTGAGGGTGATACATTGCCTGAGAAGGTCAAGGTGATGGTCTACCAGTGTGATGTAAAGCCCTATATCCCTCCCCTGATGCTGTGCTTTAAGTGCTGGAAGTTTGGCCATATGTCTTCCCACTGTAGTTCCAGCATCACATGCTGAGGTTGTGGACGCCCATCATATCCCGATACTCCATGTGCCCCACCTCCCATCTGTGTCAACTGTGGAGAGCACCATTCGCCGTGCTTGTCTGACTGCAGGATTCCCCAGAAAGAAAGGAAAATCATGGAGTAGAAGACCCTGGACCGATTGAACTACACTGAGGCTAAGAGAAAATTTGAACGCCTGCATCCTGTGCGTATGATATCGTCTTACGCCACCGCTACAACAGTTCTGGCACTATCAGCCCCGCCAACCCAGGTCACCTCTCAGAGCTGGAATACTACACCTGGCCCCTTGATGGTGGGGGCGTTTCCCTCCCTGTTGCTCCTGCACCACCTACTTCGGGAGCAACACCCTCCCAACCGTCAAGGATGTCCGTCCCCACTTCTAAGCCGGAGAAGGGTAACTTCTTCAGCTTCTCTCGCTAGGAAGGGGTCCTTGGGTCACTCCCTTCCCAGGTTTCTTCTAGTGGGAGAGATGACACCGCCAGTGGCTGAAGAGCCCAAAAGCAGCTGGTCGTAGGGCTTAATGGTCATCCTCAGTCCCGGAGACTGAGCCAGTGAAGTCCTCCCAGCCAGGGAAACCCAAGGAGCAGCGAGAGAAATCCAAAAAGAAAACCCCTAAGACCAAGGAAATTGCAGTGGCACCCGCACTACCACTACCTACAAGCTCTGCATCTGAGGGTGGGGTGGAGATTTTGGCATCCACTGAGGACCTAGATCTCGCCAGACCCTCACTCACAATGGATATAGACTGCTCAGGCAATAAATCGGTGGCAGCAGGTGACTATGAGGCGGAAACTGCCTCATTGAACGTTCCATGCCTTCCCAGTCTCTCAATATCATCCTCCAGTGGAATTGTGGCAGATTTTTCCACTGCCTGGCTGAGCTACAGCAACTTAACTAAGCTTTACACCTGCCATCTGCATTGCCCTTCATAAAACCTGATTCCCAGCAATGCGAACCCCTGCCCTCCGCAGCTATAAGGGATATTAGAGGAACCATAGCGACTATAATTGAGTGTCAGGTGGAGTTTGTGTTTATGTCCTAAACTCAATCTGTAGTGTACATGTGCCTCTTCAAACCTCTCTTGAAGCTGTGGCTGTCAGAATAAGGATGACGCAGGAAATAACTGTCTGCAATGTATATCTTCCTCCAGATGGTGCAGTACCTCTGAATGTATTAGCTGCACTGATTGATCAACTCCCTGCACCTTTCCTACTTCTGGGTGATTTGAATGCCCATAACCCCTTGTGGGGTGGTACCATGCGTACTGGCCGAGGCAGAGGTGTCGAAACTTTACTGTCGCAATTCGACCTCTGCCTCTTAAATACTGGGGCCGCCACACATTTCAGTGTGGCTCATGGTAGTTACTCGGCCATTGATTTATCAATTTGCAGCCCAGGACTTCTCCCATCTATCCACTGGAGAGCACATGACGACCTGTGTGGTAGTGACCACTTCCCCACCTTCCTGTCAATGCCCCAGTGTGAGGCATACGGACGCTTGCCCAGATGGGCTTTGAACAAGACAGACTGGGGAAATTTCACCTCTGCTGTCACCGCTGAATCTCCCCCACACGGTAACATCGATGTGATGGTTGAGCAGGTGACTAGCACAATTGTTTCCGCGGCCAAAAATGCAATCCCTCATTCTTTAGGATGCCCGAGGTGTAAGGCAGTCCCTTGGTGGTCGCTGGAAGTCACTGAAGCAATTAAGGCGCGTTGGCGAGCTCTACAGTGGCACCTTATAGCCTTTAAATGGCTCCGTGCCCGTGTTCGCTACCTTATCAGACAACGGAAGAAGGAGTGTTGGGAGAGATACGTCTCCACCATTGGGTGCCACACGTCACCTTCCCAAGTCTGGGCAAAGATCAAACGTCTTTTCGGGTACCAGGCCCCAACATCTGTCCCCGGTGTTACCATAAATGCCGAGTTATGTACCGACGCAAACACAGTTGCCAAGCACTTTGCTCGAGCCTCTGCGTCAGAGAGTTACCCCCCCCCCCAGCCTTTCGTACACTCAAACGGCGGCTGGAAGGGAACATCCTCTCATTCACTACACCCTGCAGTGAATCCTATAACGCCCCATTTACAGAGTGGTAGCTCCTCAGTGCCCTTGCACATTGCCCCGACACAGCTCCTGGGCCTGATCGCATCCACAACCAAATTGTATGAGTGGGGTCTCCGGGGACCACTCCCGATTTTTATCCAAAACTTCCTGTCGGCTCCATACTTTCCATGTGCAAGTTGGTGACTCTGATAGTCCATCCATATCCAGGAGAAGGGAGTCTCACAAGGCTCTGTATTGAGTGTCTCTCTCTCTTTTTAGTGGCCATTAACGGTCTAGCAGCAGCAGCAGCAGCAGCAGCAGCTGTTGGGCCCTTTGTCTCACCTTCTCTGTATGCAGATTCTGCATTCCGTACTGCTGCTCCAGTACTGTTGTTGCTGAGCAGCACCTCCAGGGAGCCATCCACAAGGCGCAGTCATGGGCTCTAGCCCATGGCTTCCAGTTTTCAGCTGCAAATTCACATGTCATGCCCTTCTGTCAGCGTCGTACCATTCATCCGGGACCCCCACTTTACCTTAATGATGATCCACTCACTGTAGTGGAGACATATCAGTTCCTACGACTGGTTTTCGACGCTCGATTGACTCGGCTCCCTCATCTTTGTCAGCTTAAGCAGAAGTGCTGGCAGCATCTCAGTGCCCTCTGTTGCCTGAGCAACACCAATTGGGGTGCAGATAACTGTACGCTGCTGCAGATCTACAGAGCCCTTGTCCAATCCCGAATTGACTATGGGAGTGTAGTTTATGGTTTGGCAGTGTCTTTAGCATTGCATTTACTTGACCCTGTGCACCACTGTTCGATTAACAACAGGAGCTTTTAGGTCAAGAGGTCAAGTCCGGTGACCAGTGTACTGGTGGACGCTGGTGTCCCTCCACTGCAGATCAGACGTGCGGAACTGCTCGCCAGTTACGCAGCACACATTCATAGTTCCCCTGAGCATCCGAATTACTGTCTCCTTTTCCCACCCGCAGCAGTCCACCTCATGCATCAGCGGCCCAGATCGGGGCTAACAATTGTGGTTTGCATGCGGTCCCTTTCTCTCTGAACTGTAGTCCTTCCCTTTACCACCTCTACTTGCAGTCCATTCACATATGCCATCTCGGCCGCAGCTTTGTATGGACCTTTTGCATGGCCTTAAGGACTCTGTTAACCACTCCACTCTCTGCTGTCACTTCCTCTTGATTCTTGACGTGTTCCGGGGCTCTGAAGGGGTTTACATCAATGGCTAAATGGCTGATGGTCACATAAGCTTCGCATATGTTCATGGAGGACATACTGAGCCACATTCCTTGCCAGTTGGCTACAGTGTTTTCACTACACAGCTGGCGGACATATCTCATGCTCTTGAGTACATCCGCTCATGCCCTGGTGAGTCATTTCTCCTGTGTACTGACTCATTGAGCAGCCTACAAGCTATCGACCAGTGCTACCCACGCCACCCTCTGGTAGTGTCCATTCAGGAGTCCATCTATGCCCTGGAACAGTCCCGCCATTCTGTGGTGTTTGTGTGGACCCCAGAACACGTCGGAATTCCCGGCAACGAACTTGCCGACAGGCTGGCCAAACAGGCAACGCGGAAACCGCTTCTGGAGATAGGCATCTCCGAAGCTGACCTGCGTTCTGTCTTATACCGCAGGGTTTTCCGGCTTTGGGAGACGGAATGGCGTAACAGCACGCACAACAAACTGCGTGTCATTAAGGAGACTATGAATGTGTGGAAGTTTTCCATGCAGGCCTTTCGTGGGGAATCAGTTGTCCTCTGCCGGCTCTGCCATTGGCTGTACATGGCTAACGCAAGGTTACCTACTCTGTTGCGAGGACCCACCTCAGTGTCGCTGTGGCTCCCAAATGACAGTCATCCACCTCTTGTTGGACTGCCCACTTTTAGCCACTCTGCGGCAGACTTTTAACTTTCCTAGCCTCCTGCCTTCGGTGTCGGGCAACAATGCCTCTACAAGTTTTACGTTTTATCCGCGAGAGTGGGTTTTATACTTCTATGTAGGTTTTAGTGCATGTGCTTTGTCCCTCTGTGTCCTCCACTGTAGTGCTTTTAGGGTGTAGTTTTTAATGTGTTGCAGAGTGGCTGGCTTTCCCTTTTTATTCTCGTGATTGGCCAGCCACTGTACTCTACTTTCATGTTTTACTCTCTTCTGTTTCTAGCGTCTCTCTGTTGTTTTCTTGTCCTCTTTTGTTCCTTTTAGTGTTCGTTGCCTTCCCTTCGTTCTTGTGGCTTTTCCTTTCTTTCCGTTTTGTGTTATATGTTTCGTCCATTTTATTCTGACACTTGTGACATTGTGTTATAAGGAACAAGCAACCGATGACCTTGTAGTTTGGTCCCTTCTCCTGCCTTTAAACCAACCAACCAACCTTCCTACAAAGGCAAACGTCATTCATTATAAACAGGCACATGAAAAGTGCTCTTGCATTCTTCAGGGTAGCAAAAAAACTAGCTGGATTTCATTCACTAGCTCTTTTAACAGTTCCACCCCTTCCTCTGTTGTATGGGCCAACCCCTGACGGCTCTTTGGGACCAAGATCCATTCGCCAGTTTCTGACCTGACAGTATCAGACGATGTAATCGTGGATCCTATTGCTATCTCCAACCCCTTGGGTCACCATTTTGTGATTTTTCGAGTTCTTCGTACTATCACCCTGCCTTCCTCCATTGGAAACAATCGGAGGCGGCTCGGGCGATACCCTTCTCTTCTCAGAGTCGTGAGTGCTACAATGTCGCCTTTACTATGAGGGAGCTAGATCATGCTCTCAGTTCATCTTGATCCTCCTCCCCTGGGCCAGGTGCTGTCCACACTCATATGTTGCAGCACCTTTCTTATGCGGGCAAGCAATTTCTGCATAATACGTACAACTGCATCAGGGCAGAAGGCACATTTCCCGGATGTTGGCATGAAGCCACCGTCATGCCCATACCTAAGCCTAATAAGTACAAAAATCTTCCTTCTACCTACCACCCTATCTCTCTCACCAGCTGTGTTTGCAAGGTGATGGAACATATGATTGATGCCCGGCTGGTATGGTGGCTCAAGTCTCGCAGTTTACTAATGACTGCACAGTGTGGATTTCAAGCACACTGTTCTTCAGTTGATCATCTCATTACTTTTTCCACCCATGTCATGAATGGTTTTCTGTGGAAATCTCAGACTGTGGCCGTGTTTTTTGATTTGGCCTACAACACTTGTTGGAGAACTGATATCCTCCGTAGTCTTTACGCATGCGGCTCCTGTGGGCGGCTGCCCTGTTTCCTTCAGGAATTTTTAAAAAGACAGAGTTTTCAAGGTGCATCTGGGTTCTTCCTTGTCAGACACTTTATCCAGGAAACCGGGGTGCCTCAGGGTTCCGTCCTGAGTGTCGTCCTCTTTGCTGACACCATTAACCCTACAGAATTGCCTATATACTGTCAGGCATCTCTGGCTCCCTTTTTGTTGATGATTTTGCCGTTTATTGCAGTTCTCCATAGACCTGTCTCACTGTGCGGCGTCTTCAGCAATGTCTTGATCATCTTTACTCCTGGAGTATCGACAGGGGCTTTCATTTTTCCACTGACAAAACCGTCTGTATGAATTTCTGGTGGCGCAGTAGGTTTCTCCCACCGTCTTTACATCTTGGGCCTGTTGCTCTTCTATTCGTTGAAACTACAAAATTCTTGGGGCTCATGCTTTATAGGATACTCTCGTGGTTCTCCCATGTGTCTTACCTGGCAACTCACTGTATGTGGTCCCTCAAATGTCGTACGTATCCTCAATGGTACTTCCTGGGGAGCAGATCGAATTACCATCCTCCGTTTGTACCGGTCCCTTGTCCATTCAAAACTATGCTGTGGGTGCTTTGTTAACCTTGGCCTTCTTTCGCTTCCTAAGGACACTACTCCAGCCTCACTCTATCGCCTTCAGTTTCACAACCTTCGCATGGAACTTTGTGATAGTGCCTTTGTGTACACTGATGGCTCTCAGACTGACCATGGTGTCGGGTTTGCCTTCGTCATAGGCGTCTGTGCATTTCGATATCGGCTTCTGGTACACTACTCAGTATTTACAGCCGAGCTCTTTGCCCTGTATCAGGCCACGGAGTAGATCCGGTGACATAGACTTTTCAATTGTGTTCTCTGTTCAGACTCGCTCAGCGCCCTTCAAAGTCTATGTGCGCTGTACACTGCCCATCCCTTAGTGCAACAGGTCCAGGAAAACTGTCACTTGCTCACTCTTAGTGGAGCCAATGTGATGTTTATGTGGGTTTCTGGTCATGTCAGTCTGCCAGGAAATGAGGCTGCTGACGCTGCTGCCAAGCCTGCAGTGCTTGTACCTCAGCACACCAGTTCCTATATTTCCTCCAGTGGTGTCTGTGTTGCCGTCTGTCAGGACATGGTGTCCCTTTGGCATCGCCATTGGTTCTTCCTTCATGGGAATAAGCTCTGGATTATTAACTTGGTTGCGTATTGGGCACTGCCTCTTTAGCCATCGTCATTTTACAAGTGATGTTCCTCCACCACTTTGTACACATTGCACCCAAGTTTTAACTGTCTGCCACTTCCTGATGGAATGCCCATTCCGTTTATGTTCCCGCCTGGGTTTGCCGTCTGAGTTATCAGCTGTTCTAGCAAATGGTGGGTGTGCTGTCGACTGCTTTTACTTTTTAGCAGTCAAAGCAATATGGTGAAAGCCATTTAATTTTTACTTTTAGACCTCTGTAGCTGTATGGTGTCCTTTCTAACTGTTTCTCCACATCCCTACATCTACATCGATACTCTGCAAATCACATTTAAGTGCCTGGCAGAGGATTCATCGAACCACCTTCACAATTCTCTATTATTCCAATTTTGTATAGTGCACAAAAAGAAGGAACACCTATATCTTTCCGTACGAGCTCTGATTTCCCTTATTTTATTTTGGTGGTCGTTTCTCCCTATGTAGGTCGGTGTCAAGAAAATATTTACGCTTTCACAGGAGAAAGTTGGTGATTGGAATTTCGTGAGAAGATTCTGTCGCAATGAAAAAGCCTATCTTTTAACGATGTCCAGCCCAAATCCTGTATCATTTCAGTGACCGTCTCTCCCATATTTTGCGATAATAAAAAACGTGCTGCCCTTCTTTGAACTTTTTCGATGTAATCCATCAGTCCTATCTGGTTAGGATCCCACACCGCACAGCAGTATTCAAAAGAGGACGGGCAAGCTCTTGTAGGCAGTCTCCTTATTAGATATGTTACATTTTCTAAGTGTCCTGCCAGTAAAACACAGTCTTTGGTTAGCCTTCCCCACAACATTTTCTATGTGTTCCTTCCAGTTTAAGTTGTTCATAATAGTAATTCCTAGGTATTTAGTTGAATTTACGGCCTTTAGATTAGACTGATTTATCGCATAACTAAAGTTTAATGAGTTGCTTTTAGCACTCATGTAGATGACCTTACACATTTCATTATTTAGGGGCAACTGCCAATTTTTGCACCATCCAAATATCTTTTTTAAATCGCTTTGCAATTTGTTTTGATCTTATGATGACTTTATTAGTCAATAAACGACAGCGTCATCTGCAAACGACCCAAGACAGTTGCTCAGATTGTCTCCCAAATCATTTATATAGATAAGGAACAACAAAGGGCCTGTAACACTACCTTGGGGAACACCAGAAATCACTTCTGATTTACTCAATGATTTTCAATCAGTTACTATGAACTGTGACCTTTCTGATAGGAAATCACAAATCCAGTCACATAACTGAGACATATTCCATAAGCGCACAATTTCACAACAAGCCACTTGTGTGGTAGTGTCAAAAGCCTTCTGGAAATCCAGAAACATGGAATCGATCTGAAATCCCTTGTCAATAGCACTCAACACTTCATGCGAATAAAGAGCTAGTTGTGTTTTAAAAGAATGATGTTTTCTAAACCCATGTTTACTGTGTTTCAATAGACCATTTTTTTCAAGGTAATTCATAATGTTGGAGCACAATATATGTCCCAGAATCCTGCTGCATATCGATGTTAATGATATGGGTCTGTAAGTAATTGCTTGAATATTGGTGTGTCCTGTGCAACTTTCCAGTCCTTGGGCATGGATCTTTCATCAAGCGAATGGTTGTATGTGATTGTTAAATATGGAGCTAACGCATCAGCATACTCTGAAAGGAACCTAATTGGTATACAGGCTGGACCAGAAGACTTGCTTTTATTATGTGATTTAAGTTGCTTCACTACTCAGAGGATATTTACTTCTATGTTACTCATGTTGGCAGCTGTTCTTGATTCGAATTGTGGAATATTTACTTCGCCTTATTTTGTGAAGGCATTTCGGAAGGCTGTGTTTAGTAACTCTGCTTTGGCAGCACTGTCTTCAATAGTATCTCCATTGCTGTCACGCAGAGAAGGCATTGATTGTTTCTTGCTGCTAACATACTTCACAGATGACCATAATCTCTTTGGATTTTCTGCCAGGTTTTGAGACAAAGTTTCATTGTTGAAACTGTTATAAGCATCTCACATTGAAGTCCACACTAACTTTCGAGCTTCTGTAAAAGATTGCCAATCTTGGGCATTTTGCATCTGTTTAAATTTGGCATGTTTGTTTCATTGTGTTCTGACCTGTTATTTGGTATAAATCTCTCAATTCCTGCTGATACTTTCTTTGAATTCAAGCCATATCTGGTCTACACTTATATTGTTAATTTGGAAGGAGTGGAGATTGTCTCTCAGGAAGGCATCAAGTAGATTTTATCTGCTTTTTTGAATATATATATTTTTGTTTATTTTTGGAGGGTTTGGGGGAGGGGGGGGGGGGTTACAATATTCAATCTTGCTACGGCAACCCTGTGTTCACTAATCCTTGTATCCCTGTTTCTAGCTGTCTTCTCTTATGTCAATTGGGATTGACGAATAGTTGTTGTTTAACTCCTCTCTGTCCTCATGTTCTATAGTTTTGACTTGGGCACATATGATCCCAGTTGTTTTTGCCCTGCGCCCTAAAACAAAATAAAACAAACAGGCCTGTTCAGTAACAGATGGCCTCACACCAGAGTGTGGAGCCATTAGGTAGCTAGAGGTGGGGTTCGATAAAAATGATGGACTTGATTCTAATAGAACTCATTTGTTTCCATGCACGTTTCAGTGAGTTGTTTTCTGTGACTTTTCCTCAGTTAACTTTTTCTCTCAGTATTCCTGTTTTGTTGTGAAGATCATCATTGGAAAGTGTCAGGAGTCAGTTGGAGGAGGTGCTGTGTCAAACTGTGTGGTTGAACCTGGGAATATTTTTGAAAGTGCTTAGATATTTATAGAGTATTAATCATTGACTTTTGACTATCTCAAGGGTCAGAGACTGGCTACCCTTATTTAGACTGATTTTACATTTGTAAAGGATAGAGAATTAGTCTGCCTCACCTAACAAATGTTTCTGACTAAATCTGTGGAGCAATATGTGGAATGCTGCACATCACCAAGATTGATGCAGTCACAATAAGGATTTTGCTCAATGCCACAAAAGCTCTGAAATTGGCAAAAACATTTTAAAGTGTATCGAATATTGCACAATTGTAGAGATCAGTCAGTGTCACAGGTGAATCTATTACCACAATCTTTACTTTGCAGTCTCATTTGTTGGCTTTGCCAATTCACAATGAGATTATCACCTTTCTGCTTAATCTAGACCATACAAACACTTCAGATCAGTCTGTCACCACAACCTAGATCTCAGGAAGAGGGAGGATGCTATCACTCTGTAGTGTACTGCTGTCACATTGTAGTACACTTTACCTCACAGGTAATGAACTATAAATGGACTCATTTGACATACAAATGTGTGAAAGTAAAAAAGATATGAAGTGGATTATAATCTGTTCGGTCCATTTGTAGCTGAAGTGAATGGCAGAGTGCAATACATTGGTCAAATGCAGTTAAACTGTAGTTTGGCCACTAATATGGCCAGTGCTGAGGTTGGAGAGAGAGATTAAAAAAATCACATATTATGTCAGTTTCGAAATTTATGACCAAGAGGGAATAGTGGAAAGAATATTAAAATAATATAGCAGATAGCTGTGGCTACCTGATCATTTGAAGAGGATGAGCCAATCATTTTGCAGTGCATTAAAGTCTTCAGCCTAAAAATTTACACCGGAGTCTAGACAATACATACAATTTTGAGAAACTTTATTAGAAATTTAAGTTCATCGCATATGTGTCTTTTGATAGTCCACAGGCCAGATAGGTCAGGCCAAATGGCAAGCATCTCAGGGAACTGTTTTATTGGAGGAGTACAGATTTGGCAAATACTGTCAGTCCTCTCTAACAGTAAGCTCTGGTCTTCCTTCAGAAACCACCGTGATGACTGTTGGGCTAGACAGTTATTATTGTGCAACCTCTGGGGAACATGCCACACTTCAGTTGTGTAATGTTTAATCAGATAAGCTGGACTCTCCCTCTCTGGACTTTATAGATCCCTATCTGTTCATGGGAACACCATGGAATTTAACATGAAAACAAATCTCTAAACCAGGGTTGGACAAGCATGCTAAACTTCACCCGTGTACAATATTCTGCCTGTGTGCACAAGGCTCTGTAGCCAGCTTGTGCACCTCACCGTCGTTTTGATGCATTGAACGTTTATCGCAAATATGTCACCCTTGGTAGGGTGTCTTGTAATTAAATGGCAGTTAATGATGAATTGGCGGTAAAAGCCTAACATTAGTGATAATATTCTTAGCGATTGCCCACGTTCAGTGTGGACCTGTGGCTAGAGATGTCGAGATACGGAACAGGAGGAGGTAGGTTTGTGTCCTACTATATGTTAGCTTTTTTTTTTTTACCTTGTTTGTGTTTGTAACAGATTCTTGGACCAGCAATGACATTTGTGTTTTTACTTGTTATAGATATTTGGCCTTTGTGGATTTGTCACAGTTTCTGAGGCTGTTGCTAGGCAACAGCCTAAGAGTACAGCTTCAGTTGCTGCAAATAAAATTGAGGAGCAATGTTGTCTCTAAATCCTCATTTGTCACAAATGGTTGCTGTTTATTTCCAAATATATTGCAATTTCTGAGGGTGTGGTTAGACAGAGGCCTAAGAGGACAGCTGTGAGTGAAACAAGCAGCAGTGACATTTATATTCTTCATTGTCACAAATATTTAGCTGTTTTAGAAGTGGAAGGGGGGGGGGGCTTTGTGAAGGCACAAGGTGATGAGGTGTGGATCTGGCTACAGAGTCTTGCCGTGCGTGTGTTTAGAGACTTGGCCTGTCACTGCTTTGCAAAGTCTTTCTTGGTATAGCGTACCATTTCTATTAGCTTTGCAGTTGAACATTTCCTTTCAGCATGTGGTCCAGCTTATTTTGGTGGGCACAACTGTCTTTATTTTTGTAGAATCATGGTGAAAGTGCTGTGTATCATTCGCTACTAGTTCATGGTATAAAGGAAGCTCACAGGTCCAATGGCTGTTTGTACAAAAAGAGTGCAGTGTAGTGACCTACTGTTATGATCCCTTACAAATGAATGGGAATTACAGAGGAGGAAGATAAGAACTCTCAGTATCAATTATGTAGTTGCATAATTGACAGGTGTTGCAACTTTGCTTGGAGATAGCATCACAATGCCATGCAGAAAGAATTTAAAGATTTAGTTGACAATGGAAGAGCTAGAACTTATAAGGATCAATTGACAGTCTGTATGGGATTCATTGTTCTGTACACCAAGAAGCACTTTTTGTTAAACATGCAGCCTTGGGAAATGTGATGAAATTGGTGGTGTGAATAGTAAATTTTCTGTATTTACTCGCAATATTACAACGTCACTTGCAACAGTTTTTGATGGAACTGAACAAAGAGTATGGAGATATTACTGCAGTGTACATTGGTTTTGTCAAAGGACGTGCCTGGAACGTACTCAGTTTAAGACCCGCTATTGTTGAATTTTTGAAGGAAGAAGGAAAGCAAAAATGAAAATTAGAAGATCTGGAATGAATCACAGACCTTGGATTTTAAATAGTGTTGACTGCAGACTGCCCTCAGTAAGACATTGCAAGATGAGAAGCAACTTATATCTGATTTCATGGCAAAAGTGGAAGCATTTAAAAAGTAAATGGGATTGTGGAAGGGACTACTTCTGATGAGGAACACTGTCAAATTTTGAACAGTCCATTGTGGCATTGAAAGAATTACAGAAATTGCTCATTAAACATTTTGAACACTGCCAGTCTTGCATTTGTTTTTTGTGTTTTAGAGTGTGTTTACTATTTCATTTTAAATCACTCCATCTGCAGATGGAACTGGTTGATCTGCAGTGTAATTCCTGTTTAAAAGGCAAATTCTTTTACGGTAAAACTGTTCAGGAGTTCTATGTTATTTTCCTCGGAAAGAGTTTCTACATCTCCATAATGATGATGTAAACATGATATCAACGTTTCGATCGACATATGTGCGTGAAAGGCTTTTTTTGATTCCGAAAATAAATACTTCAAGATTATATGGCAACATGAGTGATGAAAATCTGTGAAACTCTGTATTTGTATGCATGCCAACAGATTGTGCCAGATATACATTTTATTACACTGCTGGCCACTGTAAATGCAACACCAAGAAAGACAAGAGGTAGCACAACAAAATTTATTTTGTAGATAACATGTTGACCAAGTATCAAATGATTACATTTACAGACGTCTGTGACATGTGGTTCCTGCCAGAATCAGTAGCCAGAGTAGCCGCCATTGTTGGAGATCACAGCTGCCACATGTCTCGGCATTGAGTCAAAGAGACGTTGGATGTGTTCCTGGGGTACAGCAGCCCAAGCAGCTTCCACACGTTGCCAAAGATCATATGGTGTGGCAGCTGGGGATGTAATCTGGGTCACTCATTGAGCAACCATGGACCACATGTTTTCTATCGGCGAAAGATCCGGAGAGCGAGCCGGCCAGGGAAGCAATTCAATCTGGTTATTGACGAAGAACCTTTGGACAATGCGTGCCACATGTGGTCGCGCATTATCCTGTTGAAATATGGCTGTGGCCGAGCCCTGAAGGTAAGGAAGGACAACTGGCTCCAGCACCTCGGATATGTAGCGCCGGCTATTTAAAGTACCGGCAATGCGTACTAGAGGTGTGCGAGAGTAATGTCCAATACCGCCCCATACCATAATACCCGGTGCAAGACCAGTGTGGCGGTGCATAATGCAGCTGTCCAGCATCCTCTCTCCACGGTGTCTCCACACTCGAATCCGACCATCATGGTGCTGCAGACAGAAGCGTGCCACGTCAGTAAAGACAACGTCATTCCATTCTGCCGTCCACATCCGTCTGTCATCACACCATTGGCGACGGAGACGTCTGTGGTTCTGCGTCAATGGTAGACGAAGCAATGGACGTCTTGCGGACAGACCACTCTGCTGTAAACGGCGTCGAATGGTACGCGCAGACACTGGATGATGCGTTACAGACGCAATGTGTTGTGCTATGGTTCGGGATGTCACTGAGCGATCTGTCACTGCCATGCGCACAATTTGCCTATCAGCACGTGCAGTGGTGCACCGAGGTGAATGCGATCGACCACGTCGGTCCGTCGTACCCTCCTGCATCCAACTGTCACATATCCGCATTACAGTTGTTTGGTTTTGTCCAACACGACTAGCGATTTCTCTGTATGATAATCCACAATCTCGGTAAGCCACTATCCTTCCTCTGTCGAACTCGGATACTTGATCAAAAGATGTTCGCTGTTGTCTACGAGGCATAACTGATCGTCTTGTGAAACAACCGTCAAAATTGCCAAGCCTTAAATGGCGCAATGGGGTGGCGCCACAGGCGCGCGTGATGTGCGTCTGTGCTGAAATTCTAATCAGTTGCATATCTCATCGCTGCAAACTCATGGTGTAATTTTCACTTGATTCGGATGCTTCCTTCAGGGTGTTGCATTTACAGTGGCCAGCAGTGTATATATCTTCAACTCGCCAAAAATAAGCAAATGGTACTAAAATTTGTTTTGCTTGTGATCTTTGTTGTTATGGAATGTGGGATATAAAACAAGGCCACTTGCTGTGCTTTCGCAGTCCCCCTCCCCCTTTTCCTCTCGGACAACATGGTTTGATAGAGGAGAAGTGTGCCCTCAGGCAAGAGAGATTTGCCGGTGTGCACAAGCATCACACATGAGCAGAGTTCTTCATTTACCCCACTCTGAAACAGTGTGGGTGGGCCATTAAGAGATCACCAATACCCACACAACTAAGAGGGTTCACTGGAATAATTCCCTTGGAATTGCATTATGAAAATAAAACCTTAATGACTGTAGCAGGAAACAACAGTGTCAGAATGTCTTTACCGTTGCAAAGAGGAAAAAAGTTTTTCGAAAATGTATCTGTTGTGTTCATTAATTTTTTAAGAGATTTCTTGAGTTCCAGCATACAATATTTAAATTCTCTAGATGATAATCTATTAGTTCTACAGGAGTTTGTTTTAGGTCTTTTATTATCTGTATTGTTTCTTGTCACTTGAAACATGACGTCTGTGCTGGCTAATAAATCTTTGTCAAGTGTTATTGTGTTTGGTGTTTGTTTCTTCTCTTAGTTTTTGGCCTGCTGTGGCAAAATGATCATTGAAGACTTATTCTGTTCTGTTATAGTCTTTTTGCTTCTCATACATTGTATGAGCATAGTGTACAAAGTTCTCTGAATGGAAAGAAAGGGAACAATTTACCCCAGTGAAACAGTTATAGCAGTGAGAGTTGTGTTTGGGTGCACTTTGTCTTCAAGAAAAATGACTTTCTTCCTTGTCAGACCTGCTCTCTCTTTTTCTGTAGCTGGTTCTGGAGGTTAGCGTAGTATTTTTCTGCAGTTATTTGACCATTGGGAAGGTAATTTATTGGAAGAATCCCTTTCACATCCCAGAAAGCTGATGCCATGGCCTTTCTGGCCAACCATACTGCCTTTGCTTTCTTTGGTGGTGGTGAATCAACATTTTTCCACTGCTTTGATGGTTGTTTTTTCTCTGGGGTTTCATCCGTGGTCCCAAACCAGTGCAAAAAAAAATCTTGTTCATTGCTCTGAAGACCAGTTAAATATTGTTCAGACATTTCAGTACTGATGCATTTCTGATTCTTAATGAAGTGGTGTGGCATCCATCTGATAGATAATTTTCTCATATCCAATTCCCTGTTAGTATTCTCCATTAAAGAGAAAATATTTGGAGGTCAGAACGTGCCTGAAAAGGTCGGTCATCTTCTCATCAAATTTCTGTGCAATAAGCTCAACTGACTCTTGAAGAGGCACCCTGGTGAATAATGAAACAACGGCATAACTCACCAGGATATCCGAGTCTTTCAGCTTGAAGTTGTCAAGACATTTTACGAAATCCACAGACTTACGAACATGATGAGGGCACCCCCATAAGGGCTTAGTAATTCTGCCAGGTATTTGGCCAGAAAATATGTAGGTGCCCTAATGTTGCTGACAGTTGACAGTTGGGCGTAATGGCACCTCTTCTTTGTAGACTTTAGGGAGTCCATAAAGTCTTGGCTATTCAGGTCCTTGATATATCAATTTCTTGGCGACACCCTCTGGTAACTCCGCGTCCTTGAGAAGAGTCCTAGCCTTGTTCTCCAACTTCTTTGTTGGATCAGCATTGATCTTCCTGTAAGATTTGTCATTTAGAAGCCTCTGCAACTTCTCAATGTAGTCCTTATGGGAAAGAACAACCGTAGCATTGCCTTTGTCAGCCGGTAAGACAACAATCTCAAGACTCTGTCTCAGGTCTCGAATGACTGCCCTCTCCCTGCTGGTAATATTCGACTTGATCGGCTTAGTTCTCGTCAGAGCACGGCAGGTTTCCCAGCATGCTTCTGCAGCTGCTTCAGGTGGAAGTCGCCCAGCAACCTGTTCCACTCCACTAACAATGTCCGCTACCGGCTTGAACCTAGGTGTGGGACAGAAACTGCATCCCCAGTCAGCTCAATGTCCGTGATATTGATGACCGTCTTGCGTGGGGCCTCCAGCGATGGTTTGTCAGATAGACGAGAGAAATTAGATACGTGACGTCCCGAGGCCTTCTTATGTGCAGAATCGGCACTCACACAGGTAACACCATCAATTCAGCCCCAAGTCCCAGAATTGAAATGATTGGCTAGTTGTGGATGTGGTTTAAGTAGTTCCTGGGAGTTGTACTCAAGGCTGTGTCTGGTAAAGTGCACCCTCTCACGAACCAAGGTGATGCTAGAAATGGTCAGCAACATTAGGGCACTTACATATTTGCTAGCCAAATACCTGGCAGAATTACTAAGCCCTTATGTGGGCAAATGTCCTCAACACATTCGTGATTCTGTGGATTTTGTAAAATGTCTGGACAACTTCAAGCTGAAAGACTCAGATATCCTGGTGAGTTTTGACATTGTTTCATTATTCACCAGAGTGGCTCTTCGAGAATCAGTTGAGCTTATTGCACAGAAATTTGCCGAGAAGACGACTGACCTTTTCAGGCACGTTCTGACCTCCACATATTTTCTCATTAATGGAGAATACTATGGACAAACAGGAGGAGTCGCAATGGGAAGCCCACTATCACTTGTGGTCACAAATTTCTATATGGAGTACTTTGAGGAGGAAGCTTTGGCATCATCCAAATGGAAAACTACTTGTTTTCTCCGTTATGTGGATGACACGTTTGTGATCTGGCCCCATGGAAGGGACAAGTTCCTAGAATTCCTTACACACCTGAACTCCATACATCCGAACATCAAATTCACTATGGAGACCAAAGTAGAAGGAAGATTACCATTCCTGGATGTCATGGTCAAAAAAAGAGCAGATGGCACCCTGGGCCATGGGGTATACAGGAAGAAAACTCACACCAACCTGTATTTGCATGTGGGTAGCTGCCACTACCCTTCGCAGAGGAATGGGGTGTTAAAAACACTGATGCACAAGGCGCGCACCATCTCTAATGCAGAGGGTCTGCCCTATGAGCTGGAACACCTCAAAACTGTATTCCAGAAAAACAGGTACTCGGAATGGCAGATCAGATCAGACGCACTCTCTGCCACACCTCTACAGTCCAGCGTTTGGAGATGGAGGAAGATATAGCCACTGCCTGTATACCGTATACTGGCACACCATCGGGGAAAATAGGACGAATATTGGGGAAACAAGGATTGGGGGGGGGGGGGGGGTTATAGTGCCTCTTGCTGTGGTGTGCGCTGTGAGTGGCCTTAGGCTACTTTCTCCCTCCCCATTTTCATGCATTTTTAAATTTTTATATACATTGTTTTATTTGTCTAACTGTTACAACTAATTAGCTATCCAGTACATACTGTCTGCAGTTTCCCAATCCATTTTAGTTCTCACCCCATTTGAATTGTACTGATTGTGATGATCCTTCTTGGTGTATTATTTCATTTTTAACTATCTGGCTCAAGCTACTGTCACGTACATTTTCAATCGCAATGACTTGGTCACAAACCCTGGAGCTTTTCTTGTTTTGTACCTTTTTAAATTCTTAGGTCATTTTCTTCTGAATCATGAAACTGATAACCGAGTACTTTAGTCCTTTTGAACCCGTAACCATCATCATCATCATTATCATCATCATCATCGCCGTCATCTTCATCATTACAGGTTAATATTTCATCTGCTCTCTTGTTATTCCTTCTACACAAGCTAGCCTTTACATTGTAATTTGCTACAGTAAGATTTAAACTTTCATGCTCATTTAGTCCATGTTCTGCTTGAGCTACAATACCAAGAGTTTCTTCAGTTAGTATTATTTTAAATTGGGTTACTTGATATTTGAATGTTCTGGTTTTTGTTTGTGGCTTTTCTCTGTTCTGTGTGGTTATCTTTGTTAATTGTGACTATTGTGTTTCCTGGTCTTTCACAGCCATAATGCAGTATTCATTTCTCTTATTTCTAATGATTATGCAGACACTTGTAAACATTTTGCTGAGTGTTACAGATACCAATCTACACTGACTTAAAAAAAAAAAAAAAAGTTGCAGCATCAAGGAGGAGTTGTGTCACATAAACAAAAGTTGGTAGTTGTGTTTCTACATCTGAAATATGTCTGTTCAGATTTTGTGCCATTCATGTAAGAGTGGTGCTAGTAGCGCAACTATGAGGATGCAAATCAGGTTTGCTTTAAATACACCTTGAAATGGTCATGAGCATAGTTACCTTTGAGACTGGATGTGGTGAGTTGATGTTTGCCAAGAACGCCTCAAGAATTCCTTTAAGGCAACGAAGAGGCCATCATCAACACTTCACTGAACTTGCTCAATATCGTGTAATAAGGCTACATGAAGCTAGATGTTCCTCTAGTGATCAGTAGAAAGGCTTGGCAGGAATGTAGCCACTGTATGTGGTTGCTGGCAGAGGTGGTCACGAGATTGTACAGTCACAAGAAGCCCGGGCGCTGGACAGCCATGTGGCACTGCTGAGACGGAAGACCATAATGTCCAGCGTATGGCTTTAGCGCATCGTACTGCATCTGCAGCAGCAATTTGAGCAGCAGTTGGCACCACAGTGACACAACGAACTGTTACAAATCAGTTACTTCAAGGACAACTCTGAGCCAGATGCCATGAAGTGTGCATTCTGGTGACCCCAAACAACTGCCATTTGCGGTTTCAATGGTGTCGAGCGAGAACTCATTGGAGGGCAAGGTGGAGGTATGTTGTCTTTTCTGATGAAAGCTGCCTTGGCACCACTATGGCCACATGTTGGATAATAGGAGACCAGCTGAGAGTCTGCAACCAACCTGTCTGCATGTTAGACACGCTGAACCTACACCGGAACCTACACTCCTTAGCTATCCCATACACTTGACTGCGAAATTGTTTGTCAGTCTGGTGATTCGACTGTTGTGCCATAATTCATGAAAAGCATTCCAGGAGTGTTTTCCAACAGAAAAACTGCTCACCCACAGGCCACTGTTGCAGCCTGGTATGCTCTACAGTGTCGATATATTGTCTTGGCCTGCTTGATCACCAGGTCTGTCTCCATTCAAGCACATATGGGCATCATTGGGTGACAACTCCAGCATCATTCACAAACAGCATTGACCCTCCCTGTAGTGACCAAACAAGTGCAACAGGCATGGAACTCCATCCTACAAACTGACACCTGACATCTGGCACCTGCACAACATGATGCATGCATGTTTCCATCCTTACATGAAACATTGTGGTGTTTACACTGGTTATTAATGTACCAGCATTTCACATTTGTTATGGCTTATCTTGTGCTTTCATTAACCTGTGATCTTGCAATGTTAATCACTTAAGTCTAGACAAATATATTCCCAAAATTTCATTACTCTACATTAAGTATTTTTTGGTGTTGCAGTTTTTATTCTGTCAGTATATATAGATGCATCCCATCCGTTTGTAATGATTCATGTTGAATTTTACTTAACTTAAGTTTCTTCTGCTGAGTCCATTGATGAATGAAGGCGAAATTTTCATGTTTAACAAGATTTATTCACATTAATTAACATCCAAACTGCACACTAGTCACGTAAACAAAACACAGACTTAACAGATCTCTTTGACTTCCAAATAGACTCTCTAGCAGACTCAACAACAGCTAACTGACTGCCACACAACCTCGCTGTTTTCCCTTCTATAGAATTTTAACAATTGCTCACAAAATATTCCATTGTTAACTTTGTATAATTTCAATGTTACAATTAAAATTTATAAAACACAAAGAAATGGATGTTCAACCGAATAAGGTACAAAATACAATATTTGAATTACAATCATCTCTAGTAATATATTTAGTTTTCTATAAGAAAATCATTCTGAACTTTAATTACACTAATGTCCCTTGTATTATTTTAGTTATGTAATTAATTACAGTTTGGATTTGTTTCCTAACATGTAATGGTAGTACAGAGCTCGTGCTTTATCCAATTAAATACATAGAATGTACAAATAAGGCCTCAATTTCTGCAATTGGAAAACTGTGTGTTAGAACTTCTAGTTTAACAAGTATATTTAGAAACGACACAACACATATATGTCACAGAGTAAGTTGACATGTGAACACGTTAGCGTTCAGATAAGCACTGAGTCTCAGTCTAGCGGCCGCTGCTCGGCTGGCCGCTTAGGTGGCGCCGCTGCTGCATGGCTGGCAGGCAGACAGCGCCGCACATAGAGGACGTGCGTAATTGCGCGGCGGCACTTTAAATGATCGGCGAGTCACAACACTTTTCCCCCCTTTGAAATTGTTGCACTGGTCTTGATGGATGTGTCCTGGAGATGGCTGACGTCCATAGGCGTTGTGTGACTCGACGTAAAGTCTCGAGGAGGAGGCTTCCCGTACGGACGGAAGTGTCCCCGATGATAACGGGTCGAGATGACTGGAGACGTAGGTGTCGAATCTGCTGGGGCCCCACACACCAATCTGCCCGTTGCGGCAAGTCCAGTTGATATGACAGGAGACATGGGCGATGCGTCAGCGTCTGTTGGAGGAGGAGGCGAGTAGATGTACTCTGCCACTGGTTGGTCCTCCGGTTCCCGCATGGGCACGTCGTCTGGTGGCATCCGTTCTGGTGCTGGCATCGCGATGACGGGTAGAGGGCGGCGTTGTGAGTATGGAGATGTGCCAAGATCCCGAGCATCAGGGAGAGTCAAGGGTGGTGTGGCGGCATTCGGAACAGGTGTTGCTGGCACCCGAGGCCGAAGCTGGTCCGAATGACGCACTGCCACACCTGTGTCCGTCTGGATTTCATACAGGCGTCTGCCACGGTGTCTTAAGATGCGGCCCGGGCTCCATTTTGGCCGCCTGCCATATCCCCATACCCAGACGAGGTCGTCGGCGGTGAACCGGCCAAGTGACGGCACCCGTGGCCGGGAGGTGGGAGGCCGCGGAAGATGAAGTAGAGTGCGGGGCTGTCGGCCATGTAAGAGCTCAGCCGGGCTGTGATCGCCCATGGGGGTGAAACGGTAAGACGCCAGGAACTGGAGAAGCGCCTCATCAGCAGCAGAAGAAGTCAGAAGTTTCCGCATTTGAGCCTTAAACGTGCGGACCAGTCGTTCAGCCTCACCGTTGGATTGTGGATGGAACGGCGGGGCCGTGACATGCGTAACACCGTGACGAGCACAAAAATCCGCAAAGTCAGAAGAGGCAAATTGTGGACCATTATCAGTAACAAGTGTAGAGGGGAGGCCTTCCAAAGAAAAAATGCGGGCAAGAGCACTGGTGGTGGCCGCGGTGGTGGGTGACGTGCAACGGACAATGAAAGGAAAGTTAGAGTAGGTGTCAATTACGAGGAGCCAATAAGTACCTAAAAAAGGTCCCGCAAAATCAGCATGAATGCGCTCCCAGGGCTTCTCAGGCGAAGGCCACGGTGACAAAGATGACTTCGGGGCAGCGGCCTGTGACGCACAAGGGCCGCAGGCAGCGACCATGTGTACGATTTCAGAGTCGATGCCAGGCCAGTACACATGACGGCGCGCCAGAGATTTGGTGCGCGACACACCCCAGTGCCCCTGGTGAAGGAGGCGCAAGACCGAAGCACGCAAAGATGCGGGGACCACAACACGCGGCGAAACATTGTCAGTGGAGAGGAGGATAACACCGTCCCTAGCCGTGAGGCGGTAGCGCAAAGGGTAGTAGTTTCACAACGGATCAGAAGTCTTAGTGGACGGGCGATCAGGCCAACCCGTCTGAATACAGCGTAAAACCCGGGAGAGGGTAGGGTCAGAACCCGTAGCAGCCGCCAGCCTGTCCCCAGTGATGGGGAACCCGTCCACAACCCGCTGCTCGGCAACATCCAGGTGGAAACACAAAAGTTCGTCCCTATCGAATGCCTGATCAGGGCCCATGGGGAGGCGAGACAAAGCATCAGCATTCGCATGTTGAGCCGTTGGCCGGAAATGAATCTCATAGTTGAAACGGGACAAGTAAAGAGCCCAACGCTGGAGGCGGTGTGCAGCCTTGTCGAGAAGTGACGTTGATGGGTGAAACAAGGAAACAAGTGGTTTGTGATCCGTAACAAGATGAAATTTTGTGCCATAGAGAAAAACACCAAACTTATGAAGAGCATAAATGATGGCCAAAGCTTCTTTCTCAATCTGAGAATACTTTTGTTGGGCATCCGTGAGCGTTTTGGAGGCATAAGCAATGGGTTGTTCCGAACCGTCAGAAAAACGGTGCGCAAGGACTGCCCCAACCCCGTATGGAGAGGCGTCTGTAGCAAGGACAAGATGTTGGCCAGGTCGATAAGTAGCTAGGCATGGGGCCTGTATCAGCATAGTCTTCAATTTCTGGAAAGCCGCGTCACATGACGCGGACCAGTGAAAAGGCACGTTTTTATGCAACAGGCGATGCAACGGCTGAGCCACCGACGCTGCAGACGGTAAAAACTTGTGATAGTAGGCGATTTTCCCCAAGAAGGCCTGCAGTTCCTTAACAGACGTAGGGCGAGGAAGGGCATCGATCGCAGCGACAGTTTGTTGAAGCGGACAAATACCATCCCTAGAGAGTTGAAACCCCAAGTACGTGATAGATGCCTGAAAAAATTGTGATTTCTGAAGATTACACTTAAGACCTGCAGTCTGTAAGACATTAAAAAGTGTGTGGAGATTTTGAAGATGTTCGTCAGTGGTGGAGCCCGTGACAACAATGTCGTCCATGTAGTTGATACACCCAGGAACAGGGAGCAACAATTGTTCCAAGAATCGCTGAAAGAGAGCAGGGGCGCTAGCAACCCCGAATGGCAAGCGTTGGTATTGATAGAGGCCGAAAGGCGTGTTAAGAACCAGAAACTGCCGGGAAGCAGTGTCGAGAGGAAGTTGATGATAAGCTTCTGACAGGTCAATTTTAGAAAAATACTGCCCTCCAGCGAGTTTAGTGAACAGTTCTTCAGGACGGGGCATAGGGTAAGTGTCGATGAGGCATTGAGCATTTACTGTGGCTTTGAAGTCGCCACAGAGACAAATAGAACCATTGGGCTTGGCAACTACAACGACAGGAGAGGACCACTCACTGGAAGTGACAGGAAGCAAGACCCCTGAAGTAGTGAGACGATCCAACTCCTGTTTGACCCGATCACGAAGGGCCACAGGAATGGGCCGAGCCCGAAAAAACTTAGGCCGAGCAGTGGGTTTGAGCGTGATATGAGCTTCAAAGTCATGTGCACGGCCTAACCCAGGAGAAAAAATGGACGAAAAGGTCGTCGACAAAGAATCCAGTTGAGCATAGGGAATAGCGTCAGAGACAATATTGACAGAGTCATCTATGGAGAACCCAAAAACGCGGAAGGCATCGAAACCAAAAAGATTTTCGGCGTTGCCCTGGTCGACCACAAATATGGGAACAGTGCGAACGACGGATTTGTAAGATACCTCCGCATTAAACTGTCCCAAGAGAGAAATCTTCTGTTTATTGTACGTCCGTAATTGCCGAGTGACAGGGGACAGGAGTGGAGAACCCAGCTGAAGATACGTCTGAGAATTAATTATAGTGGCGGCAGAACCGGTATCCACTTGCATGCGAACATCTCGACCAAGGATTTGGACAGTGAGGAATAACTTCCCGGAAAGGGAAGAAGTGCAATTGACAGACAACACAAAATCAGAATCAGCGTCATGTTCCTGAACATCATGTATGCGGTCGGACTTGCAAACGGAAGACACATGACCTTTCTTTTTGCAGTTGTGACACACAGCCCAACGTTGTGGACAATCCTCGCGTGAATGTTTCGTAAAACACCTTGGACATGAAGGAAGTTGCCGGAGATTTTGCTGCAGTTTCTTAGGGGTTTGTTTACGGCTTGGCCGAGGCTGCGCGTGGGAGCGCACTGCGGCCACGTCGGCCGGCGGGGACGCGCCGCGCGCGTCGTCAACAGCGCACAGAGGTTGTATTTCCCCGACGTCACCCCACGCTTCTATTTGTGCCCCAGCGGCGCGAGAAATTTCAAAAGACTGCGCAATGGAGAGAACTTCATCTAAAGTCGGATTCGCCAACTGAAGGGCACGTTGCCGAACTTCTTTGTCGGGCGCCGACCGGATAATAGCATCCCGTACCATGGAATCGGCATAAGATTCTTTGTGAACATCAGTAACAAAGTGACACTTTCGACTGAGGCCGTGAAGTTCAGCAGCCCAAGCGCGATAGGATTGATTGGGTTGTTTGTGACAACGATAAAAGGCAACACGAGAGGCTACCACATGCGTCTGCTTTTGAAAATAGACCGACAGAAGGGAACACATTTCAGCAAAGGACAAAGACGCAGGATCCTTCAAAGGGGCCAATTGCGACAACAACCGATACATTTGAGGCGAAATCCAGGAAAGGAACAGAGACTTACATGCTTGTTCGTCCGAGACATAAAATGCCAAGAAGTGCTGTCGAAGACGTTTTTCATAATCCGACCAGTCTTCTGCCGTCTCGTCGTAAGGAGGAAAAGGCGGTACAGCCAACGACGAGAAACGGCCCGCATTTGACGCCGCGACGAAATCGCGAATAGCCGCCGTTAGAAGCGTTTGCTGTTCAAGGAGATTTTGCAAGAGTTGCTCGACAGTAGCCATGGAACCCTGTGAGTCAACGGTGAAAAGGAAAAATCCACTACCTCGTCGCCAATTGTTAGAACTTCTAGTTTAACAAGTATATTTAGAAACGACACAACACATATATGTCACAGAGTAAGTTGACATGTGAACACGTTAGCGTTCAGATAAGCACTGAGTCTCAGTCTAGCGGCCGCTGCTCGGCTGGCCGCTTAGGTGGCGCCGCTGCTGCATGGCTGGCAGGCAGACAGCGCCGCACGTAGAGGACGTGCGTAATTGCGCGGCGGCACTTTAAATGATCGGCGAGTCACAACACTGTGAGATGTAAACAATTGGAGAATTAATTAGAAATGTAATTACGAAGGATATTAATTACAGAGGAAGACATAAAAATAAATAACAAATAAAAATGCATCGCTTGTTAATAACTTTTAAGCTGATTTTAAAGATAATGAGCTTCTTTGTGTTAACTCATTACTCAATTGTAATCATGGTAATTAGAGGTGCCGACCACCTATGCCAACACTTCCACAGTATTTTAATATTTTCCGCCAAATATTTTATGCCTTCAATTTCTTTATTATACATTCAATCCAGCATTTGTATGTAATTTTGTTAATGACAACAATCTCTTGATAATTATGACAATATACGTTTTTCCAGACCCTTGTATTTGCTTTCACAATGAATATCAAGTATTATTAGCAAATTGGACAAAATGATATACATACAGACACACATACAAGTCCCTAGGAAGCACTAAATTGTCTGATAATTATCCGGATGCATATAAAAAGATGGTATCAGACATTTCATATGAATTCTGGGGAAGGCTGTATCGTTATACACCCCCCACCCCCTCCTCCAGTCACTCTTACAAGTATTACTTGTTTGAAAGGCTGCTAAATACATATAAACAAAAAGAATCAAAACAGTTTTCTTTTCTTAGCTGTCACGCCAGTCACTGGTTCACATTGCACATCTTAAGGAATTGGCAGCTCACAATCATCAGTCCTTTTGTTTTGCTGTCCATCTTGTGTCTGCAACACCTCTTTTTCTGTCAGTCTCTATGCTCTAATAGCACAGTCCACTATTAGTTTCACAGTTTTTTAATTTTCACTTCCAGGTCAGGTAAGGATCTTGGATACAGTTCTCTTTGTAAGAACAGGGATGAACTCATTACTCAAGGTACTCGTGCAGGTTACAATTAAGGTCACATCAGGTATAACTATGTCAAAATCATTCACATAATATCCTATACTATTAGCATATTTATAAACAAAATCACACAGAATTAATCATCTCTAACCTGTAAAGATTTAGCTATATACAGATTAAAATCAATGAACCAAAAATGAATTATATGTATCCTTTCTTTTTGATTAATATTTCAGTATATTCCACTATACAGTATATTTGACCCCCATATCTCATTTAATTATTTATCATATCAAACAAACTCACAGATTGTTTATTATGACACCATCTTGTAATGACAAACTTTTCACAAAATGTCTTTTGTCACAGTACAACTTGTCCATTTAGTAACACGTGTACATCTTTACCATTGTCCATTTGTTCATCTCATTAGCAAATTCATAAAATCATGACCATGCCTCTAATTTTCAAAGAACCATCCACAAATCAAATACATGCTCTACAGACCATAACTACGATAATCTCCATTACCTTATATCCTTCCAGATTCTATTCTGTCATGAAAATGTTAACAGTAATTTATTTATAACTTTTACACACTGCAAAGTACACAACATATGGCTCCAGAAAATTGTCTTTTAACGCAACTCATCACTCACGAATTAGATTTTTGAAATGTCCTTTCTACTTATATGTCTATTATAGTAGTAACTATTGTCTGAAATGCTTAAAGAATCATTATTTACACATTTTGAGAATTACAAAATCATTTTAAGTTATTAGTCAATCATTGCTGTGAGAAATTCAAATTTAGTACACAGTTTAAATTTTCAAAATTATTCCTCAAATAATGTCACTCGATAGTCATATTACATACAGAAAACATACACTACAGAGAATGGATAGTATTGTTAGTAAGTGATAACTTCATTACAGGTTTATAGATGAGTAAAACATGTAGCATCCGAAAATGAAAAGAAGAAAATAGAATGCTACATAGCTCGGAGACCTAGTGCTCGACACGCACTTGATGCAAGGATGTGTCCTCCTGAGGGCTTTTACATCATCTTATTTTTTCTTTGTGTTTGGCACTTGCTTATAGGCGTTCAGTTCAGTTATGTTATGTAGACCAAATAACCTTCCAGACTTTGGATACACTAACCTGTATGCGTTTGGGTGTGGCATAGACTGAATTTTGAATGGACCAATATAGATGTCAAAGAATTTCATTAATTCATTATGTATAGCCGTGGATTTTTCATGTGTTTTCACCAGAACCAGATCATCAATTTTAAAATTTGTAGGTTTCAACTTCTTATAATGTTTGTTTTTTTCCTCAGTTTCTTCCCCTGTTGTTCCATTACTTTCTTGACTATTTCTTCTCTTTCCTGTGGACTCATAACCTTATATGCTGGGAATTCAATTAAGTCGTTGATCAGATTTGGTGGTTTCCCGTGATACATTATTTCACATGGACAGAACCCAGTAGATGAATGTTGTAAGCTATTCAGTATATCTTCAAAGCTGTCTACGTACTCTATCCAACTTACATGATGTTTGTTGCAATAAGTTCTAAATAATCTCCCTATTTCTCTCATGTAACGTTCAGCTGGATTGCTTGTTAGGTGATAGCAGATATCAGAATTGGTTTATGTTCTCATCGTCAAAAAATGTTTTCCAAAGTTTAGAAGTAAATAGTGCTCCATTGTCAGAAAGTATGCTCTTCGGTTTGCCTACGTATGTGAAATAGTCTCTTCTAATTTTCAAAATGATGTTTTTGCTTGTTGCTTTCTTCAATGCACATAGTTAAATGAATTTTGAAAAAATATCCACCATGACAAATATGTAACAGAATCCTCCTTTTTAAGGTATCTATTTGTATTAGTTTGTCAAAAGGTTTGTCTAAGTGTACTAGTTTTCTCAATTGGCTTTCACAAAAATGCTTAAAGCTACCGTCACCTTCCCTATACATTCAACCATTCAAAAACTCACTTTTAATCCTAGCTTGCTCAGATTCTGACCAAAACTTATTTCAGATCTTTCTCTCAAATTCATCATGTGACATGGTAGAATTTACATTCTGATTGGCCCATGAGATTGCTTCTCCATCCAAAAACTGCTTAACAAATTTAATTTTAACATTGTTTGTCATGTCATTACTAAAATTACCCTGACAATGGTGTAAAAAAATCAACAGGATGCAATTTCCCATCTCCTGGAAAACATTTTAAAGGTATGCCACCCCATACACAATTAAAATTGTTAACAAAATTTCTTTAGGCTACACCCACTTGTAATTCTACAACTTTCTTACTTAAATCTATAACATTCTTTTTACACAAATCTATTTTTTCATCACACTTTAGGTCTACATTACTTATTTGATTGGAAATGTCTGTAAGTTTTAGCTCAGTTCCTTTTGTAAGCTTGTACTTTTTCTTCTAAGATTCTTCTAGTCTGAACAACCTCTACTTTAAGTTTATAATTTTATATTTCTAAGTGCTCATCTAGTTTTTTGAATCTCTCCCTGTTTTTGGACAACTCTTGTATGAAATTAGTTTCCAATATTTCTAACCTTCCTTCTACTGCTCCTACACAATTACTGAGTTCCCCCTGCTCTGTCTCAACAGTAATTTTTAGTGCTGCCAAACCATCCTAGATTTCCCTTATCTTACTAGTATCCTGCCTAATCAGTCCCATCTGTTCCTTCACTTCTTGCCTCATCTGTCCCATCTGTTCCTTCACTTCTTTCATATGCTGCATTAATAACATTAACAAATCATCTCCACCTACTCTTCCCTCTGCAATTGAAGTACTTGTGCTGACATTTTCACTGGACCCCTCTCCACCAAAGCTTTGATCTACACTTTGAATACTACTGGGTGATAGTTCACTGATACTTGTTCCTAGGTCCGAAGTGTTTTCCACTGGCTTGCAACCTAAAAGTTTTTCCTCGCTTATTTTTACCTTGTCGTTATCGGCCATGGTAAAATATAAAACTTCCCACACAAATGTTTGTCACTTTCACAAAAACACTGCTTAAGAAAATAAACAGTTACTCATCTGATGGGTGACAGTGCTGTCCGAGAATTTGGTCCTTTTTATCCACACCAACTCTTCCCATGCGGCAACATCCATTCGTTTTGTGTGACCATAAAACAAAGTTTTTCAAGACAATTTATGCTTGGCATTTGTCTTATGTTCACCTGAAACAGTCACTTGTTAAACATATTTCCACATTTCAAACATCAGTCACAGCTCAACTCCACCAAATGTAATGATTCATGTTGAATGTTACTTAACTTAAGTTTCTTCTGCCTGGTCCATTGATGAATGAATGCGAAATTTTCATGTTTAACAAGATTTACTCACATTAATTGACATCCGAACTGCACACTCGTCATGTAAACAAAACACAGACTTCACAGATCTCTTTGACTTCCAATCAAACTCTCTAGCAGACTCAACAACAACTAACTGACTGTCACACAGCCTTGCTGCTTTCCCTTATATAGAATTTTAACAATTGCTCACAAAATATTCCATTATTAATTTTGTATAATTTCAATGCTACAGTTAAATTTACAAAACATAAAGAAATTGATGTTCAGCTGAGTAAGGTATAAAATACAATATTTGAATTACAATCATCTCTAGTAATATCTTAAGTTTTCCATAGGAAAATCATTCTGAACTTTTATTACAATAATGTCCCTCATATTATTTTAGTTACGTAATTAATTACAGTTAGGATTTGTTTCCTAACATGTAATGGTAGTACAGAGCTCGTGCTTTATCCAGTTAAATACATAGAATGTACGTACAAATAAGGCCTCAATTTCTGCAATTGGAAAACTGTGAGATGTAAACAATTGGAGAATTAATTAGAAATGTAATTACGAAGGATACTAATTGCACAGGAAGACAAAAATAAATAACAAATGACAATACATCGCTTTGTAATAACTTTTAAACTGAATTTCAAGATAATGAGCTTCTTTGTGTTAACTCGTTCCTCGATTGTAATTATGGTAATTAGAGGCACCGGCACCCTATGCCAACACTTCCACAATATTTTAACATCTTCTGCCAAATATTTATGCCTTCAATTTCTTTACTATACATTCAATCCAGCATTTGTATGTAATTTTGTTAATGACAATAATCTCTTGATAATTATGACAATATACGTTTTTCCAGAACCTTCTATTTGCTTTCACAATTAATATCAAGTATTATTAGCAAATTGGACAAAATGATATACATACAGACACACACACATACAAGTCTCTAGGAAGCACTAAATTGTCTGATAATTATCCAGATGCATATAAAAATGTGGTATCAGACATTTCGTATGAATTTTGGGGACGGCTGTATCGTTATATGTCCTAGGGCAATTTGAGTTTAAATGTATCCCATCCAATCTTGGGCAATATCACATGGAAATTTGTTTTGGTCAGTGAATATAGCTCTAAAACAGTCACATTGTTCTGAAGAACAGTTTATCTTGGAATTATATTTGTCACTCACTGATCTACTTTTTGTGATTCCATGAAGTATGAGCTTGGATACCACGTAGCCACTCCTTGTCACATGAACCATGTTTCTTGTATAGTTTTGTAGTTTCTTCTTTGCAGTTACTGCTTCTTACCAAATTCATTTCAGCATGTACAAAGACAACTCTATAATTATGTTTAGGTTCGGAATCCAGTTCTGCCGTTGCTTGTTTTGCATGTACTATATATGTAAAATGTTTGCTGAGTTGTTGCATTCTAATTTCAAGACACATGTCAATTTTGCAGTTGGGAAGAGTGATATTCTCCAACAGTAAGTCATCACTTACTAACAAACTCATTTTTGTTTCCCTGCATAGCTTTGACCTTGTCTTTCCTCTTACTGTATGCCACCAACTTCCAGTTAAACAGCGGAAAGTACAGGATGGAATAATGACAATGTTATAAGAAGGATAGATTGCTAAGAAGTGGCATTTTGGCTGGAAGCTTACTTGTTTGGCAGTGTTTTGTGTGTGTGTGTGTGTGTGTGTGTGTGTGTGTGTGTGTGTGTGTGTGCCTGACTGTCACTCAACATCTCCACTGTATGGCGAGTAACAATCTGTCCTTTTCATAGCATTTTCAACTTTCACATTTTATATTTATGTGCAGAGCTTAGGCTTGTTGGGTTTATCGTGATGTCATTGGAGGCACTGGGTATGTTGTAGAGTTCTTATGCACACACTTATTTTTGTTATCATTTTGTATTTCTGTTTGACAGATTTGACTTTGACAGGACTGCTTTTTGTATTAATCTATCATTTTCTTTCTTTGCAGTTAATGTACTATTCAATAGCATGCTCATTGTTTGATGGAAGGGTCATACTTCAGTGAGAAGATTAGTAATTATAGATGGTAAACAAAACAGCAGTCAATCAAATCGACCACTCATGTGTGGCTATCCTTGCATCACATTGATCTAAGGAAATAATGCTTCCCAGATCAAGGACAAAATTTCTCCTCCAGAAGGATAATCTACCAATATCTGAAGCTCATGAAATATCATTTTAATGCAACATATTTTTACTACATGCATTTCATATGGTGCACAAGGGCAACCCTCAGTGTGGCAGGAGATCTGTCCACCATCCTATCTGACATTAGGTAGTGACATTGTAACAAATGTTTTAAAATAGGAGAAAACATTGATGCAGTTTGAGCTCTTTTTTAAAAAAATATATATAACAGGCAGTTTTAGCAGTTTGATTCATCTGATTCTCATTCCATTAAGTAGCATCTCAAGTCAAGCTCAGTTTAGTTTTATGCGACTATGAAGACATCAGGGTAAATGTAGACACTAACTTTCTTATGACTTTCTTTATTCTCATCATTTATTCAAAGATAAGCAACCGTTTAATCATTCTGGCTCACTTGTCAAAAAGAATTTTCTGAACCATTGTAATGTAACTTTTAGACACACTAAACTCACCCTATGGAAATTGCTAGAAGAATATTTTCAGTGTCATAGTTTAGTGCATTGTAAGGAAGTTCTTCCAAATGGTTGGTGGACTTTAATACATGATGAGATAACTTGAAAATGATTTTTGTCGGTGATGAAATACGGTTCTGTGTCGACAAAGGCAGACATTCCAGAAAAAAAATCTGATAAGTGTTCCTCAGGAATTATTGCAGCAATTTTGCTTGTATGTGATACCCAGTAAGTGTGATGATGAATATGCTGTTGAGCATCCAAAATTCATCACCACCTCCAGTACTCTGTTTCATATTGATCAGTTTTTGTGTACACATTTCTCTTATTTCATGTCACTGTATAATAGTTAATGTTAAATACACTAGTACACAAAAGTTAAGGACGAAAGTAACTATCGCATAATATCACTGCCAGTTAACAGAGTTCGATAAAACTTGGACCATATGTTTAAGGAACTGTTACAGTGTACCACAGAAGATAACTAAAAGAAATATGCAATGAGACAAACATAAAAGAGACTTTTATTCAAAGACAGTAATTACACTGAAGTTTAATAAACGTAAACATGGTCCGCAGTAGGCTATAATGGGATGTTTATTTAATTGTGCAATTAGCTAATTTCGACTAAGTGTCATTTTCAAGTACATTTCTAACATCTGTATTTCATGTCATTTTCAAATCACTCTTAATGACAAATAAAAAGTGTCCATATTCCATTATTTTACGAAAGGATTACACTACGGTGACACCTTTTAAGATCATATTCTGAACTTTGCTCTATGTACAACAACATGGTAACTGACAGCAGCTGGTAATTCATTGTCACAGGTACTTATTCATCCCTGAAGTCACTGCCATCCACGTTGGTCTCCTGGACATTACAAATGATGGGACATGGTTCTTAATAGGGTGTGTGATCCCCATGGATGGCAGTGTGCGCTCCGCAACATGCTTCTGTGCTGGCCACCAGGTTCATAATAATTTCTTGTGGCAGGGCATTCCATTCCTCCACCAGCATGGTGGACAACTGTTTGAGGGTTGTTATTGTCCATGAAGATGCTCCAATATCTCTCCCCAATGCATCCTGCATGTGCTCCATGTGATTCAAGTCGAGGGAATGGGCAGGCCATTCCATTTGCCAAATATCCTCTCATTCCAAGATCTCCTCCACCTGCACTGTTTGGTGCAGTTGCGCATTGTCATCCATAAAAATGAATTTGGGGCGAAAGCACCCCTGGAAAGATGCACATGGAGGAGTAGTACAGTGTCACAATAACACTGACCAGTGAGTGAACCATGTTCAAAGATGTGGAGCTCAATATGCCCATGCTACGTTATGCCTACCCACACTATAATACCTGGACCAACAAAGCGATCATGTTTGACAATGTTCCTGGCTGCATTACATGTTCCCACGTGTCACCATATTAGTGTACATCCAACACTGTTGTACATGATTCTTTTAGTGGTCGAGGTGTTACAGCTTGGGGAGGCATATCGTTGCATGGGCATACTAATCTCGAAATCTTTGAACTCAGTACACTCACTAGTCAACGTTACTGTGACAATGTACACCTCCCCCATGTGCGTATTTTCAAGGGTGTATCTGATCCTGACTTCATTTTTATGGATGATGGTGAACAACCACATTTAAAAGTGTAAGTGGAGGAGCTCTTGGAACAAAAGGATATTCAAAGATTGGACTGGCCAGCCCATTCCCCCGACTTAACTGCCATCAAACATATGTGGGATGCATTGGTGAGAGTTTTGCAGCATGTCCACATACACCAATGAGCATCTAGCAGCTGTCAACCACACTAGTGGAGGAGTTGAACGTCGTACCACAAGAATTCCTTATCAACCTTAGGGCGAGCATGGGAGCAAGTTGCAGATCATACATTGCAGTCCCTATTAAGAACAATGTCGCAACATTTGTAATCTCCAGGGGAACATTATGAATGGTGACTTCAGTATCAGTATTGTCTTTAAATAAAAGACTCATTTCTGTTTGTCTCATTACCCTCTGTACTATACTGTGGCAGTTCTTTATGCATATGGTCCAAGTTTTGTCAAGCTATGTTACTTGGCAGTGACACATCATGCAAAAATTACTTTCATCCTTAAGGTTCGCATCATAATTCTGCAAGTGAAGTAGTATTGAACTGTGTCACAGTGAATTCTGTCTCTAAAAAATCTTTTTCTTATTTCAGGATTCAGTTTCTGCATTGCACAGGGCCATTTCTGTTGTTCGACAGAATGAGTCACATAAAAACAATAGAAGATTTAAAAACATCAGTTGCTGAATTAGCAAGCCTGATGGATGATACTTTCACATGCTGCAAGCGGAACTATGATGCCTTGCTACCATACATTGGGAAAAAGGAAACAAATTTTAAAATATATCACAAATTAATAAATGTTAATATAATGTTGAACAAGTTAAGTGAAGAACTTGTAGGACTTAGAGTTGAATATGTAACTCTGTCATCGTATGAACAAAGAATGGAGATTGCTCTGTTTGAAGGAGGGAGAAAGAGAAGAAAGTGTGATGTGCTTGAGTTAGGCAGACATGAGACCAAAAGTATAAAAATGGAAGTGCCATATTCTGATAACACCAAGAGTTGCATTTCATTAACTTCAGAGACTGGAATCAATATGCAGTCAAAGAATTTGGAATCAGAGGATACAGAAGAAACCAGACAGTCACCGTTGCCGAAGTTAGACATACACCGGCCAAAAAACATAAAAACAGAAATACAAGATTCAAATGAAGTTGAAAATTTATTTGTTGTTCCCATTGGTAATAATGATATTTCTGCAGATACTAGAAATAATAGAGTGACAGTTTGTTTTGCTGGTGATGAGGAAAGTGCCTCTGTGGCAGGTAGACTTGTGAGAGACAGTACTTATGATAAACCAGGTGATACAATTACTCAGAGAGAAAACACTGAAGAGAGTTTCCCATTCGAAAGTTTGGGAAGTCAGACTAGCAATCAAGAGAAGTATGAAGACATTGGCAGTGTTCTTCATGAAGATCATAGCATTCACAGATATCTTAGAGGAAAAGTTGATTGTACCACTTCCTTTTCTTACCACTCAATTCAATCTTCCAGTGGCGAAGAATCTCCTGTTGCTTTCACTGCTTGTGATTCGGAGATTGATAGATCATTACAAGGGAGATCAAACACTGGTAACAAAGAAAAGAAAAGAGCTCCGAATTTTCCTATCATATATGAAAATGGTCAGAGTTCAGAGGAATTGTGTGGTGCAGGTGATGAACTGTGTGGTATTGTAAGGCACCAGAATGGGAGATTTAAGTGTCCATTACGCAATGATGGACTTGTTAATTACCAGCCACTGCCTGTTCGTGTGAAAAGAAAGCAGCATAAAAGGAAACGAAAAATTTCCAAGAAGAACAGTTGTGCCACAGTTTCTGAAGTTCCAAATGGTAGCTGTGAAGGTGAATTTGTTAATTACCAGGCAGTGCATGGTCATTTGAAAGGAAAGGCACACAAAATCAAACGAAAAACTACCAAGAACAACAGTTGTGCCAGAATGTCTGATGTTCCAAATAACAGCTGTGAAGGTGAACTTGTTAATTACCAGGCAGTGCATAGTCTTTCGAAAGGAAAGATGCATAAAATGAAACAAAAAGCTGCCAAGAAGAACAGTTGTGCCAGAATGTTGGAAGTTCCAAATAACAGCTGTGAAAGTGAACTTGTTAATGACCAGGCAGTGCATAGTCATTCGAAAGGAAAGATGCATAAAATGAAACGAAAAACGGCCAAGAAGAACAGTTGTGCCAGACTGTCTGAAGTTCCAAATAATTGTTGTGAAGATGAACTTGTTAGTTACCAAGCAATGAATGATCATGCAAAAGAAAAGAAGGATAAAATTAAACGAAAAACTGCCAAAAAGAACAGTTATGCTAGAGTGTCTGAAGTTCCAAATAACAGCTGTGGAGGTGAACCTGTTAATTCCCAGGCAGTGCAGGGCCATAAAAAACAAATAAAGCCTAAAAAGAAACGAATAATTGCCAATAACAGTTGTGCCCAAAAGTCTGAAGTTACAAATAGCACCACACAGTGCAAGGTCATGTGAAAGAAGAGAAGCATAAAAAAGAAAGACAGATACTGCCAAGAAGAACAGTTGTGCCAGAATCTGTAGTTTGGAATAACAGCTGTGAAAGTACAGCATCTGTTTCTGTGTGGCCTGCTATTTCCTGCTTATTTACTGACTGTTGTAGATTACAGGTACCAAACAATATCAATTAGTTGATGTATGAATGTATGTTCGTGCATCATTTCATGTTAACAAAAAATTTTTCAGGTTTCATTTAGGATAAATAATCTCTTCCCTTTGTAATGAACTGGTAAGAAGATAAATACCCAACATAAAGGACACATGTTTCTAGGTAGGCTAGGTCATCTTGATCAGAAAGGTATATTACGAGACGTTGAACTGAAAAATAAATCCTGCAGTAACTGTTGGAAATACCAGTCAGTCTAGAGAACATTGTTTGCAGTACTCAGTTTAGTTTGAAAAACAATGTTTTTTGTAGTGTGTGCAACTTTTTCTGTGAAAATACAGCAGTATTAAGTCATATGATGTGCAAACTGACTCAAGAAGTTAGATGAAATGATAAAAATCAATATAGAGCCAACAACCGTAACAATATGAGAAAAACTGAAAGATTCAAAGTAATGTATGTGTGTACTATGAACTTATTTTCAGTGTAAATATGTTATTTCCATTGACCATTTGTTAATGTAGTGTGATGACCCAATGTTTTAAGTGTCAAGACAGACATTGGATAGCTCCTGAATATGAGCCTGTGTCTTGTAGGTTTTTGTGTTATGTAAAAGACAATACTCAGATGAAAATATTTTATATAATTTAACTGCATATCAGAGAAAAGAAGTCCTTTTGTGTTCAAGCCCCTCCTTCCTCATGTACCTCTCCCTCTCCCCCCCCCTCTCCCCCTCCCCCTCCCTCTCCCCTTTAAATGTAAAACTGCAAGATTTGTGAAGTGTTGTAAATGTATATTACATAAATCTAAGATACCTACTGATTATTGAAGTTTGAGGTTCTGGCAAAAACTGTGAAGAAAAGATTACTTCATACAAGTGTTATGCAAATGTGTCACCAAGGAGCATATGTTTACGAATGCACCAATGGGAAAGTGAAACAAAAATTAATAACATGACAAGAGTGAGATAAAGTAAAAATATCAGAGTTAATTAAGGAGGAAATCAGCTGTGATTTTCCCATCATTACAGATAACTAATTTGCTCCTGAGGTATAACCTTCACTTTAGTTGGCTCAGCATTTTATTTTTTCATGACCGGAGAAGATCTGGAGAAGCTCAAACTTCATTTCGAAATTCTGCAGTAGGCACAGGTTTCAAATACAATAACTCTTCAGATTAATATCTATTTATAAGGAACACTGCAATAATCTCTCAACTTCAATCTAAATGTCCACTTGACAGCTCAAGACGTAACAACAGAATGCTAACACCTATTTAACAGCTAAGTCTTTTTCTCTTGTTTTTGGTGAAATCAGCCGCACTGTCAAGACATGCTCTTTATTTGATAGTGTGTCCTTCTCTGAGCTGGGATGTTGAAGTGCGGAATAACTGCCTAACTGGCAGGTACCACAATGTGTAGTAAACTACTATTGTTGATTGTTGCCCCCCCCCACCCCCCCACCCCAGCGCACTCCCCCCTTTTGGAGATGCACAACATCCTACCATAACGGTTTACTGCACAAACAATAACAAAGCTTCCAGGCAGTTTTTGATTGTAAACTACTTTAATAAAAATACTCTCAACTGTCACAGTCAGGCAGATGCTTGGTGACACATCACTTTACCTAAGTGATATGTCACATCACACAGTTTACCAAGTAACAGCTGACTGTGAGGTTTTTAATGACAGTACTTTGTCAATAATAAGTTTGAACTCATCACAAGGTATCTGTCTTGTAAATTTTGGATTTTTCTGTTACATTTTGTGTGCCTGTTTCCTTGCATAGTGCTTATTGTCCTTTCCCCACAGTTTTTTCAGTACGTACTATTGTTTGTTGTTTAAATTCATTTTGTGTTATTTCCTTTGATTTCCCAGTGTTCTCACTGAATGTAAGACTAATCTGTTGAGGTGAATTCATGGTTCATTTCATTAAGGTAACATTGTCCACTTGTTTGTGTAGCTACATGCCAGCTGTTTACTCAAGTGTATTGTATGTATAATAGTGTTATGTGTTCAAAATTCCACTTACGAGAAGAGCATTCTGGAACACCAATGCTTTCAGTGGTATGCAAACTTATTGTTTTTAAAGAGAGCTTATTATTCGGAAGATAGTTGGTGAAAAATTGGCATCACTCTCTATTTAATTCCTTTTTAAGGCAGATTAAGATTGAGTGCACCAACTTTTTTTTCTTCTTATGTCTTTGGTTTCATCTGTTCATCGTCTTCTTGCCCTAACTCAGACTTCATCTCACTTAGCAGCTTAGTTTTCCATCCAAGCTTTATATGTGTATACTATTCTCTTATTCTTTTCTTCTCCAGTCATTCATACCAAATAAGACAGCGCAATAGCTAGGGTACTGGACTCACATTTGGTAGAAGAAGTGTTCAAATGTCCCACCAACCACCCAGAATTAAGTACTCTGTGCTTGAAGAGGGTGCATTGATGGCTCCTTTGAAAAGACCTTAAAGATTAACCTTCCCATCATTATCCATTTCCACTAGCATTTACACTCCTGGTGCTGACACAATTACAGGCAATGTCTAATTTGATTATGATTTGTTTTAATGGGCTATTATTTAATACTTTTAAGGGGGACATTCATGAAATTGACTGAAAATGTCAATTTTCAATTTTATTTTATTTTTATTAATAGAAATTGTGAGCAGTAAGTTCCCAAAGTTTCAGTGATGAAATCACATTCAAAGTGCCTGAAAAATAATTAAATGCATGATGTGAACTTGCCTTGCCCACATTTTGAAGCAACACTTACCATATATATACAGGCTCAGAAGGATAACAACACCTACATTCACAAGGAGAGGCTTCCAAATTGTATCCTGGATGTTGTTAAGCCCACTTACAGGTTTCTGGTTCATCCTGATCTTCTAAAAAGTGTGTACGTGGCAAAATCCTGAATCCAAATGAGTCTCTAAATTCACTCATATGGAAACAATGCCCTAAAACCACATATTCATATGCTACAGTTGTCAGAATTGCAACTTATGATGCTTGCAGAGGTTGTACAAAGGGTGAAGGTATTAGAGAGAATGAGCTTCAAGATAGGAAATTTCACTCAAGACATCTTGAGAAAAATAGATCTACAGCACCTCTCTGCAGCTGAAAAGTCAGCTGAGGATCTGGTAAAGGAAAGATGGCAGTAAACAGGAAATCAGAAGAGAAGCTTTGAAGGGAAAAATGACACTGAGGATTTCTGAAGAGGTGACTTAAGAAAAAACATTGGGTTGTGACATAAGAAAAACATGAATTGAACTTTTAAATTGCACTTCCTGAAAATTAAACAATGGAAAATCCAGGATGAAATGTAACAATATTTTCAGTTGCCTGTGTGTGTGTGTGTGTGTGTGTGTGTGTGTGTGTGTGTGTGTGTTTCTATTGTTGATGAAGACCGAAAGTTTGAATTGTAAGAGTCTTTTTGTTGTGCCTATCTGCAACTCCACTTCCTGAAAATTATGTTTTTAAAGTTTATATACCTTTTTCTTAGACTTTATGAAGGTTAGAATTATGAAATTTTGTACACTTACTTCTATGAACCCAGTGAATGTTGTCTCCAGAGTAAATTTTGAAATTCTTACTGTAACAGGGTGTATACAACCCGAGACAACTGGGAGATCCGGGAATTTTTTCATCCGGGAGAAAACCGGGAAAATCCCGGGAATTTTTCAGAATTCCAGTAATTTTTCGTTTTAGTTTTCAGTCAATTTTTTGTAATTTTGACTGGTAAGAATCGATACTCTAACAAAGGATATTACTGTATCACGCTACTGCAGAATAATTGCAACAATAAAACGTGAACGAGAAAACAAAAGGAAAATAAAACATAAATTGCAAAGGAAATGTGCCATATACATCAACTAAACACAGTGCTCATACAAGGGTTTGCCAACAGCAAAATGTGTCAAAGGCTTTAGGAAGACTGTGCAATGCTTCATAACAACAAATTGCCTCCTATGAGCGTAATGTCACAACTGTTTACATTAGATTCGTTAAGCAGTAGTGAGCAGGCCATGCACATGCACAGTTGAGTGGCTTATGAGTAGTACCTTCCCCCGTTTCTGGATACAGAAATGTGGCTGTTGGCTGTGTAAGCAATTGCAGCAAGCAACTAGACGCTAACGGGAAAAATTTTACTGCCGCGCCCAAAAACCTTGTTTCGCAAAGCGCCTAGCATCCAGCGCACATTGGTCTATCAATTACTCATATGATTTTGATGCGCATCCCTGTTGGTTTTTGAATACACTCTGTAAGTTGTTTTCTGAATGAATCATAAGCTGCACGGGGTAGCCGTGCGGTCTGATCGACTTGCCATGGTTCGCGCAGCTGCCCCCCGTCGGAGGTTCGAATCCTCCCTTGTGTACATGTTGTCCTTAGCATAAGTTAGATTAAGTAGTGTGTAAGCCTAGGGACCGATGACATCAGCAGTTTGGTCCCATAGTCAAAATAAAAAATAAAAAAAAATCATAAGTTGATTTTTGAACGCGTGCATACGGTACGTGATGTCTTTCTGGGGAATCCTCGTCGAATCTATAAGTAAACTTTCCTGCAGGCAAAAGGGGACCAGGCTATACAAGCTGAACGGAGTAAAGACAAACGAGTGAATGCCAATTGCTGTCTGATTATGCTGTTGTTTGGATTTGCGAATGGTCAGCGTTGCTATAATTACTTGGGAAATTCATAGATTCAGACTACCAGGGTGGGAGTAAACGACTGAAAGGAATAACAGGTAAGAAAGATTACATATTATCTTCTCGGCGTATCCCGGAAAATGAAATTTTGTCAGAAAATTTTTGGCTAGATTGCTACACTAGTAAGGGCGAGTTGTGCAGTCCCCGTCTAGCATCCAATATTGATGGTGAGTTTTTTTAAAGAGGGGCAGGATGTCAAACCGGACGACTGGGAACAGGAGAGGCACCACAGGACATTTTAATTTCCACTGTCCTGAATATAGTTTGATGGCAACCAGTACAAAATATACAAGTTTCAGTTCCACGGAGTGAAATAACGTGCCATAGGATAACGTTGTGTGAAGCGGGGTGGCACTGCACTCTGGCACACTTAAGACCAAATAACATGTCTTACATTTCATTGAACATACATGTTTTATGTATCAGACTCTTCATAAAGATGTGCAGTACAAAATTAACATATTTTTGAAAATTCGATTTTTTCAAATTTTTGACACCGTATCTCAAACACTCGATGGAGGGGAGCTGGGGGAGGGGGCGCCACTATCTTAGTATTGCCCCGGTTCGGAAATATCGTAGATATGAGGCTGATGTGCAGAGCAGTCTGTGTTATAGTAGTCTCCAGGTGACCCGTGTTTACATTTAGTGATTTTGCTGTTTCCTCTTCATTTACTTCTTTCACGTCAAATGAAAACAAAATGGATTTCTGTGGCTGGGAGCTATGAGGTGAATTAAAATACATTCACATTATTACGGAAGGCTAATATATGTTTTTAGTTTCAGATTTTATTTTATTTCCACTTTTCTGATAGCCATGCATTAGTCGCCTTGTAGAACAATGAAGTTATTTTTGTTGGTTTGCTAAATAAATTTGGTTTTTATTAATCTTTTATGCTGAGGCAGTCAATTTGTTTGAAACAAAGTGTTTAGTTCCACACTATTGGCTAATTTCAACTGCTCGCTGCATTTCAAGTGCACGTTTTTATCTTCTAGCACGTATGGCATTATGCCATAATAATCAAAAATGAGTTAATACAGTACTGGTACTCCAAGAAAATTTCCATCCCGAAACCCAACTGAAAAGCTTAATATCAGGTCGACGCCTACTTGATTGGGAATCTGGACATATGAATGTGCTCTTTAAGTATGCATTTTAAATGTGCCATTTTAGTATGCTTCACGAAATTCTGATGCTCTCGATCCTTTGATGTGTTTTTTTCTCTTATGACATAATGTAAGATCTTCCGATGTTTTACATGTACGAACATACGGCTGCCGAAGTGCGGTGGCATCTGTTATCTGGTGCTCTCTGATGACTACTGAAACAAGCCTATTTCTAACAGGTCGCAGCACGAAAATATTACGAATGGTGGTTTGAAAAGCTTTACTTTCAAAGTAAATTTCCTTTTACGCAAGTTGAACTATGTGCGAGAATGTACGCTGAATTTCTTAAATCACAGAGCGTTTGATGATGAGCCATTTAGAAGTATTTCAAGCCCAGAAGATCATTCATGTCGTTATTATGAGCAAATTGATGTGCTATGGGAAGCTCTCTCTCCTATGCTGTAGCTAATTTATTTGTAGAAAACTTTGATGGCAAGTCACTGGACTTTGCTAAAAATTTTACTGGCACATTTGTGTGATATATGTGAAAGCTTAGCTTCTGATGCAGCTTATTGACCTTAGAGACCAATGTTATATGTGAAAGCTTTGCTTTTCTTGTAGCAACACTATGTATATTACTTTAAAACATTTTTTCCTCTTTGTGCATCTGCACTACTTAACAGTGGTGTTGCTATTAGCTGACTACATCACGTCTCCTGTGGTCTGAATATCCGCTGTCAAAGGCTGGCGGGATCACGTGACATGAGTTATGACTGGCTTACAAAAGCGCATCGCAATCTCGAGTACAATGGTTCGGAAAGTAACATGCGGTGTTTAGTGGAATTCGAATTTACACTTTCATAATACGAAACTATGCAGTGTACATGTTGCTGCACATCAAAAATCTTTCCACAAGGAGTTTTCTTCCCTGAGTTTCGTTTCTAAAGTGCCAGGAAATTCTACGCACGTGTATAAAAACATAACCATTCAAAGGATTGATAAGTTTTACAGTTCCAAGGGAAAATATACCGTCACTTAATAACATGGAAAACATGTGTTTTCATCCGGGAGAAAGTGTATTTTTATATTTTTAACTGGGAAATCCGGGAATTTTTTTTTCCTTGTCCATGGATACACCCTGTGTAAGCTGATATATGGGACAAAGTGCTGGGAGTTTTGCATGAATTTTATATTATACTTACAGAATTATAATTAAAAAATTACTAAAAATTTTTCTATTCAGTATACCTCATGAGAGAAGCTTACCATATGTAAGGTGATTAAACAGAAAATTTTGTAGGAATCTCCTGAAATAGTTTCTGAGTGAGAAAAAAATACTTTTTTTTTTATAAATAAAATTTTTAAATTCTGTTTAAGTAACTCAACAGAAAATGTATTAATTTCATGTAAAGCATGGTACAAAATTTCATTGCCAAATTTTGAAAATTGTTGATTTGGTGCATCTTTTAAATATTGTGTGTTTTTCATGAATGTCCACCATTAATTCTTCCTTTCACAACAATAATTTGTGTGTGTTTGTGTGTGTGTGTGTGTGTGTGTGTGTGTGTGTGTGTGAGAGAGAGAGAGAGAGAGAGAGAGAGAGAGAGGTGATTGTAAACTGCAGCTGAGTGTTGTCCATGTGCTGCATAACATAGACTAGAAACCGTTGTGCCTGTCAAGCAGGCCAAAATGTTGAGAGGACAAGCTCTGTTTTAAACTCCTTGCACTGAATAGACACTGTTCTTTTTTAACAATAAATTACTGTTAATTGTTTTTCATGGTTTTTACCAAAATGTACTTTATATGAAGAAAAAAAACTTTACTATTTTCATAGTAGTGATGAAAAAGAGATGACAATATTTCTTCCTACCTTTTTTTATTAGTTGCATTTCATATGTATTAGGAATTGAATTGGCTTCCAAATTGAGCAAACACTCAACAGCAGTAAACATTTCTGCAGGAGATTATAAAAGTATAGATAGAGGCCAGTGGTGTACTTACACCTTTCGTGCAGCAATATTGTCAACATGAGCTGTGACGGTATGACAGGAATGGAAGGGTGTGCGTCAGCTACTGGTTCAAGAGATGAAGGAAAATATTGTCATATTCTTATGTGACTGTGGATATAAAATCCGCTATGTACTTGGAAAAAACAGCTGCATTCTCAGGTCCTACCTTAAACACAGTATCATAAATCACAACTTATTTGGAAGAAAAAGCAAAATTTTTATGACATCCAAAATTTTAAATTCAATTGTTGTTTCACTTAGAATACACTGCCTCTCTCTGCACCTCTCATTGGTTAGGTGAAATTGTCATCCCAGATAATGATACTAGTAATGATGATATCACATACGACTGACTTAGATGCTAAGCAAATAAGGAAGTGAAGATAAAAACTAATGCAAACATTTTTTATCAATAATTGGTGCAGATTTAAAATAGGTATAATGTTAACTTTTTAGGCAGATACTTTATGTTAATGAAACAGTTTGTAATTTTGAATAGTCAATATATGTTAAAAATAAAATTTTATCAAAGGGTCACTTTAAAAAAAATGAGGTCATCTTATACTCAAGTAAATATACTAAAAACAGATAGATAAAAAATCTACTCACCAAGCAGCGGCAGGGTAACATACACACACAAAAGTATCTAAATTTTTACAAAGTTTCGGAGCCAGTGGCTCCTTCTTCTGGCAGAAGAGTTGAAGGGGAAAGAAGAGGGGAATTGAGAGGTTTAGGGAAAGAGGAGTACAGTTCAGAAAAGTCACCCAGAACTCTGGGTCAGGGGAGACTTATGGATGGGATGCTGTTACTTCTACTGCAGTGGAGTAGTGGATCAGGGAACACACAACCTTGTAGTACTGGCAATTTACAGGCCATCAGCAGGACACAGCTTAAACTTCATAAAGCAGCTTTTAATAAGGTTATGCACACTTGACTGGAGAATCATTATCTGTGGAGACTTTAATGCTGATTGTCTGTCAAATGAGCACTTAAAGTCATTAATGTTCACTTTCGGATTATTTGCAAGAGTGGAAATTGCCTAAGAAGTTTGAAGGACATAGTGCAACAGCTATTGACAATTTGTTTTCAGACCCAACATCATGTGATTTTTTGTAAAACTAAAAGCCAACGGTTTATCTGGATTAACAATAAAATATATTGAACAGTTAGGAACAAATAATAGAAGAAAAATAATGTATCATAAGACCATAAACAATGACACAGCCACAGCGTTTAGAGAAAAATTACTGGAAGAACACAAAAGAATTTATGAAGTAGACAGTATAGATGAAATATTTAACTATTTCTTGAACATAATCTATTTTTACAGCACTGTTGTTTCTTTTTTCCCCCTAAACACGGGGAAAATCAAACAGAAACAAAGATGAGGACTGTATAAGTCTAGGGATTAAAGCATCTCATGGTAGAAGGCGTGAGATCTACATAATTCAGGGGATAAGCTACTGTCAAGAGTTGAATCTCCAATACCATCAGTATTAGAAAGTCCTCCAGTCTGTTATTTAAAAGTGAAATACATGAACTACACTTAGAATACTACAAGAATATGGTAAAAACTATATGGAGTCAATAGAAACTGGCTTTGGTAGAATATAAATGATACCTTCAGATCGTTGGTCACCAGCTTCACCTCAGTTTCAGCAAATAGTGCATGCACTAACAACCAATCAAATGCAGACGCATTAGATTTTCTTGCACCAAGAGACATTAGTTTCAAAAATGTTGTTCCAAAGGATACCACAAAATTCATCAATTCACTTCAACTCTTATAGTTACCATGGTGTTTCTTGCAGAATATTAAAAGCTTTTTCTGACAATAGTCTTAGCCTTAGGATGTGTTTGTAATAAATCAATGATTGAGGGTGTACTTCCTGAAGCACACACATGCAGCAGTAACACCCATCTATAAAACTGGTCATAAGCAAACCATCTCTAATTACAGACTTGTTTCACTTCTAAGATTTTCAAAATGAGTTTAAGAAAGTGGCCTGTTGAGAAATCGTTTACAAAATTTGAAGAAATTCTGGTTGTAATGCAAAGGCACAAAAATTAGTGTTCAGTCACTCATGCACAAGAAAGCAACTGAAATTGAGAGTAGCAAAGCATGAACAGAAATGCTTAACTCTTTTCAGTAGTCGCTTTACCATGGAATACGCAGGAGTATTGCACCAATTTAATTTTCTTACCATTGGAAAGATGAGTGAAGTAAATAGTGGTGTCAGTGGTGTTGACAAACAGCTGAAATTGTTAAAATTGAACAAAGCACCTGGGCCCAAAGGAATCCTTATCAGCTTCTATACTGAATTTGCAGCTGAGTTAGCCCTTCTTCTGACTATAATCTCTCATAGATCCCCCAAAGAAAAAATGGCCCAGTTGCCGGAAGAAAGCACAGATAACACCTGTGTACAAGAAGGGCAGCAGGCATGATTCGCTAAACTACTGTCCAACATCTTTGATGTCCATTTGTTGTAGAGTCTCGGAACATATTCTGAGCTCAAACATAATTAGGTATTTCAAATAGAGTGACCTCCCTCATGCCAGCCAGCACGGATTCTGAAAACATCAGTCACATGAAAGCCATGGATTAAGGCAGTCAGAGGAAGGTGGTATTTCTCAATTTCCAAAAAGCATTTCACTTAGTACCACACTGACACTTATCAAAAGAATGATTGTATAGGATATCTAGCGAAGTCTATGACTGAGTTGAGACTTCTTTGGTAGGGAGGATATAGCAAGCTATCTTGGACAGAGACTCATTCACCATGAACTCCCCACTGAATGGAGGGAAGGAATCCAGGGCCATAGATGAAAAGATCAATGTCCAGGAAAGTGCCTTGTGCCACACTAAAGTGTGTGGGAGCTCCAGTGTTGAGGAGACAGAGATCAAGACCTGCCAGCAGGTCTTCAAGAACACTGCCCCGGTCAGTTGTCACAGTACTACCCCACAGAGAGTTATAGCCATGAAAAACCCTAAGGAGACAAAAGTGTGGCAGGATCTGTCAAAGGAGGGCAAGAAGAGAAGAAAGTGTAGGAGACCAGTCTGGAGGGAGGTAAAGATTGGATGCTGTTACCTGAGAATCTAAATGAATCCATACAGCTCATACTTCTATTGTCATTTGAAGAGGAACGTAGGAACTAACAACGCCCATGCAGACCAATGTACAGACAGCACCGGAGGCTCACAAAAGGCTGACTTGGTTCTGGCAGAATGCTTGGAAACCATGAAGAGTCGGCAAAAGAATATCCACTAAATGAGATTCCTGTAATACAACACAGTGCAGAGTAGAGAGAAAGAAGAGACTGAAATACCAGAAAGCGACAATAGTAACCATTATGGTTCCACTGGAGGAGAGTAGTACAAGAGCCTTGGCTGACATCCATCATTGTACTGAGTCAGTTGCAGTGTCACTCACCGGGAAGGATGGAGAGATAGATGTCCATTATGTAAGAAGGGGCCCTGATTAAGAGGGAGGGGGCGACACCCCCCTGGGATATCAGGTGGGTCTTGTCCTGAGACTTGCACATCTTCTTCTTCTCCTCTGGAGGGCAACATAAGATGTGGTCAGGAAGAAAGCAAGTCGCAGCATTATCAGGATCTGAAAGTAAATGAGCAGCCTTGAGGCCCACAGAGTGTGGGTTCTGCATCCAACTCAAAGTAACATGTTTCTTAAGTAACATGCTTCCTGGGCTGGAACCGCCAGGGAAGAGGGCTCCTAGAGGGAGCCCCATTCTCGGCAGCTGAGTGAGAAAAGGCTTACTTCTCCGGTTGAGGAGATGAAGTGGTTGCATCAAGGGAGGGAACATGTAGTGCCAGGGAGGAGGAAAGGGAAGGAGGGATAAGATGGAGGTAAGGAGGAAGAAGGAGAAAGAAAGGACACAACAGAAGCAAAGATTAACGTTAAAGATACTGAGTGGAGATGGTCAATTCTGTTGGGCCTCCAAGTAGGATAGATGGTTGAAAGTTTTGAATTTCTGATGAGTGAGGAGAATCTGGGCCAGAACAGTTCACACAATTGAGCACTGGGGTGCAAGGATTCCCATATGGAAAGGACAGTCACATTCACCACAAATATGAGTTGCCTCACTTTCTGAAGACATGTGACCAAAATGTAGGCACCAGAGACAGTGTATGCGAGGTGGAATATAGGCTTTCAGTCACAACAGTAAATCATAATTTCAACTTTTTCCAGAAGGGCACCCCCTCAAACACCAGGATGAAAGCGCCGGTACCAAATGATTATCCTTAGGTCCTCTCTGGACTTGCCACACGAATAGGATGCTGCTCTGTGCCAGATTAGTCCCCAGTTCCTCATCAGATTGAAGAAGGTGGTCCCTTAGGAAAATAATGCCCCAAGTCACATTTAAGCATAGAGGGAAGTTAACTGGCTGGCAGAAGAGGTTTTAATCAGTAGGGAGCCAGATCACATCTTAATAAGTGAGTCAACTCCACCAAGCCCGATTTCATTTGTTCTACAACAAAAATTGGTTTGGTAGCAGTGAAGGTCTCCCCATCTGTCCTGGAATAAGCCAAGTAATGAGGGTAGGGTTCTGCCCCAAGGAGGTGGGCCTGGCTCACCCCATGACCACCACCCAGCTGCAGCAAGGCCCACCTGGCACAGCAGTCATTGCCAGGAGTTCTGATGCTGCAAAATTATGACCAATCTCTCCTAGGTATACACCAGGTGGTGAAAGCTCAGGTACCAGAAGTGTGATCCCTGTGTTGTCGGAGGAGGGGGGGGGGGGGGGGGGGGAGCCAGATGGGTACATAATAGCACCACCACATGGACTGGCTACTGTGCTGGTGATCTTGCCGTATATGGGGTGGAGGCTACAATGGAGAAAGCATGGGGAAAGATGGAGGGAGGGGGAGAGGAGGAACACAAAATGGAGACATTAGGGAGGAATACAAAGTTGTTAAGTCTATCGTGGCCACTTGTTGACTAACTGCCTATTGGCTTCTGTCTCGGGTTCTTCGGTTGACGTTCATCTGATGATTTTACTGATGTTTCACCAGCAGGAGTGGTTGGCATTGTCAAAGCTTCACTGAAGGAACTGAAACTTGCACCAAACGACATTCGGGTCAGCTTTGATGTTGTTTTTTTGTTTACGAAAGTGCCACTCAGTGACGCTCTGGAGAACATCAGTTCCATTTACCTGCAAGACATCACAAAGCTGTTTCATGCATGTCTCACCATGAGCTATTTCACTTGGAATGGCAATTTCTACGAACAGCTGGAAGGCGTTGCAATGGGTAGTCCCCTTAGTCCAGTGGTGGCCAACTTCTTCATGGAACATTTCGAAGCACAGGCACAGGACTTGGCGACTTTTAAACTTTAAGTGTGGTACAGATAAATCATTGATACTTTCATTGTGTGGAGCCATGGTGAAGAACGGCTTGGTGACTTCCTAAGATGCTTTAACAGCCTCCATGCCAACATAAAATTTACCATGGAAGTAGAAAAGGACAAAAAACTGCCATTTCTAGATGTGCTGGTCACAAGGAATGGCGAAAACTTGGGACACAGCGTGTATGGAAAACCGACACACACGGGCTGATACCTGCACAAACTATCAAACCACCACCTGAGCCAGAAAAGAGGCATGATAAATATGCTAGTAACACGAGCAGGATGAATATGTGAGCCACAGCACCTCAGATGTGAAATGCAACACCTGGAAAGTGTTCTGAGGAGCAATGGGTACTCCACAAATTACATTAGAAGTGTAACAGAGCCAAACGCTCAGCAAAGCAAGAAGTCAGAAAAAGAAATGTCAGATACAACCTTTCTGCTATACATTTCCAGAATGACGAATAGAATCAGCCATATATTGTGCAAACACAGTGCAAAGGTGATTTTCAAACTGACAGGGAAGATCAAAGATTGTCTTAGATCGGCAAAGGAGAAAAGGGACCCACTTGCAATGTCGGGAATATATCACATACCATGCACATGCGGAAAAGTTTATGTCAGAATGACTGGATGATCAATCAACACCAGGATCAAAGAACTTAAGCGACTTTGCAGGTTGGGGCAGGTGGAGAAATCGGCCGTGGCAGAGCACGCACTGAGTGAGACTGAACACGTAATAAAATTCGCCAACACGGAAGTTCTGGCTGTAGAGGAGCATTATCACACCTGCGTGTTCAGAGAAGCTGTAGAAATACAAAAAACATGTGAATAGCTTCAACAAGAAAAAGGAAAGCGTTAAGGCAAACAGATCCTGGCTTCCCATACTGCAGAAAATGACTGTTGCAGGTAGCAAGAGGAGAACCGCACTAGAAATGAACACAGAGAAGCCCTCGGACGTTGGTGCGCCAGGTACATATAGTCTGCGGCCGCGTGCTCAGCTCCTGTTTACCACCAGCAATGGAGGGTGAAGCTTTGACAATGCCAGCCACTCGTACTGGCGAAACGTCAGTAAAATCATCAGATGAAAGTTGGCCGAAGACCCTGAGACAGAAGCCAATAGGCAGTTTGTCAACTAGGGAGGACTGTCTTCTACAGGCCTATCAGGCTTTGAGAGCAGGTGCCTAAGACATAGGATGCCATAAGCCTGGTCTGCAAGGCAATAGTGTAGACACCCAGAATATAAGCATGAGAAAGGAGCTAAGTTGCAGGTCATATGATAGCTCGAGGAGCCATAATATGTGAAACATCAACCAATGCCCATAGCTGACACCAGAGTTGGGGTGGTCTGCAAACCCAAGCTGTCTTCATGGAAAAAATGGTGAATAACTTCAGATAGAGGGCGCGACAGATGCTTGATTGTTGATGCTAAGGTAGCTGAGTATTTCTGGAGAATAGGCAGGCTGTGAATGAGATAACTGATCAAGTCTGAGTGATCATGTAGATGGCTCACCAAGCAAGCAGATAAAGCATGACTCCTCATACATGATGCTGTACAGGTTGAAAAGGTTGTCAACCAGACTGAAGCACGTCTGAGAGTTGTCTTTCAATCTGGGGGCTGTGCTGTGCTGGCGAGAAAATTTTACGTTGGAGAAAATTGAACCAGTGCATCCTGAGGCTTCAAGGCAGACAAAGCACTGAGAATGAAATCTTGATTGTGCCCATTGTCTTTGTGGCAACAACGGCCGTGGTCGTCGAATGCATCGGGGTGGGGGTGGGGTGTTGGAGTGAGACCATGTGGTGCAGATGCATTGTAAATTGTTGGGGGTGGTATAGCTACAGCTGTGAAAGGTGATAACTGGAGATGAGTAGTATACGAGAAAAGACAATGAACAATACCTTTTGTGATATGTTGAGTGTAATAACTTCCTGTCTGGTGGCTTCTGGGTGCTGACAGTGATGTATGCTGCATATTATCCATGCAGTGTCCGCCCCAGGTAGCTGAGTGGTCAGCGCGACAGACTGTCAATCCAAAGGGCCCGGGTTCGATTCCTGGCTGGGTCAGAGATTTTCTCCGCTCAGGGACTGGGTGTTGTGTTGTCCTAATCATCATCATTTCATCCCCATCGACGCGCAAGTCGCCAAAGTGGCGTCAAATCGAAAGACTTGCACCAGGCGAATGGTCTACCCGACGGGTGGCCCTCGTCAGCTTGTGAAACATGTGGAGTGATGAGATCAGCATGACCTTGTGGAAATACATCAGACAATGCACTTGGTTCACCACTGTGGGCCTGGATAGTTTACAGGGGCTATATGTGTTGTGTGAGGAAGGTAATGTTCCTGTTCCATCTTAACAGTGATGAGAGCCAGGTGCTGCACTTTAGATTCACAGATCACAGGCGAAACAAGATGAGGGAATATGGGATTTGTTGTGTCATATGGTGTATGGCTCATTGTTTGTAGCATGCACACAACATACAGTCACTGAAGTAATGAGTGGAAAGGCAAAAATGAGTCAGTCACCAATGTGGTAATTCTCTTCCTTTACTTGTTTAGGGAAGGAATAACAATCACCAACACAATGTACATCGAAGAACACTTTTATTAAATACATTTATCAGCCAGAATATTATGATCACATTCCTAATAGATGGTATGTCCATCTTTGGCGTGGATAACAGAGGCAACGCATCATGATGAGGTCACTGGAGGGAGATGGCCTAATTGCCAAACATTCTGGGGAGCAGCAGGGAACGATGAGCTCTGATGCCGCATTCAATCACAACCCAGATGTATTCAATCGGGTTCAGAACTGGCAAGCTGGGGGACCAGCACATCAATTGGAACTTGCCACTATGTTCCTTGAACCACTCTTTCGCTCTCCTGGCCTTGTGATAGGGCGCATTATCTTGTTGAAAAATGTCACTACCACCGGGAAACATGATCGTCACGAAGAGGTGGATGTGGTCTGCAACCAGTGTACGATTATTCATGGCCATCATGGTGCCTTGCAGAAGCTCCACTGGACCCATGGATGCTGGTGTGAATGTTCCCCAGAGCATAATGGAGCCACAACCAGCTTGTCTCCATCATGCAGTACAGGTACCAAGGAGCTGTTCCCATGGAAGACAATGGATTTGCACCCTCCTATCGGTGTGATGAAGAAAGTATCGGGATTCATCAGACCATGCAAAGATCTGCCACTGCGTCAGTGTCAGCGTCAATGGTTATGTGCCCACTTCAGCTGTTGCCATTGGCACTTGCATAGGACATCAGCTGCTGAGGCCCATCATTAGGAGTGTTCAGTGAACTATGTGTTCAGATGCACTTGTACACTGCCCAGCATTAAAGGCTGATGTTAGTTCCGCCACAGTTCACCACCTGTCCTGTTTTACCAGTCTACACAGCCTACAACCTTCAACATCTGTAATGAGGGGTGGCCACCCCACCCCACAATGTCTGGATGTGGATTCACCTTGGTTTCGTCATGTGTTTAAGACATTCACCATACCACTCCTGGAGCACCCGACAAGTTGTGCAGTTTCCAAAATGCTTGTGCCGAGCCTCCAGGCCCTCACACTCTGCTGTCAGTCAAATTCAGATAGATAGCATGCCTTCCCCATTCTACACACGGACAGCACGCTCACTGATACTAAACGCACTGTTCGTGTGTCTGACCAGCAGTCATTTCTTGCCAGGTGACGTTGCTATCATGGATGGGTTTATATCAATAGTAGGTTGCTGGTCATAATGTTCTGACTGATCATTGTAACAGTGGCACTTATACACAAAGCGTGATCATACAAGGAGAGAACTGTGCAAATACAAACATACGAATGGTCCTTGATCAGTCTACAACTCATACTTGAAGATAATGTTTCTTGTGATCAATGGTTGCCGCAAACTCCTGTATGATTTTGTAGCAGAAGGACAAATAATAATATAGGAAATGCATTTTTTTACATTATAACATAGTAAATAATTATGATTTGTGTCAACACTGTTTTTATATTAATGAATGTCTTTTAATTTTCTTAAGATTTGACTTAATTTCAGATTAAATGAACATAATTGATAATTGTTGCTGTGATGATTCTTGTATCACATATTTCCTTATAACAGGTTCAGGCTCTTACACTTTTAAATGCTATAAAATATTTGGCGGCTTGTTGTATAGATTTGTCCAAAAACCATTAAAAAATAAATAACACAAAAAAGTTCCCTCTTTCTTGTTCCAGTCTGATGACTGTTGGTAAGCCTTTGTGTGGGCTCAAATCTCTCTCTAATTTTTTCTTGGTGGTCTTTTCACAGGACACACATAGGAGAAAGCAATTTATTGGCTGACTCTTCTAGGAATGCATGCTATCTGAACTTTAACACTAGACCATATCGTGATGCACACCTCTCTTGCAGCATCTGCCACTGGAGTTGGCTGAGCATCTCCATGATGCTTTCACGTGTACTAAATGAACCTGTAACAAACCCTATTTCTCTTCTTTGGAACTCCTCTATTTCCTCTAGCAGTCCTATCTGGCAGAGATTCCATACTGACAAGTACATTTGAGCATTGGTTGAACAAGTGTTTTGTAAGCTACTTTTTTGTTGATGGACTATATTTCGTGAGGATTCTTCCAATGAATCTCAGTCTAGCATCTGACTTACTCACGATTAATTTTATGTGGGCATTCCACTTAAAATTGCTCTGTTCATATTCTACTAGATATTTTATGAAAGTAACTGCTTCCGGTGATTGTTCTGTGATTTTTTAACCATACAATACATGGTCTTTCTTTCTATGCATTCGCAATGTGTAACATTCATTTATGTTGAGGGCCAATTGCCACTCCCTGCACCAAGTATCAATCCCCTGCATGTCTTCTTCCATTTTGCTAGCCACATGACTTTTCTGTGTACAACAGCCTGATCCGTCAAAAGTCTCTTGGAATTTCCGACGATATCCAGTAGGTCATTTATAAATGTTGTGAAAAGTAGTGGTCTTATCACACTCCCCTGAGGAATGTCTGAAGTTGCTTTTATGCCTGAAAACTTATCTTCATTGAGAATAACATGCTCTCTTCTGTTTGCTAAAAACTCTTCACTTCAATGACATACTTGGTCTGCTATTCCATATACTTTTTTTTTTTGTTCTTCAGCTGGCTGTGCAGAACTGCAACAAGTGCCTTCTGGAAGTCAAGGAACACAGCAACTGCCTGGGCACTTGTATCTACTGCTTTCTGGGTCTCAAAGTCGAAAAGAGGGAACAGAGTTTCACAAAATCATTGATTTCGGAACCCATGTTGGTTACTAAAGAGGAGATTTTTGGCCTTCAGAAACGTCATAAGGCATAGGCATAAAACATGTTTCGAAATTCTTCGGCTGACTGACATCATAGATATATGCCGTAGTTTTGTGTGTATTTTCGACAATCATTCTTGAAAATGAGAATGACCTGTGATTTTTTTTTTTTTTTTTAACCATCAGGAGCAGTTTGTTCCTTGAAAAGGCTTACGGTACATTGCAAGTTCTTTTGCATATGCTATGAAAAATTGTAGTGGTATCCCTTCAGGACCAGTGACTTTCCCTCTATTGAGCAATTTCAGTTGCTTGTCTATCCCTTGGTCACTTGTTTTGATATCTGTCACTTTGTCATTTGTGCAACAATTTAAAGGAGGAACTACAGTGTGATCTTCCTTTGCAAAACAGTTTCAAAAAAAGATGTTTAGTACTTTGGCACTTTCCGTGTCAATCTCTGTTTCAGTACTATTGTGGTCGCAGAGTGTCTGGACAGATGGCTTAGATCCGTTTACTGATTTAACGTAGACCAGAACTTCTTAAGATTTTCTGTCAAGTCCGTACAGAAAGTTTTACTTTCATTTTTGTTGAATGCTTCATGCTTAACTCTCCTAATTGATTTTGGCTTCATTATGTTTTTGTTTATCTGTAAGATTTTGGCTATGTTTAAATATGCAGTTAAGCTCTCTTTGCATTTGTAGCAGCTTCTGAACAACACAGTTGTCGAAGTACAGTGGGTCTTTCCCAACCCTCACATTCTGCTTGGTACATACTTGTCTCAAGCATGTTGCATGACACTCTTGAACTTTGTCCACTATTACACAATCTTCCTGCCTTTCTTTGTATTACTATTTACAGCTATTAACAGAATAGTTCTGCACACTAACTGAGTTATAAAGTTTGAGTCTGTTTGTCACCAGTAGGTCTAAGATGTTATCTTCACGAGTTAGTTCTCTGATCTGCTGTTCAACCTTTTGGACAAGGCACTTGGAACAGTTTCAAATGATTCTCTGTCCCTACTTCCCTTCCTAATCAATTGAGTCTCACAGTCTATAGCTCATAAATTAAAACCTCCATCTATAACTACAGCATGGCCATGAAATTTTCAGGAAATATTCTCCAAGTTTCCTCTCAACTGTCCGCCACGACTGCTCCTGAGGCAGGTGGTATATAAAAGCATCTGATGATCTTGTTTGATCCACCTGTAACACTTATCTTCACCCAAATTATTTTCCATTCTGACTCTGCACTAATTTCACTACACATTATCGTATTTTTATTGACATAAGCAAGTATTCACCATCAGCATTCAACCACCTTTGCACTAAATATCCCAATTGGAATATAAAATCTCATCGCTATTAACCTCTGGTTTCAACCAGATTTCTGTCCCTATTACTATTTGGGAATTGTGGTTTACACGCATATGGTCAATTAGAAATGACTATACCATTGGTGGATGTTTTGCCACATGGGGAACCACAACTAAGCATTAAACAAAATGTGCATTTAACTAACTAAAACACTTTAAGAACTCACCACTAAGAAAAATTAGGGACTGGTACATTTGTGTTTGATATATCTTAAAGGATAACACGTGCTAAAACGACCAAGCTTCAATTTTATTTTTTCATATTTATTTTAATTCTTTCATACATTAAAATTATACAATAACAATGGCAAAAAGTATAAGTATCCTTAAAAAATGGTGTGGAGTGAGTTCTTGAGCAAGTTAATGCTTAACTGTCTTTTCTATGGTAAAGTGGAAATGCTCGGTGGAACATATGAGTATATATACCACCAGGTAACCCAGGAAATGTACGGTGAACAGCAGTGAAATTTAAAATTGCGCTTGTCAGACAAAATCAGATGTTGCAATTTAAGCTATGCACTTATAATCCTGCCTAACCATACCATCAGCAAACAACAGCAAAAAATTATTAATGACCAATTTTATATGTGAAAGCTTAGCTTTTCATGTAGCTATGCTGTATGTGTACTGACTTGTTGAACAATCGGGTCTTCTGCCAGTTGCTTGTGTCGAACTTTCACGATATTTCGATGGTGTGACTCACTGCCTTCTTCAGGTGCTCTGTGACTGGTCCTTGAGTGTATTGGGTCGAGTATTTACGCCTGGATGGTGCTAGGTGCTCCGTTTTTGGTCCACACAGCGTCAGCACTTCGTCCGCAGTCCATGCCTGCGGCTCTAGTTGTCCTCTCTTGCTGCTGGTGCTCCGACCGCCATCCGCACCCAGCTTCGTTGTCCTCTGGTGTCGTGCCCAATGTCTGATATTCCATTTTTGGTCTGCACAGTGTCAAAAGCTCCGTCTGTGATCCATGACCTCCAGGGGTGGTTCTAGGTGACCTCTCATGCCACTTGTGTCCAGATCGCAACCCCACCCAGCATGGTCGTCCTGGTGTAATGCTCATTGCCCAATTCTCTGTTTCACATCCACACCATGCCATGCTAGGCATTCTGTCCACCTACTGCTGCTGCCTTGGCCATCCTCCGATTATCTTGGGTGTTGTGTGAGAAGTCCCTACCTGCTGGAGCAGGCCTCTGGTATAGTACTTCCACTGCATGCTCCAGGTGTTGTGTGTCCACCATGTGAATGGTCAGGTATTTGGTTCTATGTCCACAACTGTGGTGCATGTCTAGTAACATGTCACCTCTGGTGCTCTCTCCAAAAGACTGTTTTCTAGGTTCCCTCACTACCATTCCTATAGGTCACAGAACCTTGATGTTGTCTCTGTTCTGTTTACAGAAGCTTGTTTGCTGGATTCCAGGCAGTGCAGAGCTGGTATCCAGTGTCACAATCTCGCTATCACTGTAGTTCATCAAGTGACCGAGTTCTAGACAGTGCTACACTATTGTTAATTTGGTTGCCTGCATAAGTCTGATATGCCTCTGGTGTTATTCAGATCTGATGTCCACTGCCCTGACGGTCTGGCCAATGTCTGACATTCCATATTGGCATGGTATGTTGTAAATACCTAGCTTCTATAGCCCCAGGTCATCGTTTACATTCCCTAGCAGTGCACCAATTTTAGTGGGCTGCTGAAATATGCTTTTGATGTTGTGTTTCTAGAGAATTCTGCTGATTTTGGCAGAGTCGAGTCCAACATGGCAGATATGTCACCGTCTTTGCCTCCTCTTATTCTTCTTTTGGATCCTCTGGTGGAGTGGCAAGGTGAAGTGCCTTCTGAATATCTCTGGAAGAGTACCCATTTTTGAAAAACACTGATTGTGTGTTCTATTTGTTCTAACAGACTGTTGGGATGAAAGGATCTGTGCCTTATAGACAAGAGTTTTGAGCACTAGTATGGTGGCAACTATTGGCTTGTACATATAAATTGGTGTGAGTAGGTTGGTAGTACACCCCATGTCCACAGGTGTCATCTGTCTTCCTCTTGAGTAGTAAATCCAGGAATGGGAGCACTCTGTCCTTCTCCAGTTCCATGGTGAATTTTTTATTAGGGTGGCATGGCTTCAGATGTTCCAGGAAATCGTCGAATTTATCCCTGCTGTTGGGCTATCATATCTAACAAGGCATTTGGATTGATATGTGGCTGATGTAAGTGCCACATTTTCAAATTTTTCCATAAATAGGTTGGCCGCCACTGGTGATAGTGGACTGCCCATCACTACCCTTCTGTTTGCTTGTAAAATTGACCCCCATATAGGAAGTATGTCAATGTACCTAAACAAGTCCAGGAGAGCCCCTCTGAACTTTTCTATCCTCTGAACTTTCCTATAGCATTTAACCAGACAATACTAAGACTGGGTTAACGGTGCCTCATGGTCTCTAGCAGAATGCACCAGGAAGAAATCAACGTCCTGCTAATTAGCTAGGTTTGATGTCCCCAACAAAAACGCGCAGCAGACCGAGGGACACTTGCAAAGTGGTCAACCTGAGTCGCAAGCAATTCAACGAGACCACCTTAAAAGTGCTCTACAAGGGTCTCAACCTCACAATGACACCTTCATCAGTGCTGTCGAGCATGTGACCAACACACTTCCTACTTGTGTGGCCAAAGAGGTACAACAAGAGACCTCAGGTTGCTCACCAAATCCAACTTCTCAAGTGATGAAAGGGTGGCACTTAGCCAACTCCACGAGGATGACAGCATTGTGATGATGCTAGCAGACAAGAGGAACTCCATAGTAATCCTACAGAAGGCAGGCAATAACACGAAGATGTGGCAACTTCTGGAGGATCTGACTTATGGACCAGTAGGGAGCAACCCCATGAACAAATCGGACAAAAAGACCAAGACTCTTCTGCAGGAGACAGGCTTTTCTGAAAAAGTTGTAAAGAAGCTATGGTCAAAAGTGCCAATGGCACCCAGATTGTACAGACTGCCAAAAGTTCACAAGGACGGGGTACCTCTGCGACCTATTGTCAGCAACATTGGTGTGGCTCCCCATAGCTACATACCTGAAGAAGATGCTTTCACCACATCTGGAGAAATGCATGAACCACGTTTGGAACTCAGAGGACTTCTTATAAAGTCGTAGGCAGCTACACATCATGGAGTCTAACATTACGGTCAGTTTTGACATTGTGTCCCTGTTTACCTGGGTTCCACTGGATCTTATTGGTGAAAAGTTCAATGGGGCTCTCCTAGACTTTTTCAGGCACATATTGACCTCAATATACTTCCTATATGTGGGACCAATTTACAAGCAAACAGAAGGGATGGTGATAGGCAACCCACAGTCACAAGTAGTGGCAGCCTACTTATGGAAAGCTTTGAAGACGAGGCCCCTACATCAGCCACGTATCAACCCAAATGCTTTTTTAGGTATGTGGATGACACCTTTGCCTTCTGGGCCGATGGCAGGGAGAGGTTCGATGTTTTCCTGGAAGATATGAATTCATGCCACCTAATATAAAATTCACCATGGAACTGGAGAAGGACAGAATTCCTGCAAGTAATAGTTAAAGAGGAAGGCAGATGGCACCTTTGGGCATAGTACATACTGCAAACCTACTCACACCGACTTACATCTACAAGCCAATAGTTGCCATCATCCGGGACAGAAGATGGGAGTGCTCAAAACTCTAGTCCAGAGGGCACAGACCCTTTCAGACTTCGATGTTTTGGTGGTGGAAACAGAACACTTACAATTATTATTCTGCAAAAATGGATTTCTTCCAGAAATATTCAGAAGGCCCTTGACCTTGCCACTCCACCAGAGGGTTCACAAGAGGAACAAGAAGAAATGGAGATCTCTGACATAATCAGCAGAATGCTCTTGAAAAATAGCATCAAATGCATATTTTTCCCATCGACTAAAATGGGTTTACTGCTGGGGTATGTAAAGGATGATCTAGGGCTATGGAAGACAGGTATTTACAACATACCATGCCAGTGTGAGATGCCATACATCAGCCAGACCTCCAGGATGGTGGACATCAAATGTAAAGAACACCAGAAGCATACCAGATTTAGACAGGCAACCAAATTAGCAATAGTGGATCAGTGTCTATATCCCGGTCTCTGGATGAACTACAATGACACCAAGATTGTGTCACAGACCCCGAGGTATTGAGACAGTATCATGAAGAACCCACTGAGATCAAGGTCACAGAATCTCATTAATTGTGGCACTGGATACCAGTTCAGCATCACCAGAAATCCAGCACTCGAGCTTCTGAAAACACAACAGACATTGTTGAGATTCTGTGAGAAATATAAATGGGAATGGAGACTAAGGAAGCAGCACTTGGACACTGCACCAGACACTACAGACTGGAGGTGATACGTCACTAGACAAGCCTAACGATAGTGGGCGTAGGACTGAACACCTGACTGTTCACATTGAGGAGACGGAATGCCTGGAGTGCATGATGAAAAATACGAAACTAGAAGCAGGCCCAACAGATGGGGACTTCGCATACAATTCCCAAGACAACCAGAGGACTACCAAAGCAGCAGCAGTTAGCAGTTAGAATGCCTGGTGTGGCGTAATGCAGATGCAAAACAGAGCATCAGACAATGGGCACAACACCAGAGGATGGCCAAACCAGGTGCAGATGGAGGTTGGAGCACCAGTGGCAAGAGAGGACAATTACAGCTGCCCTGGCAGGTGCAAACTCTGGACCTGAGTGCCTGACATGGCACGGACTGCAACTGGAGTGACTAAGTACCATTCAGTCATAAATACTGGACCTGATTCTTCCAAGGACCAGTCTCAGGGAGCATCTTAACAAGACACGTGGTCACGGCATCAAAATCTCATGCGAGAATACAGGAAACTGATAGAAGATCCAATTATTGAACATGTCAACATATTACCAGGTTTGCTTGAAGATCTGTGTGTATATTAATTTAACCCATTAACTTTCCCTACTTATGTGTTTGCACTACCTAACAGTGATGCTGCTATTGGCTGGTGGTTTGCTCTGAATATTTACTGTCACTGTCTGGCGAGATGGTGTGTCATAAGCTATGATTGGCTGAAAAAAGTGTATCGCGCAGCACAATCGCGATTTCAGTGCTTCAGAAGCTATCATGTTCTATTTCATATAAATCGTGTTTACACTTTTGTAATGCAAAAATATGCAGTGTACATGTTGCCACAAATGAAAGATCTTTCCAAGACACATTGTCTTTTATTGGTTTCATTTTCTAAAGAGACGGGAAGTTCCATAGTGATAAATAAAATCTTTACCTTTATAAGGATTGGACAATCTTACAGCTCAAAGTGAATGCGTATTGTCACATAACATTGAAAAGATGTACTTTCACCTGAGGTACAGTGCATTTTCACACGGAAAAAAGTGTATTTTTAAGTGAGAAATACAGTGTTTGTTTCTCTCTCTCTCTTTATGTTTCCCAACTGTTTTCGTGTAGTTCATGTGAAAGTGAGTGAAAGGTTTCTTAAGTCTACAATGCCTACAGTTGATACTATTAAAATTTATAACTGAGACATTCTTCTGTGGACACACTGTACAACATTATGTTGATGGGTAGTACACCATGAATGATTACTGTTTAAACATTATTTTATTGTCTGGTTCAAAATAATCGAAAAAGAGATTTAAGTTGCTGCCAGCAACTACCAGTAGCTATACTAAAATTTCACATTATATTCTGTTTAGGCTTACAGTGGACAATATATTTCTTAATTCTGGTGAAATTTCCTCTTAGTCCAGTACTCTCACACCCCAGGGATGTGTGTGGTTTTCTGTTTCTGGGGCCATTTCACTACAGTTCTTTGATGTACTTTTACTCTTGTTAGCAACTGGAGAGAACCTGATGAGTATTCAGTACTGATCTCTGATGTGAATGTAGTAGATGTTAATTTCTCATTGCTCAAGGTCTTTCCTAGCTAGTCTTACCAACTTGGTATTAGTCATCTTCATTCTACAGACAATGCTGAGGAGTCTTGATATGAGTCTCCAATTGTCCATCCTCATTATATAACTACTTCTTTCTCATTGCTATTGTAACACACTGTAGATATTGACAGTATTCTTTGTTGTGTCCGATTCTGTATACATCATCTTCTTTTACTTTTTTCATTAAGTTACAGTTACGCGAACTGCCCTTTTCCTTTCACGTTTGGGCACTCTTAGGCATACTGGACTGAAGGTCACCCTACAGAGCAGTAGTGCTACAGTTTTAGGTTGAGGGAAAGTGATCCAGAAGTGTGAATGTTCTTATAAAGGTGGTAGGCTTTCTCCAACTTGGTCCATCTATTGTTCATCGTCAAGTCTTCACGATTTTAAAGGCGGTTTTCCATTCTCTCAGGTATCTGATGGAGTTAGTGTTCTTCATTAACCAGTTACCCAATGGAATCATGTTGGGTGTATCTCTGAGTTTTGTTATGTACTCTGTCTTGTTGATCTTCAACCAAGCTCTAGCTATTATAGAGCTGAGAGAGAAGAGTGGCCAAGTAGCATCCTCTATGCTGGATACAAAGTGTGAGGTCGAAGAGAAATGGAGATAGGTCATCTCCTTACCTCAGTGTTCCTTCACAGTTCTCTTCTGAATTTTACTTTGGATGTTATGCTGGTAAGCATCACTATCACAAGTTTCAACATCATGTCTGGGCACAGTTTGGTTAGTTTCTGGGCAAGAGAGTATCAGTCTGCAGCAAGGTCCATCACAGTGAGCAATACTGCATGCCTGCACAATGTACTGCACATGTGCCATCTGAGAATCACTGTCTCTTTAGGACTCAGCTTTTCTCGTTCATTCTCGGAAACATTTGGTACTGCATGAAATTTCATTTAGCAGTGTGGCAAATTCTATTGTCAGTGATGTTTATCTTTCACTATCTGTTTCTGTTATGTAAGAAATTCACAGGTCCAGTGGGTGTTTGCACCAAAAATGCCAGTGAGCTACTGTCTTAAATCTTTAAAAATAAATGGAAATCACAATGGAGGAGGATGAGAATTCTCAATAGCTATTATGCAGTTGCATATTCAACAGGTACCTCAAATTTGCTGTGGAGTATCACAAATAACAGTGATGAAATAGAAAAAAATACAACTATCAAGACAGGATTTGAACTGGATTGATCGTTATCAACCTCAAGGAGCACATCCCACTAAATTTGCAGGCATGAAGTATATGGTGGTACGAACACTAAATTTTCCACAATCGCACACATTATTTCACTGTCAGTTGCAACGGGTTTTAATGGAATGGTAAAAAAGTAAAATTTGTTGGTTAAGTCAAGGGGCATGCGTAGAATGATTTTTTATTTAAAACTTGCTACAGTTGAATTTCTGAAGGTAAAAGGAAAGCAAAAACGAGAATTAGAATATCCGGAATGGATTGTAGAATTCACACTTCAAGTGGACTTGATGCACGCTGATGACAGTAAGACATTGCATTGTGAGAAACAACTTACTTCTGATTGGATGGGAAAGCATTGTAAAAGAAAATTGCATTGTGAAAGGGACAATTTCTGACAGAAGCACTGTACATTCCCCTAAGATCACTTGCATTGAAGAAAATTTGAATTTTGAGGAATTCATTGCAGCACTGAAAGAATTACAACGATAGTTTTCTAAACGTTTTGATGACCTGTTTTAGAGACTATTTGCCAACTCAGTTGAAAGCATCCTTCTGCATGTGCAGATGGAACTGATCAATCTGCTATGTAATTCTGTTTAAAAAACAAAGCCTTTTAGTTAAAATTGTCCAGGAGTTCAACTGAACTTTCCTCAGAAAATTTCCATCTGTCCATAATGAGGTTGCAAACATGGTAATATTTAGAGCAACGCATGTGCGTGAAAGGATTTTGATCTGGCCACATGCCAAACAGTCTGTACCAGACACAAATTTTATTATGTTCAGTAATACTGAAAATTTGTTTTGTTTCTGATATATGCTGGTGAGAAATATGAAAGAAAGCTGCATGTAAGTCATCAGTGTTCTGCGTGCGGCTGCATTGCGATGTAAATTGCCATGTTTGCAATTTCCCACCCTTCCCCCTCCACGACTCAGACAGCATGGTGTTGCAGTAAGGGAAGTGTGCAGCCAGGTGATAAGAGCTCTGCACATGTCAGAGACCACTGAACACATGCAGAATTCTTCTACAGAGTCAGATATATTTTAGAAGCCAATGAAGACTGCTGAAAATGGTGAAGCTCTTGAGTTCTTGTATATGAGGATAGTTTTCAATGAAGTATTTGAATGTTTGTGGAGAAATGACAGGCCATTCTTCCTCAAGAGATGAAACCACAGAGGAGGGCGTGGAGTGAAGTCAAGATTCCAACTCATTCCAATACACTGGGTTCAGGTCGACTCTGGGTCAGCCAGTTCATTTCGGGAATGTCATTGCCCACAACCCATTCCCTCACATATGCTGGTTTATGACAGTATACATTGTCATGTTAATACAAACAATCGTAGTTTCTAAACTGTTCCTCTACTGCACACGATGCTGTAAAATGTGTTCATATCCATTCACATTTGGCTTTTTCTTAAGCACAATAAAGGGACCACATCATAACCACAAAAAACACTCCCATACCGTAACACCACCTCCATACTTCACTGCTGGCACTACACATGATGGCAAGTAATGTTCTCTGCGCATTCACAAAATCGAAAGCCTTCCCTCAGTTTGCAACAGGGTATAGGATGATTTAACACTACAGATCACTCATTTACAGCCATCCACTGCCCAGTGGCATTGCTTTTTGCAGCACCTGAAGTGTCATTTAAGACTGACTACCAAAATGTGTAGTTTATGAGGAGCTGCTCAGTCATTGTACCACATACTTTTTAACTCTCTATGCATGGTCATTATACTAGCTGGACTCCTTGCAGCACTTTGGAACTTCCTCCACAATGCTCGACAGCACCAGTACACGAGGTTTGCCTGGTATGGTTTAGCTGTAGTTGTTCTTTTTCATTTCCATTTCACAGTCACACCACCAACAATTGTTTTGGGAAGTGTTTGAAGAGTGGAGAAATGACAGGCCATTCTTCCTCAAGAGACGAAACCACAGAGGAGCGCGTGGAGTGAAGTCAAGATTCCAACTCATTCCAATACACTGGGTTCACTGATGACTTTGATACTTAGATGGCAAATTTGAAGTCACTGTGTGATGAAGCAAGCAGGGATCTCTTTAACTACCCTCTTGTTTTGCCATCTGCCTCTTTAAATTCATTTTATTTTCAATTTTGAGTAATTACCATTAACATACTTGAGTATAATTTGCATTTCCATAAAAGAGAGGTTGGCCCTCAGTCTGAAAGAATATAGCAACAGATCTAATTTTGTGCTTAGTTTTCTGTATGTAATCAATTTCCTAATTTACACTCCTGGAAATTGAAATAAGAACACCGTGAATTCATTGTCCCAGGAAGGGGAAACTTTATTGACACATTCCTGGGGTCAGATACATCACATGATCACACTGACAGAACCACAGGCACATAGACACAGGCAACAGAGCATGCACAATGTCGGCACTAGTACAGTGTATATCCACCTTTCGCAGCAATGCAGGCTGCTATTCTCCCATGGAGACGATCGTAGAGATGCTGGATGTAGTCCTGTGGAACGGCTTGCCATGCCATTTCCACCTGGCGCCTCAGTTGGACCAGCGTTCGTGCTGGACGTGCAGACCGCGTGAGACGACGCTTCATCCAGTCCCAAACATGCTCAATGGGGGACAGATCCGGAGATCTTGCTGGCCAGGGTAGTTGACTTACACCTTCTAGAGCACGTTGGGTGGCACGGGATACATGCGGACGTGCATTGTCCTGTTGGAACAGCAAGTTCCCTTGCCGGTCTAGGAATGGTAGAAGGATGGGTTCGATGACGGTTTGGATGTACCGTGCACTATTCAGTGTCCCCTCGACGATCACCAGTGGTGTACGGCCAGTGTAGGAGATCGCTCCCCACACCATGATGCCGGGTGTTGGCCCTGTGTGCCTCGGTCGTATGCAGTCCTGATTGTGGCGCTCACCTGCACGGCGCCCAACACGCATACGACCATCATTGGCACCAAGGCAGAAGCGACTCTCATCGCTGAAGACAACACGTCTCCATTCGTCCCTCCATTCACGCCTGTCGCGACACCACTGGAGGCGGGCTGCACGATGTTGGGGCGTGAGCGGAAGACGGCCTAACGGTGTGCGGGACCGTAGCCCAGCTTCATGGAGACGGTTGCGAATGGTCCTCGCCGATACCCCAGGAGCAACAGTGTCCCTAATTTGCTGGGAAGTGGCGGTGCGGTCCCCTACAGCACTGCGTAGGATCCTACGGTCTCGGCGTGCATCCGTGCGTCGCTGCGGTCTGGTCCCAGGTCGACGGGCACGTGCACCTTCCGCCGACCACTGGCGACAACATCGATGTACTGTGGAGACCTCACGCCCCACGTGTTGAGCAATTCGGCGGTACGTCCACCTGGCCTCCCGCATGCCCACTATACGCCCTCGCTCAAAGTCCGTCAACTGCACATACGGTTCACGTCCACGCTGTCGCGGCATGCTACCAGTGTTAAAGACTGCGATGGAGCTCCATATGCCACGGCAAACTGGCTGACACTGACGGCGGCGGTGCACAAATGCTGCGCAGCTAGCGCCATTCGACGGCCAACACCGCGGTTCCTGGTGTGTCCGCTGTGCCGTGCGTGTGATCATTGCTTGTACAGCCCTCTCGCAGTATCCGGTGCAAGTATGGTGGGTCTGACACACCGGTGTCAATGTGTTCTTTTTTCCATTTCCAGGAGTGTATTTTGACTATTCCTAGTTAATATATTTTGTTATATGGAGAAATCAGTAATTGTTTCGTGACTTAGATTCTGTTGTTGACTTATAAATAATTGTAAATTCTATACTAATTATAAATATTTGGAAGAAGTACTACTAGGGTTCTTTAAGTATTTACTTCGCACTATTCGAAAACGTGTTAGCAAAGCCAGCCCTCTTCAATTCCAAAATAATTACCAGATTTGTCAAAACCATTGTTTGTATAACTATATCTGTTAATTTCATTATTTAAACAAACAATTCGGCCTAGCCTTTGTGGTAGAAGAAACTGTTAAAAAGGAGGAATTCTTTCGAGATATTCAGTTAATTGAATGAGTAATGTTTTAATTGTAATTTCTGTAAATTAAACATCAAACAGTGTATTGTTTCAGTACCTATTATTGTGAGGATATAAAGGCCCGATTTTTGGTCCCGAGACCGTCAGTCCACGGCCGATTTTCCGACGGGAAGTCAGTATCAGTTAGAGTAACAATAATACATTAACTTAACAGTGGAATTAGTGTAACATCAATAGGCCGTATGTTAAAACAATGTCACTGTCTGTTCAATTTATTGAAAAAATAGTGTCACACGTACCTTATTATTCTGAAAGTACTGTGTGGTTAGGTATTTACTACTCATAGATATTCAACAGCAAACTATTGTCAGTATGCTTATGTTTGCCTGCAAACTATTAATGAGGCTTATCGACAGTTAACCAATAGTGAACCGGCCATGTTGTTGTTGTGGTCTTCAGTCCAGAGACTGGTTTGATGCAGCTCTCCATGCTACTCTATCCTGTGCAAGCTTCTTCATCTCCCAGTACCTACTGCAACCTACATCCTTCTGAATCTGTTTAGTGTGTTCATTTCTTGGTCACCCTCTATGATTTTTATCCTCCACGCTGCCCTCCAATACTAAATTGGTGATCCCTTGATGCCTCAGAATATGCCCTACGATCCTATACCTTTTTCTAGTCAAGTTGTGCCACAAATTTCTCTTCTCTTCAATTCTATTCAATACCTCCTTATTAGTTATGTGATCTACCCATCTAATTTTCAGCATTCTTCTGTAGCACCACATTTCGAAAGCTTCTATTCTCTTCTTGCCTAAACTATTTATCGTCCACATTTCACTTCCATACATTGCTACACTCCATACAAATACTTTCAGAAACGACTTCCTGCCACTTAAATCTATACCAGATGTTAACAAATTCCTCTTCTTCAGAAACGCTTTCCTTGCCATTGCCAGTCTACATTTTATATCCTCTCTACTTCGACCATCATCAGTTATTTTCCTCCCCAAATAGCAAAACTCATTTACTACTTTGTGTCTCATTTCCTAATCTAATTCCCTCAGCATCGCCCGATTTAATTTGACAACATTCCATTATCCTCATTTTGATGTTATTGATGGTCATCTTATATCCTCCTTTCAAGACATTGTCCATTCTGTTCAGGTGCTCTTCCAGGTCCTTCGCTGTCTCTGACAGAATTACAATGTCATCGGTGAACCTCAAAGTTTTTATTTCTTCTCCATGGATTTTAATTCCTACTCCAAATTTTTCTTTTGTTTCCTTTACTACTTCCTCAAAATACAGATTGAATAACATCGGGGAGAGGCTACAACCCTGTCTCACTCCCTTCCCAACCACAGCTTCCCTTTCATGCCCCTCGACTCTTATAACTGCCATCTGGTTCTGTACAAGTTGTAAATAGCCTTTCGCTCCCTGTATTTTACCCCTGCCATCTTCAGAATTTGAGAGAGAGTATTCCAGTCAACATTGTCAAAAGCTTTCTCTAAGTCTACAAATGCTAGAAACATAGGTTTGCCTTTCCTTAATCTATTTTCTAAGATAAGTCATTGGGTCAGTATTGTCTCATGTACTCCAACATTTCTACGGAATCCAAACTGGTCTTCCCCGAGGTCGGCTTCTACCAGTTTTTCCATTCGTCTGTAAAGAATTTTGCAGCTGTGACTTATTAAACTGATAGTTCAGTAATTTTCACATCTGTCAACACCTGCTTTCTTTGGGATTGGAATTATTATATTCTTCTTGAAGTCTGAGGGTATTTCGCCTGCCTCATACATCTTGCTCTCCCAAGGCTGTCAGTAGTTCTAATGGAATGTTGTCTACTCCCAGTACCTTGTTTCAACTTAGGTCTTTCAGTGCTCTGTCAAACTCTTCAAGCAGTATCATATCTCCCATTTCATCTTCTTCTGCATCCTCTGCCATTTCCATAATATTGTCCTCATGAACATCACCCTTGTATAGACCTTCTATATACTCCTTCCACCTTTCTGCTTTCTCTTCTTTGCTTCAAACTGGGTTTCCATCTGAGCTCTTGATATTCATGCAAGTGGTTCTCTTTTCTCCAAAAGTCTCTTTAATTTTCCTGTAGGCAGTATCGATCTTACCCCTTGTGATATGCGCCTCTACATCCTTACAAATGTCCTCTAGCCATCCCTGCTTAGCCACTTTCACTTCCTGTTGATATCATTTTTGAGATGTTTGTATTCGTTTTAGCCTGCTTCATTTACTGCATTTTTGTATTTTATCCTTTCATCAATTAAATTCAATATTTCTTCTGTTACCCAAGGAGTTCTACTAGCCCTCATCTGTTTACCTACTTGATCCTCTGCTGCCTTCACTATTTCATCCCTCAAAGCTACCCATTCTTCTTCTACTGTATTTCTTTCCCCCATTCCTGTCAATTGTTCGCTTATGCTCTCCCTGAAACTCTGTACAACCTCTGGTTTAGTCAGTTTATCCAGGTCTCATCTCCTCAAATTCCCACCTTTTTGCAGATTCTTCAGTTGTAAGCTACAGTTCGTAACCAATAGATTGTGGTCGGAGTCCATATCTGCCCCTGGAAACGTCTTACAATTTAAAACCTGATTCCTGAATCTCTGTCTTACCATTATATAATCTATCTGAGACCTTGCAGTATCTCCAGGCCTCTTCCACGTATACAACCTTTTTTCATGATTCTTGAACCAAGTGTTAGCTATGATTAAGTTATGCTCTGCACAAAATTCTACCAGGTGGCTTCCTCTTTCATTCCTTACTCCTATTCCATATTCACCTACTACGTTTCTCTCTCTTCCTTTTCCTACTATCTAGTTCCAGTCACCCATGACTATTAAATTTTCGTCTCCCTTCACTATCTGAACAATTTCTCTTATCTCATCACACATTTCATCAATCTCTTCGTCATCTGCGGAGCTAGTTGGCATATAAACTTTTACTACTGCGGTAGGTGTGGGCTTCGTATCTATCTTGGCCACAATAGTGCATTCACTATGCTGTTTGTAGTAGCTTACCCGGATTCCTAGTTTCCTATTCATTATTAAACCTACTATTGCATTACCCCTATTTGATTTTGTATTTATAATCCTGTATTCACCTGACCAGAAATCTTGTTCCTCCTGCCACCGAACTTCATTAATTCCCACTATATCTAACTTTAACCTATCCACTTTTCTAACCAACCTGGCCTTATAACTGTGTAATATTGGGGGTTGTGCACAGTGAAAGTAAAGAACTGTGAAACGCAACTGTTGGCTACATCATTTACAGTAGTCTGTGTTGAGCTTCCACCCCCCATTTTTCAGCCAGTATAACAATGCAGTACATCAACACCATGGACTATCGACGAATAAATAAAGCTGGCAAACATCACAACTGGGCTCTCCTCACTGATCCATTCTGCTGTTACTGTCTCTTCGCTGACAACACTATATTCCCCACCTCCTCTTATACTGGCTGGCCTGCGTCTCATGACATCTAGTGGTCAATTTCGCATTACATAGGGATGCCATTATACTTTTGGTCAGATAGTGGACATGAGATGCACAATATCTGCTGATATAATTTTAATTTTTCACCTGTGTTCATGTAAAATATACACACAATCAGTACTACAGAAGAGTTGAAAGCTGCTATGCCTCATCTCAAGGGCACCTGTCCAGTTGGTGGCATTATTTTTGTTACGCAACAGCTAGCATTACATCTAGCTTTGATCACTACCACATGGTCTGTTGCTTGATGACTTGAAGTGATAAAAAGGCCTGACCGTGTGAGCAGAGGGTATTGTCCATTCTCTGCTGCATTAGACTGGTTGTATCTTTGTATATGAACTAGTCATCTAAAGCATTGGGGGGCGTCTCCTCCCCCCTTAGGTTTTTACCTGCTTCGCCGATTTTCGGCTCGCATGTTTTTGGAATGGGGGACTGATGAACTTCGCTGTTTAGTCCCCCTCAAACATCCCAACAACCACCACCACCTCTAAAGCATTTTCTGGTATTAGTTTGCCTTTCTGACAAATTTTGACTCATATTATTGCCTAGGTTTATTCACTGCTTTTCCTTACAGTCTCATTCACTGTAATTTCAATTGTTCATTAAATACAGCTGTCACAACATTACACACTACTTCCTAAAAAAATAATGGAAATACTGAGAGTTTTGAAACCTTTCAGCGAGATTGTCAAGAAAATGAAAACCTTGAACTGTTACGTACCCCATTTTTCTCCTTGGGAATTTGCAGAACACAACAAATGAAAGAATTACATCTGATTTTAGAAGTTCTACATATCTACTATGACTGTATTTAGACCCATTTTGCTTAGCGCAATATTCACTTTTCTATTCCTTTAATGACCAACTGTGACAATACAAATTTGTTTCCACTAAAAATAAAGAATTTGGAATCTTGAGATGTAATCAAATTACACAAGAAACGCCATACAACCCAAATTCTTATTTCACATTTTAAGTCAATTCTTTTGTTCATACAAAGAATGAACTTTAGGGAGTAAGGAGGGTTTACATTAGCAACACCATCACAAATAAGATACACATTACAAAATTTATTATATACCACAGACAATTCCCTGGCTAGAAGTTTGAGGAGAAAAAATATTAGTTTGATCTGATGGTTTTCAATTGCCAACAATTATTCAAAAGCAAAACAAAACCGTAATTATAACTTACATAACAGACTTGATATTCAGGTTATGTCTGAATGTGATTGTTGTTAGAAATCAAAACGTTTTTTGCAGTATGATACAAGAGTACAGGATGATAATGACCGAAGATCAGGGCCTTCTCTAGGGGAAAGTGAAGTTTCCCCATTGTGCCTGTGTAAGGGTGAATTTAAGGTAGACTGGGGTGGCAGTCAGAATTTGGATGAAGGACGGAGGCATGCCAGGGTTAATCTGTGAAGTTGTGTGAACCACTGTGCCAAGTTGGCTTAGTGGCTGATGCACCTGCCCAGCAAGCACAAGACCTGGGTTCATTTCCTGGCCCTGGTACAAATTTTCACTCAGCACTTCGATCCATATATATAAAATCATATCTATATGCTACCAGTACAGTCTCTGAAATTAAGTCACTTCATTTGTATAAGTACCTGCACCTGGGATTCAGCCTGGAACCCCCATTTACATTTGATGCTGAGGTGCTCTTCCAGAACATGGACGTTCTTGGCAGTTCCATTCATATGTAAAGGGGAATTTAAAGTAGACATGGGCAGCAGTGATAATTTGGATCGAGGAGGGAGGTGTGCCAGGGTAATCTGAAACAAATTATTCATAAAATCTAGTGTCTTACCGAAAATTATTATGTTACTGTGAAACAGATGACAAATGGAGTGCGGGAGTTGGTCACCTTGGGTACCTCTTTTAAAATAGCAAATCTTGCTAGTGACACTGTTGCCAGTTCAATTTATACCAAGCATCTACACAGTACTTGAAATGTACCTATGTGAGCTTGAAAATACCTACAAAAGTGAAAAAAGTTATGAGAAATAAATAAATATTAATTCCAGCATATTCAGATCATACAAAATTGCCCGACACAATAAATGATTATGTTAGGACAAGTGTAGTCAAAAAAGGCTCTCCAGAACAAATAACTGAATTTGGCAGTTGTCCTAAGTAAAGTGATGTCCTAAGATGATTCTAATCATTGGTTTACTTCTAAAAATTGTATGGGGCCAGCAACATATTTCCGTTCGAGAGCAATGCTGCAGCATATATGCAATGCAATATAACTCCGATACGGGTATGTAAATATAGTTATGTAGGCAAGGGAGATTAGTGTGGTGTTCATATCTTTCCAACGTGCCTGCAGTAAATGCAGAAACATGAACTACAGCAATGTTACTACCAAATGCATCCAAAAAGGGCCAACATGTTGTTATTCTTTTCTTGGCCACGAAATACAAACACTAGTGGATACCCATCAGAGAATGAAGTACGTGTATGTGGCATCATGTCTGTTGAAAACCACCAACTGCAACAGAAGGCGCTGTTTAGCTTCATGATAACACATGCTCCAAATCACAAGTGTCATAAAACAAAGGTTGCACCAACTCAAGTGGAAGACACTCGAGCACCTGCCCTCTAGTCTTGAACTCTCTCCTTACGATTATCACACATTTGATCCCTTGAGGAAGGCCTTGAAGGCTTGATGATTTCTGTCAGACAAGGATGTGAAGCACGCAGTTACAGATTTCTCCACAGAGCAGGACACAATGTTTCACCAAATGGGTTGTAACACTTATATTGATTAGTAACAGGTTCATATTAGGTAACTGTGTACCTACGATTATGGAGTATGTTCTTTGTTAGTTAAGGTCATTGTTTTGTGACAGGAAATTTAGAATTCTGTAATGTATGTATAGAAAAAGCTAAATAATGTTTAAAATAATGAAATTTTATAATATGTGTATATTTAGAAGAAAAACATTGTATACTGGAAGCTGGTTCATGCTTAGGGCACTTGTAAAATGTAAAAGATGTAAGAAAGTCCCTCCGCAACGAAAGTGGCTCGGTGCGATGTAAAAGGTGGTTTTAACAGTTGAACTGGGTGGCTACTTGGTGGGAACGATATGCGGTCAATGGCTAGCTGTTGCACGGTACACATTGAGGGTGCCAAGGAAGGCAATCGGAAGCCATTTTGGAAGGAATTTAGTCTTGGATGTGGATTTGGCTGTTGCATGGTACTCTTGGCTATAAGGAATGGCTCTAACATGTTAAAAATACGTTGCCAAGAAGAAATTGTAAAGAGCATTCAAACATCAAGAGCCGTGAGTACAGTTAGTCGCCACGTTGCTTGGCACCACGTCGCCAGTGCTCCACCAACTTCATGCATACAGATATGTATCAGAGCATGGACTAGTTAATTTGTGTGAGTGATTTAATAATAATCCAAGTGCTATAAATTTGTGTTCAGAACCGTATCTTTATCCTAATAATGAACATATGCAGGATCCACTCCTAAGTGTTCAGAAAACCGAGTATCCTGTTTCAAACAAATTAGTAATTTATTTCTTTGTATTAAATGTGCAAAAATTCAGTGCCACACTGTGTAAATGTTGCTGTCTAAAATACCTGCTGCACAAGGGATGAAAAAAGGCAAATAAGTTATAATCATTTGAAACTTAATTTAGCTTTGACCACTATCATGAACGAATTTTTGAAGTTAATTGAGCTCAGTGTTGAATAATTTGCTTCGAAAAGAGTAAAACCATACATTATTCCAAGTGAAGTTAAGAATTTAATTTAGGTGAATTGAATTTTGCTGCTGAAATAATCATAGAGTTTGACTAGTGACAATATCAGTTTGTGTGTCCCCACCATATTCTTCTCATATTAAAAAGATAATTGGAATATTATTGCTACTAAGGAAATCTGATATATTTCTATAAATGGGAGTATAAACAGTGTGATAGTGGTATTATTTATTTCAACTGTGGTATTTATATGTCAGTGAAGTCAGAAGTCCCTCCTGGCCAATTTTAGTTCTACACTTCTTGCAGGAATATTTCAGTAATGATTCAAGTAACAATATTGAGTGTAGCTCTTATTAGTGAGAGTTTGGTATGATTTTGCTTTCTGTGATTATTAGTATGTGCATAACTGGTAACTACCGCTACACACAGCTCAGACTTCAACAACTAATATTCAATTTTCTTAAACATATATTTTCAAATTCATGTGCCTAATTGGGCTGTTGATCCTTTCAACTTTTCATTCGTATATGAATTTCACTACTTTCGTTAAACCCAAAGTTAAAGCATGTTTAGTTTTTCTATTAATTGCACTGTATTCAAAATTACAGTCCGATACTTTCATTCATTAGGCAAACATGCGGTCAAAACTTCCCAAATTCTCTCAGAGGGTAACATTAGTTTGTGTCACGGCAGGGTAGTGTTATAGGGTATCTTCAGTCTGTTGCATTGGTGGAATGATTACCTCAAGGCTCACTCATTGGCATACCAATTTTGGACCGAGTGAGGTAGCGCAGTGGTAGCACACTGGACTCGCATTTGGGAGGACGACAGTTCAATCCCGCGTCCGGCCATCCTGATTTAGGTTTTCTGTGATTTCCCTAAATCGCTCCAGGCAAATGCTGGGATGGTTCCTTTGAAAGGGCACGGACGACTTCCTTCCCCAACCCGATAAGGCTGATGACCTCACTCTTTGGTCTCTTCCCCCCAAACAACCCAAAAACCAATTTTGGACTGCATGGCCTTTGAACAAAGGTGCAGACTTTTTTGTTTCTGCCAAAAACTCTTTTCAAACAATAAAATATTACTCAGTCCAGGTGGCTACATTAATTGGCAGCACATTTCTGAGATATTAGCTACCACATTAGGTCCTAAGTGCACTTAGATTCACACCAGAAGGGGTGAAGCATGACAAGGTGTAATCGAATGCCTTATGGCAATGCTCATCTTTTGGCTATACAATGTCTTCCTTTAAGAGGAGCTTTGACAAAGTGTTTAATCACGACAATGAGAATTTCTTAAAGCTGGTCAAATTATTTGGAAAATTTGATTCACTTCCCAGTAAACATACAAGAAGAGCGACTCATGCTGAAAATATGTCTGATAATTATCTGGGAAAAACACACAAAATGAAATAATTCACATTCTCCATCAAAAAATAAAATATTGTCTTCATTGAAAGCTGCTAAATATTATAGTATTGTTGCATGCCAACCTTGTACAAGGCAGCAAACATCTACAATTTGCAAAGTCCCAGCGAAACTGTCACTTACATTACGGCGGTGTTGACATGAGGGAGACATGAAGAATAACATTTTACCACTGAGAGTAGGTCAGGGAAAAACATGATGTCAGCACTTCTGGCGAGCCAGACAGCGGACCTCACCAGCAATGCAGTAGCCACAGCAAATAGACAGGCTCACATCATCTTCGTTACATGACGAAAGAAATGCTACTGTTAATGCAAGGACATGTGCCAAGAGCTTTTGTGAACCAGTCCTATACTGTAACAAACTCATTAAGCAAGCATGGCAGAGTGAGTACTACCGACACCTCCGTAACAGTGAGATATATACAGTCATGACATGTGGCATTGAGTAAACATTAGTGACTACTTCACTCCGTAAATACCCCAACATTTTAGCTCATAAGGCAGTTGGTCAGATGGATCAAAGGCATGCATAACGTTCACACTCAATTACAGTAAAGTGACATCTGGCACCAGTCTTTTGTAGCTTTCCTGCACACTACTGAGCAACAGCTGCTACAGGGAAAGATGGCTATCTTGCCATAATCACCACTCGCAGAGTTCAACACCACAGCCTGTCGCTGTTACAGATGGGTGAATCTGTGGATCTTCCCTATAATGCCAGGTCAGGGCAGCAGCATTTGTGGCACTTTGGCAGATGGGCCAGGGCCTACCTAATCAGCAGGCCAGGATCACCATACTACATGGCTACATGACAACCATCATTGTGATTCAACAGTTGTAGAAGAATGGCGGTGAGTGGGAGGGGACAGTGCATTCTCCCAAATTGGCATGCGTAAGTGCAACAGGCTCACTGCCTTCACTCTCTGACTCAGTGTCATGGTACAGCAAGTGTGAAGCCACAGCAAGCAGCTGGCAAGGAAATTATGTCAGCTACCTTGAGTGGACTGAAGATTGCTTACAACATGATTCCTCAATGTGCATTGACAGCCAATATCAGCAGTGAGTCAAGACACTGCTTGTAACTTGTGTGAATAAATAACTAATTCTGAATCTTCTTTCACTGAGCCTACTGGAGACAACACATAACCACCATCCTTCTGAGGCAAACTGGCAAGGAGCAAACTGGGAGAAACCCTGCAGACACAGAACCATTTCTACTTCCACCCACCCAACAGTCGCCTCTTGCAGTATACTTTTGGACTGTACTCCAGATATTTCTGGTGTTGAGCAAATGACAATGATAATGCATTTCATTAATGTCAATTATACTGACACTGACACTTGTATAAATAGTAGTGAACATTTTACTGGCTGTGCACCTGTAAAAGATATCTCTTGTTTGGGGCTTACAGAGGCAGTCTTACAACAGTTGGAGGAAATGAAGAGAGACTTGGAAGAGATGAAGGGCAAAGGCTATGAAAATGGTTCTAATATGAAAGGCAAGAACATAGGAATGCAAAAGCAGATTTTAGACACAAATGCTAAGGCATTTTTTGTTCCCTGCAGTAGTCATTCACAACATCTAGTTGTGAATGATGCTACGTAGTTTCGCTCAGTTGTTTGGTGAGAAAGATTTATTTCTTCTTTCTTACATCTACACGATGCGGGGCAGCCTTGAATGGTTGTATGTCTGTCCTAATATTGAAGCCATTGAGTACAAAGAGATGGGAAAGTAGGACTGATGCAGTTGCCACTTTTAAGTATGACACAGAAGAGGTCTATGAAACACTGGTTGAAATAAGCAAGGATGAAAAGATGAACAGAATGGTTGCACACGAGGCTAGCAGTTTGTAAATGTTATCTTTCTATATTCATTGCTCAGTTGTCATATATTATGATAAATTACTCCACATTAATGTAGTCAGAAAAAAACTACGAAATGGCCCAACTAGACCCTTCCAATGCCAACTGAACAAACTCTTAAATGTGTCGAAATACCATGGCGAAAATTCTGTTACTGAACGTGAGTTTCAGTTTGGCCCTAAGACTTTAAATCTAACTGATGTTGTTTTTGGCCAGAACTAGATGAAACTGTCTGGCCCACAATTAATGCCACGCTGCCTCACAACACACTGATAGATTAGTAGCCCTTTTTTTCAGCTCTAGATGGACAATGAAGTGGCAGGCAATGTTAATAAAATAATTGTCTCCTGCAAGGAACAGTATTGTAGTTAATATTAACATTGTCAGACAATGAGATCCTTTCAGTAAGTGTCAATAAGTCTAAAGCGGCAGTAGTTATTTACGAAGAGCATTACGTAAGCAAAGTGCAACAGTTCTTTGAAGACAACAATATCACAAAAAGGAGATTTAACTCAACCTGTAAATATCTAGCTAGCATAAAGACGACTTATAAATCCTTAAAAGTTGTCCCTGATCAATATAAAAGATGTATAATGGTACCTGTGAATGCTAGTCCTCTTAGATTATATGGTGTTGTGAAAACACATAGGCCTCAGTTTCTGATATGCCCAATCGTTAAAGCAAACAGTGGACCAGCTAATATCATTGAAAAATTTTTAGCTGAGTATTTAGGTACAAATTTCCAACTGCTGGGTCATCTCAGTATCTCTAACAGAGGGGAATGAATTAGCAAACTTTCTGGTCTACATGTCTTCCCAGGTATATCCATGGTCTCATTAGATGTCAAAAACATGTACTTCAGTATTCTCAAGGATCAGGTTAAAAATGTTGCTAGGGACAATATCAGGCATTAGAGGGGTAGACCACTAGAAGAGAGGGAGGATGTGTTGCAGCTCCTGGATTTATTTTTAAATTTCAACTATTTCAATTTTGTTGATATCTACATTCAGAGCTGTGCCCCAGCATTGGGTTCCCCTTTGCTGTTTTGTTTGGCAAACATTTTTATGACTCATTTAGAACATGGGATTCCCAGTGAGTTACCTGTGTATACAGTAAACAACTGCTACAGTCACGCTATCTTGATGACGTCTTTCTTTTATAAAAGTGTTCCACCCTGAGTCTAACAATTTCCTCCATCATCTAAATGGTTTCAATAAGTATATACAAGTCACAATTGAACATAGTGTAAATAGGACTTTACCATTTTTGGACATATCGGTAAATATGACAGGGAATTCTTTTGAGTATGACATTTATATGACACCAGGAACCATGGATTTGGTTATCCACAGCTCTTCCTCCTACCCTCTATAGCATCTAAGGGCAGCTTTCTGATCAATGCATTTTCAATTACTTAACATCCCATGGCTATGAACAGAATATAGGGTCATCTAGTTCATACACAATCTAATGGGTACCACGCTGATTTTGTCCTGAATAGTAACAAGCACCTTTAAAAAGAAAATGGAAAAGAGCCTTAGGACTGCTCCTGCCCAGGGTCAACAGGATATTTCACCTACATTACTCCACGTGCAGAAGATTGTCCCTAGGACTGTTTCTTATCACAGGATTCTACACTACTACATACTTCTGGTTTGGGTTCCAGTTCTGCCTTGAGTTTATCCAAAATGGGTCAGTCAGTTTCTAGTATTACATCTGGTCTTACAATTCTGCATATGGAATGCCAGGGTAACATTCTTAATATCTTGGAGAGCCGGATATGTTTTGTGTGTTAAGAAAATCTTCAGGCCAAACACATAATCCTCAAACTGAATTTAGAGCCATTTTGGTTAGCTTAGATTTCTTAAATGAAAAGCCTGGTTCATTCGCCCTCTCTCCCTTACCTCATCTTCTGGACCATTCTCCATTTTGAAAATTTAAAAGAAATTCTTTTTTCTAATTTTTTAAAAACTGTAAGAATTTTTAATTTTTTTAATTATAAATATTTTGTTTATAAATGGCCTACGATAGATTCCAGGCTTTTATCCCTATGTCTATGAGATATTCACATGACATTTGCTATCTTTATTAATATTTTTATTTTTGAATGTCCAGCCTCCAGCTGCTTCCTTACAGTTTATCAGGTGTTATTTATGCTTCTGCGCATGCCTATATTTTGGTACCTTGTCAGTTCAAGTATAGCAGTCACAGCATTCCATTGTGGCGTAGCGTCAGCTGAGGTACTGTTTACTCTGTACTTGATCTTTTTCCCCCCTTCCCCTGGTGACTTTTATAATCTTTTCTCTTGTCCGATTTGTTCACAGGTTCCAGTTTCACTGCCATATTTTAATCCATGGCTATCACTTTTTATGAAATTTCCCAAATTTTGAAGAAGATTGGACTGTAAAGGTGGCTTGACCACTGTAATGTAATTATTCAGTCTTGCAGACATTTCTTATCACTGTGATATGGTCTTTGTGCAGTGTTGTTTATGGTCTCTTTCTTTGTTTTATTCAGATTTGCACATGATGATGTAAGTTAAATTACAAAACAAAGGATGCTCACCCAATAAACTGTTGTGTGTCAGAAAAAAAAACTACAAAGTACAGGGTGTTTCAAAAAGAATATACGTATTTTGAATGCACAAATTTATTAAACTTTAAGACATACGAATATGAAACTTTACACACAATTCAAGAACCTCTCAAGTGTGGATCACAGATGTCCAATGTCCTCCACCAGCAACACAAACAATATCACATCAATACTCAAGTTCCTCCCGTACTCAGGCAAGCATGTCCTTCATCACTGATGTTATGGCAGCACGGATCTGGTTCTTCAACCCTTCCAGGTTTTGTGGGAGTGGTGGTACATAAACATATTTAAGGAAACCCCCAGGAAGTAGTCAGAGGGTGTCAAATCCGGCAACCGTGGAGCCCAGCTGAGACATGCTAAGTCACCAGCTCCTTGATGACCAATCCAATGGTTCAATAGAGTTTCATTCAGATATTCACGCTCTTGGGGACTCCAGTGAGGGGGTGCCCCATCTTGTTGAAAAATAAATTTGTCTTCATGCAGCCTCACAAAAAACCAGTTTTGTAACATAGCAAGATACTGCTGACCGTTAACCGCGTTTCCATCAAAGAAGAATGGGCCATAAGCAGATGATTGGGATATTGCACAAAACACATTGACTTTGGGCGAATCTCGTACATGTTCAATGGCTGCATATGAGTTCTGTAGACCCCAAATTTGAACATTGTGTTTGTTTACCTGACCACTAACATGAAAAGTCGCTTCATCACTGAACACAATGCATTGTGCGAAAGTGTTATTATTGTCAATAGCATCAAGAATCTTGTTACAAAATGCCACACATTTGCATTTGTCATCAGAATGCAGAGCTTGTAACAGCTGTAACTTGTACGGCTTCATAACCAACCGATGTCTCAAAACACACCAAATTGTTGTTGTAGGCAGTTGGAACTCCCAACTGGCACGACGAGTTGATTTTGAAGGACTATGTTGGAAAGCAGTTTGAAATCATGCAACATTTTCTTCAGGAACATGAGGGCAGCCAGGACTCTTTCCTTTACATACACATCCTGTATCTAGAAACTGTCGATATCATCTGCGAATGTTCTACCCATTCGGAGGATCAAATTGGTACTTCAACCTGAAACGTCTTTGCACTGTAATCACAGAATTACACTTCACAAACTCGAGAACACAAAATGATTTCTGTTGTGGAGTAGCCATTTTAAACATATGATGGTTACCAAGGAAAACAAAGACAACTGATATCTAGAGGTATTAATATAAACCACACTATGTATTTGTTACTCCAACAGTCGAGCCAAGTCGCAGCGATCAATAGTTTGGACAAAATAATACTTTGTAAAATGTATATTCTTTTTGAAACACCCTGTATTATTACAGATATATTGAAAGCTATTGGCTTACATAAAAAGACAACAGAATATTTCAGAAGCTGCATGAAGGACCTAAAATTCCATGGTTACCTAACACATGCTATGGAAGTGGCAACTCAACTCGATATACCAAACTTGACTGTAGGAGGTACAACACAGATACAAAAGCAGAAACAGTTCCAGTATGAAGGGGAACATGAGAGAATTGAACATCCCGAAATGCAGTACAAAATAGATTTTTACTTTAAAGTAGTGGATGTTATACCATGCCCTCTTAGTCAGCGACTCCAATAGCTTAAATGCCCAGGTGAGCCTTTTGATTTATTTTACAACATTAGTAAATCAAAGACATGCCACCCGACATTCTAAGTGACAAGTGTTCCAAACTGTGTGACAGTTTTAGTCACTGACAGGCTAAGGAAATTAGTTGTGTCAATTTTAAACATAAACTTAAATTGGTCTCACAATGTTGGTAAAGCCTGTAACAAACCAATTGCAACTTTGAAACTCATACAAGAATATGGCTTTGCGCCTAATGTAAGTGTAGCCTAAAGAATTATTACTAATGCAGATGGTGACTGTGTCAAGTTTTCGAAGCTTAAAATGCTTGAAATGTACATGAGATCAACAATGGGCCAGGTACAACTGTGTGGGCTGGCAATGCCATCGATTGAACATGAGTTAGCTGAATGTTTGGATTTCCACAAAGTGTCATACAGGAGTTCAAAGATGCCAAAACAAAAAAATAATCTGTGCTATTAGGTAAATGTGCAAACATATGTTTAAGTTGTAACTGTTACCTGGCTGTGCAAAACCATTTTGGAGGGGCTATTTCACATTTTTTTGTTCGTGTCCCCTCAGACCTAAAGTTCTACTCAGAACTCGATGATGTATTTCGGGACATTTCATAAATTTTGCATCGTCTGCCAATGTAAGCAATCTACCACTGTTCAGTACTCCAGTGAATAGTCGTTCGTTGCACAGTGAAGAGGGGTGCATTTGTTTCTTTGTCTTTGTGATGTGTTATGAATATGTATTGCATGTGAAGATAAATGTGTATGTAAATATGTGCTTTCACAAAATCTGTCCTACCGATGTGTCATTTCCACCACAACATGCAATTGGCATGAGATCTATCGCTATTCAGCACTCCAGTGAACAGTCATTCACTGCACAAGGAACAGCTGCATGTGTGTTTCTTTGTCTTTGTATTGTCCTGTAAATATATATTGCACACAAAGATAAACACGCTTTCACAAAACCTGTCTTTCCCACGTATTGTTTACGCAACAATGAGCAATTGGTATGAAGTGCAAACTGTGGGCGCTCTGAAAGTACTGCAAAAACTACTCCCTACTTGTTACTCCCCTCATGATGGTCGCGGTGCTCCTCCTGCCACATCACATGCTCCTCTCTGCTCAGGGATTGAAAAAAAGTGAGCAGATTTTACTTATATACTCTGCAAGTGATATAACTTAATTGTGGTTGACAAAATTAATTTTGGAATTATAGCTCAAGATGTATTACACTGTAAACTTCTGTTCCACTGACTGGTGTCCCATAACTGGCTCTGGTCTTAAAACCGTATTCATGTCAAAAAGATGTACAAGTAAGTGTAATATGTGAAAATAAGGTGTCATGACATAGACCAAGTTGGCTATGTCTGAAAATGCAAGGAAGGGTGGCAGGTAGAGGGGTAGGGTGGAGATGGGGAAGGGGGGGGGGGGGGGAGGCACATAAAATTTTCGTATGGGGTGGCAAAATCCCTGCGGCCGGGTCTGAAGACAGTGGGTGAAGAAGAATGAAGGTGGGGGCAGGAATTTTTAGAAGGTAGAAAGGAAACAGGCCACACACAGCAAAGAGATGAATATACATAAATAAGACGGAATGGCAGGAACAGGGTTGCCAAAAGTTCCCCCAAGTGAAACTCCCCAATATTACCCTGATTTTCAGACAAGTTTTAGCATTTTTCCCTGACAAATTTTGATGTATCAAGGGTATGTTGGCAATCTGTCTTTGCAGCTATGGTACAAGAAACAACAGTGCAAACAAGGAAATATCTGAAAAAATCTTGCAAGCAGATGCACTGATGTTATTTTATTTCAATAAAACAAAACACATTTGTATACAAAACTACGCATTTCCTTGGAGTCGCAAGACAGGCTGAAAATACCTTCACTGACTTCAGAAACAACCTCACAAAAAAGTAGGCCTCTTGAAAGAAGTGTATAAGGTGTGGAAGAAGTGTGTAAACCAACACTATTGGTGGCCACCAATAAAATGTTGGTTCTATTACGTTCATTATTGTCAGTTATTACCCACTGTGTTATATTTATTATTTTACAGGTATTTTGTGATTTTTCCTCCTTCGATAAATATGTGAGTACATACCATACAAACCACCAGAGACTGACACAATTTTCTTCTTCTTACCATTCATACTCTCTAACATATAAACTACTTTTGAAATGCCAAACTGTACTAGAACAAATAACATGTACTATATACAGTCAGTGAGACATGTCACAATTCATGAAATCCATTGCCCTTGGCCTGCCTGCTGAGGAGCAATGCAGTACTGGGTCCACGGATAAACCATGAAAATCTGCTGTATTACACCACACACAAACAGACTTGGCCTGTGGGCAGATCGGTTTGACTAGATCCGACAGGCAGGACCTGCACATTGGTGGAAACCAAATGGTTTCAGATCGACAGGTCCAATCCATTACAGATACCCACAGAAATGGCCTGTGGTTTTGGCCCATTGAAGAAATACACTCATGTGGCCAGCTATTCACGAGCCACAGACCACATGTTGATGAAATGAGACCATCCATGCAACAGATAACTCGTTCAAATACTCTGAGAATCAATAATGATGATAGATAGCAACTCACTGTAAAGACGATAGGCAGGCACAGAGAAAAGACAATCACTTTCCCACAACTAAATTTTCAGCCACACCTTTTGTCATAAAACAAGAGTGCACACACATTCACACAATCACTCAGACACAACTCATGCACACATGACCGCCGTCTCTGGCCACTGCGTCTACAGTCTCTGAGAATCAGATCCAAACAAACCAGACCTCATGCTTGCAGCTTCTCGTCAGCAGCTGCTAGGCTAGTGGCAAGAAGTGGCAGCACTAACTGCAAGCTGAGGGGATTGGTAGGAAGGAGAGAAGCAGTGGTAATGATGGAGTAGGGAAGCGGCACACGTACTCAGCTGCACCCAGCCAGTGACAATGCATGACACTGCAGTAAACAAACTATTTCATCTACTGAGACAAAAACAAGATTTTTTCAGTGTTGTTTTTTAATTTCCCTGCTATTTCCCAGATTTCCAGAACCTGTGGCAACACTGCAGGAAGGATGGGAAGAAAGAATGATCAGGGTTTAATGGTCAGTCAGTGATGACAGCATTAGACATGAAGAAAAAACTCATACTGGGGAAAGAAATTGATTGTTCCCTTTTGTAAGTGAGCACAGAAAACCAAATCTGTAGTGCTGGATGGCAATCTCAACCGCTGTCATCTTGAATATGAGTTCAGTGTCTATTCACTGTGCCATCTCGCTGGGTCTGATTGGACAAGGATGATAAGGTAGATCTTCCACGGCTTTTTCAAATGATTCATTGTTGTATTTAGGACAAGCGATGAATATCTAAAACTGGATGGTTTGATGGTGATCTGAACCTCACTTTCCCCAAATGTGAGTCTTGCATCTTAACCTCTGCGCCACATTACTCAGTATGAATGATTGGACATAAAAATTCAATGTGTACAATGCGAGTGAAGTGGACTGATGGCGGATAGATGTTATGGCCAAGGCTATGGCAGGAGGAGGAGGAGGAGGAGGAGGAGGAGGAGGAGGAGTAGTGGTGTACCCATCGTAACCTGCTTTAGAAAGGAATCCAGCTATAAAATTTTATGAGGACTGTTCAAAAAATACCTGATTTTTATTTATAACATGAATCTTTATTCAGATACAATTAATTGGCACTAGTCACATTCAAAGCAGCCCGCTTCACCTTCTACACACCTCTCCTAACACTGCTGCCACTGTTGGAAGCACTGCTGGAAACCCTCTTTTAGTATGTTGCGCAGCTGCTCCATCGAATTCTGCATGTCTTCCTTGTTCTGAAATCTGGTCACTTTATTGGAGACTTTTTCAGTTTAGGAAAAGCCAGAAGTCACTAGATGCTAGTTCAGGGGAACAGGCAGGCTGACGGCCACAGCCATGTTGTGTTTGACCAAAACACTTGAATTAATTGAGAATGATGAGTGGGCGCATTATTGTGTTGGAGGTTTAAATTGCCCGCTCCGCACAAGTCCGGCCGTTTGCATCTCACTGCTACACAAAGGCGAAGCAAAACCTCCTTGTACTACTTCTTATTGACATTAGTACCTTCTAGGTTGAACTCGTGATGCATCAGGCCACTGGAGTCAAAGAAGCTGGTCAATGTGACTTTCACATTGCTGCAGACCTGCCTTGCCTTTTTTGGGTCTTAGGGACAGTGGATGCTTCCATTGCTATGACTGGAACTTAGTTTCTTGGTCATACCTATGAACCTAGAATTCATCACCAGTGACCACTGCGTTAAGAAAGTTGGATATTAATGTTCACAGTATCCAGCATGCCCTGTGCAATCTCCAAATAAAGTTGCTTCTGCTCGGTTCTTAGCAATTTTGGCACACATTGTGCTGAGAGTCTTCTGAGATATAAATATTCCATTAAAATGGACTGAATTGATCCAATACTAATTTTAACCTTGTCTGCAAGTGCTCTGATCATGATGCACCTATCCCGCATCACCAGGGTTCTTACGTGATTATTAATAACCTCTTGCAGATATTGAGGGCCTACCTGAACATGCTTCACTCTTCACTGATGGCCATCGTCTTTGAAGTAGTTAATCCTTTACCTATGTGGTACCCATTGCTTTGCCCCCAAACACTTGTTGAATCTTGCAGATTGTTTCTATCAGAGAATCGTCAAGCTTAAAACAAAATTTGATGCAAATTTGTTCCCCTTTTTCTGCCATTCTGCCCACAATGCAAAATCCTACGACTACCATTTACACCAGTTCACTTATCAACAGCTAACCAGTGACGGGTTGTTTCTGTGGTAGTGGAGGGTGGGGGGTGGGGGGGGGGGGGGGCATCTGCATCTGCATTACATATGCCAGCACACATAGAGAGAATGATGTAAGCCCTGATAACACTCTTCTTTTCAACATTAAAAAAGTAAGATCAGACATTTCTTCAACAACGAGAGTACTTCACCTGCCTACTAATTTCAAGTTTTTCCACTTTAAAATTAAATAAACAAACAAATAACTTAACAAAAATACTAAAAGCATTCCTATTCAGCAACTCCTCTCTTCAATAACAGAATGTGGAATAGATAAACAAAACAGTTATACATACAAGATGCTTGAATAGTCGACTGGTGTGTAGGTGCACCAGCAAGAGAAAATGTTACCTCAACACCTGATGTAACTCATATAACAAATTGTCTTACATATGATCAATAAGACATAAAAGCAGTTAAATAAAAATTAATTTAAACTACCCAACAAAGAATAACATGCTCTTAAAAACTATGGGGCAAGGGAAGAGCCATTGAAACATAATATATTCAAGATGAATTGGACCAAAGACTCCTACATGTTAAACACTGTTGTCTATGAGCTTAGATTGAAAATCCTTTATATCTCCTCATCAATAGTTCTTTAATTAAGTGCCATTTGTTCTATCTATTTTCTCACATCTCTGCCTTGATGCCTTAACAAATAAATCATAACATAAAACCAAAGGAAATAATGTAATTACATTAAAAATAACATGTTATAATTGCACAGATTCTTGCCATTTACTGTTTCTGTTTTCTTATATTATACTTATTCCATTTTGTGTGACTTTCTGTAGTGCATTTTACTCGTCACATGATTTAATACAGTATGATTTTCACAAAAACATTGACACACTCTACAAAAAATCCCATCATTTTGCAAAGTAAACTGAGTCTTAGGAATACAGCCATCTAGAATGCCCTCTACTTTCAACATTTGTTGATTTGAGGACTTCCAAGCAGTTTCTAAGCTTCTTAATCTTTTTATCCGTACCAGATGACTACATTTTATAATATGTATATTTACACTGCGTACACGTTCTTCTACACGTTGATTACAAAGAGAGCAGATCACTTCACCGGAATGAATCCAGAAATATTTTCTATTGATTTGAAGTGGTGCAGAAAAATATTTCCACATATCGTCTAATTTGACTGTGTGTTCCATTACTTCTAACTGATAACTTTTGTCCACAATAGCAACAGTATCAGCAAGTGAGCAGGGAACGGTAGCACACACAGAAGCAGGTGTTGTACTGACAGAGCTTTTATTTGAAACATCAGGCTTTTTAGCACAGCTGTTTTTCTTGGGAGCTTGTTTCCGTTGATGCCTTTTCCCATTCACATGATCATACACTACCTTGTAATTGGTAAGTTCACGATCACACAACACGCATTTCAATTTCCGATTCTCGTACCTTATCACACCATAAAGTTCATGTCCTGGACTAAACAGTTCCACTGACCTCTGAACAGGTACACAATCTTTTTCATATCTTATAGGAGAATGAGCTCTTTTCTCTACCTCGTTACAACTGTTTGCTCTCCTTTCCATCAACATATCAGATTCCTTATCACAAGCAGTGAAAGGAACAGGTGGTTCTTTATTGTTGAAAGGTCTTTCTGCCTGGTAAGAGAAAGAAGTGGCACAGCCAACTTCTCTTTCCAGTCCTCTGTGAGTATTATGATCTTTACTAAGAAGTTTGCCAATGTCTTCATATTTCTCTTTATCTCTAGTCTCACGTTCGGAATTTTGCAATGGAAGACACATTTCATTATTTTTTGTCTGAGTAATTGTATCAATGGGTTTAACATATGTATTAATCCTCACAAGCCTATCTGCCACAGATGCACTTTCCTCATCACCATCAAAACAAACAGTCACTCTATTATCTCTAGTATCAAGTGATGCCTGAGATGTAGGACTCTCGCTATTATTAATGGGGAAAACAAGTAAATCTTCAACTTCACTGGAATCTTGTACTTCTGTTTTTATACTTTCCATCCTGTGCGTGTCAGTCTTCTGCACCTGGGTATGTCTTGTTTCTTCAGTTTCTTTTGATACAAAATTCTCTGAGGAATACTTAGTGCTACTGGATAATAGTACTTCTGTTTTTATACTTTTGGTCTCAGGTCTGCCTACCATGGACTCATCAGATGTTTTTCTTTTCCTACCTCTTTCAGACACAATGGCCTCACTTTCTTGTTCATGTGACAACACAGTTACATATTCAACTCTAAGTCCAACAAGTTCTTCATTCAACTTGTTCAGCATTATATTAACATGCACTAATTTTTGATATATTTTGGGTCTTGTATTCTTTTTCTCAAGGTATGGCAGTAAGGCTTGATAGTTCCTCATGCAGCATGTGAAAGTATCATTCATCAAGTTGACTAATTCAGCCACTGATGAGTCTATTTCTTCTGTTGTTTTCCCATGATCCATTGTTTCAAACCATATAAGTTAACTTGCCCTGAACTCTGCAGAAGCCAGATCCTGAAACAAGAGAATGATTTTTCAGATACATGTTTCATTAAGACAGTGCAAGTTCACTCGCAGAACTGTGATCCATTTAATGAAATATTATATAATGACATCACTGATATGAAATCAAAAGAAATTTGTACACATTAGTTTCTCTAAATATAAAAGTGTAGATGCAGTGGCTCTGCAAACTGATATCGTCTTAACAATATTCAGCATATAAATGTGAATGTGTGTTATAAGTTGCATAATATCGCAAAAACGTTATTACGTTTTGTTAAAATCTTCGCTCATTTACTCATGGATGGGGTACTGCAAGAATGACTGTCTATCATCTGTGCATAGTACAGTTCATATCATTTTATATTCATGACCTGTAAGTTCAAAGGGGGTCTGGCAAAACACTCTTGAACTACTCAAAATAAAACATATTTTGCAAGAGATGTTATGAGGGGTAATTATAATAATTACTGAAGCAACTGGCAATTCACATTACGTAATTATCTAAACATTCTCAAATGGCATCATTAAAATACTTGCAATATCTCTTGATCTGTTCTGTACAGACCAATATTCACATCAGATTCCACAACCTTCAAAGCAGGCTGCACAAGCGTTGAATAAGTAGATATGGTACATCCTATGACAAGCGAAACATGTGAGTGGAGTGAGGATTTCTTGGGAGGGAGGACACAGTATGTTATCTCAGGCATGGAGTGTTTAACAGATGTAGTAGTAACTCTAGGTGTGTACCAGAAAAGTGTATTGGAATCCTTGTTGTTCATGTTGTATATTACCTTGCAGGTAGTATTAATGGCAAACTTGGACTTTTGATAGATGACCCAGTTACCTATAATGAAGAACTGACTGAAAGAAAGCTGCACAAATATGTCTACATCTACATCTGCGCTTTGCAGTCCATCATGCAATACATGGCAGAGGATATGCCCCTTCTATACCAGTTATTAGGGTTTCTTCCCGTTCCATTCACATACAGTGTATGGGAAGAATGATTGACTGAATGCCTCTGTGGATGTGGTAATTATTCTAATCTTATTCTCATGACCCCTTAGTGACTGATATGCAGGGAATTGTAGCATATTTCTAGAGTAGCCATTTAAAGCCTTGAAACTTTGTTAATGGACTTTCTGGTGACAATTTATGCCTGTCTTCAAGAGTCATCCAGTTCAGTTCTTGCAGTATCTCTGTGACACTCTCCCATAGAATAAACAAACCTGTGACCATTCGTGCTGCTCTTGCCTGTATACATTCAATATACCACTTTAGTCCTGTTTGTACGGGTCCCACACACTTGAGCAATATTCTAGGATGGGTCTCCTTCACCGACTGATGCACTTCCCCAGCATTCTACCAATAAATCGAAGTCTACCACACGTTTTACCCACGACTGAGCCTATGTGATAATTCCATTTCATATCCCTATAGAGTATTACACTCAGGTATTTCTATGAGTTGGCTGATTCCAACAGTGACTCAGTGATATTATAATTATATGATTCTATGTTTTTCCATTTTGTGAAGTGCACAATTTTATGTTTTTAAACATTTAAAGCAAGTTGCCAATCTTTGCACCACTTTGAAATCTTGTCAAGATCTGACTGAATAATTACGCAGCTTCTTTCAGATAGTACTTCATTACAGATACCTGCATCATCTGCAAAAAGCCTAGTGTTACAATTAATATTGTCTAAAAGGTCATTAATAAATATGAATAGCAAGGGTCCAAACACACTTCCCTGGGTTATATCCGAAGTTACTTCTACATATGACAAATACGCCATCAAAGATAACATGCTGTGTACTCCCTATCAAAACGTCCTCAATCCAGTCACAAATTTTTCTTGATATCTCATATGATCAAATTTTTGGCAATAACCATAGATGTGGTGCTGAGTCAAATGCTTTTCAGAAATCAAGACATACTGCATCTACCTGTCTGCTTTGATCCAAAGCTTTCTGTATGCCATGTGAGAAAAATGCAAGTTGGGTTTCACACGATCGAAGTTTTCGATATCCGTGCTGGTTGGCATTGAGGAGGCCACTGTGTTCAAGATACCTCATTAAGTTTGAGCACAAAACATGTTCTAAGATTCTACAACTAATTGATGTCAAGTATTTTGGACAGTAGTTTTGTGGAACACTTCTACTGGCCTTCTTGTAGACAGGTGTGACATGTGCTTTTTTCCAAGAGCTGGGCACAGTTTTTTTGTTCATGGGATCTATGACAGATTATAGTTACAAGAGCGGCAAAACCAGCCACAAATTCAGTACAGAATCTGACAGGGATTCCATAGGGCCCTGGAGCTTTGTTCAATTTTAACGATTTCAGTTATATCTCAACACCACTAACACTAATACTGATTTCACTCATCTTTTCAGTGGTATGGGGATTAGATTGGGGCAATTTTCCTGGGTTTTCCTTTGTGAAGTTCAGCTTTTGCTGTGCTGCCCTCAATTTAAGTTCCTGTATCATTCACTAGGGACTGATACTAACGTTGGTGCCACTACAGCCTTTACATACATTTTCCTTAATACCTAGCAGAAAGACACTTCCTTATCACACCTTTGTTGGCAAAAAAGAACATTCAGGATACTCTGGACCACTTAATCTGCTGGATAGAATTGGTTTAGAAAATTAAGGACATTCAGGACAGACAGATGAGGAATTTATCAGTTGCAACACATTTCATCTGCACCAATGCCCTCACGATCATGTATTGATTCTGTATCAAATACAGTGAATTCTTGAGACAATCCGATCTCGAGGACATGATCAGGGAAAACAACAGAGCAACCAAAAGTATCCCCCTGTTTAAATCCATTCATTAATACAGCTATATAGTTGAGGTGCTTCTCCCACATCGCACTAAATCTAATATTACGCTGGACCTCTGCAATAACTAGGGTGGCAACCAGTTCCGACCCTGGATTTGGGTCTATACTTGCACCACGCCAAGAGACTCCAGCAAATGCCTCATACAGATCCCAAACGGCCTTGTTGCTTGTGGGCACTAAGAGAAAAGGTGTTCTATAGCTTGACAAGCAACACTACAGTTGCTAGTGAATTGGCAGCAGTGAGGAACATATGAGCTTGAAATGCCATGATGAGATGTCACCAAAAGGCGAGCGGCAGTTCTCCAGCTTCAGCAGGGGTGTGGAGCTGCTCTAGTAAGCACCCATGGTTAGCTGATTTCCCCCCTCCCCTCTCCTGTAGAGGATAATGTCAGGTAGTCTTCAGATAAGATGATCTCGCAGATCCATAGACTGTGCACCATAGTCCAGCAACAGTCTCATGAAAGCCATAAAACTGCAGCAGATGCACCCTGCCCATTCTGCAAGAACTATGGCCAAGGCATTTTAACATAATATTTGCTTTCTGGGTCCTTGCCTTTGGATTTGTTAAGATGTGGAAAGCACTACAGTTTGCAATAAAAAATTAGGCCCACGAACCTCAATAAGTCTTTCAAATGTTAGGTAAATTAAAAATATTATGGAAATGATTAAAATCCAACACACACACACACACACACACACACACACACACACACACACACACACACACACACACACAGCGCGCGCGCTTATCTGCAGAAAATAAAAAACCCATCTTTACAGTTCACTCCTCCAACCTCTTCACTTTAACTGATAAGTCAATACTGCAAAGCTGGAGGAGGAACAGAAAACTGCAGGATTTCCCGTAAGTCAGGAGCATCACACAGGAATCCTTACCGTAGATATTATACTATTAATGGTTATAGAAAGAGGGTGATACTTAAAACACTTCCCTGGGAGACTATTCTATTGTATGCCTTGTTGATGTCAAAAAATATCCCTAGACAATGCTGTTCACTTAGAAAAGCTGCCAAAAGCCAGTCAGGTTGTCAACAGTAGATCAACATCTTCTGGCTGGCTAAGGAGGAGTATGTTCCCTAGCATCCAGACCAGATGACAGTTGACCACTCCCTCCAATGTCTTCCTTACACAGCTCATTAAGGCAACAACCAGTACTCTACTGGAACATATACAGTCCTTTCCTGGTTTGAGGAGAGGTGTCAAAATTCCCTCATTCCACAAGCTGGGAAACTTGTCCTGTCCTGCCACATCAAATTACAAATTACGAGGTGTGTCTGAAAAATAAGGTATCCAGTTTTCTTTTTTCTTTTTCAAATAGAAAACCCATATATTGACTATGAATGTTACGTTTATGGAAAGGCTGGACTTTTAGCAACTACTTGACATAAACACCTGTGCTATCAATACACTTTTGCATGTACTGTGCCATTTATCATACTCGTATCTTTGTCATAGATCTCTCTCGACACATTACACATGTAGTGCTCGACCTCAGTTTTCAACTTGTCTCTGCTACACGTGACTCAGCACAATGCAAGATCCATAAAACATGTCATTCTAATCACTGCACTATCATGTTCTGTCTATACAGACACGCTGTGTATTCCATGGGATAGGTAGAACTGCTATGAGTATATAATTTTTCCTCTCATGTGGCATTTGGTAAGCTACTTTACAACCATAACACGAAATTTACATAGTACATTGTGTAAACAGCTGTGAGAACCCGAATCTACACAAAAAGTATTATATTATACCTAAATATACCTTAGTCCCACTAATCTATGAACTCTTGAAAGCTGGCTATGTAAAAATGATGAGGAAACAATGATCCAACAATAAATCTAGTTGGGATTCAGTCAGGTGCTCACATAGTTCAAAATTTTACTGCTTGGACACAGACTGATCATCATATTGTGGAACAGGAAGAGAGCTAACTGAACACTACAGGTTTCCAAGGTAGAACAGAAGTATATATTTGCAGTATTATGTAACACATTTTTAGGAAATGTCTTACTGAATTGAAATGTTTACTAACAAATACACAACATTCAGTTGAGACTAATAATAGTTCGATTACTGTCTCATGCTCTGTCTTTGACAAGTTGATTGTATATTATTATATTTGGCTTTTGTACAAAACAGATTTTGAATTTTATGCCATTATCAAGTACAATGATTAAAGTTGTTAGGCCGTTATTAAGTTCTGTCTGTTAAGGCAATCCAAAGCAGATAATAAGTACTTGATAATGGCATGACAGCTGAATCTGGATAGTAAAAAAGATAAATATAATAATGCACAGTCAAATGGTGACTTACTCTTTTAAAAAGTATTGCATGGCAGTGGCTCAAGTTTATTAGACCCTGTGTACTAGTATGGATTGAGGAAGTCAGCAGTGCCCTTTTCTAATGAACCATTCCAGCATTTGTATTAAAACATGGCATATAAAATAATGAAAAACTCAAAACTAGATGGCTCCATAGGGAACTGAACCATGGTCTTTTTTAATTAAAGTCCAGTTTGCTAACCATTGTGTCACCTTGCTTGGTGAGACTGGTCTGTTCCAAGAACAACAGTTAAGGTATCCATAAATCCACCAAACAATTCTGCCTGAACTCACATGCTCCTAATCTTTTTAAATATAGTAATTCATGGAGCATTTCTTGATTTGCGGAGTGACAGTTTCTTCATGTCAAATAACAGAGTATTGTAATGAAAATTCTCCCATGAGAAAACAATGTCACACAACACTATCATGCTTTTGAATATTGCTCTTGTACAAGTTACTGTTCAAGATGTGGATAATTCTAGTACCATAGTACCTTTCACCATCTGTATGTGAAATCAAGCAGTACAGTCTACTCCATGAAATATGTCCATATTTAGATCACCATTTTGTGCTGGGAGATCTGCCTAATTTTACAATTAAAAGCGCAGCACGCGCGCGCGTGTAACTTATGGGCACTTGACATCAAGGTCATCAATGCCCTTAAACTTATCAAAACAAACGAATGTGGAGATAAACACAGTTTTGCACATTCTTGCACTCATAGTGAGCACACAGTCATTCCATCTCACATGCACTAAAACAAATTAGAAAGAGGAAAAGTACCTATACATGAAATTAAAACACGGAAGAACTAAAAGAAAAACACAGGGAAGTGTGACTGGCTGACGACTTACAAAATACTTAGGTGAGCCAGTCACGCTATTAACAAATTAAAAACACCTCCATAAATTCTTATCAAAAATATTGGACAATTCACAAAACTTTAACACCTGAACCATATTCATTTGAACATTACCGAAAATGGACTGCAGATCCATTGGCAAATCCGCTGCGGCCCACTGATTTGAAAATAAATCACAGTCCAATTAAATGTGGCACACCGTGATCTGCACGCCACAAGCATCACACATTGGAGGTTTCTCTTGCTGGAGTAAGAATTCATGCGTCATAGGGCTGTGGCCTATGCAAATATGAGTAAGGAGAAACTCATCCAATTTATGTGGCTGGAAGAAAGTACACCATGGCTTGAGTTGTAGGCTTCATGATACGGAGCTTGTTGTCAGTCACTTGCAGCCACTTGTCCTCCCATCGACACGACTTTATACCTCAACAGGGAGGTAACAGGACGGAGGAGGATGGCACACTGAAATACCTGAGGATCATGACATGCCTCCTTGGCTGCTAGATCCGCCCTTTCGATCCTTGCAATACTAATGTGCCCTGGTACCCAGCAGAAAGACACCTTATTCCCCAGTCGTTGTAGTTGGAGGAGAGCATCCTGGATATTCTGGGTTACTTTATCTGCTGGGTATAAATGTTGGAGAGAGTGAAGAGCACTAGGGGAATTGAAACAGACAACAAGAACATCGCATCTGCACCAGTACCTGTAAGACCACATGTAATTCTGCATCAAAGACCATAAATTCTGGAGTCATTCAGATCTTGAGTGCACGATCCGGAAAAACAACAGAGCAATCAACGGCGTCCCCCTGCTTAGACCCATCTGTAAACACAGCTACGTAGTTGTGGTGCTCAAATAAAATGTCAGAAAATAGGGAATTAAAATCAGAAGCAGAAGTGCGATCTTTCCTAAACTGCACTAAATCTGAAACGACGCTGCGCCTCTGCAGTAACAAGGACGGCAGATGGTTAAAACCTTGGATTTGGGGTTGTACTTGTTCCACACCCAGTGACTCCAACACACGCTGCATACAGGTCCCAAATGGCACTGTGGCCCATGGACAGTTGCAAAAAAGGCTTTCCAGAGATGGATGAGCAACAGAATGGTATGTGGGTGAAAGTCGAGGTTGCAAGGAACTTACATGCCACCTGCACCATAAGGAGCTGTCGCCGGATGGTGAGTGGCAGTTCCCCAACCTCAGCACAGAGACTGGGTAAGGGACTGCTTCTATAAGCACCTGTGCCAATCTGAATCCCCTTATGGTGGACAGCATCCTCGAATAAGAATGCCTTACTGATTCATACACTCCACACTCATAGCCCAGCCACGAATGCAAGAAAGCCCTATAAAACTGGAGCAGACATGCCCTGTGTGCTCCCCAAGACCTGTGGCTAAGGTGCTTGATTATGTTCAGTGCCTTGAGGGTTCTGGCTTTCAGGTCTCTCAGATGTGGCAACCATGACAATTCTGAGTCAAAAATTAGGCCCCTGAACCTCACTGAGTTTCTAAAGTGTAGGATGGTGTCCCTCATATGCAAGTCAAACAAATTAAAAAGATGATGAGAATTATTAAAATTAACACACGCACACACTTCTCTGCAGAAAACTGAAACCCTGTCTTTGCAGTCCACTCCTATAACCTGAGTGATGTAAGCTGCAACTGAAAGCTCACTGTTGCAACACTGGTGGAGGAACAGAAAACAGCAAAATCGTCCACAAATAATGAGCACTGTACATGACTCCTTATCATAGGCGTGGTACTGTTTATGGCTATGGCAAAGAGGGTAACACTTAAAACACTGCCCTCAGACACACCGTTCTCCTGCTCAAATTGATTTGACAGCATGTTACCAACTTGGGTCCCAAAAACCGCTGAGACAGGAAAGACCGTACAAAGATGGGGAGGTGGCCACAAAGCCCCGTTGATGCAGCTGTGAAAGAATACAGTGTCTCAAAGTAGTCTCATACGCCTTACTGATATCAAAGAATATGCCGATGCAGCAATACTGACTAAGGAGAGTCTGTTGAATAGCCACCTCTAGCAGAGTCAGGTTGTCGTCAGTGGACTGAAATCTTCGGAATCCACATTGAGAGCAGCTAAGGAGTTGCCTGGTCACTAACAACCAGACCAGACGACAATCAACCATTCACTCTAGGGTATTTCCTACACAGCTCGTTAAGGTGAAACTCTGATAATTACTAGGACATGTTCAGTCCTTTCTTGGTCTGAGGAGAGGTATCAGAATTGCCTCTCTTCATGAGTTGGGGAAGTTACCTGTCTGTCATATGAGATTAAAGCATTCAAGGAGGATTTCCTTTGATACCACTGGCAAATGATGAAGCATGCAGTACTGGATTTGGTCGTCACCAGGTGCAGTATCACAAGTCTCATACAGAACTACTCCAGCTCCCACATGGAGAAAGGATAGTTGTACGTCTCAGAATTCATGGATCTGAACTCCAATTTTCCCCTCTCTACAGTCTCACAGTATCGAAGAAATGCCAGATCCTGGTTGGCAATAGTTTTAGCAAAATGCTCAGCCAGTGCCTTAAAGATGTGGCTGGGTGTTGTTTGGAGACACCCATTTCAGTACTGCTGCTATTCGTAAACAGCTGTATTTACTGGAAATCCTCCGGATGGCTTCCCATACTTTAGTAGATGTGGAACGGTTGATGGATTCCAGGAACATTTGCCATGACCTTTCCTTACTCTCTCTCATGATGCGTCAAGCCTTGGTGCTCGCAATTCGAAAGACCCTGAGATTGTCTGCTGTCAATCGACATTTAAAATGTTGAAGCGCTGCGTGCCTGTCCCGGATTGCTGAACGGCACTCATCTGTCCACCAAGGCACATGTCGACTCCCTAGATGACCGGAAGACTTGTAGGATGGATAAGTCAGTGGCATGGTGGATCACTTGTGTGATGTGGTCCACCCATCCTTGGACACTATTGTGGTGTTCGAACACAGCCAGCTAGCTGAACAGCGTCTGGTTATCCCTGCTGACCATCCATTTTGGCGGCTTGTCTTCAGGTTGTGATCCATCCAGTACGTGAATACATTAAGTCTATTCACCGAGAGCTGGGACGAAACATAAACAGTGTCATGTGAGCAACTACGCTCATTTCCAGAGAAAGCATTCGGTGTTCACTTGATACGTAGGGGTGTGGAAAATCCTTGGCGCACGCTTTGCAGCTGGCGGCGTTCGGCTGGATGCCGAGCTGTCACAGTGGATCATGAGAAACCTGGGCAACAATGTACGAAATAAATTTAACAATAATGTTAAAATAATATTAAACTGAGTTCATTCTGTCGAAGCAGATTTATTTTCATTCAGGTTGCTAACAAAATGCTCCATTCAAACACAATTAATTGTTAATTTTAATAACAATACCAGTAATAATAATAATGATAAAGGACGAAACAACGTTCACTCTGTCGAACTTGAACTGTTTTCGTTGAGGTTTATAACAAATCGCTCCTCTCTCTCCTCTATAATGCAGTCTAATTTCCACACACTTTTTCTACGACATGGAGGACGCACTTGTTCCAATCCTCTGCAGTCACTGTTCTTACTGCTTCTTCTAGCAGTACTTTAACTTCCGGCATTTTGTATGTTTTGTTTTTCGCTGCAACATAGCCTTTGCTTCTGGCCCACACTAACTCGATGGCGTTTAATTCACAATGGGGCGGAGGAATTTTGAGAACAGTTTTCGCTGCATTCTTCGCCATTTCATCTATTGTCTATTCGTTGTGCGCTGTTCTGTGATTTTTAACTATATCTAAAAGTTCTTTCTTCAACATACCGTCTTCGAAATCGATGTTTTTAGATTTTAGCCACTCTGATATTTCATGCTTATTGGAATTCGCATTGGGAACTTTTTCTTTTCTCTGAGAATGGTACAGCGCGTTATCAAGAACAATAACTGCATTTTCCTGAAGCCGAGGAAGAACATCTTAAAACCACTTCTCGAAGGTTTCGGCGCACATCTCCTCATGATAATCTCCACTTTTCTCGGATTCGAAAGTCCACAAACATCCTTCAACAAACCCTGCTTTGCTGCCAATGCATGCGATAATCAGACATTTCCCTTTACCTGATGGGCCCTTGCTTCCGGTGGATAATCCGGACAGAAACGCTTGTTTTGAGGAATTTATAGTGCCATCTACCCAGACGTAACTTTGGGTATGTCCTGTGTTCACTCACATCTCGTCCAAATAATAAATCTACCCAGACGTAACTTTGGGTATGTCCTGCGTTCACCCACATCTCGTCCAAATAATAAATGGGTCTGCCTTCATCTCTCAACCGTTTAATGGTTCAAAGATAATGCTGCCTCCTAAAAGGGTGTCATCCCTGTCTATTAGCATGCTATCGCGCCCATGCTGGACATATTTAAAATTCATTTCTCTCAATAACTTATAAAATGTAGTTCTCCGAAAATTGCCCAGATCTGCATCTTCGTTCACGACTGTAAAGACTTTGTCAATTGTTGGCAATTCGTTACGAAAAAAAAATTCATGTACTTTCCTTCATATCGCATTTCTATCAAAGTCATCAACACTTTCAGAAAGTTCCTGTCGTAATTTTCCTTTCTTGGGAGACTTCAAAGAGAGTGTGGCCTTGTACTCACTTATCACACGGTACACTGAAGAACGTCCAACACCTGTAGCTGCAGCTGTTTTTGAAACAATGTCACTTATCGACTGCTCTGGATGTAACACTTCCGTTTTAGACACATTAAGCACCATGTGCTTCTCAGAAGAACTTAATGATTTCTTCTTTGCTCGCTTCTTTGGTGGACTCAGAACTGACACGTCGACCTCGCTCGCTGAATCCATGGATGACATAATGAGGACAGCCGTGTGTGGTGCTAATGAAATAAGTGAATATATAAAATAAGAAACCATGCAATGCTATTGGATGTGCACATAAACAGTGAATGCTCAGCGTGACTACAAACACATATACTTACTCTAATAATCAACAACTAGTCTTTCGAGCGTCTTTACAGATGAACTTAAGATATCCTAAATCACCACTGTACAACATCCACTAACGAGCTCACACCTGCAACTGAGACGGTCACACTGACTGAGCGCCACACCTGCGAACCACACAATGCATCGCTCATAAAGGACAAACGGTTGCACCCATCGCATTCGAACAAACTACAAAATTAAATTCAAACTTTTCTTTACACCCCCACAAAAAAATTTAAAGGGGAAAAGTTTGTCGCTTACTATATTTCGGATGATGATTTGGTAAAAGTTCTGCATCAGACGTGAGATTTTAATTTATTACTTCACTATTACTGACTCTATTGGGTAGAAAATTTGCAGACGTCATCAACTACAGTACTAAAGGCAATTATAAAATTATTTTGTTGTGTGACACACAGTTTCGGAGATATGGCGTGATAAATATAGAGTAACTCGAAAAAACAACTTTTCCTGAAATCTTAAATATTTCTCTTCTTCAGTGACAATAAATTTTAATGTAATGTAAAAAAAGGTGTTGGAAGGTAGTTCTCGGATCACTTTATCATGTTCAGGTGCCAAATTATAAAAAACACGACTTTCATTTTTTAATTTTTTACGCCCCTGCCTTGTACACCCCTCGACGGCAGCGCTGTGGTCATGCGCCTTGCTGTGTTTACAGAACGTCTCTTGTTTCGGTGAGTGGAGTATAGTGGGAAGTGGTCACTGGAATGAAAATCATCAACAACTTCCCATTGAATGGAGTCTGCAAGGGCTAGAAAGCAGGCAGAGAGAGAGAGAGAGAGAGAGAGAGAGAGAGAGGGGGGGGGGGGGTCACTAGCCAAGAATGAGCTAGTTGCAGCACATGACTGAGTGTAAGTACCAGTGTTTAGGATGCACAGCTCTTGAGATGCCCTGAAGCCCTCCATAGCCCGACCCCGAGGGTAAGTGGAGGTCGAGCCCCACAAGACATGGTGAACATTGAAGACTCCCAAGAGGAGAAATAGGCCGGGTGGTTGTTCTAGAAGCTCTGTGAGAGCTTCAGAGTCTACTGCATCAGAAGGAGGAAATACAGTGAGCAAACTGTGATCCTCTGATGTGTGTGAATTTCAACTGCAACTGCTTGCAGGTCAGTAACTAGGGAGAGAGCACAGGAGTGGTGTGCATGATTTACAAACACAGAAACACCTCCATTGGCCCTCTCCCCAGTCAGTTTATCCTTGTGATAGACTGTATAGCCCTGTAGGACAGGAGCATAAAATGCTTTAAAATGCATTTCCAGCAAACAGATACACATTGGGCGTTCCTGTGCTAGGATCTTCAGATCCTTCACTTGGGTCCTTAACCCATTAATGTTCCACTGAACGATGGAAGCCATTTTGAGTGATTTGTGCTGTCACAGATATCAACAACAATTGGTTGCAGGTTCTATTAGTGAACCTCGAACTATAGTAATTATATGAAACATGATGCAGATTAAAACTGTGTAACACACCAGAAAAAAACCCATAATTTTCTTTCTTCCATTTGAAGCAATGTCCACACAACTAAGTTTTTTGTCTTCTGCAACAGGCACAGATTAGAATTTGAATTCTTGTCCATCAAACAGTTTTAACCTATTAGAAATGTTATTTTAAGGCACACACAGCAGCAGAATTGAAATTTCATTGTGTACTTACATGGTTTTGTAAAAATATGAAACTCAATAAAGGGTGGAAAAAGACATACATACAGAACCATAAGTCTTGGTTAATTCCATTTTCCACAGATCATTTGCCAATTTCTGTCAAAAGATATGGAACAAATAAGTTTAAATATACACAATTTGTGTGGGTGGCTGCACAATACTGTCTATCTGTAGAATGACACCACGATGGCTTCAAATTAGCCTGTCACCATTCAGTGAGATGAATATAACAATAAAAATAAATCTGTTTCTCTGCTGTGCAACAGGTTGTCGATTTAAGTGTGTCTATAGAGTTGACAGAATTTGTTCAACACAAGCAATTCATTTTACATTCATAATCCACTTTGCTGTTTGTCAGATATTTTATACTATTGTGTATGTGATAAGACTTTTGTGGGTAATACTGAACACCTTACTGAATCACTAACTGGCTTAACACTTTCGCTGCGGCTGATGCTTATAAGTGTCACAACAAACCATGAGCCAGTGCGGCTGACGCTTATAAGCATCCGCACTCACTATCGGATTACTCAGTCTAGTTGCAGTGTCCAAGCTAGCATCATAGCGTGTAAACTTTTGTTTTGTGTGGTCAGTTATCAAACGTATATTGTTCGTAACGGCGGCTAATGAACATTTGAATGACGCCTGTGTGACCCCTATAGGTGTCAGGCAGCAACCAGACTTCAAAACATGACCAGAATACAGTCGCAGCTTATTTGAAGTAATGCATCTAAGGTATCATCATTAAGTCGATATAGAACACGATCCTACAGATCTTACAGGGTCTTGACGTCATCCCGTAGCTCAGATGTGCTTAGGAGCATCGGTTACGAGTGGTACCTGCCGTTTCGAAGCGTTACCGGCCCGCACTCGCACGTTGCTGGGCCGCACTGGAGAGTTGCGCGCCTGCACCGATGCCGCAGCGATAGTGTTAATGTCGAGTAATGAAGATTTTTTTTTCTTCTAGCGTTATAACTGTGGACAATATTTCTTTCTTCAAATTATGATCAATTAATTATGATTCTTTCCCCATGAACCTTGCTGTTGGTGGGGAGGCTTGCGTGCCTCAGCAGTACATATGGCCGTACTGTAGGTACAGCCATGACAGAGGGGTATCTGTTGAGAGGCCAGACAAACATTCCTGAAGAGGAGCAGCAGCCTTTTCAGTAGTTGCATGGGCAACAGTCTAGATGATTAGTGTTCTGGCCTTGTAACATTAACCAAAACGGCCTTGCTGTGCTGGTGGTACTATGAACCACTGAAAGCAAGGAGAAACTACAGCTATAATTTTTCCCTGGGGCATGCAGCTTTATTGTGTGGTGCGTCCTCTTGGGTAAAATATTCCAGAGGTAAAATAGTCCCCCATTCGGATCTCTGGGAGATGAATTGGAGCAAATGAGAAACTGTTTGCCCCTAATACGATGCTGAAGTGTGTTCAAGATCACATGGAGCTCCACTCGTCAGGAAGGCGAATCCTGGTGACATGGTCAGGAAACACGACAGAGCAGCCAAGGGAATTAACTTGTTTGGAGCCATCGTGTGCACTACTGTGAGACCGTGATGCGTATCTAAAATTTTAAAAAAGAGAGACTGAAATTTACAATTTGACATAAGATGTTTCTTAAAATTCGTCAAGTCTAAAATAAGTCTGGGCCTCTGGAGAAGCCAAGATGGGAATCTGCTCCCACCGCGATGTGAAACATGAAGACCAGCCATACCCATCCCTAGAAGGCAATCCTGTGCACTAATCCCATAGGGTCTCATTGCCTGTTGCATTACAAAAAAGCCTTTCCAGTGGAGGCTGAGCAACAGTATGGTAGGCGAGTGTGTATGGTGTGGACAATGTTTTATTTACCTCGCGCACCGTAAGTAGCTGTCGCCTGGCATGAAGGGGTGGCTGACCAGCTTCTGCACAGAGGTTTGGTATGGTGCTTGTTCTGAATGCTACAGTAGCCAACCAAATCCCTTTATGGTGCACAACGTCCAACCTCTTTAAATAAGAAGGTCTCACATACCCATACACCATGCACCCATAATCGAGCCGAGATCGCCCAAATACCCTGTAAAACCAGAGCAGACAAGTCCTATCTGCTCCCCATGTACTTTGGCTAAGACATTTTAAAATACTTTAGCCTTAAGTGACCTTTTAAAAAGAACACACACAGATTTCTTGGTGGAAAACTTAAAACCACTCTTCTGCGCCCATTCATCCAAACATCGAAGAGTTAGCTGCAACTAACTAGTTGTTATTGCATGGCTTGAAGAAGAGCAAAACACTGAGAAGTCATCCACGAACAAAGAACACTGGACAGGACTGTTCATGATGGATGGAATGCTATTAATAGCTATGGCAAAGACACTCATACTTAAAATTCTACCTTGAGGGACACCGTTCTCCTGCTCAAAGCGATCAGACAGGACATTACTGACTTGTTGTCCAAAATATTGTGGTGAGAGAAGGGACTGAATAAAAATGGAAAGACAACCACGGAAACCCCATTGGTGAAGTTTCTTCAGGATAAGGTGCCTCCAAGTAGTATCATAGGCCTTATCAATGTTAAAAAATATACCTAGAAGGTGATGCCAGCATAGGAAAGCCTGTTGTATAGCTGCCTCCAGGACAGCAAGGTTATAAAAGGTGGAGCAATACCTCCTGAACACACACCGAAAGCAAATAAGGAGTTGCCTTGATTCTAAGATCCATACATGTGGTGGTTGACTATCTGCCCAAAGGTCTTCTCCATGCACCTAGTGAGAGCAACACCACGGTCACTATTTGGGCATGTACGGTCTCTCCCAGGTTTTAAAGGAGAAATTAAAATTGCCTCATGCCACGAGTTGGGAAAGTGACCTGACACACAAATGACATTAAAAAGTGCAAGGAGGATATCTTTGTATTGCCTTGTAAGTTGCCACAGCGTACTGTAATGGATCCTGTCATGACCAGAGAATGTGTCATGAGCCACCGACAATGCAGATTCCAGCTCCCACATGGAAAATGGGCAGTTATAATCTTCATCAGAGGGGGACCAGAAGTCCAAGCTACACCTCTCATCAACTGCTCTATGGTGCTGGAAACCAAGATCCTGACTGGCTGTTGCAGTAACTGCAGCAAAATATGCTGCCATAGTCTGGGCAATGTCTCGCAGATTGTTTTGGAGAGTGCCGTTCCCATTACAGCAGCCATGGGGCACCTGCCTCTTCTCCCAGAAATTCTCCTGATGGTCTCCCACACAATGAAACTTGTGGTGGAATGATTAATGGTTTTCAGGAACTGTTGCCACAAACTCTTCTTGCTCTCTCGAATAATTCAGCAACCTTTGGCCACGCCACCCAAAAGGCTGCAAGATTCTCTGCAGTTGGCCAACACTTGAACCTATGCAAAGACACATTCCTGGTCCTAAATGCAGAGTAGCATTCGGCACTCAATCAAGGGAAAGGTTGCCTCTTCTGTTGTCCCGTGGATTGTAGAATGGATGTTGCAGCTGTGTGGTGTATCACTTTGGTAATGTGGTACACCCAAGCCTCAACATTCACACAATGTTCGAACTGGGCCAACTGGCTACCATGTGTCCAGTCAGCTCTACCGAGCACCCATTGCGGAGGTTTCCTTTCGGGTTCCACCTCATCTGGCAGGTGAATCCAGATCAGGAAGTGATCACTTCCGTTCAAGCATAGACCACATTTCATTGAGCAGTGTGAGCAAGAGCTGGAGAGGAAAGCGAGAGATCAGTGGCAGAGAACAACCCCGCTGTTGTGCAGAAGTTCCACTGTAAGATGTGAGCCATTTCATCGATGTAGTTTTAATTTACCCCTATCTTTGTACTGTGGAGGTGAAGCACTTGCAGAGTGTGGAGAAGTGGAGGGACTGCTGGATCCAAGGCATCTAACTCAGTGATTTCCTAATCATCAGTCAGCTGTGAAAGAATGCCAACTGATGGCACTCGTGACAGCCTTTGACCCAAACGTCATGAACCTTTCACTTCACACTGTCCCTTCAAGGATGAGGGAAAGGAGGCATTGAGAGGCACAGCTTGTCATGTGCCTTTTTGACAGTCACTATGGAACTGTTGCTGTCTTTTCTGTGGCGGCTGCTTGGATTGCTTTATTCTTACTCATTTTGTCTTGGCATGTACACATGCAAGTACAGGTACTGGTGGTGGATGGTTGTTCACTGGACGTCTGCATTGAGTCATCAGGCTCAGGAACAGTTTCTGCGCCATGGAAGCATAAGAAGTGGTAAAGACAGGAGGTTTCATAGCCTTATATTCCTTTTTGGCTTCAGCATAGGAAATCTGCTCGGTAACTTTTAGTTCCTGAATTTTTCGTTCCTCTGCAAAAACAGGACTGTCTCGGCTCCCCACTGGGTGGCTCCCAGAGCGTTAATGCACACTGCTGGAGATGGACAGTCATGGGCTACCTTTCCACATTTCCCAAGGGTCACGTCACGTCACCCCCCATAACTCAGCACTGTGTGACTGAAATGCTGGCATTTGTGCACCACATAGGGTTAGGTACATAAGGCCTAACCCTAAATCGGAGGAAACCTGCTGTGACGTGGTCAGGCAACATTGGAGAATACCGTATTTACTCGAATCTAAGCCGCACTTTTTTTCCGGTTTTTGTAATCCAAAAAACCACCTGCGGCTTAGAATCGAGTGCAAAGCAAGTGGAAGTTCTGAAAAACGTTGGTAGGTGCCGCCACAACTAACTTCTGCCGTCGAATATATGTAGCGCTACACAAGCGTGCTTTGTGGGCACAAAGATAAATACTGGCGCCAAAACCTCTGCATCAGTAAATAAATTTAAAAAAAAGGTAGAAGACGAGCTTTTTTTTTTCTCCGCCCCGAGTTTCGACCACTGCATTTTCATACATTATCCAACAAAGTAAATACAAATCCCGTATTGTCCATCTTCGAATGTAGCAGAATTTCAATGTACTACGAAAATCCGACTGGCAAGACTGTTAGGGATGTTTGTCAATATGGCCAACTCTACGTTCCGAGTTTTTTCCTACCTGTGAGAAGAGATGGTTGCTAATAGGAACCTGATGAAATGTGAATCACATGCAGTATTCTCTTCACCATAAGAATAATACGAATATAAACATTTTGCCATGTATTCTTTCGTGTTTGCTGCTATCTCATTTAAATCCTGTCTGCGTAATAAACTACGAAACTAGAGTGAGACAACAGCAAACGCGGAAGAATAAACGTATCGTGTCATGTTTATATTCTTATGCCTAATAGTGATACAGTCAGAAATGAAGCACGGCAACTGACTAGATTTTAAATGTGAGGTGACTAATTTCTGTGCAGAATGTGATGTACTAAAGAAGCGGCCGCAAAGATTTTCAAACGGAGGAAAATTTTCGCAAAACTCTCGTTCAGAACATGTTCTATCATACGCATGTGCTATCATACGCATTTGGTTCTTGTTGATCATTATCAAAGAAAGCAGCAGTGTAAGTAACAACAAATAGCAGTCTCTTGCCATTGTTTCGCTAATGAGACGATTCCTCTTTTTTTTTTTTAAGCGGCGGTAGCGCGCACAAAAGCAAGTCATGCCGCGAGCGGCGACAGGCCATAAACACGCACTATCAAAATGCGACAAACAATGCATTACACAGTACAGTAATGCATTTTCAGCTTAGAGTGACGTAAACACCTATAACAAAGAAAGCAGCACTTATCAGATCAAAGCAAAATAAGCAATCGATTCAAACCAGACGAAGCACGTGAAAAAGGAAGGGTACCCATATAAATACGGACGGAGCGCCTGACACATAGCAATGGCTACCTGGTAAAGCTTAACTGCTAAGCTTACGACTTGAACCAAACTACTGTAGCTGTATCGTCTTCCATTCGACCTAAATTGTGTCTCATATTACAATGGGCCAACTTTGTTTCGATTTGGAGGTGCAGCCTTAAACTTTTCTCTCCCCTTGAATTTCGAATCTCAAATTTCAGGTGCGGCTTAGATTCGGGAAATTTTTTTTTTCCTTTATTTCGAGTCTCATTTTTCAGGTGCGGCTTAGATTCGAGTGCGGCTTAGATTCGAGTAAATATGGTAAAAGGTCACCATGAAGGTGGTAGTCTTCCCAATTTCTCCATTATTTCTACACATCCTTTCCTCTACGTCCACTATCCCCTGTGGTGCCCATTCCTAACAGGGTGTTACAAAAAGGTACGGCCACACTTTCAGGAAACATTCCTCACACACAAATAAAGAAAAGATGTTATGTGGCCATGTGTCCGGAAATGCTTAATTTCCATGTTAGAGCTCATTTTAGTTTCGTCAGTATGTACTGTACTTCCTCGATTCACCGCCAGTTGGCCCAATTGAAGGAAGGTAATGTTGATTTGGTGCTTGTGTTGACATGCGACTCATTGCTCTACAGTACTAGCATCAAGCACATCAGTACGTAGCATCAACAGGTTAGTGTTCATCACGAACGTGGTTTTGCAGTCAGTGCAATGTTTACAAATGCGGAGTTGGCAGATGCCCATTTGATGTATGGATTAGCACGGGGCAATAGCCGTGGCGCGGTACGTTTGTATCGAGACAGATTTCCAGAACGAAGGTGTCCCGACAGGAAGACGTTCGAAGCAATTGATCGGCATCTTAGGGAGCACGGAACATTCCAGCCTATGACTCGCGACTGGTGAAGACCTACGACGATGAGGACACCTGCAATGGACGAGGCAATTCTTCGTGCAGTTGATGATAACCCTAATGTCAGCGTCAGAGAAGTTGCTGCTGTACAAGGTAACGTTGACCACGTCACTGTAAGGAGAGTGCTATGGGAGAACCAGTTGTTTCCGTACCATGTACAGTGTGTGCAGGCACTATCAGCAGCTGTCAGCCTCCACGGGTACACTTCTGCGAATGGTTCATCCAACAATGTGTCAATCCTCATTTCAGTGCAAATGTTCTCTTTACGGATGAGGCTTCATTCCAATATGATCAAATTGTAAATTTTCACAATCAACATGTGTGGGCTGACGAGAATCCGCACGCAATTGTGCAATCACGTCATCAACACAGATTTTCTGTGAACGTTTGGGCAGGCATTGTTGGTGATGTCTTGATTGGGCCCCATATTCTTCCACCTACGCTCAATGGAGCATGTTATCATGATTTCATACGGAATACTCTACCTGTGCTACTAGAACATGTGCCTTTACAAGTACGACACAACATGTGGTTCATGCACGATCGAGCTCCAGCACATTTCAGTCGAAGTGTTCGTATGCTTCTCAACAACAGATTCGGTGACCGATGGATTGGTAGAGGCGGACCAACTCCATAGCCTCCACACTCCCCTGACCTCAACCCTCTTGACTTTCATTTATGGGGGCATTTGAAAGCTCTTGTCTACACAACCCCGGTACCAAATGTAGAGACTCTTTGTGCTCGTATTGTGGACAGCTGTGATACAATACGCCATTCTCCAGGGCTGCATCAGCGCATCAGGGATTCCATGCGATGGAGGGTGGATGCATGTATCCTCGCTAACGGAGGACATTTTGAACATTTCCTGTAACAAAGTGTTTGAAGTCACGCTGGTACGTTCTGCTGCTGTGTGTTTCCATTCCATGATTAATGTGATTTGAAGAGAAGTAATAAAATGAGCTCTAACATGGAAAGTAAGCGTTTCCAAACACATGTCCACATAACATATTTTCCTTCTTTGTGTGTGAGGAATGTTTCCTGAAAGTTTGCTGTACCTTTTTGTAACACCCTGTATAAGTTTGGCTATGTCAATATCCATAATGTCACGGCATGTGACCACACCCTTGCTAGAATTAAGGGATTTATGCAGTTCAACAGTTACATCACATTCGCCCAAATTTTTCGGTCTTCGTAAGTAGTTGCACCTGCTTTGCCTTGTTAGTCTCGAACAGTAGGGAACCATTCTGCAGCCGCTTAATAGACTTCAGGCTTCCAGCAAGTCCTTCCAAGCCTTTATGTATATAGAAGAGGGACACTTTTTCAAATGTCCCCTCCTTCCTCTTAATGACCAAAAACACATTTTGATTTATGACTCCTTGAGCCCTCCTGTTATTATAATTCAACTGATGCAATCTACCAGATTGGGTGTGAATACACCCATGCGGTACACCTTTCCCACTGGAAGGAGAAGAAGATGATTTCTAGGGTTCCATCTCGGTCCCATGAGCAGCTAGGGAAACAAGGGTCCACCCAGACAGAGTCTCACATGCCTGAGTAAGCCTTGTACAACTGAGGTGCGGCAGGTTCTCCAGAAGTTGCCCGCTAATGACTGTTCCACCTCAACAGCCACGCATCTCATCAGTGCACAGAACATCTTGAAACTGAGAGGTTTTTTTGTAGAGGGTTTTACCATTCTTGTGATCTGGGTGGTCAAGCCAAGATCCCCATTCCACTGCCGCGCCATATGGTGGTTGTTGAAGCATGCCCAGAGCTTATGGTAACAGGAGACTAGCAGTGCTTACCAGTCCCTAGCTCAGGAACTCCGGGGTCGCAATGCCCGTACTCAGCAAACGAATGCTGAGCCCCTGAAGGCAAAGTGCACTGGGACCCTTGATGTTCATGTTGTATATTAAAACCTTGCACACAATATTAATATTAACATCAGACTGTTTGCAGATGTTGAAGTACTATCTAAAAGACGCTGCATAATTATTCAATCAGATCTTGATGAGATTTCAGAGTGATGCACAACTGTGCTTTTAAAAAAAAAAAAAAAAATCCTATGACTATAATATCAATGAGTCACAGTTGGAATCAGCCAACTCATACATATATCTGGGTATAACACTTTGTAGGGATATGAAATGGAATGATCACATAGGCTCAGTTGTGGCTAAAGCAGATGGTAGACTTCGGTTTATTGATAGAATACTGGGGAAGTGCAATCAGTATACAACAGAGATTGTTTACAAATCACCTGTGCGACTCATTCTAGAATACTGCTCAAATATGTGGGACCCATACCTGATAGGACTAACAGAGGATGTTGAATGTATACAAACAAGGGCAGCATGAATGGTCAGAGGTGTGTTTGATCCATAGGACAGTGTTACAGAACTGCTGAAGAAACTGAACTGCTGGACTTTAGAAGACAGATGTAAACTATTCCGAGAAAGTCTAACAAAGTTTCAAGAACTGGCTTTAAATGATGATGCTACGAGTATACAACTTCCTGTGTATCGCCCACATAGAGGTCGCGAGGATAAAATTAAAATCATTACAACACACACAGATGCGTTCAAACAATCATTCTTCCCACACTCCATATGTGAATGGAATGGGAAGGAACTCTAATAACTGGTACAATAGGGCGTACCTTCTGCCATGCACTTCATGGTGGTTCGGAGAGTATGAATGTAGACATAGATTTTCTTGGAAAATGAAAAACCTGAATGGCTGTCATTTCATCAGTGGTTGATGTTGAAAATAAGGTGTCTGAGCCCGCAGGAGGGAGCACTCCATGAGAATCTCCATCACAGCAGCCACATGGGGTGGTGGTGGGGGTTGGGTGTCTCACTGCACAGAATAAAACTGTTAATCAGATAGGTATGACCAACATGAAACCAACATGAGACAGTGGACTCTTTCCAGGAGAGCAGCAGGAATATTAGATAATGGTCTACTTGATGACATGGAATTTATTGGCGGTGGCAGTAAACCACCATTCACAGTTACAATTGTGGCCAATTACAAGTCTCATTCGTGCTGACATATCAGTGTTGTATCTCTATTACCAATGTCAGCTGTTTGGCTAAACAATCAAATAGCTCATTCTCAGGGATTCCTGTACAGAACAGGATCCAGAGGAAATTGACTGAGCATGCAATTCCTTAAATATTGTATTAAAAGATCGGCTAGTTTGGCTGGTATAGTGGTTACCACAATTATTAGCATCAATCTGATACACCTCTTAGCTAACAATTCGTCATATGCACTTCTCAACCCACATTTTACATGAATTTTTAATGTTTATGTGGGAACGTGACTTTAGTATGCTGTTAACTTGGAAACCACATCTAATATTAGATTTTCTAAAACATGTCTGTATTTGAAGGGACATTTTACCATGAAATTGCATTGGACTGATTGTAATTCTGACTTAATTGTTTCTGTTTTCTGGGTGAATGTGTTTGGCAACTACTTACATTTTGTTTAAGCCTGCTGTACAGGAACATAACCACCACATAACAAAATTACCTTGGGGGTGCATTTAACACGGACCCAGGGACCAGTCATACAATAAGGAAGCATTAGCAATAGTACGCATGTTCTCCAAAGAGCACCAAAAGGTAATGCTCTCAATTTGTTCACAGATCTCCAAATTTATAAAAATAAAAAGTGATTAAGGAGCAGTACTCAATGGATAAAGCAATTTTGTGCCCAATGCCTACTTTGATAACATCCTACATTAATAACTTATGCCTCTATTATGTATACCTATCCTAGTCATAACCTAGTATACAGCACATTAGATATCTGCTTTATTCTTGTTATGCTATTCACATCACTCTGTTGTTTGGTTGTCTTTTCTCTGTCTATATGATGTATGTCACTGGCTATATGATATTAATTTGCTAGCACAATGGTTTTGGGTCCTTTTCCTGACATGATATATAGCGATGTTGGCAGTTGTGCTCCTTTTATCAGTATCTGTCTATGCGACACTCTGGTGACCACACCAACAAAGGTGCAGATTACTTACCGCATGTGGTTTCTTTTCACCAGTTGTTTTATTAATTTTATTTGCTCCTTAAGCTTGAACTTGGGAATGTTATTACTGGTTATCTAAAATTGCTGCTATAGTATTTCAATTTTACATATTGTCACTTGCCCATATCCTTTGTAATAATTTTAAAATTTCATTTCATTCATGGTTTCAACACACTTCATTTTGTTACTGTAAAAGCTTACATACCCTATAAGCCCAGAATAATTTTTTACCTAATTGTATTCACTTAACTGCCTCTTGTATAATTGTATATCTGTCAAATTGTAAACAGAATCAACACTTTATGAAATAGAAACACGTTTCTTGTGCTAACTGTACCACACTTTCTCATGAAGTGAGGTTCACATGATGACTCTGCTGACATTGTTGCCCATTTGCCACTGTATTTTTAATTATGTTCAAAGATATCTAGCTGATTTTGTTTGTATTTTTTTATTATGCCACTTTCACTTTATCACATTACGATATATTTTACACAGGCATGCTTTGTCATATTTTAAGTGCACATATTCTACATGTACGAAAGTAATACTTTTTTTATTATATCATAATTTATTGTAAGACGTAGATTTTACTTGATTTCCCCCTTTCTCTCCACAGCCCTGAAGATGGTCATCACTGACTGCAATCAGTAGTTTGAGGACACAAAAATTTGTTGTCATGAAATGTAATAAAAGAAACAAATTTTATACCTCTAGATCATTGTTTCTATTTTTAACTATGTCATAGCTTGTCGAAATGTAGTCCTCCATTTGGATGCTGCTGTTCTTCCTCCTATGGTGTACCCAAGGATGGGAACGCCAAGGAGCTGCAATGGTCAGCATCATAATTACAATCTCTATCCAAGGACACTGCTGGGTGACATGGTCACTAGCTTGGGAAGTTTATCTGTTACCCATTCTGTTGTCATACATTTCACCAAAGGCTTTTCTTTAAGGGTGCTATCCATCCACAGGAAGGCTGTGGTCATTGCTGCCTCAAGCTTCGTTGCCGCAAAGAAGACAAACATACACTGCACGGCTTATGCGAAGAATTCGCAGCTCAGAAACTATTACAGTGTTCCCTGCTTTGTCAGGGAGCTACTACTGCACAGGTACACGGTGAACCCTTCACTAAGGTTTGCCTACCACCACTTCTGAAGTATTTGGAAAAAAGTGGCAAACCCATATGGGGACAAAGAATAAATTAAAGAAAAGTGTTAAGGTTGTCATCAAGGCAACTAGCAAGAAGAATGCAAGTGAGAGAATAGGAAAGATAAAGGTAGAAATTGCAATACAGAAAAGGAAAGAAGGGTGTAATGGCTCTGGGCCCCATGTTCCTGATGCACACACCCAAAAAAGTTGCAAGCCTCCTGAGAGGAACACACATCATTCTCTTGCCCCACTTTTCTGCAACATTCTTTCTGAATGATGAAATACACCATAATAGTCACCAAGAAATATTAACGATTGAAACATGAAAAGTATTTTAAGATGTTGAGTTTTTTAGAATAGCAATGATGTGAAGGACAAAAAACTGCCAAATCAACTGTCTGAGAAGCTATACTTCTAATTTTCACCAACATGTATACCCAAAAACTGGAACATTCTGCTATTATTACTAGCTACTGCTCATACTCTAAATTTGCTGTTATTGTATTTCCCAAACAGAAAAAATATACTGTATCTTATCCAGAATTAGGGAAGAGTCAATTTTGCAGAAAACCACATAATGCTTATTTGAGAAAAAGTGACATTTCTTCCAGTCCCAGTTTTCCAATAGGTTTAACAACAAAATTATTTGTCATCATCCAAAAGTGCTAAATCTGATATATGTCAAGTGGGAGGCCAAGTACATGTAAAAGAAATATTAGCAGACGGAAAACTGAGCCATGCAGTACTATGTTTGTGATTATTTTTTTTTTACTTATTTATTTACACGTCACGATCTGTAGGACCAAATTGACGAGCAAATCTCGAACGTGTTAGTACATGAAATTACAACATAAAAGTAACAACAGATAAAAATAAAATGTTTATCAACCCAAAAAAAGTCAGGTCATATGTTTAAGTAAACGCAATCAACAATACAACAAGAATCAGTTTAATTTTTCAAGGAACTCCTCGACAGAATAGAACGAGTGATCCATGAGGAAACTCTTCAGTTTCGATTTGAAAGCATGTGGATTACTGCTAAGATTTTTGAAATCTAGTGATAGCTTACTGAAAATGGATGCAGCAGTATACGGCACACTTTTCTGCGCAAGAGTTAAGGAAGTCCGATCGAAATGCAGGTTTGATTTCTGCTGATTATTAACTGAATGGAAGCTGCTTATTCTTCGGAATAAGCTAAAATTGTTAACAAGAAATGACAGTAAGAAATATATATATTGAGAGGCCAATCTCAAAAAACCCAGACTCATGAACAGGGGTTGAAAAGAGGTTCGTGAACTTACACCACTTACTGCCCGAACCACCTGTCTCTGAGCCTAAAATATCATTTTAGAATGGGAAGAGTTACTCCAAAATATAATACCATACAACATAAGCAAATGAAAATAAGCAAAGTACACTAATTTTTGTGTCGAACAATCACTCACTTCAGATACAGTTCGAATAGTAAAAATGGCAGCATTAAGTCTTTGAACAAGATCCTGAACGTGGGCTTTCCACGACAGTTTACTATCTATCTATGTCTTACCACTTGCCAAAATCCTCTCTAGCATTGATTTATTTAAAAATTCTGTTGAACTGTTTGTACTTATTTTTATATCATTAATACCTTAAAATAAAATATTGATATATCTACAACCAAACAGCCCCAAAATGGCACAAAAACTAACAACTGGAGATACTGTGTTATTTAAGGAATGTAATGTGAACAGATATCTCTATGTAATTCAGAAGAAAAATTGTTCTCATTATTTAAAACTCCGTAATTGCAAGTACTGGAGATCACTTGTGATAAGAAACTGTGGGACAAACAATACGTATAATTTTAGAACATCTGAATGAACATGTTGGCATAAATATATTTCCAGTAATTACATGCCTGTTGGTGACATTGTTTCATGACTCGTGTACATTTTCTCTTTTCTATGATTAATGCACCAATCTTTTTCAGTTAAGTAAAACTTGGCAGTGATTAAAGTGATTTCATTCTGTATGGTATTGGTACTGATCAAGGGCACTTGAAGAGTTACTGAAGTCCAGCTTGGAATATAAGGAAAAGACAGATTGCTACTCACCATAAAGATGACATGTTGAGTTGCAGACAGGCACTATGAAAAGACACTTACACATTAGCTTTTGGCCAAAGCCTTCTTCAGAAAAGGAGTTGTCCGAGCTGCCGGAGCTATATGTGTGTGTGGGGGGGGGGGGGGGGGGGGGAGGGGGGATGGGCGGGGGAGGGGTACATGCGTGTCCTTTTCAGAAGAAGGCTTTGGCCAAAAGGTAATGTGTAAGAAGTGTCCTTTCATTGTGCCTGTCTGCTGCAACTCAAAATGTCATCTTTATGGTGAGTAGCAGTTTATCTTTCAGTTATATTATTGAAGTCCAGCTCTGGTTTGTTCCCAACAGCAACAATCCCAAGATGAGTAGAAAAACGTAGTGCAATAGTGGCTTCTTATTCATAAATTCAACTGCCTTTCTGGAAGTAGATGTATGCTCAACAATTAATGCTTTGTCTGCCCGTGATCGATGATGACACTAAATCACCCCATCAGCCAGATTTAGCTAAGAACAGAAACATACAGTTTTACAGACCCATAAATGCTGACTCCACCACATGACTCAGAGAGTTCAAACAGCTAACATAGGAGAAATGTTAACTAAGGCCACAAGTAAACAGAAAACTTAAATCTTCCAAAAAAAATCTTATCTACATCTACATCCATACTCCGCACCTGACGGTGTGTGGCGGAGGGTACCTTGAGTTTCTCTATCGGTTCTCCCTTCTATTCCAGTCTCGTATTGTTCGTGGAAAGAAGGATTGTCGGTATGCTTCTGTGTGGGCTCTAATCTCTCTGATTTTATCCTCATGGTCTCTTCGCGAGATATACGTAGGAGGGAGCAATATACTGCTTGACTCGTCGGTGAATGTATGTTCTCGAAACTTTAACAAAAGCCCGTACCGAGCTACTGAGTGTCTCTCCTGCAGAGACTTCCACTGGAGTTTATCTATCATCTCCGTAACGTTTTCGCGATTACTAAATGATCCTGTAACGAAGCGCGCTGCTCTCCGTTGGATCTCCTCTATCTCTTCTATCAACCCTATCTGGTACGGATCCCACACTGCTAAGCAGTATTCAAGCAGTGGGCGAACAAGCGTACTGTAACCTACTTCCTTTGTTTTCGGATTGCATTTCCTTAGGATTCTTCCAATGAATCTCAGTCTGGCATCTGCTTTACCGACAATCAACTTTATACGATCATTCCATTTTAAATCACTCCTAATGCATACTCCCAGATAATTTATGGAATTAACTGCTTCCAGTTGCTGACCTGCTATTTTGTAGCTAAATGATAAGGGATCTATCTTTCTATGTATTCGCAGCACATTACACTTGCCTACATTGAGATTCAATTGGTATTCCCTGCACCATGTGTCAATTCGCTGCAGATCCTCCTGCATTTCAGTACAGTTTTCCATTGTTACAACCTCTCGATACACCACAGCATCCTCTGCAAAAAGCCTCAGTGAACTTCCGATGTCATCCACAAGTTCATTTATGTATATTGTGAATAGCAACGGTCCTATGACACTCCCCTGCGGCACACCTGAAATCACTCTTACTTCAGAAGACTTCTCTCCATTGAGAATGACATGCTGCGTTCTTTTATCTAGGAACTCCTCAATCCAATCACACAATTGGTCTGATAGTCCATATTCTCTTACTTTGTTCATTAAACGACTGTGGGGAACTGTATCGAATGCCTTGCGGAAGTCAAGAAACACGGCATCTACCCGTGAACCCGTGTCTATGGCCCTCTGAGTCTCATGGACGAATAGCGCGAGCTGGGTTTCACACGACCGTCTTTTTCGAAACCCATGCTGATTCCTACAGAGTAGATTTCTAGTCTCCAGAAAAGTCATTATACTCGAACATAATACGTGTTCCAAAATTCTACAACTGATCGACATTAGGGATATAGGTCTATAGTTCTGCACATCTGTTCGACGTCCCTTCTTGAAAACGGGAATGACCTGTGCCGTTTTCCAATCCTTTGGAACGCTACGCTCTTCTAGAGACCTACGGTACACCGCTGCAAGAAGGGGGGCAAGTTCCTTCGCGTACTCTGTGTAAAATCAAACTGGTATCCCATCAGGTCCAGCGGCCTTTCCCCTTTTGAGCGATTTTAATTGTTTCTCTATCCCTCTGTCGTCTATTTCAATATCTACCATTTTGTTGTCTGTGCGACAATCTAGAGAAGGAACTACAGTGCAGTCTTCCTCTGTGAAACAGATTTGGAAAAAGACATTTAGTATTTCAGCCTTTAGTCTGTCAGCCTCTATTTCAGTACCATTTTGGTCACAGAGTGTCAGGACATTTCAAATTCACTGAATGCCTCTCGCATAGCCCTCCTTACACTACATTTCACTTCGTGTAATTTTCGTTTGTCTGCAAGGCTTTGGCTATGTTTATGTTTGCTGTGAAGTTCCCTTTGCTTCCACAGCAGTTTTCTAACTTGGTTGTTGTACCATGGTGGCTCTTTTCCATCTCTTACGATCTTGCTTGGCACATACTCATCTAACGCATATTGTCCGATGGTTTTGAACTTTGTCCACTGATCCTCAACACTATCTGTACTTGAGATAAAACTTTTGTGTTGAGCCGTCAGGTACTCTGTAATCTGCTTTTTGTCACTTTTGCTAAACAGAAAAATCTTCCTACCTTTTTTAATATTTCTATTTATGGCTGAAATCATCAATGCAGTAACCACTTTATGATCGCTGATTCCCTGTTCTGCGTTAACTGTTTCAAATAGTTCGGGTCTGTTTGTCACCAGAAGGTCTAATATGTTATCGCCACAAGTCGGTTCTCTGTTTAACTGCTCAAGGTAGTTTTCAGATAAAGCACTTTAAAAAATTTCACTGGATTCTTTGTCCCTGCCACCCGTTACGAACGTTTCAGTCTCCCAGTCTATATCCGGCAAATTAAAATCTCCACCCAGAACTATAACATGGTGGGGAAATTTACTAGAAATATTTTCCAAATTATCCTTCAGGTGCTCAGCCACAACAGCTGCTGAGCCAGGGGGCCTATAGAGACATCCAATTACCATGTCTGAGCCTGATTTAACCGTGACCTTCACCCAAATTATTTCACATTTCGGATCTCCGTCAATTTCCTTCGATACTATTGCACTTCTTATCACTATAAACATGCTTCCCCCTTCACTGTCCAGCCTGTCTCTGTGGTATACATTCCAATCTGAGTTAGGATTTCATAACTGCTTACGTCTGGTTTCAGCCAACTTTCTGCCCCTAGTACTATATGGCCATTGTGACCGTTTATTAATGAGTGCAGTTCTGGGACCTTTCTATAGACGCTCCTGCAGTTTACTATTAGCACATTAATATTGTTATTATAGTGCTATAATGAGTTTTTCCTTTAGAGTGGGTCAAAGACTATTACAGTGCAAACTGAGAGAAACAGTGCCTAAGACAAGACGATTTCTTGATGCAACTGCATGTTGAGGATGCATTGGCTGGGCCCTCAGCTGTGTTACTCATTTCGTAGAGGAAAAAGAATCCCACAAATAGTTAAAAAATTTCCATATCTATATTTGCAGACCAGTTTGAGAACATAATCCATTCTCAACACTGACAATGTACAAGTAAGAGCCAAACCACACACACACACACACACACACACACACACACACACACACACACACACACTCTGCTCTGTGTACCTTCCACATGTTGCGGATGATGCTCAGCCTTCAGGCAAAAGCTGTACAAGCAAGTCACAAATATTAATAGCTATTTATTATTAATGACCTCTCAGACAACATAAACAACATCACGTTTCACAGATATAATCTGTTTATCTATAATGAAATACTATCTGATAAGCTGCAAAAATATCCAGGAAGATATTTATAAAATTTTAAATTGGTGCAAAGATTGGCAACATAGTTTAAATCAAGGGCATACACAGTTGGGGAGGAGGAGGCAGTTGCCCCCCCCCCCCCAAAAAAAAAGGATGAGCTCCAAAAACTGAATTCACATGCTGCCAAGTTACACGGACAAATACATCAATTTTGTATAAGTTTGAAGTAAGAAAAAAAGAAAAAAAAGGAACTTGTAATGAACTTAGAATGATCGCATATGCTCAGGTATTGCAGAAGGCACACTTTGGTTCATTGGTGGGATACCAAGAAAGTGAAATCAGTGTACAAAGGAGATTTCTTACAAGATTCTACCTATTCTAGAATATGGTTCAAGGTGTGAGACCCATACCAATTTGCACTGACAAGTGATACTGAATGTATACAAAGAAGAGCACTGGAGAGCACAATGAAAATGTTGAAAACCTGAAGTGAAAGGTCTTTGAAGACAATATGCTAATTATCTAACAAAATCCTACTTCTGAGGTTTCGAGAACCAGTATTAAGGGACTAATTAAGAATACTCTTCAGCCACTATGCAGTGCTCCAATAGCAAACGCAAAGACGACATTAGCCTAATTACAGTGAGTGCAGAGGCATTTAAACAGTCATTCCATACAAGAATGGAACAGAAAGAAACCCTAACGTGAGGTACAACACCAAATACCATGTCATCCATTTCTCAGTTGTTTGCAAAGCAAATATGCCAATAAGAGGGCTGAATTTAACGTAGAGCTGTAGTTTTAATCAAAACTTGAAGTTACACTACAAGCAATACTGAAAAATTCTTCATGGGCAAAAATACACACACAGCAATGACTATTTGGATCATAATAGGCAAGAAACAAACTCTGTAAGACAAATGATAATCAACCCTCAGATGACAGTAGCCATGAGGTAGATGATATTACATTCAAATTACTGTCGATTTCAGTCAATGGATTCTTCCCAACAATAGATGAAAACATAGGGAGAAAAAACAGACCACTGAAAACAGACTAATGAGATACACTTATACAGACATTGACTAATCTATCAGAAGAAATCAATTTTGTCAAAACAACTACCAAAGATATTACAACAACCATTAGGTCACTGAAAACCAATAAGCCTTCTATTAAAAATGAAGAAATTCCTCCAGCTGTATTTAAGGTGTCGATTTTATTTTGGCAACTAGTTTCAACGTTGTAACAACATCATCTTCAGGCCCATACACTTGTTGATGTCAGCTGCAAGTGGCTGACACTAGAAGTCAGTGGTGAGATACCACCTTCTAAGGTGGTTAGAAACTAACCACCTTCCACACGGAGCACGTCCATATCTTACCACTGACTTCTAGTGTCAGCCGCTCGCAGCTGACATCAACTAGTGTATGGGCCTGAAGATGATGATGTTACAACGTTGAAACTAGTTGCCAAAATAAAATCGACACCTTAAATACAGCTGGAGGAATTTCTTCATTTTTAATATAAATTTATACCAGCTGACGTTCATTTCAACTATGGATGTACGAAGACTAAGCCTTCTGGTTATGAACACATTTCAACCAAGGTATTGGAATACTGTGCTGAGTTGATGCACGGCCTCCTTACGTTACTTTTGTAATCAGTTGATGAGTGAAAATATGGTCCCCAAAAGACCAAAATACGCAGTAGTAGCACCTGTTCGTAAAAGAGGAGATAAACAAGAGGCCAAACCATAGGATCCGTCTACTTCTTTGTGTGTTCTCACTCAGTTTTTGGAGAACGTAGATTACAACGGAATATTGAACCATACTTCTTAAAATAACATGTTAACGGTAGCTCAATTTGGCTATTGTAATAGCTTCTCAACAGAGATATCGATATAAATTATGATCTCTGTCCTGATAAATAAACAAGAAAAAATGCTTACTGGTATTTTTTGTGATGTTGCTAAGGTTTTGATTGTGCAGATCAGTGGTTTGAAAACATTTTTGTTTCCAATGCGCTTAATGTACAGTTTGTCTGCAGCACTCTAAGTCAAAACACTGGTCTGTACAACATAGCTGAATTGTGAAACTAATGTGATTAGATATGGTTAGCTTACTTCAGAAATATCATAATAAATGAAACAAATTTTCTTTAATTCACAAACAATTTATTGAAAAAAATTATCATTAGTATAACTGATGGGAAGTATAAAATTCTTGTTCACTACATAGCTTTCCCAATCTCAGAATCAAAGCTGACAGAGTTTCCCCTCATGTCCCTTCTCACATTACTCTTAATATATAACCTTTACTATTTGTTACAGTGACCACCAAAAACACAGATTTGCACACATTTGAAGTTGTCAGGAGAACAAATATTTGATGAGCCATACCAATGAACAGTGGATATCCACTTTTTACTGATATGTAAAAATCATTAATTCCAAGTTACCTACCTGTATTTTCACTGTATCATTGCACGATAACTAAACAAGTAAAATAAGGCTGAGCTGTGCTCTTACTGGACCTCGAATTCATACAAATTTTTGATACTATCGGCTTGAAAATAATTCTTAAATAATTTGATATTCTGTGATTAGTGATTTTCAAACAAGATTTTATATCGCAAGACAAATCTATTTAACAGGGTATTACTAACTGGCACAACAAGGAAAAATAAAGTTATATCATTTTCTTAAATTCTTTTTGCCAATGGTTGTAACCTTTTCTGAAAGCTGAATCCTGTAGATTCATTTTTGTGTGTGTGTTTTGAATCCTCACAGGAAGATAGTCCAGCCACTTAAGTTTTCAAAAATATCACATAAATATGCTAGTTAAATTTTTTAAAAAAATCTAGTTTCCCTGAAGTATTTGTTAGACTCCTGGTTGCCTTCCTCAAGAAAAGTGTATATTTCTTGCCATAATTGTAACATATGAGATATTACACTGCCATACGTGCTATCCTGAATAGCAGTAATACAACATATTTGGCTTCCATATTGCCTGAACAACACTGCATATCTAGCTGATTTTTTTTTTTTTATACAGGGCCTAGTTTACTATATTCACCACACTTTCTGATGTGTCGGCAGCTGGGCCAACACCTTGTAGATAGAGGTGGCTTAATAGGCACGTGAGACTAACGCAGACGGGCGTGAAGTACTGGAACAGGATACGTAATTAATGCTATGAAGAAAAGAATGGAGCTTCTCATATACTTATCTTTAATGTCTTCTTGTACATCTCTATGGTGAACACAAGTGAGACTCTAATTACAATCACTGTAAGGCTAATGGCGCCTTGCTAGTTCGTAGCCATTATCTTAGCTGAAGGCTATTCTGTCTCTCGGCTAATGAGAGAGAAAGGCTTCGTACGTCTAGTCGCTAGCTCTGTCGTCCGTACAACTGGGCTGAGTTCGAGTCAGTCTCTCAAGACCTGCCTTGTGGTGGCGCTAGGTTTGCGATCACACAGTGGCGACACGCGGGTCCGACATGTACTACAGGACCGCGGCCGATTTAAGCTACCACCTAGCACGTGTGGTGTCTGGCTGTGACACCACACTTTCTACGACTAGATTCAGTGGCGAACTTAAGATACGTTAGAGGGAGTGCTTCCCTGTTAATAATGCAATAAGCGCATACTGTTGTAGGTGTCTGGTATTGGAATATTTTTGTGGCATCCATGGTGCTACAGTGCACAGTTCAGGAACCCATAAAGTTCTACTGGGGAAACTACGATGTAACGTTGTCAAAGACATTTGTTTTGCATGGTCCAAGTTGTATCTTAATAATAGGCGAGAGTGTCACATTAACAAATGATATCACAGGAATGAAACTAAATACAGAGAGAGGAAACATAAATATGGTTTATGACAAGGTTCAGTGCTTGGCCTACTACTGTTCTTGATCTACAGAAATGATTTATAGGTGCTTTTATAGAGCTCTTCAAAAATAGCCACATTTTCTGATGACAACTGTCCTGACAGAAGGTCCCATTACATTCACAACAGGTATAGCCAGGAGATTATTGGAACAGGCTTACAACTGATCCGCAGCATACATATTGACCCTTAATACGAGGGTGAGTCAAATGAAAACCTTAAAAAGTTTTTTAAATATTATTTACTGTGCAGAAGTGGTACAAAGCTGTATCACTTTTCAACATAATCTCCCCCACACTCAATGCAGGTCCTCCAGTGCTTACAAAGTGCATAAATTCCTTTAGAAAAAAATTCTTTTGGTAGTCCGCGCAACCACTCATGTATCGCGTGGCGTACCTCTTCATCAGAATGGAACTTCTTTCCTCCCATTGCGTCTTTGAGTGGTCCAAACATATGGAAATCACTTGTAGCAAGGTCTGGTGAGTATGGTGGAAGAGGAAGACACTCAAAATGCAGGTTTGTGATTGTTGCAACTGTTGTACAGGCAGTGTGGGGCCTTGCATTGTCATGTTGCAAAAGGACACCTGCTGACAGCAATCCACGTCGCTTTGATTTGATTGCAGGCTGCAGATGATTTTTTAAGACATCTGTGTATGATGCACTGGTGAAGTCGTCCCTCTAGGCATGTAATGCTCCAAAATGATGCGTTTTTTGTCCCAAAAGAGAGTCAGCAAAACCTTCCCTGCTGATGGTTCTCTTCGAAACTTCTTTGGTTTTGGTGATGAGGAATGGCGCCATTCCTTGCTCGCTCTCTTCATTTCCGGTTGGTGGAAAAGAACCCAGGTTTCGACCACAGTAACGATTCTCACAAGGAAGCTATCACCTTCTCGTTCAAAGAGCCGAAGAAGTTCTTCACAAACATCAACATGTCGTTCTCTCATTTCAGGAGTCTGGCACCCATCTTGCAGACACTATGTGAAACTGGAGCACACAATGCACAAGGTGGTGTGCTGACCCATGACTAATCTGTAAACATGCTGCATGTCATTCAGTGTCAATCGGCTTACCAACTTACAGGACAACGGCGCGAAATTTTGATTTGTTATTACAAATTTAAGGTTTTCATTTGACTCACCCTCCTACTACAAAAACTTATATTATGCAATTCCAAACACACACAAATAACCTGCAGGTAGTAGAAGTAGAGCTCAACCGACACACTGTATGAGGTTCCATGTGTGTAGTTCCTAGGCATCCAGATGGATAATAAACTGAGGCTGAGCCATCATGCAGAAAAGTTATACCAAAAAATCCTGTACTGTCTGCTTTGGACTCAGAAATCACTCTGTGGACGCAATTGATTGCATACAACTTGATACCGTCCTGTAGCATAATCTTCTGAAGCAAGGAGCAATGTAGTTAGGGTAAAAAACATTTAGTCTACAAAATGGTGGTATCTTGCAGAGGTCTCTTCATCAATCCTGGTAGCCTTGCAAGGGGAAGACCTCAGATATGAGCAACCAATCTGACTAATATTCGGCAGGTCACTAATGTTCAACCTAAAATGAAAAATCAAAAGATATTGTGGCTTAACAAACCCCCCTATTTTTGAGAAGACTGCCCCTAAAGAATACAACTCAGAAATGACAGGATCGGTAGATAATTGAAAACAGAATATTTTTCATCATTATACACTCCTGGAAATTGAAATAAGAACACCGTGAATTCATTGTCCCAGGAAGGGGAAACTGTATTGACACATTCCTGGGGTCAGATACATCACATGATCACACTGACAGAACCACAGGCACATAGACACAGGCAACAGAGCATGCACAATGTCGGCACTAGTACAGTGTATATCCACCTTTCGCAGCAATGCAGGCTGCTATTCTCCCATGGAGACGATCGTAGAGATGCTGGATGTAGTCCTGTGGAACGGCTTGCCATGCCATTTCCACCTGGCGCCTCAGTTGGACCAGCGTTCGTGCTGGACGTGCAGACCGCGTGAGACGACGCTTCATCCAGTCCCAAACATGCTCAATGGGGGACAGATCCGGAGATCTTGCTGGCCAGGGTAGTTGACTTACACCTTCTAGAGCACGTTGGGTGGCACGGGATACATGCGGACGTGCATTGTCCTGTTGGAACAGCAAGTTCCCTTGCCGGTCTAGGAATGGTAGAACGATGGGTTCGATGACGGTTTGGATGTACCGTGCACTATTCAGTGTCCCCTCGACGATGACCAGTGGTGTACGGCCAGTGTAGGAGATCGCTCCCCACACCATGATGCCGGGTGTTGGCCCTGTGTGCCTCGGTCGTATGCAGTCCTGATTGTGGCGCTCACCTGCACGGCGCCAAACACGCATACGACCATCATTGGCACCAAGGCAGAAGCGACTCTCATCGCTGAAGACGACACGTCTCCATTCGTCCCTCCATTCACGCCTGTCGCGACACCACTGGAGGCGGGCTGCACGATGTTGGGGCATGAGCGGAAGATGGCCTAACGGTGTGCGGGACCGTAGCCCAGCTTCATGGAGATGGTTGCGAATGGTCCTCGCCGATACCCCAGGAGCAACAGTGTCCCTAATTTGCTGGGAAGTGGCGGTGCGGTCCCCTACGGCACTGCGTAGGATCCTACGGTCTTGGCGTGCATCCGTGCGTCGCTGCGGTCCGGTCCCAGGTCAACGGGCACGTGCACCTTCCGCCGACCACTGGCGACAACATCGATGTACTGTGGAGACCTCACGCCCCACGTGTTGAGCAATTCGGCGGTACGTCCACCCGGCCTCCCGCATGCCCACTATACGCCCTCGCTCAAGGTCCGTCAACTGCACATACGGTTCACGTCCACGCTGTCGCGGCATGCTACCAGTGTTAAAGACTGCGATGGAGCTCCGTATGCCACGGCAAACTGGCTGACACTGACGGCGGCGGTGCACAAATGCTGCGCAGCTAGCGCCATTCGACGGCCAACACCGCGGTTCCTGGTGTGTCCGCTGTGCCGTGCGTGTGATCATTGCTTGTACAGCCCTCTCGCAGTGTCCGGAGCAAGTATGGTGGGTCTGACACACCGGTGTCAATGTGTTCTTTTTTCCATTTCCAGGAGTGTATATGGGTTCAGCAAATGCATGTTTTCCTTGAAATCAACAAAACAAACTGTGCAATCTTGAACATGACTTGACATTCAGCAACCTTATTTAAGTTTTAATGAAGAGTAAAAAAAGGCAACCAGTTGGACAAATTTTAGCGCATTGACTTGGTTTCAATATCAATTAGGATATGTTTGCAGTTTTTACCCTTCACTTAAGAAAACTGTTACAATTTCCACTTATATATCTGTAAAACACAGATCAATGAAATAAAGTGAACAAGATATCTGGCTGAGAAGCAGAGAGCATAGGTTCACTTCCCAAAAGCATTTTGCATACTTCCTTTTTCGTTTTTATTTTTCCCGTGTCAAAATTGGTAGGAACAGGAGAGTTAATAACTTAAGTAAGACAATAAGGAATAATAACATGGTAGGCAAGTAAACTTCTCAAACAACTTGGGCTAGTAAAGGATCAAAATTTTAAGCTCACTGTACTGACACAATTCTGAGTCAAGCTGTTGTGAATTCGTCACAGAGGACCACAGGTACCCAACTGCATGACATTTGTTTACTGCCAGGTGTGGGACAGAACATTATTTCAAGGCTTGAAAACTGCAATGTACTTCTGGAAAGCCAGCAGGATTTGCCCAGATCTAGTGACTGATAGCATAATTCATGATCAACTAACAGCACTGATTTTTCAGGCAATTTTATCATATGCGTGGTACACATAATTCCAAGAACAGAAATATTTTAAACTGTATCATACTGTAAGAGACAAACAACAATATGGCCACAATGAACCAAAGTTTATTCTTCCTCCACATACAAGTGAACAATAGCTGTGAACACAGACACAAATGTAGAAACAATTCAGATATTCATATAAGCAGTTGCTGACAGTAAGTATAAATACGATATGAGAATGTGTCCCAGCTGCACTGCACTTATAAAGAGGAGAGATCTGGTAGACGGCGTGGCGGATGTCTTATGTGTACAAGTCACATGGCCCACCGCATGCGGCCTCAGGTGGCCAATCTGTCCAGATGCCTTTAGTGGAGTATTTGGAGTACAGACAGCTGCCTGGTGCCACGGTTTCTCGGTTGGTTGGTTGGTTTGTGGGATTAAAGGGACCAGACTGCGATGGTCATCGGTCCCTTTTTCCAAAAAAATTAAAACCGCCCAAAGAGAATAAAAAACAAACAGCAGGAAAGACGTCAGACGACACAGGACGAGAAAGACTCCGACAGAGATCAGACAAAACAAAGTAAAACACACAGAGTGTGACGGTGGTTGGCCGACCATAGAGAAAAAAAGAGGGAAAGCCAACCACCAAGAACACATTAAAAACTCAGTTTAAAATCAGAGGCTAAAAGCCAGAATCAACGTTAAAAAACATAAACACTCAGATTAAACCATAAAAAACCCCTGCCCGAATAAAACGCAAAACTAAGTCCACCATGGCAGAGTCATCTAGTAAAAGGGCAGGGAGCGTATCAGGCAGTGCGAACGTCTGCCTGAGCACAGCTAAAAGCGGACACTCCAATAAAATGTGCACCACAGAGAAAACGGAGCCGCAGCGACACAGAGGTGGGTCCTCACGGCGCAATAAGTAGCCGTGCGTCAGCCGAGTGTGCCCAATGCGCAGCCGGCAGAGGACAACAGACTCCTGGCGGGAGAACCGAATGGACGACCGCCATACAGTCGTCGACGCCTTGATACGACGGAGTTTGTTCGGTACGGGCAGGTTGCGCCATTCAGCGTCCCATAAATCGGAAAGTTTGCGGCGTAATAGTGCCCGCAAATCAGTCGCCGGGAGGCCAATCTCCAGAGGTGGTTGACCGGTGGCCTCTTTCGCCAGGCGGTCAACATTCTCATTCCCGGGGATCCCAACATGGCCTGGGGTCCAAACAAAGACCACAGAGCGGCCGCAACAGTCAAGAGTAGACAGGGACTCCTGGATAGCCATCACCAGATGGGAACGAGGGAAACACAGGTCGAGAGCCCGTAAACTGCTCAGGGAGTCGCTACATATAACGAAGGACTCACCTGAGCGGGAGCGAAGATACTCTAGGGCGCGAAAGATGGCGACCAGCTCAGCAGTGTAAATGCTGCAGCCAGCCGCCAAGGAACGTTGTTCGGAATGGTCCCCTAGAGTGAGCGCATAACCGACACGACCAGCAACCATCGAACCGTCAGTGTAAACAATCCCAGAGCCCTGATACGTGGCCAGGATGGAATAAAAGCGGCGGCGGAAGGCCTCTGGAGGGACTGAGTCCTTCGGGCCCTGTGCCAAGTCGAGCCGAAGGTATGGGCGAGGAACACACCATGGGGGTGTACGCAAAGTGGCCCGGAAAGGAGGTGGAACAGGGAAAAATCCAAGCCCGGAGAGAAGCTCCTTGACGCGCACGGCGATCGGACAACCCGACCGGGGCCGACGTTCTGGCAGATGGACGACTGATCGCGGGAACAGGAGACGATAGTTTGGATGCCCGGGCAAGCTTAGAACATGGGCAGCATAAGCGGCCAGCAAACGTTGGCGTCGTAACCGCAGTGGAGGGACACCTGCCTCCACTAGTACGCTGTCCACAGGGCTGGTGCGGAAAGCACCAGTGGCAAGGCGTATCCCGCTGTGGAGAATTGGGTCAAGCACCCGTAACGCAGATGGGGATGCTGAGCCATAAGCCAGGCTCCCATAATCCAGACGGGACTGGATTAACGCCTGGTAGAGCCGCAACAGGGTAGTCAGTCGGCGCCCCAGCGGGTGTGGCTCAAGCATCTCAGAGCGTTTAGATGCCGCCAACACGTCTGTATAAGCTGCCAGATATGAGGCAGCCAAGTCAACCGGGCATCGAAAACCACCCCCAAAAACCTGTGGGTCTCCACCACAGCAAGAAGTTCGTTGTCAAGAGAAAGCCGCGGCTCAGGATGGACCGTTCGGCGCCGGCAGAAATGCATAACGCGGGTCTTGGCAGCCGAAAACTGAAAACCATGCGCTGCAGCCCAAGACTGCACCTTGCGGATTGCGCCCTGTAGCTGACGTTCAGCAGCTGCAATGCCAATAGAGCTGTAGTAAAGGCAGAAGTCGTCAGCATACAGGGAAGCGGAGACAGAATTTCCCACGGCCGCAGCGAGGCTGTTAATGGCTATTAGTAACAGGCAGACACTTAAAACAGAACCCTGTGGCACGCCGTTCTCCTGGACGTGGGAGGAACTACATGAGGCTGCGACTTGCACGCGGAAGGTACGATACGACAGGAAATTGCGGATAAAGATCGGCAGAGGACCCCGTAGACCCCATCCATGAAGCGTAGAAAGGATGTGATGACGCCATGTCGTATCGTACGCCTTCCGCATGTCGAAAAAGACAGCGACCAGGTGCTGACGGCGGGCAAAGGCAGTACGGATGGCCGACTCCAGGCTCACCAGATTGTCGGCGGCGGAGCGGCCTTTACGGAACCCACCCTGAGACGGAGCCAGAAGGCCCCGAGACTCCAGTACCCAATGCAAGCGCCGGCTCACCATCCGTTCGAGAAGCTTGCAAAGAACGTTGGTGAGGCTGTCCAACTCCAAAGGGCTCTTGCCCGGTTTCAAAACGGGGATGACAATGCTCTCCCGCCATTGCGACGGAAACTCACCCTCGACCCAGAGACGGTTGTACAGGTCGAGAAGGCGTCGCTTGCAGTCCACTGAAAGGTGTTTCAGCATCTGACAGTGGATGCTATCTGGCCCGGGAGCGGTATCAGGGCAAGCGGCAAGGGCACTGTGAAATTCCCACTCACTGAATGGAGCGTTGTAGGATTCAGAAGTGTGAGTGCGAAAAGAAAGGCTCCGACGTTCCATCCGCTCTTTAATGGAGCGGAAGGCCTGGGGGTAATTCGCAGAAGCGGAACTCATAGCAAAATGCTCTGCTAAGTGGTTTGCAATGACGTCGGAGTCACTACAAACTCCTCCATTCAGTGAGAGCGCAGGGACGCTGACAGGTGTCCGATAGCCGTAGACGCGTCGAATCTTGGCCCAGATCTGCAATGGAGTGACATGGAGGCCAATGGTGGACACATACCGCTCCCAGCACTCCTGCTTGCTTTGGCGGATAAGGCGGCGGGCCCGCGCACGCAGCCGTTTGAAGGTGAGCAGGTGTTCAATGCAGGGATGTCGCTTGTGACGCTGTAGCGCCCGCCGGCGATCTGTAATCGCTGCAGCGATCTCAGGCGACCACCAAGGCACAGTCCGCCGCCGAGGGGACCCAGAGGAGCGGGGAATGGCAGATTCGGTGGCAGTAACGATGCCGGTGGTGACCAATTGAACCACCGCATCAATGTCATCATTAGAGAGAGGCTCAAGAGCGGCAGTGGAGGAGAACAAGTCCCAGTCACCCTTATTCATAGCCCATCTGCTAGGGCGCCCAGAAGAGTGACGCTGTGGTAGTGACAGAAAGATCGGAAAGTGGTCACTACCACACAGGTCGTCATGCACACTCCATTGGACAGACGGTAACAGGTTAGGGCTACAGATTGAAAGGTCAATGGCGGAGTAGGTGCCATGCGCCACACTGAAGTGTGTGAAGGCACCATCATTTAACAGCAAGAGATCGAGCTGCGACAATAAATGCTCAACTATGGCGCCTCGACCTGTTGCCACTGACCCACCCCACAGAGGGTTATGGGTGTTGAAGTCGCCCAATAGCAAGAAAGGTGGCGGCAATTGGGCGACCAGTGCAGCCAGGACATGCTGCGAGACATCACCATCCGGTGGAAGGTAAAGACTGCAGACGGTAACAGCCTGTGGCGTCCACACCCGTACAGTGACAGCCTCTAAAGGTGTCTGGAGAGGGACAGACTCGCTGTGCAAAGTGTGAAGGACATATATGCAGACGCCACCAGACACCCTTTCATAAGCTGCTCGGTTCTTATAATAACCCCGATAGCCACGGAGGGCGGGGGTTCGCATTGCTGGAAACCAAGTTTTCTGGAGAGCAATGCAGAAGAAAGGGTGAAGGCTGATAAGTTGGCGGAGCTCAGCTAGATGGTGGAAGAAACCGCTGCAGTTCCACTGGAGGATGGTATTGTCCATGGCTGAGAAAGGTGTGACGGGACTGGGAAGGCAGATTACGCCACTGGGTCACCTGCTGCCTCCGATTGAGCACCTGTGCTAGTGCTATCCATGGCATCTGAGGGACCGGCGAGATCGAGGTCCTCAGCGGACGCCAGGATCTCCACCTCATCCTCAGATGCAGAGCTTTTAGGTAGCGGTGGAGTAGGTGCCACCGCAGGTGTCTTGGACTTACGGGTCTTCAAAGTCGTTTTCTCTCGCTGTTCCTTTGGTTGCCGTTGGTGAGAGGGCTTATTGGAGTCAGTCTCTGGGACCGAAGAGGATCGCGAAGCCCGTCGACCAGCGACCTGTGGCTTCTTCAGCCACTGGCTGGTGTCTGCTGTGCTGCTGGTAGGAACCTGGGAAGGGAGTGACCCAAGGGATCCCTTCCGAGCGAGAGAAGCCGAAGAAGACTTACGCTTCTCCGGCTTAGAAGTGGGGACTGTTGTCCCCGATGGTTTAGTGGGTGCTGCTCCCGAGGTAGATGGTTCAAATGGCTCTGAGCACTATGGGACTCAACTGCTGTGGTTATCAGTCCCCTAGAACTTAGAACTACTTAAACCTAACTAACCTAAGGACATCACACACATCCATGCCCGAGGCAGGATTCGAACCTGCGACCGTAGCAGTCCCACGGTTCCGGACTGCGCGCCCAGAACCGCGAGACCACCGCGGCCGGCTCCGAGGTAGATGGTGTGGGAGCAACAGCGAGAGAAGGGGCCCCCATTGTCAAGGGGGCAGGTGAGGTCCTCTGATTCTGAGAGCTGACTGTATAACTTGCAGCTGAAGGAGCTGGAGCAGGAGTGACAGTGGAGGCATAAGATGACATCATGCGCACGGGATGTAGCCGTTCAAATTTCCACTTAGCCTCAGTGTAAGTCAGTCGGTCCAGGGTCATATTCCATGATTTTGCGTTCTTTCTGTAAGACACTGCAGTCCGGCGAGCAAGGGGAATGAGGCTCTCCACAGTTGACACAGACGGGAGGCGGAGCACATGGAGTATCAGGATGAGATGGGCGTCCACAATCTCGACATGTGAGGCTAGAAGTACAGCAAGAGGACATGTGACCGAACTTCCAGCACTTAAAGCACCGCATCGGGGGAGGGATATAGGGTTTGACGTCACACCGGTAGACCATCACCTTGACCTTCTCTGGTAAGATATAACCTTCGAAGGCCAAGATGAAGGCACCGGTAGCTACCTGATTCTCCCTCGGACCCCGATGAACATGTCGGACGAAATGTACACCTCGTCGCTCTAAGTTGGCGCGCAGCTCGTCATCAGACTGTAAAAGGAGATCGCGGTGAAAAATAATTCCCTGGACCATATTTAAGCTTTTATGGGGGGTGATAGTAACAGAAACATCCCCCAACTTCGTACAAGCGAGCAAGGCTCGTGACTGGGCAGAGGATGCCGTTTTTATTAAGACTGACCCTGACCGCATCTTGGACAAGCCCTCCACCTCCCCGAACTTGTCCTCTAAATGTTCGACAAAGAACTGATGCTTCACAGACACAAACGATTCCCCGTCAGCTCTGGTACAGACGAGATATCAGGGCGAATACCTGTTGCTCTCATTCATAGCCTTTCGTTCCTCCCATGGTGTGGCGAGGGAGGGGAACGATTTGGGGTCATAAACGTTACCTTTAAAATGGGCCCTCGAACGCTTAGAGACTGCTGGTGGCTGGCCACCAGCAAGAGAAGATGTGCCACGCTTCATTGCGTGTCATCCACCCTGATGCCACCTACTCCGACCAAGGGCCCTCCCCACGGGCGCCACCCAGCCACAGCAAAGGCCACCTGGCAGGATGGCCATTGTCGGGAGTCCCGATGCCCCAGGGAGATGGGCATCTACTCCTTGGCATACGTGGGGAGTTAACGGCGCAGGCATCAGTAGAGCGATCCCTGTGTTGTCAGGGGGCTACAACCAAGAGGGTACATGGCGGTCCCACCACAACGGACTGGCAACCGTGCTGGATGTTAGGTGACATGTGGTCCATGGTCGCCATCAGTGCAGAAAGTGGCCCTGCACATCACTTGGCAGAAAGTGCACGCAGGAACGTATCCATGCCCATGAGATGTAGAGCGGGCAATACTGCAACGCAACGATGAAAAAGCTGGCGAAAGTTCTCAACGCAAGATGGACACAATGCACCAAGTAAGGCGCCCTTCCCCAATCGGCTCGCTCTTCGGAAAAATTTTGAGATATGGAGGTCAAACCCGACAGGGGACCATCACATAAGGCCGAAACGTTGGAGACTCCTTTTAGTCGCCTCTTACGACAGGCAGGAATACCGCGGGCCGATTCTTACCCCCGAACCCGCAGGGGGGGCCACGGTTTCTATCTAAGTATTATCCATCAATGGCCTCTGCAGTAGATGCCACAGACAGAGGCGGAAGGAAATTCTGGGCTGGAACCAGTGAGTAGGGGTGGAAGTGGCACAGTTGCAGACACCCCCGGGAGCTGCTTCCCCACAAAGTGCCATAAGAGAGAACCAGCAACAAGGGCACTCAATGTCAAGACCCATGACGAACTGTGCTGGCCGCTTGGTCGAGGGTGCTGGTGTTGAAGGATCCTAAAGCACCAGCCTAGCTGGCAGTAAAAATGCTGGTGGCAGTGAAGCGTAGTGAGAAGGCTCGGCAGCGACACCAGGGGGGCAGGACCACAAAGGAAACGTAGGAGGAGGCAACAACTACAAGGAGGGCAGGACCACCACCACCACAGCAGGGATGCCCTGGGAGGCTGGACAGGCAGGGAGAAGAGGTGGACCCACAGCCCTCGATGTTCCACAGGGAAACAGCTGGTCACGGTGGCACATCACCAGACCATCACTGGCGCACTCCGTACAGTGGCGGCTGGCTCAGCAGCTGTGGACTGTGGCCGTAATCCACTTTGGTTGGCGGCTAAACTCCCAAGCCCAGACCATGAATGAGGAGAAAAACCACGACAAGGGCTGTGGCAAAGGGTGTTGGTGGGGCAGCATGAACAATGCAAACAAGACATTCCACCTAGCTGTTAGATTGGGGGTGAAGAGGAGGAGCAGTCACATGGCGAATTCCTTGACGGGTGCAGAAATCATGGAAGGCCTGAGACACAAGCTGTGGACCACTACCTGTCACAAGTTATAAAACAATATGTCAACAGAAAAAGCTTTGGATTGTGCCTGAATTGTAGCCGCAGTTGACATTGAAGGACAGCAGGTAACATATGGAAACAATGAAGAAGTATCAACAACTAACAATCAGCAAGAATTTATGAAGGGTCCCATGAAATCAACATGGATGTGTTCCCACAGGTGTTGGGCACCACACTGAGAGCTGTCCCAAACAAGATGTACAACAGCACTGTCAATGCCAGGTGAAAAAACATGGCAACGGGGGCAACTACAGGGTCATCAGTCCCAGAGATAATTAGGGCTTGTGGTCAGTAATGGGGTGGAACTTAGACCCGTACAAGAACACATTAAATGTTTTGAGGACTTATACTATAGTAACCACTTTCTTTTCAATCTGGGAGTAGCGCTGCTCAGCAGAGTTGAGCATTTTTGACACGTAAGCTATTGGGTGTTGGGAACCACCCTCATACTGATGCGAGAAACGGCCCTGAGTCCATACTGAGAAGTGTCTATAGCCAAAACCTATTGGGAAGTAGCCGAACATTGCGCTGAATGTAATTTAGATTTCAAAAGCATGAACACACACTCACAGGCTAGCACCCACTCAAAAATAATGTTCTTGTGGAGGTCATGAGCCAATGTGGTTGCACCTGGAATAAATTTATGACAGTAAGCAATTTTACCTAAAAATGTGTGGAGTTCTTTGACATTTGTACAGCGAGGAGGGCTGTGGCCCTGGTGACATGACGACGTAAAGCGTCCTAAGCAACCTGAAACCCCCAATACACAATGGACAGCTGAAAAAAGTGTGACTCAGCCAAGTTGCATTTCATCCCTGCATTACGTAAGACCAAGAATAAGATGCATAGGTTACATAAATGCTCTTCCGTGGATACACCTGTCATGACGATGTCATTGAGACCATTGATGCACCACGGAACAGATACTGTCAATTGTTGCAAGACGTGCTGAAAAATTGCCGGGGCATTAGCCACACCGAACGGGAGGCACTGATATTAGTGCAACTGACCAGTCAGCTTCTTAACAATCATGAGGAGGGTAGACCACTCACTCATTGTAATGGGTTGTATGACCCCCAACAAAGTCATCCTGTTCAACTCTGATTTCACTTGATTGTGTGCAGCCACTGGAATAGGGTGTGTACAGGAAAAATGTGGCTGTGCTGTAGGTGTCACAGTAATGTCAGCTACAAAATTAGTGGCACAACTTAATCCATCCAAGAAAAGAGATGAGAACTCGGAACATGGAGAATCAACTGCTGGTACGGGACCTACTTGGAAATGAGATGCACCATATCCAAAATGGAAAAACAAAAAGCACTGAAAGCATCCAGACTAAATAAATTTCAGTACCAGCACCATCCGCTACAGAAAAAGTCAAAGAATGAACCACAGACTTATACACAGTGAGAGCCGTAAATTGCTCCAAAACTGGAAGATCCTACTTGTTGTAACTCACCAAATGCCGGAGATCCCAAATCCACATATGCGCCTGTCATGCTGCACGAACAGTATGGACATCATAAGAGTGTAGAGTGCCGCCATTGCTGTAGCTTTTGTTGTTTGGTGCATCATTGCCCAGAACTGACTGATGCCCCATGACCATGGTGATGTCACGTCAAGCCTCAATCTGTTCACCAGCAGTATGAAACAGTTCAAAAGATTGAGCAATATTAAACACTTTAGCCAAAGATGGATTCTCACAATGCAGTGCATGCTGATGCACCACCTTGTCAGGAGCCAACCGAATGATCGTGTCACAGACCATGGACTCAGCACATGAGTCATGATGAGCATAGGTAACAAACTGACATTTGTGACTGATGCCCTGGAGTTCAGCTACCCAAAACCAGGAAGACTTGAGGGGCTGTTTATGACAATGGCCGCAATGGCATGCGTGACATTTTCTTGAACAAAAGCAATGCAGGTTCCTGGAGTGGGACTAACTAGCACAACAACTGGTAGATTCGAGGACAACTCCAAAAAAGGAACAAAGCCTTAGATATTCTTGCGTCAGTGACACCAAAAGCGAGGAGGTGTTGCCGAAACCTCCCAGTCTTTGGCTGCACCATCATAAGGGGCAACGGTGTGGCAGGTACGCCAATGGCACGCACGCCTGCTTCATCAATGTGGCTCACAAACTCGTGATAGCAATCGCAAAAACCTGTTGCTGCTTGAGGTGATACTGGAGAACTGCCTCCATGGACAGACAAACTGAAGAAACAATCACATATACTGACCACGGGTTAGTGAACACCACGCTTGTCACCAATTGTATTGTACTGTAAGACACAAATACACTCCTGGAAATTGAAATAAGAACACCGTGAATTCATTGTCCCAGGAAGGGGAAACTTTATTGACACATTCCTGGGGTCAGATACATCACATGATCACACTGACAGAACCACAGGCACATAGACACAGGCAACAGAGCATGCACAATGTCGGCACTAGTACAGTGTATATCCACCTTTCGCAGCAATGCAGGCTGCTATTCTCCCATGGAGACGATCATAGAGATGCTGGATGTAGTCCTGTGGAACGGCTTGCCATGCCATTTCCACCTGGCGCCTCAGTTGGACCAGCGTTCGTGCTGGACGTGCAGACCGCGTGAGACGACGCTTCATCCAGTCCCAAACATGCTCAATGGGGGACAGATCCGGAGATCTTGCTGCTCAGGGTAGTTGACTTACACCTTCTAGAGCACGTTGGGTGGCACGGGATACCTGCGGACATGCATTGTCCTGTTGGAACAGCAAGTTCCCTTGCCGGTCTAGGAATGGTAGAACGATGGGTTCGATGACGGTTTGGATGTACCGTGCACTATTCAGTGTCCCCTCGACGATGACCAGTGGTGTACGGCCAGTGTAGGAGATCGCTCCCCACACCATGATGCCGGGTGTTGGCCCTGTGTGCCTCGGTCGTATGCAGTCCTGATTGTGGCGCTCACCTGCACGGCGCCAAACACGCATACGACCATCATTGGCACCAAGGCAGAAGCGACTCTCATCGCTGAAGACGACACGTCTCCATTCGTCCCTCCATTCACGCCTGTCGCGACGCCACTGGAGGCGGGCTGCACGATGTTGGGGCGTGAGCGGAAGACGGCCTAACGGTGTGCGGGACCGTAGCCCAGCTTCATGGAGACGGTTGCGAATGGTCCTCGCCGATACCCCAGGAGCAACAGTGTCCCTAATTTGCTGGGAAGTGGCGGTGCGGTCCCCTACGGCACTGCATAGGATCCTACGGTCTTGGCGTGCATCCGTGCGTCGCTGCGGTCCGGTCCCAGGTCAACGGGCACGTGCACCTTCCGCCGACCACTGGCGACAACATCGATGTACTGTGGAGACCTCACGCCCCACGTGTTGAGCAATTCGGCGGTACGTCCACCCGGCCTCCCGCATGCCCACTATACGCCCTCGCTCAAAGTCCGTCAACTGCACATACGGTTCACGTCCACGCTGTCGCGGCATGCTACCAGTGTTAAAGACTGCGATGGAGCTCCGTATGCCACGGCAAACTGGCTGACACTGACGGCGGCGGTGCACAAATGCTGCGCAGCTAGCGCCATTCGACGGCCAACACCGCGGTTCCTGGTGTGTCCGCTGTGCCGTGCGTGTGATCATTGCTTGTACAGCCCTCTCGCAGTGTCCAGAGCAAGTATGGTGGGTCTGACACACCGGTGTCAATGTGTTCTTTTTTCCATTTCCAGGAGTGTAACAGCACAGCCACAATGAACAAACTTTTTTTTCCACATACAAGCAAACAACAGTTGAAGACATACACAGAGAAACAGTCCAGGTGTTGATACTGAATAAGTATGAACACAACATGCCGGCTGCACTCTGATTATAACGAGGATTCCTTTGGTAGATGATGAAGCGGATATCATGGTGTGTGCACAAGTCATGTTACTAATCACATGCTCTGGTGGCTGGCCAGCACAGATGCCATTGGTGGAACATCAAAGTGTTGCACGCCGGTATCCTGGTGTCATGGCGCGTAATCAAGGGTTACAGGGCTATAGCATAAACGTAACCCAAGTCTGTTTCCGACAAATCTTCAGGAGAAACAATGTAGTTGTGCTTATTTATGCTTCTACCTAATGGTCTTTCTACTTAACAATAAGAGACATTAGAGTGAACTGCAAAATACAAGTAACCACAATCACAGAAGTATGAACACTGTCCATAAGGACTAAACGTTGCTGTCTTGGAATTAGAATGGAGTTTCATATTCCTTGTAGATGTACAGTGAGTTGCTGGAGGATGTCAGACAAGACACTGCAAATCCACATACATTCAAAAATAAGGAAAATCAGTAACTTATTAGACACTCCTCCTATAATTAATCAGATACTTGCACTCTGAGGATGTAAATTCCAGTTTAAATTTATGTGCGTGCTAGACTGGTACATGGACAGCTATAGAGTCATTTATTGTCAAGTGATATGGACTCTACCAACTACAACTTTGTTGAAATATTTACAGAACATACGTAAGGTACCTACATGAATTTCTGCCAAGCACCAACTGTAATTTAATTATCGATACTAGAGCCTTTAGCAGAAGACACACTTTCTGTCAAACATGAAAATGTGAAAAAGGTTTGTGCATTTGGCAAGTGATTGTTCCTCAGCTATATGAATTAGGATCCTGTAACAGCTAACCCGACAGCTTTTTGTACAGAATACAGAAATAGCTCCATGAATATCAGAAAGCAATACCTGTGGTACAATATTTCTTCAAACTAAATCAAAAACTTTGTCATAACGCATCTACCCTATATTTTAACAAGGAATAGGCTGCGAGTAAAAGGCACTGGAAACACATTCATTTGTCAGTGCAAAAATCAAACAATGGAAAATCCAGGATGGAATGTAACAATATTGTGAAAAGGAAAGTTGCTAGTCAGCATATAGTGGAGATGCTGAATCGCAGTTAGGCACAACAAAAAGACTGTCACAAATATAGCTTTTGGCCAGTATGGCCTTTGTCAAAATTAGATGACAAACACACACATGCAATTGCAACACAACGCAACTGAGGCCATAGTTGCCCAAGACTGCAGAGAGAGAGAGAGAGAGAGAGAGAGAGAGAGAGAGAGAGTGAGTGAGTGAGTGAGTGTGTGTGTGTGTGTGTGTGCGCGCGCGTGCGTGCGTGAGAATGTACGTGTGTGTTTGTCGTCTAATTTTGACGAAGGCCTTATGGGCAGAAAGCTATATTTGTTTGCACCTATCTGTGACTCAGCATCTCATTTGGCAGTTCACTATTTGTCTGCAAGTTAGAAAATTAGTGAATTTTGAACTTTCCTACCAATGTATTCTCCATATTATCAGCCTAAAACTTTCCAGAAATACAAAACTTCACCTGTATTTTGCATCACATATCTTAAAATTGACATAACTGATTTCACAATCACTGGTGCCACCAGAAAGAGCACATTCAGAGCTATCAGAAACAACTACTTTCATTTTGGTGTCATTTTAGTTAATGCACAAAAATTTGGTAAAATCATGGGATTTTATCATTATGTTTAATACTTTCAGTTAATTACATGGTCAATTAAACAATTCTCCCCATTTCCCTTACAAAGTGCATTTGAAGCATTGTTGCTTCATTGTATATTGAACCAGTGAACTATAAATGCTACACATGTATCAGAATTGGATGTATGTCATCTTCTTCTACCACCTCCTCTCTTGGTCCATCTCTTCCTCCTCCCACATTCTCGTCCATCACCTCCTCCCCCATATCTCTGTCCACTCACACCCTGCCCCCCCCCCCCCTTTCTCTCTCTCTCCATCTGTTCCTACCCCTCTCACCCACATTTCCCCCTATCCTCTCTCTATATCCATTTCCTTCATCCTCCATCCACCTCTGTCCACCTGTCCCTCCCCTGCTCACTGACCTGGGACGTGTTTACTGTTACTGCAAACTCAGATTCCATAGTAGTATTCTATTGCACTTGACACGTAGTATTCTACTGCAGTTGACACGTTCCACATCATAACGGCTACTGTACCATGCAATTGATCAATGGAACATGCAACCAACTAACTAACTAATCATAAGCTGATAAGCCATAAATACAACTTCCCTCTTTTCTGTGAAAAATGGCGGTGAGGAAGAAAACAATAAAGTGCATTGTTGTGTATACAATTTTTGTTCAAAAATATATACATAATGATAAAGAATATGTATGGGAGAAACATTTCTCTGTTGGTTTAAATGCTCTACTATCATTATTTTCTTTCTCACAGTCAGTTTTAACAGGAAACATGTATAATATGGTTTAAAAACATATATACCGTATATAAATATCCTAACATTGGGTTGGACCTCCTTTCGAACGGCGTAGTGCAGCTACTTAATGTCACTTGGACTCAACAAGTTGCTAGTGCCCCCTGCACAAATACTGAGCCGTATTGCCTCTATACCCATCCATAATTGCAAAAGTGTTGCTACTGCAGGATTTTGTCCACAAACTGACATCTTGATTTTGCAAAAGTGTTGCTACTGCAGGATTTTGTCCACAAACTGACATCTTGATTATCACTGTAAATGTTCGATGGAACTCATGTCAGGTGATCTGGATGGCCAAACCATTTGCTCAAATTGTCCAGAATGTTCTTCAAACCAATCACAAACGATTGTGCCATGGTGACATGGTGCGTTGTCATCCATAAAGATTCAGTTGTCATTTGGGAACATGAAGTCCATGAATGGCTGAAGTGGTCTCCAAGTACCCAAACATAACCATTTCCAATTAATGATCAGTAAGTTGGACCAGAGGACCCAGTCCATTCCATGTAAACACAGCCCACACCATTATGGAGAGGCTTGCACAGTGCTTCGTTGACACTTGGTCCTATGTCTTTGTGGGGTCTGAACCACAGAAAGTGAGTTACAGGTGGTGATGTGCTGTTAACAAAGGCACTTACACTGGTCATTTGTTGCAATAGCCCATTAATACCAAATTTCGCCACACTGTCCTAACGGTCATCATATGTCCCATATTGATTTCTGCGGTTATTTCATGTGGTGTTACTTGTCTGTTAACACTGACAACTATACATGAAAGCCAGTGCTCTCAGTCATTAAGTAAAGGCCACTGGGCACTGCATTGTCTGTGGTGAGAGTAAACACCCAAAATTTCGTATCCTCATCACACTTCTGACACTGCGGATCTCACAATGGTGACTTCCCTAACAATTTCTGAAATGGAATGACCCATTTGTTTATTTCCAAAATACCATTCTGTGTTCAGAGTCTGTTAATTTCCTTCACATTGGAAACCTTTTCATATGAATCACCTCAGTATAAATGACAGCTCCACCAATGCAAGGCTTTCTTATACCTTGTGTATGCGATATTACCGGTGTCTGTATATGTCCATATCACTATCCCATGACTTTTGTCACCTCAGTGTATATATATATTTTTATATTATGTATATTAAAAATGTGTAGCCTATGTTTGTTCAAAAGTTCATTAGAGTACCATGTAAAACTGTGAAGTACATCAGTCAAGTACTTTTTGAGATTTTTGGTAACTATCTTAAACAATGGCTTGTCTTTATATAATGACTAGCAAATGTTCTTTTCATCTCCTCTTCCTCTCTCTGACCTGGAGCCTTGTTTATTGTTATTGCAAACAAATCCTCAATTGGGAAATGAATTCATTTAAAACGAAAGGGTAAATTGGTTGGGATCATTAATACAAGGGGTTGAGGAGAGACCTCTTTGCCTGCTAGATGTGTTAGGACAGTAGCTTCAATGACAGTATTTCTCACAGTTTTTTATCTGTAAATGAGAACAACTGCAAAGTTTTGCATGATTAACATTCCATAGTAATATTCGAATCATAAATAGACAAGTCATAAATGCAATATTCCTCTTTCTTCTCAACACTGACTGCAACAAATACAACAAAACAGCACAATGTTGTACATACAATTTTTGTTTAGTTTTGTATTTAAGGAGAAAGAATGTATGTGGAAGAAACAATTTGTCTAATGGTTCAAATGCCCTAATATCTGACTTTAAATTGACTGTTAGAAAGAATAGAAAACTGCACAATTTTCACATCACAGATTTTCTTTCTAACAGTTGTTTTTAACAAAAAATCTGTACACTTTTGTTTAAAAAACACATAATCCATGTCCATCTGATTGTTAGCAGAGTATGATGTAACAATTTAAAGTACAACATTCAAGAACTTCTTGAGATTTTTGCTAACGATGTTTCCCCTTTATGTATTAGATATTTGTATTTACATTTATACACAACATGTGTTTAAAAAAAATATGTGGCCCATGTCCATCTGAACATTTATTAGGGTATCGTGTAAGAATCTGAAATAAATCGGTCAAGAACAAGTCAAGATTTTTGGTAACAAATTTAGATGACAACTTGTTTTTATATAGTAGTATAGATTCATATGCCTTATAAACTAAAAATATATAGTCTACATCTCTCTGAACAGGTTATTAGAGTACTGTGTAAAAATTTGAAGTAAATTGATCAAGACCTTTTGGAGAAATTGGTGAACAGCATCTCTCTTCTGTATAGTATAGATGTGTTTGTATACCACATATATTTTTAAAAAATGTTGTGTATGTCAGTCTATATGTTTACTACAGTACTGTGTCAAAATATGAAGTAATTCCATCAAGAGCATTCCCATTTATATTGCATATATACACTTACATATCATATATATTTAAAAAATACGTAGCCTACGTCCGTCCAAACATTTACAGTACCACGCAATAACCTGAAGTAAATCAGTCAACAAATCCTTGAGATTTTTGGTAACTAAGCTAAATTATAACTTGTCTTTATATTCTTGTAGTAGCATAGAAGATTACAGTAACAAATGAGTTCAGAATTTCAAGGAATTAGTGCCTTGAGACTTTTCATAGTTGTGTGGCGACAGTCGACTGCCAGTAACTTCACTGGTGAAGCGCAGAGTAAAAGGTCTTTGGGGACTCGAGCTTCTTTGGCAGTCCCGACTGCGTCTTGAGTAGTGATACACAAGTCATGAAATTGTGCATTGTTTTTCTGGTGCTCATGTAAATATACAAACCGTAATAAAAGTGCCTTATCGTAATAAGTTGGAATTTTTGGTGCATGGACCGTCACTATAGCCATAAAACCCACAGTTGTATTGGCAGTGGATTTGCAATATGCAGGTGAAAGAACATTAATTAAATTGTAGTAGCTTTGAAAATCATAATTCCACATGCCAAATCACTATATACAAAGCCAGTAAATGTATACAGTCTGCAAAAGAATATTCTTTAAAGGAACAAAAGTTGTTTAACAAACATAGTAGTTTCAGCTTGAATGAATGTGCCCAGATATACTTTCATCATGAAGCACAGCTCCTACAGAGAACAAAGCTGAAAGTTGCAGTTTCATCGACCTATGATACCATCAAGATGATGGACTCCCTCTTCAAGCATATACAACATCATGACCATGACAACATTTGTTACACAAGCAAACATAAATAACACATAAAATGTTTACCTCCAGCAACAGAATGAAACTGGCAGGACAGCTGTGAAAAGTAGGCAGTTTTGGGTACAGACAAACTAAATGAAAAACAATAAATATAAAGATGCCTGCAGAACCAAAAACCATCACACTGAATAGATCAAATCCGTTATCCAAACCTTCACTTACCCTATCTATCCAAAACGAAGTCCACAGTACAACAAACCAACACTCACTCACGTAACTGCTATCAAAAATATGACCTAAGCAATGATGGTAAACCAATATCCATGATACCTTCCAATCACAATCCAACACAATTACCAAACATCAACAAGAAAAACCTTCAACTCATGAAAACTAACATCACCAATTTCGATATACACAGACAACCAGTGTTTGATTTGTGACAATACACACCAATACTTCATACCAGTTCTCCTGACAAACAAAATCAGAACCACAGATTCTGAGATGTGGTATGGTATAAGTTTATTTTTTACCCAGTACAAATGTTGTAATTGCACTTTTAAAACATACAGAAAAGCATTAAAATAATGTCTAAAGAAGTCTAATTTTCAAAAACAACCCTCCAGAAGGTCACAATACTGGAACTACTATTCACATTTTTAACAAAAATGTGAAGACAAACTGTAATACAAAACAAATAAAATCACAAAAAATACTCACAAACCAAAGTCACCATCACAAATCTGGGCTCCCCCCCCCCCCCCCATAAAAAACAAATATGACCTCAATCACTCTAAATAACTGTAGGAATTTGACCGCAGATAACATATGCCTGCTGCAAAGGGCAACGACATAAATTTCCATGTCATCTCCATGACCAACAAAAAAAGAAAAATAATATTAAATCTCAAACTGTAAGAAACACATAGCACTAAGAACTCCAAACACAAATTCATCAGCTGCCATGGGAAGAATTAAAGTAACTCACTATAAACTGGCATAAACTCAATAACAACACACTTGACTCACACAATCAAATGACTTACTAATATATCTAACAAGCAACTTTGAAACACACATATCCAACACAAAAGAGTGCCACCAAAATGGCATCTACAAACATGACAAGACTGTATGTATGTATGTATGTATGTACTAAAAAACAAAGCATCACCACGAAGTCACACAATGCAGTTATATCATGGGTCAAACTAGATTGGTGAAATTGAACTTTTCAGGCGAATTTTTACACAGCTAATATTGTAATCATTTTGCATAAAGATTTACATAATAAGAAAATATTTGCTCTCAGTTGATCTCAAAATGTTTGATCAGCTAAAATGTATGCTGAAGTCCAACATAAAACCAAATTAAAAACTATGTCCACCAAGTAGGAAAGGCTCTTACACAAAGAAAATGCCACAGATGTTAGTTCCATTTCAAACAGATGAAGCTCACAAGACCAATATTTCAGAGTATGAGCTTACCAGCAGATGGAATCTCATCACTGAAATTTCAACTAACTGGTTCAAGAGATAAATAAGGGCTATGCAAACTGAAAGATTCATTATTAAGAAAATGGCAATATTTGGGAGACTTGATACTAATGAACTGGAGTAACCTACAGCAAACATCATCTTGATTATTCTGATTGCTACCAAATGATCAATTAATGAAACGTCAAGTAGATCCAATCAGCAAGGAAAAACTCACATTCTGGTCCCAATTCCTCAGTGATGGTCCGTATAGAAGCAGGTCACCTTTCAAAAAGAATGGTGAAAGAAGCATCAAAACAGTAAGCATGGAAAAAAGTGGGTGACAACACAAGGTATTTATTCAAGAACAAGAATTAGTCAAATCTGTTTAGGCGACACACTATTTTTCCGTTCAAGTAGACGGAGAAAAAGTTCAGAAACAAAACCACTTGCAACTGAGAATTTCAAAAGAAATGTTTGATGTTTATCAAAACAGAAATGGACCTCAAGTCTGATTTCTAAAAGTTCGTGAATTACACTCAACGTTGTTTGTGACTGTAGGTGCAGCTGGTTTCCACTCAGCTTGTGTAGGTAGAATATTTCAGATTGAAATTTACCTGAGATAGTGGTACAGCCAATGTGGGTCAATGCAAGGATTAATATGTTAATTTGTTTATTTTTTACTAATTAAAGACATATTTTTGCACCTTAACTGAAATAAACCAGAGCTGAAATATGTGTTCCTGAAAGAGTTACATGATTCTATTCAGTGGTGTTAATTATAAAATCAGAGGTATTGATATCCAATACATTGTCAGTGATGGGCACAGTTTGGTATAGTAATTTTTTATATCTAAATTGTGATAACATAGTGAAGATATTCGTATGACAGTTTCATTAACTTGCTGATTAGCAAACAGACAGTGCAGTTTTCAGGTTTCCAACATCTTTTAGTCACAAATATGAGAAAAACTTGTCACGATAAAGTTTTATGGCATGAGCAATTGTGCTATGGCCATGGTTTACTGAACTTCATTTTAGTATTATGTACAAGTTGTCATGGTGGTAAGTTGCAGGGACTTCATCACTACTTCAAGAAATAATGGCTTGCAAAGCTCGAGGAATTTTTTTTCATGAACTTCCAATTTTGCAAAGGGTGACTCTTGTGAAAATGTCTTTCATACTTACACAAAGTTACAGATGGAACTGGAACTTGGTAAAAGTTAATGCTGGTCCCTACATATATTTGCACATACTTCATCAAAACTAAAGACGTATGAGCTTGGAGAATCTTGAAGATTGGGTCACATGCCATAGAATAACAATATAGTGGTCAAAGAAGTTGGTATAAACAACAGTTGAGTGGTATACGAAGATGTTCAGTAATTCTTGTAATTTCTGGTGTGAGCAGATTAGCATTGGTCACAATGTAGGCTATTGTTTGTATAATTTACTGGCATCTACTGGAGTGGATATTTCTAGCTATTAATTCATTACTTCACTTGCTCCACATCACTGAAGGCTCTCCATCAGAGGATTTACAAAACATGACATGTGAAAAGTGAATTAACAAAACAAATAAAATGTTATCACATAACAGCTGCAGCAGAAATGATGCCATGCTAAATATCCTCCCCACTGGTAAAACAATTTAAAAAACAAAACCACTAAGAAGGTACAGCAATAGAAAACGTGTCTAAAAGAACTGATAATTCTTCAGCCGAATTTTAACACACACATATAATTTTTGCTAATCACCTTTGGCTGTCTTGGAAGCTAGTACAGGTCTCTAGCGATATATCCTGACACAAACATTTTAAATATCTAAGTTATGTACTGCAGCCCCCTCCCCCCCCCCCCCCCCCCACACACACTCCCTCACCGAAGCATTGGTTGTGGAAACAGGATGAGCTGTAGTGCCGCATGAAGTCCAGGTTAGGTTGAAAGGCAACAGTTTGGTTGTGAGGTGGCGTAATGCACGTGAAAGCATAAAATGTGATTGTGGTAGGAAAAAGACTGGTATAAATGCCTAATGTTTACGTCCGCGCCTTACTGAAAAATTCAGTGGGGTCCAAGATAAAAAATTCACTTCTAATTACATATCCCCTTCACTACACCCAATATTTACAGCAGGGCTTTTTTTTTTTTTTTCAGAAAGCTATCTACAACGCAGCGAGAATTTTTCACAGTGTTGCGACCGCTACTCACGTCGATTGCTGTCAGTGCTGTGTATTTACACGTTAGTTCCGTTCGCACCGTCCATAAATAAATGTGTCTCGAATCCACTGACTGCATGACAACAAATGAATGGCGTAAACCGCCAACTTTGAATCCGCCGCTTGGTGAACTGAATAATGTTGTTGCCTACTCCTCAAAGTCATAACTTTTGTCTTTATGTTTATTCTGTTCCTTGGTTACTGTTTTGTTGTTTACAAGTTACATATAGCAACTGTGCTTCTTTTTCTGTAATAGCAAGTAATAAACCGCTCAAGTATATTCTCAGTGCGTGTTTGAATATTTATTAAGTACGGATAGCTCTACACGATGAAAATATACCCGTCAGTGGTGACCCCGATGTGATCCGCGCCGAGAAAACCGGTCCCGCGACAAAACTGGTTACAGAATGGAATCGCCTGCAGTATCGAGACTTGCTGTTCGCCTCCCACCGTTTTGGCCACATAATCCAGTTCTATGGTTCGTTCAGGTTGAGGCCAGATTTTGCTATGCCGGAATTACAGCGGATACGACTAAGTTTGCATTAATAGTGAGTCAGCTCGAGCAACGCTACGCTTCCGAAGTTCATGATATAATCACGGCACCACCGACGGAGAATGCATACGAAAGATTAAAGGCTGAGCTTATTCGCAGAGTTGCAGCATCGCAGGAAGACCGTATCAGACAACTGCTGACTCAGGAAGATATAGGCGACAGAAAACCGTCTCAGTACCTGCGTCACCTCCGCAGCAAGGTGGTCATCGGAACAGTACCCAACAATCTTCTGCGTATGCTATTGAGCAGCTGTCTGCCACCGCAGGTAAAGGCGATCGTCGCAACGCAGACAGACATGTTCCTGGACACTGTTGCGAAACTGGCCGACAGCATCCAAGATGCCATCGCTCCGAACGAACAGGTTAGTGCTGTGACAATGTCTGGTGGTGTCGCGTCCGTGGCCCTTCCTGTTTCACGTGCAGACTACGGCGCTCTGTCCGCCAAAGTTGATGCACTGAGCCCACATATTGGCACACTGTTGTCACAAGAAGGTCCTAGTCGCTACAGAAGACGTAGCCGCAAACGATCTAGGAGCCGTTCCTCGACTCAGTCTGTTTCAGATGCTGGTCCGACCACTTGTTGGTACCACAGAAGATTTCGTGAGCAGGCTAAAAAGTGCACTGGCCCTGCGCCGGCCCAAAAGCAAACGGCGGTCGGACGTAGGCGCCACCAACTACTCAACTACATCCCGACGCCTACTCATTACTAACAGAGTATCAGGCCAGAAGTATTTAACAGACACAGGGTCCGACCTTAGTATCCTGCCCAGAGCATCACGTCACTGTTGCAGGCCACCCACTGCATTTAGCTTGTCTGCCGCAAATAATCCAGCAATTGCGATGTATGGCACACGGCGTGAAAAATTGAATTTGGGGCTCTGCCGTCAATTCACATGGGACTTTACTGTAGCAGACGTGGCCGAAGCAATAATCGGTGTCGATTTATTAGCTCACTGTCAGCTCCTGCCGGATGTAGCGAATTCCCACCTAATAATGTTACCGTACTTAACAACCACTGGGTACCATCGTGATGCCAGAACATACAACATCAAGGTTATACAGGTTGCAGACGAGGAGTATCGCTCGCTGCTGCATGAGTTCCCGACCTTAACGAGGCCTCCAGGCGCGCCACAGCAAGTTTTGCACGATATGGTCCACCACATAAAAACTACGAACTGTGTCTTGCCAGCCGAGACGATTGGCTCCAGGTCGCCCCGCCATTGCTAAAACAGAATTCGACACGATGTTACGAGAAGGTATCATCCGACCCTCAAGTAGTCCGTGGTCACCCGCACTGCATTTAGTACCCAAAAAGGGAGGAGCCTGAAGCCGATGTGGCGATTACAGAGCGCTCAACTCACGGACCGTGCCTGGTCACTACCCAGTGCCACTACTAGAATACTAGCCACGCCCTGCATGGAGCCACTGTAATCAGTGTTATAGACTGCGCAAAAGTGCATACCCAGATTCTCGTGGCAACAGATAACATTCCAAAGACCGCTATTATTACGCCATTTGGGTTGTATGAAAGCAAGTTTATGACCTTTGGCTTGCGTAATGCTGCTCAAACCTGGCAGAGGTTCGTCGGTTCTGTCTTGCGTGGGTTGAATTTTTGTTTTGCCTATCTGGACGATGTGTTAGTGTATTCATCGTCCAAGGAGAAACATCGTCAGCACCTGAGAAGTTTTTGAGCGTTTCGGGAAGTATGGCGTGGTGTTAAACACAGCTAAATGTGTGTTTGGCCAACATCAAGTCGATTTCCTGAGTCATCGAATATCTTCATCAGGCTCATTACCACTCACTGAGAAGGTTAAAGCCGTATTGCAATTACCCAAGCCATCTACAATAAAAGAGCTACGCAGATACTTAGGAATGCTCAGTTTTTGCCGCCATCATTTACCACCCACTGTCGAACAACAGGTGCCGTTGAATGAAGCACTGGCTGGTCCCAAGGTTAAGAGCAGTTCTCCTGTGCAGTGGACCGAGGAGATGAATGCGGCTTTCGAAGTAAACAAAAAGAGCCTAGCACTACTGCTGGCGCACCCCAACCTCGAAGCTCCACTGGCATTAGTGGTGGATGCCAGTCAGTTAGCCATTGGTACAGCCCTCCAACAATGGGCGGACGATGCCTGGCAGCCACTGGCTTATTTCTCGCACAGGCTGTTGCCTGCACGACAAAGATGGAGCACATATGATCGGGAACTTTTAGCCATATATCAAGTAATCAAGTACTTTCGGCCACTGGTTGTCACAAGAAGGTCCTAGTCGCTACAGAAGACGTAGCCGCAAACGATCTAGGAGCCGTTCCTCGACTCAGTCTGTTTCAACCACGAGCCTTTACATGTGCCTTCAAGAAAAACAAAAAATGGTTCAAATGGCTCTGAGCACTATGGGACTCAACTGCTGTGGTCATTAGTCCCCTAGAACTTAGAACTACTTAAACCTAACTAACGTAAGGACATCACAAACATCCACGCCCGAGGCAGGATTCGAACCTGCGACCGTAGCAGTCGCACGGTTCCGGACTGTGCGCCTAGAACCGCGAGACCACCGCGGCCGGCCCAAGAAAAACAGCAACACTTGCTCTCCACAGCAGTATGTCCAACTAGAATTTATTAGCCAGTTTAGTACAGACATCCGCCATATATCACACATCACTAATGTGGTTGCGGACTGCCTCTCTAGAGTCGCCAATGTCTCTCAGCCTGTGGACATGATAGCGCTTGCCAGGGCGCAACAAGAAGATTCCAAGCTACACACCATATTGCATGATGACACTGCAGCACTCAAGTTACAGCAAGTCGACATTCCTGGCAAGAACATGAAATTGTACCGTGAAGTGTCACGTGGCAGATCACGCCCTTTTGTTCCTGTTGCATTTCGCAGGCCAGTGTTCGATTCCTTACATAATCTTTGCCACTCAGGAGTCTGGTCGACTTTCAAGCTAGTGTCTCAAAGGTTCGTGTGGCCAAAGATAGAAAGAGACTGCCGCGAATGGACGAGAACTTGCCAGTGTTGCCAACTTTGCACAATCACTCCCCATATACATACCCCAATAGGATTGTTTCCAGACACTTCTTCACACTTCGCTCATGTTCATCTTGATGTGGTAGGACAACTTCCTCCATCGGATGGCCAGTGGTACATATTCACAATGACTGACAGATATACACGATGGCTTGCAGCAGTACCTACAGACAACATCTCTGCGGAAACACTAACCATCGCTTTCACATCAACCTGGCTGGCGAGAATCGTCTGTTCACTCCATATCACCACCGACAGAGGCCGACAGTTCGAGACAGATTTCTTCACACAGTTGGCGAAGTTCTGTGGCCACATCCATCACAAAACGACCAATTATCATCTGACCAGCAATGGCATCCTTGCACATTGGCACTGAACGCTGAAGGCTGCGCTAATGTGCCATGGGACATCTTGGACGTCTGCACTACCCATAGTCCTGCTGGATCTACAAGCCACATACAAACCAGGTATAGGATCCTCAGCAACTGAATTGTCTTATGGCGAGACTCTGCGCCTACCAGGGGAGTTTGTCGACATAGGCCTACTTTCAGAAATGGATGACCAACCAGAGTTCCTTCGCAAGTTATTGGAACATGTAAGCCAAATCAAACCCACAAAGGCCTCCAGGCATGGTTGTCCAACAACTTTTGTGCATAACAAACTCCAAAGCTGTTCACACATTATGTTACATACAGACTGCGTCGAGCCACCACTGCAGCCACCGTATAGTGGACCCCATCGCGTCCTGTGTAGAGACACAAACACACACGATGTTCATCATAGTAAATGGCAAACAGGCCACAGTGTCTCTCAGCAGAGTGAAGCCGGCTTACATTTTCAAGGAGACATCACCCACCTTATGGTCAAGAGCTCAACGCCTGACACATGCAACACCTCGACTTCCAGCTTCGCCACCACAATAGATCCATGGGTGAAATATAGTTGTAAAACTAAGGCCTGTTTTCTTCTGTATCATTATCAAAGACTATGTCACTTTTCAAAATCTGTTTGAGAAATCATAATGTTGAAACTGTACAATGTAGCTAGTTATAAATGCAGCATGAAACTTTGCGTTACGTATTGGGGTGCAGTTATGCACTATGTACTTGTATGATAAAGGTAAAATTGGTTAAAACACTGTTGAATGCGTTACGTATTGGGGTGCAGTTATGCGCTATGTACTTGTATGATAAAGGTAAAATTGGTTAAAACACTGCTGGAAACACTTGATGCTCGAAGATCGTAAAAAACAAGATAGGTATTTAAACAACTTACTTCCACAAATCATTTCAATCGCTCGCAAAACAGAATACGATCATAGAAACAGTACTGTCAACACATTGAACATAACGTAACAATGTACCAGATTATTAGCACAAAAACGTCATATGTGTTTATCTTCAACATCGATTACTATTTACTACACATACATCGATAGTCGAGAAGAAAGCACACTGAAGATGATCGGAATTGCTCACTCGGCCGGACCGTTTGCTGGTTCACACTCCATGGGCCCTATTCTGTATCGTTCATACCGATCGGTGTAGTAGGTTAGCCTCGGTAGTGAAGTCATTTTCGGTTCTTCATCGAAATATCCTATTCAGTAACCTTCTGAGACTTGTTACCGAACTGTCCTCCCACCGATTTTACGACAATTGTACTGAGAGGTTTTGGATTTCGGTCTGCACCTGTCGATCAGTGAGCTGTGGTTTATGTACACCTGTAATTTGTTATTTTAAACATGTTTAGCGGTTTTAGCTTTGGATTTAGTGATTGTGTTACTGAAGAATCACCAGAGGACGCATCCAGTTGGAAGGTGAGTTCGTAATAGACTGTTTTCCTTTGTTAGAAATATGGTTAGGTTAGGTTGTTACTATGAATGATTACATCAAAAAATAAAAATAAAACATTTTCGGTCAATGTTCTCTCAAAATGCGTGTTATTTTTATACGAATAAGATTTTAAAGATCATTAAATATCAAGACATCGGCCCTGCTTACGCATATTACATGAGTGTGAACTGTCGTTCCTAGTGCCTTTGTGTACTTTTTCCCACAAATAGGTTAGTAATTATCGAAACGTGTTTACAACTTTCCAGTAACAATGGAAAGCAATTATGTGAAGCCTGATATTGGAAACCTTCCAAACTATCACGCATTAATGACTTACAGAGCACCGTTTGACAAAGAAGTCAGCCTACGTTCCTCTAGACAATACTACAACAAATGAGAACTGTGTATCTGTTGTTTGCCGTGGCCAAGTGGTTAGCGCGCGGCAATGCGATACCAAAGAACACGGGTTGGGCGCAAACAATTTTTTTTTTCCTATTCATACACTCCTGGAAATGGAAAAAAGAACACATTGACACCGGTGTGTCAGACCCACCATACTTGCTCCGGACACTGCGAGAGGGCTGTACAAGCAATGATCACACGCACGGCACAGCGGACACACCAGGAACCGCGTGTTGGCCGTCGAATGGCGCTAGCTGCGCAGCATTTGTGCACCGCCGCCGTCAGTGTCAGCCAGTTTGCCGTGGCATACGGAGTTCCATCGCAGTCTTTAACACTGGTAGCATGCCGCGACAGCGTGGACGTGAACCGTATGTGCAGTTGACGGACTTTGAGCGAGGGCGTATAGTGGGCATGCGGGAGGCCGGGTGGACGTACCGCCGAATTGCTCAACACGTGGGGCGTGAGGTCTCCACAGTACATCAATGTTGTCGCCAGTGGTCGGCGGAAGGTGCACGTGCCCGTCGACCTGGGACCGGACCGCAGCGACGCACGGATGCACGCCAAGACCGTAGGATCCTACGCAGTGCCGTAGGGGACCGCACCGCCACTTCCCAGCAAATTAGGGACACTGTTGCTCCTGGGGTATCGGCGAGGACCATTCGCAACCGTCTCTATGAAGCTGGGCTACGGTCCCGCACACCGTTAGGCCGTCTTCCGCTCACGCCCCAACATCGTGCAGCCCGCCTCCAGTGGCGTCGCGACAGGCGTGAATGGAGGGACGAATGGAGACGTGTCGTCTTCAGCGATGAGAGTCGCTTCTGCCTTGGTGCCAATGATGGTCGTATGCGTGTTTGGCGCCGTGCAGGTGAGCGCCACAATCAGGACTGCATACGACCGAGGCACACAGGGCCAACACCCGGCATCATGGTGTGGGGAGCGATCTGCTACACTGGCCGTACACCACTGGTGATCGTCGAGGGGACACTGAATAGTGCACGGTACATCCAAACCGTCATCAAACCCATCGTTCTACCATTCCTAGACCGGCAAGGGAACTTGCTGTTCCAACAGGACAATGCACGTCCGCATGTATCCCGTGCCACCCAACGTGCTCTAGAAGGTGTAAGTCAACTACCCTGGCCAGCAAGATCTCTGGATCTGTCCCCCATTGAGCATGTTTGGGACTGGATGAAGCGTCGTCTCATGCGGTCTGCACGTCCAGCACGAACGCTGGTCCAACTGAGGCGCCAGGTGGAAATGGCATGGCAAGCCGTTCCACAGGACTACATCCAGCATCTCTACGATCGTCTCCATGGGAGAATAGCAGCCTGCATTGCTGCGAAAGGTGGATATACACTGTACTAGTGCCGACATTGTGCATGCTCTGTTGCCTGTGTCTATGTGCCTGTGGTTCTGTCAGTGTGATCATGTGATGTATCTGACCCCAGGAATGTGTCAATAAAGTTTCCCCTTCCTGGGGCAATGAATTCACGGTGTTCTTATTTCAATTTCCAGGAGTGTATATGCAACACGCTCTGAGACGTTGTTATTCGTGTAAGTTAAGATTTTTCTGCAATATTCGTTATTACTTACATGTAAGAGCGCACTTCCTCCGTAATGATCTCCTGATTTCTGTGTGTCTAAAATACGAAATATGTAATTGTTGGAAATGAAATTGCTGTAAGTGAAACAACCGACAGTGACCTTTATATTTTTTCTTGTCAGAAATAATTCAACATTTTTTCCGAATATGTAGCGACTTCTGATTATGCGGTTAGACAGGAATGTAAGAGCACAACTTACATTACTGGGAATGTAACTAGCAACAGCCATCTTCATAATCTTGCTTGTCACGAGTATTTATCTGCTATCGAATCCTCAACCACAGTAGACAGACATGAAAGACCTCTGTCTTAAAATTTTTTACTGTAGCACCATATACAAAACATTTTCATTCATGAGATGCATGTTATAAAATTCGACAAACTGCAGGAGCTCTCGAAAATGCATTTTTCCAATTTTGTTTTTAAGACCCAAATCGTTGACGTATGATATAGGGAAGTGGAATAGTTAATCATTTGGATCTCTGGGAGCGAGTCATAACCACATTCTGTTTATCTTCTTATTCTTTAAGACTCTCGGAATCAATATTTCGGGTTTTTTATAGATGTATTAGTACAATGTGGTATTACACACTATTCCTGTCTCATTTTCCGAAACGTAAAATCCAAAACACGATGTCAGTGTGAATGAGAATAAGATGACATAATGTAGCATTTACGACAATCTGCAGAATACAGTCAAATACGCTGTGTTTTTATGCATGCAATGAAACATGCGGTCAGGGTTAACTGTAAAAATTTCTATGCATTTCAGATGAGAATCATGGAAATGGATATACTGCGCCTGATACTGTTAAGGAGGAGGCAAGTGTGATGAAGGCGGGCACGTCAGCTCGATGGAATGCGGCGTCATGCGTTATGGCAACGTAAACGCAATTTTCGGTACTTGGAAGAATAGCGCGCCTATGTCGTCTGCTAACCGCCTTGTGTTCATGGTGCTGTGCGCACTGCAGTGCGCATGCACGGATCTGCTGCCGCTTGCTTTTGATTGGCTTGCGCGACTCGAACCGACAACAGCGCTTCGGTTCTCTAGACCCGAACGGTATCGCTTCCGAAATGCATACTGAATAATGCTGGGGCACTAATTCGAGTACTAGACCGTTCGGTGCTCTTGAGTACCGAAACGATCGGCACAATAGCGAGGAGAATAGGCACCCAGTACTGAGGCGCCACTCAAAACGCATGGTCAAATAACCAGGGGCGGTTCCAAAACAATGGTTGCGAGTAAATATTCCAGCTGTAGGGGGTGAAGGTATTAGTTATCAATGAACGCTTTGTGTCGTAGGCAGTGTCTATCACGAGTATGGAAAGTGAGAAATGTGTTAATGTGTTGAAAGGGTTGAATATAATGGCGTAGCCAAGAGCCGCCATATTGGAAATTCTGTGACGTGTGTTTCAAAGTATTCTTTATTAAAACGAGTATAGTACAAAATGTTGTTAACATTTAACAATTGGCATCTCGACACACCCCACATCAGCAGGACCACAAACCTACACTGAATCTGGTGCCTGAGTGCTACTACTGTGCGACGAGGGACTACCGAAACAGCAAGACACCAGGTTAGTAATACAGAAACCAGAGAAGTAAGGCAGAGTCGCTTCCTTCTCGCTACAATGCCACGGAGAGCATTGTACATGGCATCCCTGGTGGGGAGGTAGCTTAGGTGTGTCCTGTTAAGCCGGGTAACAGTGTCTGCACAAAGCTGTCATTGTAAGAATGTGCACACTAAAAATCACGGAATGCAAGTAATATGCCTGGAGAATATGAAGGTGAACTGTGTGTTCAACAGTGAATAAAGAACTTGAACATGAACTGTGACAGTGAATGGGAGGAACAGTGAGGTAGGAAAAGAGAATTAAATGAACAGTGACTTTGGATAGCGTAAACAGTGATGAGACAGTGAACATGTACTTGGTGTTATAAGAGAACAGTGCTACGGAGAAAGCGAGGAGTAAAAATTAGTGTGTGACGTTTATGTGTAACAGCTCAGCGCAGCATGGAGGCGCGAGGAAAAATTTCGGGCAGCTGTGACTCGTGACGCAGCAGAAAGTGAGTGGCCGCACAGTAACAAGTGGTTGAAACCGGTTTCGGAAGTCAGTCAAGGAAACGTACGTGAAGGCAGCCAACCGCCACACACCGCAGAGGCCGAGGGACCAACGGACACCCACATCACGCGGAGCATCGACCTTGTGCGAAGGAGGGGGAAGCGCTCGGAGATCGGCAGGGAGGTGTAACAATGCCCTTGGTCGTCACCAGATGGCTCGATCTGAGACGGCGCAGACAACGAGACTACTGAGGTAGTTGGGGTGCTTTGCATAAGCCCAGCAGTATAGGGGGCGCCTAAGCCACCAGACCCAGTGGCAGGAGGAGGCACAAGCAGTAGCATAGCACACCGCTTCAGCAGCTCTTGCAGAGTTCATGATTCAAGTTGAGAGGAGCTAAAATGCAGAAGAGCTGACATTATATTATGTATCCTATGTTAACTTAGAATTAAAATAGAGTTAAGAATTATTTTGGACACCATGGAGGATAAGAAAATAATTGACTTGCTTCACAGAGACGTGATTTATTCTCCAGAGAGAAGTGAATTTAATAACAGTGACATTTCCGAGGAGAATGTGGCAAATCTCGAGACTATAGAATTAGAAGATCAGAATAGAGATATTAATGAAAAATGAGCCAAATATGGCTGATGATAGTCAGGAAGTGGTTCAGCATTCACAGCCTGAACACAATGGTAATGTAGTGGAGGAGGAGTAATTGTCACATGAACAAATACAAGGAACAGATCATAAAAATGACCTGGTAGAGTCAAGGGTTTTGCATAGCGTAGCATCAGCAGACACTTTTCCTGTGGGTAGTCAACAGGAACTGAATGAAAGCACAGAGCTAATGGTACCTAGTATGAGTAAGAGAAGTTCTAGTATAAGTGATTTGCCATCCGTAATGGTTGACAAGTTTCCATCTCTTGATCAGAAAATGGACGATAACAGTAGGTCAAATAATAAGAAGTTTGACTAATTTGCAAAGCAATTTAATAAGAAAATTGAAGATAATAGCAAAAAGATAGATGATATTAAAGTATATGTTGACAAATCCCTGGGTAGTTCTAGTAAAATTATCAATAGGAAAATTGAAACAATGAAAACTGAATTCCAAGCTGAAATGACAGAAATACTAGGGGGGATAGTGGGGCAGGTGAGTGAGAATTCTGGTGAGATTAAAAAACATGAATCAAAGATAGGCCAATTAGAGAGAGATGTAATGGAGGTAACTAAGCAAGTAGATGGTTTAAACGGTAAAAGCGCAATGGTGCACGTATTAGAAACTGATAACATTAAGAAAATTAAGGAGAAAGTCCAAGATGTAGAATAAGCATGCAAAAGCAATGCAAGAGCGCTTCATTCATAGCTGCGAAAGGTAAGAGAGCAGGTACAAGAAACTGATTTGAAAAAGGTATCTGAATATGTTAGTCAGGTAGAGACGCAAATAAAAGGGAGACTGGAGATGTGTTTAGAACAGGAAATGTCCAAAGATAGAAGTAAACAACAAGTAGCCTCAAATGACTAGTATCTGCATGTGTGCAAATTCCACAGCTTTTCGACAAAAGGACACATACATCCTGTAGCTTTTAGGCAGCAATTTTAGGGTGTCTTTCTGGAACACTGGGATGACAAAACGAAAATAGGATGTGTTATAAGTAGGTTGGAAGGCGAAGCGTTATCCTGGGGAATGAAAACTGGATCGCAAAGCAAAACATATGGGGGGTTTATGCAAGCATTCACAAACCAGTAATGGTCCAGCAGCGCTCAGAATTGCGTTCGTAGAGACCTATCTGAAGGCCGAAATTTTATTAGTAGTGGTTGCAGGAGTTACAAAGAGTTCTTCCAGACTTATGTCGAAAAGAACTTGTACTTAGATGATCCGTTGAAATAAATGGATTTAATATCAATCATTATGATCAATTTACCTCTGAGGGTACAAGAAATATTAATTGGAAATCCAAGTGAGATGTAAACGCAATTGTGCAAGCACTGGTTCAATTGGATTCATTAGCAGGGAACAATCAGAATCTAGAAGGTTGGAGGAGAAACCCCTGGGGAAGTAACAGACCTAATGAAAATAGGATAATAGGAGAACCGACAAACAGACAAATACAATATCCTCAACACACAGATAATAGAATAAATCGTCAGGAGACAAGACACTATGATAGACAGGACACACAGAGTGAAAATCAATATCTTAATAACACGGTTGAAAGAGGTAGAGGAAGAGGTAACTATCACAAACAAGTAACAAGAGAACATTATGGTAATACACAGAACAATTACATGCATGATGATCCAATACCGGGAAACTCACAGGACGTTCGGATGAGGTCCGATCATGAACTGTAAATACCACAGGACCCATAGCTCACTTCCTAGGTTATGATAAACGAGACAGTGTTAAAGAGACGTTAATGGAAGAAAGTGAGGAACAAGTGGAAGAGGTGGTCCAACCATCATTAGAAATCCAGATATACCAGGTAAGTGTAGTAGCAGAGATAGACTCGGGATCAGAGATGAATGCTATTGCTCGTGAGCTATATGAAAAAATCAAGGTAAACAACAATGTCCCTGAACTACCCTTACAAGGAATAAAAAATAATCATGGCATGTAGGGCAAAGAGTATACAAATAAGGAAACAAACTTTACTAGATTTTTAAATACAAAAAAAGGTAAGGTGAATTCGATAGTGGTTCCAAATCTAAATGTAGGAATAATTATAGGAATGAACTGGTTGATTAACAACCACGTAAAAATATATTTCGCTTCAGGACATATTGAAATAAATGGAGAAGTAATAGAGACGTTAAAAAGGGACGGAGCAGTAGCAAAGAATAGTGAAATGAAATGATCGTATGGCATTGTTGGTCGGGAGGCCCCATTCGGGGAGTTCAAGCGCGTATTGCAAGTTCTTTTAAGCTGACCCCACTTCGGCGAGTTGCGAGTCAATGATGATGAAAGACACACAACACCCAGTCCCCTGCCAGGAATCGAACCCGGGACACCTGCATGGTAGGCGGTAATGCTACCACTACGCTACAGAGGCAGATGCAAGGAATAGTGAGGGAATTAAAGTCCACATTATGAAGAATCTTTCCTTATGAAACAGTATGAGTAGGGAGGAAGAATCTAAGAGAGAAGTGGAACAGGTAGATAAAGTGATGCCAGAACAAATACATCAAAAGGTTGAACAAAGAGTGGAAAGCATAGAAAACATACAACCCATAGAAGCTAAAGAACTAAGGTGTATCTTACATAGGTAATATCAGGTATTCATGCCAGGGCCAGGCCTGATGAAGCAGTATGTATATCGATTTTAACAGTTCCACATGAAGCATTCAGAATAAAACCACATCCTATCCCCGTCTCAAAAAGGGAAAGAGATCAAAAGAATGTTAGAGTGGGGTGGTCGAGAGAGCCCATATTAGTTATGCAGGTCCACTAGTAACTGTAAGAAAGATGGTTCTGTACGCATTACACTAGACGCCAGGGCTATTAATAAAATAATGCTACTGCAAGTAGATCGACCAGAACTACTGGAAGAACTAATGCAAAAGTTTGACAGTGCCAAAATCATGTCCAGTATTGACTTGACTGCAAGCATTTGGCAGGTGCCCCTAGACGAGGAGTGCAGAAAGTACACTGCGTTCATTTACCAAGGGAGAGGATACCAATTTAAGGTGATACCCTTCAGTTTAAAGATATCTACAGCAGCTATTATATGCATGTTAGATACGGTGCTAGGAGACCAACTGCTAGCAAAGGCAACAGTTTACATAGATGACATTCTAATCACTGCGAATAATGGAGAGAACATAACGCCTTATTGGAAGAGATCTTCACTGCATTCGAACAAAAAGGAATTAGAATCAACCTTGAGAAATCAGAATTTGGCAAGAAGGAGATTCGATTTCTTGGTCACATAATTTCAGCCTCCAAAATAAGACCCAATCCAGATAAACTCGAAGCTATTAAGAATTTTCCAGAACCGTTAAACACACTGCAGTTAAAACGATTCTTGGGTATTTGTGTATTCTACAGACGGCTTGCCATGAATCAGGCATTAAGTGCAAAAGCCTTGTTGGAACTTACGAAGAAAAATGCTGTGTGGATTTGGAATAGAAAATGTCAGGAGGAATTTGACAAGATAAAAAGTGAGTTCAATAAAAATATCACCCTATCTCACCCGGATTTAGGCCAACCTTTCTGTGTAGAGACGGACCTGTCTGAATATGGGCTCAGCGCGGATTTATTTCAAACAGCAAATAAGGAAAGAAAATACATCAGTTTTGTGAGGAGAATACTGACAAAATGGGAAAGGAACTATTCGGTCACCAAAAAAGAGGCACTGGCCATAGTGTGGGCATTCAAGAAATTTAGATACTACTTAATAGGGAGAAGAACACATGTGTACACAGATCACAAGGCACTAGCATTCCTGTCTGCCTGTAAACTGACCCATGGGAGGCTCACAAGATGGGCATTAGCACTGCAGGAATATGACTATGAAATCATTCATATGCCAGAACCAGACAACATCATGGCTGATACCCTGTCCAGGTTACCATTAAGTCTGCATGAAATGCAACAGGGTGATATGCAACAACAAGAAATAAAAATAATATACATGAAAGGATTAAGGTTCCACAAACATGTAAGGAAAGTAAGTCGAAACCTACGAAGAGAGCAAAATGAAGACGAAACCCTGAGAATGTTTAAAAGAAAATGGAGGGACAAGAATGAACCTAAAGTACGAAAGTATTATCTGGTACACCAAGGGGTTCTATATGGGCAAACAGACCCAGATTCCAGTAATTGGAAGGTCTGCTGGCCAGAACATGAGGTTCATGAACTAATATTACATATTCATCTCAGTTAGGGCCATTTTGGGGTCAGAAAATGCACCGAGAAATTGAAGGAAGCCTGCATTTTCAATAATATGGAGGGAAGAGTCAGATGATTAATTGAGGGATGTATAGTATGTCAGGAAACGAAAGTATCCAACCAGTATCTCAAGGGAAACGTATATCCAATAGTACCTATGGTATAATGAATATAGTGGCTGTGGACTTGTGTGGGTCAACCAGTGGATATATGTATGAATTTGTGTTGTGGAGTTACGTTCAAAATTTGTCAAGTTTTATCCTTTAAAGAAAAGTTCTGCCAAGGCACTGGCTAGCAGACTTAAACATGACTATGTAGTCAAAATAGGAAAGCTAGGTCATGTGATAAGTGAAAGTGGGCCACAATTGCATGCAAAAATCTGGAACCACACCTTGGAAAAACTGCAAATAAGGCCAATATATATCTCAAAGTATCACCCTTCACTGAATCTGTCAGAAGGAGTAATGCGGGAGGTTATCCCGCATGTATCGTTCTAAAAAGCACTCAAAGTGGGCAGAGCATATCAAAGAGTTTGAAGAGGTTATGAAGGAACCCCCTCATACCACTACTGGAATGTCGCCAATAGCGGTACTGACAGGCAAAATGCCTAGTAATATTCTCACAGAATCGATAACATTTCCAACAGGCCAGAATTTAACATGAGATCAAATCAAAACAGTAGCATTGCAGAGGATTAAGGACAAGGCAGAGAAGTGTAAAGCAAAAAATAAGAGTGACATAAAACCAGCAAAATTTCAAATCGGGGGCCAGGTACTAATAAGGACGAGAAGGAAATCATCCAAGATAGATGATGAAATTAAGAAGTTTTATGAAATATATAAAGGGCCATATAAAGTAATAAGGATGGCACATGCAAATTCTAGGGAGGTGGCTACGATCAAAACAACAAAAACAGGGGCATGTACAACACTGTTGACCTTAAACCATATATCAGTATTCAACCCCTAACGACCAACCTCGCAAGTCTGATACAGGATAAAGAGCAAGAAAACGAAACATCACCTAAGGAACAGGTAGAACACACCAACCAAGTAAGTGACATTGAACAGACAGGTAGGACGATGAACAGTTTTCAAAAACATACATGTTATGAAGAAAAGGAGGAGATGGATGAGAAAACGCCAGCAAAAATATTAGAGGGAAGAGTGGAATACAACATATACATAATAAGGAAAAGAATAACTGGTCAAAGGATTGATTGAAAAACTAGGTGTTTCACAAACACCAGGCACTCAAGTTATTGACAATATTATTACACTTTCTTTGCATATTGTCGTTATTCTTCTTCTTTTAGTCAGAACTATTTACTATCATCTTTCATTCTCCGCTATCCAACCTCAGAGTGTAATACTCCTTTTCAATGTAAGGTGTCTGACACACACCAGGTGCTCAGTCATTGGCAATATTACTTCTATTTCCCGTCATAGTGGCAATATTCCCTTCTCTCTGTCGGAATGATATTCTATCATCAGTCCGTTCTTCATCCTTGAACATAGGAACATGGGAATAGCGAGTAACAAAGGTAAGTGAGAAAAAGAGACGGTACAAAAAAGGAAAAGCTATCTATAAAAATGTGTTATCCTGCTGGGAAATGTTTAGCAAACTCTGAAATTATGTGATTATGACATGTAACGACCCTAAGAAACAGTCAGTACAACAAGGAAAAAGCTATTGTAAGAGTAACAAGGTATACAGAGACAAAGATATTATCCTGTTAAAAACAAATTTAACAAATTCTAAAAAGACACTGTGGAGACTGTGAACAAACATCTTAGCTCAGACATGGAAAATAGATATAAGTCTGTCATTCTGCAATTGTGCTTAGATAAGTGAACAGCAACGAGATCAAATGGTAATGAAATGCGAAGTGTTTATGTAGCCAACTGTATGTAGTATTAATATAAAAAAAAGCCTTCTTCCAATTGAGAATCGATCTCATGACGACTGCACAAGGCGTTCAGCACGCTACGTTTCGCGCTACAAGCGACAAAGTTTTCAGATTGAGTGTTTACTTACATCGAATTGAGGTTTCAAATGGCTCTGAGCACTATGGGACTTAACTGCTGAGGTCATCAGTCCCCTACAACTTAGAACTACTTAAACCTAACTAACCTAAGGACATCACACACATCCATGCCCGAGGCAGGATTCGAACCTGCGACCGTAGCGGTCGCGCGGTTCCAGACTGTAGCGCCTAGAACCGCTCGGCCACTCCGGCCGGCCGTAGCCAACTGACAAGGTAAGTCGTGACCAAAGGATAAAGAGGTAAGTGCACCAAAATATGGTGAAAAATTGAACTTACCTAAACATGGGAAGTGGGTCCAACCCCCATAGAATAAAAGAAAGAAAAGGTATAAGATAATGAGCGGCCGAGAACGTAATGGTTATAAGTTATGAAGTATAAAGATGATGAGGGACATACAAAGGTGTCCCCACATTCAGTATTGGCTAATGGTGACCCGTGATGTACCTTAAGTAAAGAAAAGAAGTATTGAAGTAAGTTAGAGGGAATTAGTAGGCTGCAGAAGAGGTAAAGAAGAAATGATAGGCACACTTACACTATCAGTCTGGTCATTAAACATTACAGAATAATACAGGTGAGAACTACTAACAGTGGAACAGAGATAGGCAATGCTTCACTTAAGACAAGTAAAACTCTTGAAATATGCACACATGAAGGATATAAAATGATGGTCTCTGATGTAAGAGTAGGAGAAGGTAATCCATACTATGTAAAAATCTTGACGCAAGTCAAGATAATGAGATAGTCAATGGTTCGCCAATAGAAACAAAATAAGAAAACAAAAAGGGTAGGCGATAAAGGGAACTGATCTCCTAATAAATTGTAAGAAGATGATGAAAAAAAAGTCGTACCAATAAAAGTGTCTTAGATTATTGTAAGACATACACGAAATGAAGGAATAAAAGATCAGTGGACAGGACCTGAAAACAGCAGTTGCATTGCTTGATCGCACAGAACCGACTGAAAAGAATGAAACAGAAATTGAAAAAAATGTATATCGAATGTTACTTGGAAGCTATGTTAAAATAGTATTAACTGCTGACTACATATATGTTCAAATTGTTACATGTAATCCATGGATGGGGCCTAGAGCGACGCAGAGCATAATAAAGCGGGACAGCCGGTCTGCAAAGCCTCAGCTATGACTACACACCACATCACTTGCTGTTCCCACACTCACAGGGGCGTCAGCACCACACTTTCTTCTCGTCTCCCAGCTTACCCCATCACGAATTGTACGTTTCAAAAATTATTTCTAGAGTAGTGAACTTCAAATTGATTTATGACCAATAGAACAGCCATAACATAGCCAATGCTTTAAAGTTATAAAAGTGAGATGGACGGCATTCGCTGACGGAAAAAAAGACGAAAAATAGTGACCCAGTGACTAATAGAACGGCAATTACATAGCCAATGGTTAAGGTACATGGTCTGCTACAGAGTAGAAAATAGGCATTATAAAATAAGATACACCAAATGGCAACTTGATAAGTTATTAAAAGCCCTTAGCTGGTTTTGTATTGGGTATGGAAATGATTAATGTGTAAATCTTTAGATGAGCTAAAAGGAAGTGGTATATGAATAGATGGTCCATCTCAGATGAGACAAGAGTACATCTGAATAAATATTTAATTTTAAATAAGGTATGTGTTATATAGTGTTCATTGTGTATTCAGAAGAGAATTAAAGCTAGAAAGGTGCCACTCTGAAGGCACCAGATAAAAATCAGAAGTACTGTTGAAGATAGAATACATACTCAATTTATCAGGACATACATCTTTATAGCTATATCATGTTAAGGATAGTGTAACGATGAGCACAGTAATCGATAACCAATGATACTAGAGTATGTACCAGATTCAGTAACACAAATGGTTAAAGATGTCAACCAAAGACAAGAGACACCCAACCGAGAATATTTCAGACTTAATCAAGGTCTTCGAGCATACTCAATTTTGGAAATAAAAGAAGGGGAGGAATGGATCCGTGTATTCTTTTCACTCGTTTATGCTTAGTATTACGCACTTTTATGCGATAGGGAATGCTCAGTAGCAGCCAGGCTACATGTACATCTGACAATTATGCGTCAGCAAGGAGCATTAATGATAATATCATTGGAGGCAATGTTGTGCAACCTCAGTAGGGACAAGATCCGACTATTCGGGAGTAGGGTCTACAATCAGAGACAGTGTTCCGAGACAAACTTCCGTAACAATGTCCGCAAATGCGACGTCAGATCCGCCTAGCAACAGCGATCTAAACGCCCATTGGCTGAAAGTTTTGATGTATATATGCGTAGGCGACGAGTGAAGTGTCCCTATTGCTTGAGGGAGAAAGGTAGGGTCTCTCTTGTCCGTCGAGAAGACAGCGCGAGTCAGTAACGAGGCGCTACTCAAAACGCACGGTCGAGTAACCGGGGGCGACTCAAAAATAACGGTCGCGAGTAAATATTCCAGCTGTTAACAAAGATATAAAGTGAAGGTATTAGTTATCAATGAACGTCACGTGTCGTGGGCAGTGTCTATCACGAGTATGGAAAGTGAGAAATGTGTTGTTAGGGGCCGGCCGGAGTGGCCGAGCGGTTCTAGGCGCTTCTGTCTGGAACCTTGCGACCGCTACGGTCGCAGGTTCAAATCCTACCTCGGGCATGGATGTGTGTGATGTCCTTAGGTTAGGTATGTTTACGTAGTTCTAAGTTCTAGGGGACTGATGACCTCAGAAGTTAAGTCCCATAGTGCTCAGAGCCATTTGAAATTGGTTGTTGTTAGGGTTTGAATATAACAGCGTAGCCAAGAGCTGCCATACTGGAAATTCTGTGACGTGTGTTTCAAAGTATTCTTTATTAAAACGAGTGTAGTACGAGACATATTAACATTTGACAATTGGCATCCCGACAACCCCACTTCAGCAGGACCACAAACCTACATTGAACCTGGCACCTGAGCACTACTACTGTGCGACGAGGGACTACCGAAGCAGCAAGACACCAGGTTAGTAATACAGAAACCAGAGAAGTAAGGCAGAGTCGCTTCCTTCTCGCTACAATGCCACAGAGAGCTTTGTAACGTGCGTCAGGAGAGTGCTAGAATGTGGGCGGTTGATCGACACGGGCACGTGGTTGCCACGCTAGTTACAGAAGCTATAAGCCCAGCACAAGAAGCAAACGCGCCTTACTCCGTGACGGTGCTATGGCAGTCATTATTGTGAACAGTTGAATTGTGAAAAAGAAAAGAAAATACACTTACTTTTGACTTACTTACTTACTGACCGGAAACTGTAAGAATATTTTATACTGTGCCTTATACAAATATGAGAAAATTTACTACTATTATAGTACGTAGACATATGTATCCATGTAAAATTTTCATTTCTCCTTTCTTGGTCCAATACATAAGTAAAAGGGATACATGACACATTTGTTCTTCGTCCTTTCATTATTAAGTTTTGCAAACTTTGCCATTAATATTGTAGGAATACACAAAGTCCTTAGTGGCTTCAAAAGAAAGGAAACATTTGTTTTTGGTGATACCATTAGTTGGGTATACTTGTGGATTTGACTGCCATTTGCAATGTCACTGGCCAAAGCCAGCTAGTGTTCATTGTTTGAGTAGTCGTTGTATTGTCTTTACTGGTACACAGTGCCATCTGAGCTTGTGCATGAACTACTCTTGTAACTGTGTGGAGTCTTTGTCTTTGTCTTTGTAATATGAAGATTCTGATGACAGCACAGATGTGCATCACCTTAAGAATCCACCAGAACATCCATACCCGACGAAATTATCCCAGTACATGATGTACAACATACCTTCGCCAACAATGTGTCACTGTTCTGCTCGTAAGGTTTGGCGTCATTATTAAATGAATTCCTTCTCCAGGTTTGTAGATAAAATCTGTATATTCGAAGAGTGTAATTTTAATGATGCACAGCACATTAATTTTTCACTGGGTGGGTGCCTCACTGTTTGAGGTACTATGCAACACTTCAACTGCACTGCACATTACCACTTTATCATAGCACCTTGGGACATTTAATTCACTGCATTATCATTTTTTCTGATTCACATGTTTTGATCAGCCATATTTGCATAGAACATTTACATACAGATACAAATACATGAAACTTAAAGCTAATTACAAAAGAACATATAGCTATTTTTATGAAGGATTAAAGTTTTTAAAACTTATGTACTTTTACAGTTAAATTGGGGGTCCCATTTAACATCACCTTACTAGCTAGTTTTGATGTGAACTTCCTTCTTTCTGAGAAATAGAAAAATGCCATTACAAGAGAGAAAACATCCGCAAAATGAGTGTGAAAATCATGAATATTGCTGTCATCATATATACAAGATTTCCACCACACATGAGGAAAGGATACGAAAAGACTTAATTAGTAACTTATTAGTCAGCTAGTTGTTAAATTTTGACTATTACTAGCTACCTTCATCTTCAAAAGTTATTCAACTTTCACTGCATTGGAAAACATCACTATATATATATATATATATATATATATATATATATATATATATATATATATATATGTGTGTGTGTGTGTGTGTGTGTGTGTGTGTGTGTGTTGCTAAGAACTTGTAATCTCATACCTTAGAGTAATAGAATATTCAGTAATGTGTTTATACCTTATGTATAATTTGACATAAAGAATTAATAAGGATATTGTGATACTTTCTTTCAAGTGATTTGCACAATAGCCTAATCATCATTGTGTTTGGTGCTCAATGACTGCGTCAGTATTCCATCACACAGGCTGTCATTACTACGACTTTTGTCTGTTCTTTCCCTTTCGAAGTAATGCAAAAGAGTTCAAGCCTACCGTCGTAGATAATTCTCATTACCACTTATACACAGACACAAACATACATACTTATAAACTAACGGAATAGGGGGGGGGGGGTAGCGGAGGCTTCTTGGGTACTTGCCACCTACAATTAATATTAATTTCAATTGGGTCGTGCATTCGCAACATACCCTATCCAGTGTTAATAATTACATAAATTCTTAAATATACGTATCGTCTCCCACGGCCTAGATAACTTCTCCACTCACATATACACATACATATAAATTTTGCAGCTACATACTTCTACAGATTGCTAGAAACTTCAATTTATTTGCTTTCCTAAGAACAAATCGCGCTATTACCTTCTTGTTTTAATATCTGACAGTGAATTCACCTGAAGTGACGTGTTTACAGGATCACATTTTGTATTGTGACTATTTAACTTACTTTGTAGCTTGCTCCTGCTCAATGTGCTGCGTCGAATCCGTTCATGTGTATAATTATCATTCCTTTCAGCGTTCTAGCAAAGTAGTAATTCAATTAGATAAAAGTTTTGCTAGCTTTAGTTTCGTGCAATTTGTAACTGAGTAACTTATGTTCATAGCAAACTTAGCATAAGGCGTCCTTAGATTAAGTAGGTGTAGCTAGCAGAATGCAAAGCGCACTTAGTTTTTGTATAACTCGTTCTTTTGTTCGCTTAGTAATCTCGTTGTATATAGTTTTGCTTCCTCTGTGTGTTTCTTTGCTTGTAAATACACACATAAAAAAAGTTTTGCATCACCCCAGTTCCCAGAACTCCTGAAGATAGACGTTGATTGTGGATATTGGATCACAGACACAGTCCCTTTGACTGTTCAGAGATGTCGCTAAATCCGCCCAGAGCCTATTAGACAGAGGGGTCCAATAGCCAGTTTCAGTTATTCCACTAGGAAGGAGGTACACGGCTCGTGTTGTCTGTAGTTCAACCATGCCTAGACGGCCAATACCACGTTTCGATCGTGTCCGCATTGTTACTTTGTACCAGGAAGGGCTCTCAACAAGGGAAATGTTCAGGCATCTCGGAGTGAACCAAAGCGATATTGTTCAGACATGTAGGAGATACAGAGAGGCAGGAACTGTCGATGACATGCCTCGCTCAGGCTGCCCAAGGGCTACTACTGCTGTGGGTGATGGCTCGGAGGAACCCTGACAGCAACGCCACCTTGTTGAATAATGCTCTTCGTGGAGCCACACGACGTCGTGTTACGACTTAAACTGTGTGCAGAAGGCTGCATGATGCCAGCTTCAATCCCAATCTCCATGGCGAGGTTCATCTTTGCAACCACGACACTGTGCAGTGCGGTACAGATGGGCCCAACAACAAGCCAAACGGGTCGCTCAGGATTGGCATCACCTTCCCTTCACTGATGAGTGTCACATATGCCTTCAATCGTCGGAGACGTGTTTGGAGGCAACCTGGTCAGGCAGAACGCCTTAGACACACACACTGCCCAGCGAGTGCAGCAAGGCAAAGGTTCCCTGTTGTTTTGGAATGGTATTATGTGGGGCCGACGTATGCCGCTGGTGGTCATGGACGGCGCCATAATGGCTGTATGATATGTGAATGCCGTTCTCCGATCGATCGTGCAACCATGTCGGCAGCATATTGGCGAGGTATTCGTCTTCATGGACGACTATTCGCGCCCCCATCGTGCACATCTTGTGAATGACTTCCTTCAGGATAACGAGGAAAATGACGTCGCTCGACAATAGTGGTCAGCATGTTCTCCAGACATGAACCCTATCGACATGCCTCGGATAGATTGAAAAGAGCTGTTTTGGATGGCATGACCCACGAACCACTCTAAGCGATCTACGCTGAATCACCGTTGAAGTGTGGGACAATCTGGATCAACAGTGCCTTGATGAACTTGTGGATAGTATGCCTCGATGAATACGGGCACGCATCAATGCAAGAGGACGTGTTACTGTTTATTAGAGGTACCAGTGTGTACAACAATCTGGACCACCACCTCTGAAGGTCTCTCTGTATAGTGGTACAACCTGCAATGTGTGGTATTCATGAGCAATAAAAAGAGCGGAAATGATGTATATGTTGATTACTATTCCAATTTTCTGTACAAGTTCCTCTTTTATATATTCCTTTTTTTAGCATTTATTTTTTTTTTATTCTCAGTCTCCTTTTTCTATAATATTGCTTCCCACTATCTTAATCCATTTCCTGTTTTACCTACAAGTTTACAAAGTATAACAACACTGGTGCTACATTTATTAATTCAAACAGTCAAGCTGTCAAGTGTGTCTTATTCCTTACAATAAATATGCACATGATTTGGTCCTCACTATTTAGAGTACTTATCACTGCTTAATACCACAGGAGAATGTGTTAGCATTAGCCAACAAAGTTCTATTTACACCATTTACTTTCAAATGAATTAAAAAATCTTTATATGAGTGATCAGATTAATTGTCCTTTTAGTTGCATGTGGTAATGCTTGCTGCTTCGTAGAAATCTGAACAGCGTATTGCTAGTATTTTGCAGTCCTGTGCATGGGCGAGATGATTGCTGTATTCTCCTGTAATTACATGAGAAGAAGAAGTGTGTGTGTGTGGGGGGGGGGGGGTTGAATGACCTTCCAAACAATCCCCTTTTCTGCCACGCCGTACGTACATAGTGCAGACAGTATTGTTGCATATATATGCCTACTATCGATGAATACCTTCAGTGCACAAAGCATTAGGAATGTTAACCTTTTCAAATAGTATTACAAACATAAATTCTCTTACAAACTAATTCCTTTCAAGTCATCTTACTTACCTTACTTTAAACTATATTTACAACTCAATCTATATATAAGTGTGTGTTTTCACATGGTTCCTTCACCTTCTTCCATTATATACGTCATTAAATGTTTCGCGTTTATATAAAATTTCAGGACACATCAACTGAATATTAACTTTGTTTGTCAAATGACCTTGGACGTTTACCTTTGCTTTCAACAAATCAACTGGAATGGGTTTTTCGTCAACATACAAAAGGCACTTACCTTTGCCTAGATCAATCTTTACCTGATACTTCTTGAAAAATTGATGCCTTACAAACAATTAATCATTAATTTTCGACTACTGAAAATGTGCACATAAATATGTTTTCATTTGTGTTAATAGCTATCTAAGTTTGCGGCCTGACAGCTTTTGGTTTACTACCCAGTGCAGTTATAATGTGACAATTTTGTACTGGTAAGGTTGCAATCTTCCGAGTCTTTCAGTCGCAACCAAGACTTTAATAAAATGGCAAAGGTAATGTAAATCAGAACACTGGGAGAAGTTGTGGTCTCTATAACAATTGATTTATTCATTCTTAACGTCACATGACAAAAGATGACTAAAGAAACGCCAGACAAACATTTTTATTTGACAGACACTTTCAATAATATGCGATCTATGGTTACCAAAGTGATCAGCTGGGGATCAACACACCACCCTAACCAGAACTAATCGCTTTATCTGACTTCGTAAATGTGAATCTGTGTATGGCCCAAAAACTACACTACTATCAAGTATCTATACTCTAATATTCCATAAAGGAAAATATGGTTCCAGGGAACAGGGTGCTGAGAAGAATATATTGGAGCCCTGCGGCGTAGCAGCCAGTACTTTACCTTTCTGTAGGTGAGGGCGGCACAGTGCGACGCTCACTGACTGCAGTCAAGGACACCGACAATCTGTTAGTAACGGCGCGCGCCCGGAAATATGCAATTACACGGCCTGATTCAGAATGCAGATACTTCCCTATGGCCCTCTGAAACCCCGGTGGATTCCAGTGTGCAGGTGGATCCGTTTGCTGGACTGCCAAACCAATTTGACTCCATGACACGACTATACGTGACAGAATATGTCAAATGTTAAGACAGCCAACTCAAAGCAAATAAGTACACCCACGCATAACTCGTTGTGTGCGTGATGCAAGAAGCAATATCTCTGACGTTTCAGATGGTGACTGGCATAGGCTCTAAGTGGAACACTAGCAAAGGACACCATCTAGGTAGAGACCTGCCATTCTTTACTAGCGAAGTGCCAGTACAAGTGTGTGAGCTTCTCTTTCTCTACAGCTTTCCTCCGCAGCTTGGTAGCATAGCACATTTACATGCTTAGACTACACCCACTTTAGCAAAAGCTAATCAAGAGCTGGAGCTTGGCATTCGAAGCTGGGAGACCGCCCCCCTGCTATGCATACACAGATTTGGCAAACCAGCGACATTAAAAATTAATTGGGAGAAAAGGAAAAAAGATTCAGCTTCACGCCCTCTTTCCCACGCATTTACGCCGTGTCTTTGCTAAAAGCATGACTTGGATGGAACCACAGCCCTCCATAAAAAGATCGTTATCTCCCCTGTTGCGTCCATTTCGAACTTTCCAAAGAACAGCCACAAACTCCCTAAAAGTCTTGTGCCTTCACAAATATGTTTTGTAGCAGAGTCTGGAAGCCTGGGCGCCACTGCCCCATCCCACGGAATTCGCAGGAACTCTCAGCCATCTCATCCGTTTTCTACCTAACAAGGGCCCATACTCTGCTTTATTGCCAGCCATTGGCCCTTATCAACCTACCTGGACGCAGCCGCCGACCGACTGGCGCCACCCAATGTGTCTGCGCAGTGAGACCGGGGGACTTGGCTGTCAGCAAACGTTTTCACCAGGTTCCACAGAAAAAAAGTTCGCCTCGGCTCTCAGCCGCCGTACGCTTTTACTGCCGTCGGCACCCTCTTCCTACGAACGCAGGTAAAGCGTACCACTACGCCTTCACTACACCACACAAGCAAGAGCGTTAAAATACTGCCAACCATTTCATCATATGAATGAAGTCAGATCATATCAAATGTAGCAACCAAGCAATAAAGATCACCTTTCCTATGAACATTAAGGAGCATGACACTATATGAAAGGTGAGAGTGCCCTGTAATCTCTCGAGGTAGCGAATTCAGTTTGTTCTGCAGCTCGTCAAATAGAATTTACGAAAATAAATTCGCCATGGCGCCAGTGTCTAGGACAGCCTGTAACTCTGTGTTCCAATTTTGACATTTATAATAACTTGTACTTCCTCCTCGAATCATTTAATATTACTCATGTCTTCATCGGTATAAACATTACCCCTCGTGTCATTCCTCTTATCATATCTTACAAAATAGCTATTCAAAAGCCTTTTGCCCCCACTTCAGTTCAGTCTTAGGCGGGGGCTTGGCATGTCCGATCGCTGCTTCCCTCCATCCATCACATCTGTGTGTATCATGGGTTCAGAAGTGTTTCACGTAAGGCCTTGTATTTGACCAGGAGCAGCATGACCGTGTTCTGGGTTTCTCCCACTCCCATAACCACTGTTATTATTGTAGTTACTCGGTGGTTGATTATTACTATTACCAAAATTTTGTTGTGGGTTGTCATTTGGACTATATGCTTTATTCCATCCATTCTGGTTATTACGGTGTTGGGGACTGCGATGTTGTTTACTGTAATCCCTATTGTTATGGCCTCTGTCACCGTTTCTTCTGTTGTTTCCGAAATTACGGTTCTCATTATACCCCTGAGGTGGTGCGAATGGATGATACATTTGTTGCACTTTACTATATTGGATGTAGTGGTTCCTACCTTTATTGTTGTTGTAGCTGCCCCCCCACTGTCATTAGTTGACTGGTTGGCTTGCCGGTAATAAGTTCAGCCGAAATTTTTTCAAACGATCTAACAGTATTAGGAAAGGATAGATTAACTACAGTTGGTGGTGCAGTATTTATTGCTGTCAGAGGTAGTTTGCCTTGTAGCGAAATTGAAGTAGACGGTTCGTGTGAAATAGTATGGGTAGAGGTTATACCTGATAATTGGACTAAACTATTAATTGGATCGTTTTACCGACCCCCCGACTCAAGAAGATATACACTACTGGCCATTAAAATTGCTACACCAAGAAGAAATGCAGATGATTCATTGGACAAATATATTATACTAGAACTGACATGTGATTACATTTTCACGCAATTTGGGTGCATAGATCCTGAGAAATCAGTACCCATAACAACCACCTCTGGCCGTAATAACGGCCTTGATACGCCTGGGCATTGAGTCAAACAGAGCTAGGATGGCGTGTGCAGGTACAGCTGTCCATGCAGCTTCAACATGATACCACAGTACATCAAGAGTAGTGACTGGCGTATTGTGACGAGCCAGTTGCTCGGCCACCACTGATCAGACGTTTTTCAATTGGTGACAGATCTGGAGAATGTGCTGGCCAGGGCAGCAGTCGAACATTTTCTGTATCCAGAATGGCCCGTACCGGACCTGCAACATGCGGTCGTGCATTATCCTGTTGAAATGTAGGGTTTCGCAGGGATCGAATGAAGGGTAGAGCCATGGGTCGTAACACATCTGAAATGTAAAGTCTACTGTTCAAAGTGCCGTCAATGCGAACAAGAGGTGACCGAGACGTGTAACCAATGGCACCCCATACCATCACGCCCGGTGATACGTCAGTATGGCGATGACGAATACACGCTTCCAATGTGCGTTCACCGCGATGTCGCCAAACACGGATGCGACCATCATGATGCTGTAAACAGAACCTGGATTCATCCGAAAAAATGACGTTTTGCCATTCGTGAACCCAGGTTCGTCGTTGAGTACACCATAGCAGGAGCTCCTGTCTGTGATGCAGCGCCAAGAGTAACCGCAGCCATGGTCTCCGAGATGATAGTCCATGCTGCTGCAAACGTCATCGAACTGTTCGTGCAGATGGTTGTTGTCTTCCAAACGACCCCATCTGTTGACTCAGGGATCGAGACGTAGCTGCACGATCTCTTACAGCCATGCGGATAAGACGCCCGTTGGGATCCAGCACGGCGTTCCGTATTACCCTCCTGAACCCACCGATTACATATTCTGCTAACAGTCATTGGATCTCGACCAAGGCGAGCAGCAATGTCTGGATACGATAAACCGCAATCGTAATAGGCTACAATCCGACCTTTATCAAATTCGGAAACGTGATGGTACGCATTTCTCCTCCTTACACGAGGCATTACAACAACGTTTCACCAGGCAACGCCGGTCAACTGCCGTTTGTGTGAGAAATCGGTTGGAAACTTTTCTGATGTCAGCACGTTGTAGGTGTCGCCACCGGCGCCAACCTTGTGTGAATGCTCTGAAAAGCTAATCATTTGCATATCTCAGCATCTTCTTCCTGTCGGTTAAATTTCGCATCTGTAGCACGTCATCTTCGTGGTGTAGCAATTTTAATGGCCAGTAGTGTGGTTGCTGAACAGTTCAAAGAAAACTTGAGTCTCATTTCAAATAAGTATCCCGCTCAGACAATTATAGTCGGTGGTGACCTCAGTCTAGCCTCGATATGCTGGAAAAATTATACTTTTAAAGCCTGTGGCAGGCATAAAACGTCATCCGAAATTGTACTGAATGCTTTCTCAGAAAATTATTTTGAACAATTAGTTCATGAGCCCACTCGAAGCGTGAATGGTTGCGAAAGCATACTTGACATTTAGCAACAAATAATCCTGGACAAATAGTGTGTATTGTGACGAATACAGGGATTAGCGACCACAAGGCAGTTACTGTTGGGCTGAATACCGTAACACCTACCCATCAAAAAGAAACGCAAAGTGTATCTATTTAAAAAAAGCTGATAAAAATGCTCCTAACGCCTTCTTAAGAGACAGTCTTCACTCCTTCCGTTCTGATCATGTAAGTGTAGAAAAGTTGTGAAATGTTTTCAAAGAGATAGTATCGACAACAATGGAGAGATATATACCACATAAATTAATAAATGATGGTACTGATCCCCCATGGTACACAATACGGGTCAGATCGTTGTTCCAGAAACAACGAAAAAAGCTTGCCAAATTTAAAAGAACGCAGAATCGCCAAGATTGGCAAAGTTTTAGAGAAGTTCGAAATATAGCGCGTACTTTAATGCGACATGCTTTTAATCATTTCCACAACGAAATTCTGTCTCGAAATCTGGCAGAAAACCCGAAAAGATTCTGGTCATACATAAAGCACACCAGTGGCAAGACGCAATCAATACCTTCGCTGCACGATAACAACGGTGAAGACACTGATGACAGTGGCACTAAAGCACAATTACTAAACACGGTTTTCCGAAACTTCTTCATCAAAGAAGACGAAGTAAATATTCCTGAACTCCAATCAAGAACAACAGCCAGGATGAGAAACATAGAATTAGATATCCTCGGTGTAGCAAAGCAGCTTAAAATCACTTAATAAAGTCAAGGCCTCTGGTGCAGATTGTATACCAGTCAGATTCCTCTCAGAGTATACTGATAAAATAGCTCCATATTTATCAATTATATACTACCACTCGCTCACAGAAAGATCCGTACCTAAAGACTGGAAAATTGCTCAACTCACACCAATACCCAAAAAGGGAAGTAGGAGCAATCCGCTGAATTACAGGCCTATGTCACTAACGTCGATTTGCAATAGAGTTTTGGAACATATACTGTATTCGAACATTATGAAGTACCTCGAAGAAAACGATTTATTGACACAGTCAGCACGGATTCCGAAAATATTGTTCTTGTGAAACACAGCTAGCTCTTTATACTCATGAAGTGATGAGTGCTATCTACAGGGGATGTCAAATTGATTCCATATTTTTAGATTTCCAGAAGGCTTTTGACACCGTTTCTCACAAGCGTCTTCTAACCAAACAGCGTGCCTACGGGGTACTGCCTCAGTTGTGTGACTGGATCCGTGATTTCCTGTCAGAAAGGTCACAGTTCGTAGTATTAGACAGAAAGTCATCGAGTAAAGCAGAAGTAATATGCGGCGTTCCCCAAGGAAGTGTTATAGGCCCTCTATTGTTCCTGATCTATATTAACGACATAGTGAGTAGCCGACTTAGATTGTTTGCAGATGATACTGTCATTTACCGTCTTGTAAAGTCATCAGATGATCAAAACGACTTGCAAAATGATTTAGATAAGATATCTGTAAGGTGCGAAAATTGGCAGTTTACCCTGAATAAAGAAAAGTGTGAAGTTATTCACATGAGTACTAAAAGAAATCAGCTAAATGTCGATTACGCTACAAGTTACACAAATCTGAAGGCTGTAAATTCAGTTAAATACTTAGGGATTACAATTACAAATAACCTAAATTGGAACGATCACACAGATAATATTGTGGGTAGAGCCCACCAAAGACTGCGATTCATTGGCAGAACACTTAGAAGGTGCAACATGTCTACTACAGAGACTGCTTACACCACGTTTGTCCGCCCTATTCTGGAGTATTGCTGTGCGGTGCAGGATCCACATCAGGTGGGACTGACGGATGACATCGAAAAAGTACAAAGAAGGGCAGCCCGTTTAGTATTATCGCGAAATAGAGGAGATAATGTCACAAGCATGATACGTGCATTGGAGTGGCAATCATTAAAACAAAGGCGTTTTTCGATGCGACGGTATCTTCTCATGAAATTTCAGTCACCAGTTTTCTCCTCCGATTGTGAAAACATTCTGTTGCCACCCACCTACATAGGGAGAAATGATCATCACGATAAAATAAGAGAAATCAAGGCTCACATAAAAAAATTTAAGGGCTCGTTTTTCACATGTGCCGTTCGAGAGTGGAACGGTAGAGAGAGACAGCTTGAACGTGGTTCATTGAACCCTCTGCCAGGCACTTTTTTGTGAATAGCAGAGTAATCATGTAGATGTAGATTACACCCTTCTTAAGCTTTCCACATTTCGCTCTTACAAAGGAATGATCCAGTTTTAAGGGACCAACATGTTGCTTGAGTTTGTGTACGTCCTCTGACAATTCTCTGTCAGTCGATGCAGTTTCAGCTACGTTTGTCTGCCTAGTCGTGACCAATCCAGTCAGATTTTTGTACTCATTTTTCAAGGCTTCTTACGCCCCCACTACCTTTCGTACTTTATGTTCCTTTTCAGTGTCTGATAACTTTTGGCTTAACTGCATATTCATACCAAAAAACTTCGTGTCAAGTGGGCTAGTGGTCCCTGATAGATCTGTATCCCATTATCAAGAAAAATTTCAAGATCACCAACTAATGTATTGATGTTTTTTGTTCTACCACACTGACACCATTACAAAGTTTTTGATCGAGATTGCGCGCGGGATTAGCCGAGCGGTCTTGGGCGCTGCAGTCATGGACTGTGGGGCTGGTCCCGGCGGAGGTTCGAGTTCTCCCTCGGGCGTGGGTGTGTGTGTTTGTCCTTAGGATAAATTAGGTTAAGTACTGTGTAAGATTAGGGACTGATGACCTTAGCAGTTAAGTCCCATAGGATTTCACACACATTTGAATTTTTTTTTTTTTGATCTAGATTGTCGACTTCTGTTCTGTTGCAACAGTATCGATTTTTGAAGTTAATTTTGTATCCAAGCTAATGATTTTGTTCGCTAATTTCGTATTATATTACCGCACCCCAGCAATTTATGTAGTTATTTTTGTGTTATTTGAATGTATACCATCAATTTCTGTATGTACACAAATGACTGCATTATAGCCATTCGTTACTGTCATCTCTTATTGGCAAACTTGTCGACACTTCGACATTTTCACTTTCACTATTATTAATAGTTATTTGTTGCGTGTTGTTGGGTTCCATTTTTGACTAACATACTTGATATTCGAATATATAAAAATGTTAAATTCTTGCAGAAAACTTTTTTTATATCTTTAGAAATTACTTTTTGTTCGCAACAAGGTGGTATGTAATTGTGGTACTGTTACATAACAAATACTACAAGAATACATGTTACAAGGTTGGACTTTGTTGTTTGCTGCAAAGGTTGGGAAATTGAACAAAGGATGAGATCATGGTGGAATTCCTCTCACATGCTTAAAATTCAACAATGCTCTTGATCCGACCTTGAACATTGTCTTATTCACGTTTTCTCGTAATGCAGAATTTTGTAATTTTCAGTATATTTGGAGTGTTTGAACGTTTCTTGTTTTCAGGAACTATTAATTGTCTTTTCGTCTTTTTTCCTCATATACCACAAATATGCAACAAAAAGTAATTATTAGTACAATGTACATATCCAATAATGGACTCTAGTTTTTATTGTAGTTGCACGTAAATGTTTTGGAGATCGCGGTCACTGTTAGGGCGCCATTTGTAAAATTATGGGAAAAGGATTTCGAAATGATGAGGGAAATATTATTTAGAGGATTGAATTTTTTAAGATTATTTTGGAATACATTATCAGATAAACGAGGGGTTTCGACTATCTGAGGAGTCACCATAGCCAATGAAGAAAAAATGGAATAATAAGATTTCGTTATGAATACACAGAAACAAAAATTAAAAATGTTCTTATATCTCTTCTTAAAATGATTTCTTGTACTACTTCAACACTGTGGTGAGACGTTGGTGTTTCCCTCCATTATTACTAGTGTCCTTGCAGATCCTCACGATCGTCCAAACATTTATGACGAAGTAATTTCATGGATTAATGAATAAATATTCAAACAACTTTTTAAAACTGTCCTTAATATATTTTCACACCCATCCTTTACGTAATACATTCACAAAGTTAATAATACTTGGCGAGTGTACATTTTTTTCACACGTCATCATATGCGTCTAGTCTCTTTCAGATCTCGATACAGACAGACCACTCCTAATTAATTAGCAAAGACCTTGTAAAAAATAACTAGACTCACTGATGGCGCTGCAGTCGCGGGATAATTTGAACCTTCGGCTGGACGCCATTATAGTGGTTGTAGTCGTGTTGTGTAGTATTGTTGTTTATGAAGACCCTGATTCAACGTTGTATATTTGTTGGGGCGTACATACAGATTATCAGTTACAGAGAAATTTAGAATTTACAAAAAAATCTAGTGTTTTACCCCACAAAATGGGGTGAAGTGTAGCCCTTTGCCCCATTTGAGATAAACATAGACCAAAAATGAAGACTGAATAATAAAAAGACTTAAAAATTGCCTGTAACATTGTTTTATTGTAGCAAAGTTATCCAGTAAAACACTGAACTTAAATATCACACAAATTTGAAGATAACACTTAAAAGACTCGTACAAAAAAAATTCTTTCTTCTCCATGAAATGAGTGTAACCTGAAAGAGTTCAGTGACTGAAGGTAAGCTCTAGGTATGTATAGTGTACCTCATTATGTCATCTGAAAAGGTTTTTGTGTTGTGGAACCATGCTGTGTTCAGCCCTGTTTTCTTGCCTAACACACCTTCATAGCCTTCTTGTCTCTGTATTGTATTTTTTTTTCCTGCACTTTTATGACTCTAAAAACTAATCAGCTGGCTGTTCGAGCTATATGCTTGATTTTTTTTTTTTTTGACATTGATGTAGTGAAAATTAACTTACACTGCTTTGTGTCTGTAGCATATTGCTTTCTTTCTGTGGTGTGTCTCTGTTTCTCAGCAATAATCTTTGCTTTCTCCATAATTCTATAACATTAACAAAAAATTAAACTTTTTTCTGTGTCCAGAGACATGTCTTCAGAGCAGGAGGATAGATAAATAGTTGTTATGTAATCATTGGTCAAATTAGGTTCTGGACTTTTTACTTGATGTTCAGTTTATCTGTCTCCTTTTTGATCTTCTTCTGACATAGGCATGGGAGAGAACGGCAGAGTTCTGACATTGCTCTGTTTTATTATTTAACTGTACATGGATTTTCGATTGAGGTTGTACAATTAGATCAGGACCACAGGCACTGAGGAAAAAAGCCAATTGTATAGTGAACAACATCTGAGAATCTATTAAAAGATAACGTAAATTATATTTCTTGTGTCTTCATTTATAGCTATTTAATACCTGAATATACTCACAATTTGTCTGTTCGAAAATGTTTAAGATGCAATCTTACTCATACACAACTAAGTATAAATACCAATGTATGACACAAAAATCTGGAAAGATAATAGTGTCAGAAACCATAACTCTATGAAGTCGATTATTATTATTATTGTTATCAAGGGGCTTTGTCAGCAGTCTTTGGTGATATCTTTGTTTAATATTACCAATTTAAACATTTTAATAGTTATTTGCTATAAATTCAACTTAATGGAGCATTTATTACCATACCATTGTCAACTGCAACAGTTGTTAACATAACTTAATTCGATACTTTTTCTATATATTTTTATTTACATAGATGCTACATTGGCGACCATATAAAAGTACTCGAATATTGTGTAATAATCCAATTAAAAATTTCTTCTTCATGCATAAAATCCCAACTCTAACCATACTGAGAGAACATAGATATATAAGGGTGAAAGGGAGAGAGTATATTTCAGATGAGGCAGAAGAAAATTTTCGTCGGATTTTAAAAGCCAGAATTTTCCTCTTACCACCAGTCACCTTTCTGCACAGAAAGAAGAAATTTTTTTAAAATTATTCTGTGCGCCTGAATTTCGTGTAGGTAGCAATCGTAGCTGTGTTGCTTATTAACAGCGTTAGCACATATAATGGCGACATTCCAGTGCTCCAAGCTTGCAGTAAATGAGGCGCCACTAATTGGTTTCAATTTATAACCAGGTACCATTATGTAGTATTCGGCAACAGTGAGAATATTTCTTACATAAAAATACAAAGTAACTTAGATTAGTATGTTTTTGCATAGTTAGACAGTTAATTATTATTCTGTGCATTTTAATTTATTATTTTTAATAAATATCTGTAATGGTGTCTGATTCTGATGATCACAAGCAAGTCATCAACCCTACTAGTCATATTGACAAGATGGTAAGATTACTTAAAAAGCAGACATAATGATGGGCACTTTCCCACAAACTTAAGAATAGACAAAAAAAAAAAAACAGAACTAGAACAAAAACTGTACAGATCCAGGGGGAATCGTCCACAAGGGAAGCGAACCACGTATTGCAGATTAACAAACTTTCTCTTGCTCAGCAATAAATCGCACGCATTCAGGACGAATCGTCTGTGGCACAAACAAACTTGTTACCACAAATTAATGAAATCTTACACACTCATGGTGAATCATCCATGGTGCAAGCAAACTTAGTAGTGCAGGTAAACACAGCAGAAAGAGTTAACGAAATTTCTCTCGTGCAGCAAGAAACTGAAAATGCTCAAAAACAAATCATACCAGAAAATGCAAAGGCTCATGCTGAATTAATAGGCAAACTGGAAGGTCTCGACACTGAGCAAGAAAAATTAATTACAGAACTGTTTAATCGCCACCAGAAACTGGTGAAGGAAGTAATAGTTAAATTACTGCAAGAAAAAGGGGAGAAACTCAACTAGACAAAAGAAAATAAGTTCTCCCATTGGGAGCGAGAACTGGAAGCATGATGAGAATCTACGGCCCATGAATTTATGCAGAAAACTGGCAAATGCGTCGGCGAAAATACTTCGAAACAACGTAAACGAACAGATATGGAGCGCAAAATACGAGTGCAAACCGCAACAGTGGAGGTTAGTGCTGTGGAAATGTCGCCAAAGGAATCAAAGAATGGCGTGAATCTGTGACAAAAGAGGTTAGCACAACAAAACAAGATACCATACGATAAAATTAATAGTTAACAGAGAGTGATAACTCATCTATTATTTCAGAAAGCACTGTTTCTGGACCTACTGGTATTTCCATGCAATATGCTGGGCCAGGTATAGAGCAGCAACCTAACATTCCTACTAACACAGAAGTGCACGGATAAGGTACTATGCCTCTCATTGCCAGAGCAATACTAGAGGAAAAATATTATTCTCTATCGGCAATTTTGCATGTTTCCGCCTGGAAAGAAACCCACTCACCCTGCAGTATTTATACAATCATTTTGTGGAATATTGTTGCCTCAGTCATTGTATAACATACAAAAGGTGAAATCTCTGGACCATAGATGCTACAGATACATAACAGACATGCAAGAATTCGACAGTCCTTCTTGGCCGGTGCACTCAAGAAAGGTTACGAAAGGCAGTATTTAACCCAGGAGCTTACAACGAATGACAAAGAAGTCTCCTCTGGTACACCGAAAAATATGTAAACGACATAAAGTACAGGAATGAGACAACCAAGACTCATGACATATTGCGGATTTTTAAACCCAAGCTCACAGTCGTAAAATGGGAGAAACTATTCAACGCAGCGGATGAAAATCTCGATGCGTTCCTATCGGTAGATGGCGATATCGATTTCATACACGAAGATTTGAGTGCAGCGCAGAGAACATGGCCCCCGCAGACAAATAATAATGTGCAAAGCCAAATGACAATGTGCAATTCCATAATGCTAACAGTCAGACTTCAGATAGCATAGAGAACCACCTCTGTGAGCAGGAGCAGCATGGATCAAACAATAAATATCGATCATGTAGCTACGGACCACAGCATCACAAAAGACATGAATATCATGATGATCATGATCTTAGAGGTAGGCATGATCGACATCACAATTTTAGACAGCCAAGCTGATGGTGCACGATCGTCATTTGGACAGGCAAACAACCAGTTCCGAAGCTATGAAGATGGAGTTAACATTCATGCAGCTCACTCTGATGATGTTCATGTTAAATCGTTAAACTAGGCGAGATCGGAATTAGCCCTGCTGGCGCAGTCTTAGCAAATTGAAGGGGTGTGAAATACGCCCCCCCCCCTTTTATTTTTTTTAATAGTCAGTGATGGGATGAGCGTGTTGGAGGAGTTGCGCCAAGAGCACAGTGGGTGCAGAAAGCATCATTTTAGATGCTAGAGAGCAACTGACTGCCTTACCAGCTGGATTGTTTGGGAGGATTAGTGAGATGAAACAAGTTCCAACGTTTTGGTTAACTGGGTACAAGATCCTTGGAGATCAGGCCAAAATCTAACCCATGCCTTATTGCAAGTAGACCTGGGAGTAATGAAGTGCTTACACACGTTTCTCGTTTTGATGGTCTAACAACTGACAGCATGGCAGACACAGATTTTTTAGCTGAGGGGGACACAACAACAGACTTCTCTGCTGGCAAGGTGCATGCCCAAGTAGGTTGTGATGACATCCCTTTGAACTTGGTTGCTACACCCATGGAGCAAGGCAAATTCTACCAAAGAGCAGAAAGGTGATTTGTCGGCGAGCTCGCTGATCCTTGCCAACCACGCAAAGAAAACCAGCGGATCCATATATAGGAAGTTATCCATTCGAAACTGTGAGAGTCGGATTACCTTCATGACACCAAGAAAGCAAACTTAGAGCACATATTGACCACCTATGCCACAGTGTTTGATGAATATCAAGGTGTTACTTCAGGTTGAAAACGCAAATGTGATATTTACCCCATCAAACATACTGCAGTACCTCCTACAGTGTGCCCTGGGCTGAACAGCTAGCAATATCAAAGGAAATGAAAGACATAGGTTTAGGTCCATGAGTACAGATCTATGTTGACATTTCATTCCAGCCTTTATGATGTGGGCAGAATGTCAGTACCTGGTTGCTATTTGCTATTGTAACCTGAACCAGGGAGGGTAAGGGGCTATACCTCCTTCAGCATTTAAGACTGTTCCACAAGTAACATGTGAACAGAAGATATATAGAGGTATCTGTATATACAGGGGTCTCTCTCTCTCTGTACACCGCTCCAGTTGCAGGTTCGAATCCTGCCTCAGGCATGGATGTGTGTGACGTCCTTAGGTTAGTTGGGTTTAAATAGTTCTAAGTTCTAGGGGACTGATGACCTCAGATGTTAACTCCCATAGTGCTCAGAGCCATTTGAATTTGAACCAATAGACGAAACATGGTGCAGTACACGTTTGCGGAATACACAGACATGCTCCTTATGTATGGCGAAGCTGGAGGTAACGGAAGAGCTGCTAGTCGGCTGTATCATGAACGTTTTCCACACCGTCACACTCCATCGTACAAACTGTTAGCCCAAGTTACACAACAGCTATGAGAAATGGATACCTTCACCGTGAGGAGGCAGGACTGTAGTGCTCCACGGTGACGCCGCACTCCCGAATTTGAAGAAGGTGCACTGCATCTCATTGAAGATAGCCCATCAATGAGTTCACGAACAATTGCGCGTGCAATGGCTGTTAGTCACAACACCGTCTTGGACGTCCTGCATGAGCAACAATTACATCCATACCACTTACAAAGGGTACACACTACGGGTCCAGCAGACTTTCCATAACATGTCGCCTTCTGCACATGGTTCCTGCATCATTGCATCGACATGCCCGTTTCCACGTCGAGTTCTCTTCACAGATGAATGTAGGTTCATAAGGGATTGTGTTCTGAATGCTCGAAATAGCCATGTCTGGGCGGACGAAAATCCTCATGCCACGCTTGTGCAGGGATTTCAAGACCGGTTTAGAATTAACGTGTGTGAAGGTATTCTGGACGGTCATGTGATTGGACTACACCTTCCATCCAAGCTCACAGGTCTCACATACTTAGTCTTCCTATGACACGTAATGGACCCGTTCTTGCAAGCTGTGCCATTGATTGTCCGTCAGAAAATGTGGTTTCAGCATGATGGAGTACCGCCTCACTTTTCACTGGCTGTCTGGAGACATCTCAGCAGACGGTATGCTGAAAGATGGATAGGCCTTGGTGGTCCAACCGCGTGGCCGCCACGATCACCGTATTTAACCCCTATGGACTACTAGTACAACTTATGAGACACCAGTAGAGACAGAGGAAGATCTGGTGGCATGAGTTCTGGCCGCTGCACAAGACATTGAAGAGACACCAGGTGGGATGGAGTGTACCTGAACATGCTTTGAAGGTACAATGTGTGTAACAACGTTGGTGGTCGCCACATCGGTATGTTGCAGCTGGTGCCGTAGATGCTGGATTCTTGTTGTTGTCGACTAGTGTAAACCATAAGGCATAAGTTGTAATGCAAATGCATAAGTAATAATGAAACAAATCGGTATTCTTTTCAAATGGATTGCAACAATTTTACTAGGTCACACCTAAGTACATTCCTCACATGGGAATGGATTAGATTATCATCTGCATTGAAACTATTGTAGAACAGAAACGATATGTTTCTGGACATGGATTCCTGTTCAAAATGTTATGTACTCACCTACTCTCTGCATGTCCTAGAAGTTAGTAATGGGAATTTCCGACCACCCTCTATATATATAAACAAAGATGATGTAACTTACCAAACGAAAGTGCTGGCATGTTGATAGACACACAAACATACACACAAAATTCAAGCTTTCGCAACCAACGGTTGCTTCATCAGGAAAGAGGGAAGGAGAGGGAAAGACGAAAGGATGTGGGATTTAAGGGAGAGGGTAAGGAGTCATTCCAATCCCGGGAGCGGAAAGACTTACCTTAGGGGGAAAAAATGACAGGTACACACACACACACACACACACACACACACACACACACACACACACACACACACACACACACATCCATCCGCACGTACACAGACATTTTTAAAGGCAAAGATATTGTTGAATGACAGGTGAGGTATGAGCGGCGGCAACTTGAAATTAGCGGAGGTAATCTCTGCCCAAACTCTTTGCCTTTACAAATGTTCCACTGTATGTGAAATCTTTTACTGCGTGAAGAGTTTGACAGAGCACTGAAAGACCTGAGTCGAAACAAGGCCCCGGGAGTAGACAACATTCCATTAGAACTACTGATGGCCTTGGGAGAGCCAGTCATGACAAAACTCTACCATCTGGTGAGCAAGATGTATGAGACAGGCGAAATACCCACAGACTTCAAGAAGAATATAATAATTCCAATCCCAAAGAAAGCAGGTGTTGACAGATGTGAAAATTACCGAACTATCAGTTTAATAAGTCACAGCTGCAAAATACTAACGCGAATTCTTTACAGACGAATGGAAGATCAGTTTGGATTCCGTAGAAATGTTGGAACACGCGAGGCAATACTAACCTTACGCCTTATCTTAGAAGAAAGATTAAGAGAAGACAAACCTACGTTTCTAGCATTTGTAGACTTAGAGAAAGCTTTTGCCAACGTTAACTGGAATACTCTCTTTCAAATTCTGAAGTTGACAGGGGTAAAATACAGAGAGCGAAAGGCCATTTACAATTTGTACAGAAACCAGATGGCAGTTATAAGAGTCGAGGGGCATGAAAGGGAAGCAGTGGTTGGGAAAGGAGTGAGACAGGGTTGTAGTCTCTCCCCGATGTTATTTAATCTGTATATTGAGCAAGCAGTAAAGGAAACAAAAGAAAAATTCGGAGTAGGTCTTACAATCCATTGAGATGAAATAAAAACTTTGAGGTTCGCCAATGACATTGTAATTCTATCAGAGACAGCACAGGACTTGGAAGAGCAGTTGAACGGAATGGACAGTGTCTTGAAAGGAGGATATAAGATGATCATCAACAAAAGCAAAATGAGGATAATGGAATGTAGTCAAATTAAATCGGGTGATGCTGAGGGGATTAGATTAGGAAATGAGACACTTAAAGTAGCAAATGAGTTTTGCTATTTAGGGAGTAGAATAACTGATGATGGTCGAAGTAGAGAGGATATAAAATGTAGACTGGCAATGGCAAGGAAATCGTTTCTGAAGAAGAGAAATTTGTTAACATCGAGTATAGATTTAAGTGTCAGGAAGTCGTTTCTGAAAGTATTTGTATGGAGTGTAGCCATGTATGGAAGTGAAACATTGACGATAACCAGTTTGGACAAGAAGAGAATAGAAGCTTTCGAAATGTGTACTTACGGTCATTATTTAGCTGTAGGATGAATCCATTGCCAATCAAACGTCTTCCACATGGCTTTGCATAATAGTGCAGAATGTGATGGTATATTCCTCTTTCTTCACTGTTCTGTTTATTTGTACACGATCACCTGTCTCACTGCCTCCAAAACATCCTCAAACCATGAGGGAACCACTTCCATACTTTAATGTTGGAGATACATATTGCTGTAACATTCACCTGGTAACTGGCGAACCAACTTATGTCACTTTGTGCCAAAGACCTCAATTTTGGATTTGTTAGTGAAAAGTACTTATTCCACCGATTTACTGCCTCACTTTCATGTTGTCTTGCCCAGCATTACCTCTTCTGCCTATCAATAGCTATCTTACTAATCACATGCCCGTTAAGATTCACTGCCTGAAGATGTCATTTCACAGTACTTACACTCACTGACTGGCTTTTCCCTATTATGGTTAAGTTCTGCTGCTAAAACTGGTGCTGTTTTGAAGCCATCATGTTTACTTGTGACTACTATATATTTGTCATCGCTTTTTGATGTGACTTTTGGCCTACCCTTTTAAGGTCAGTTCATATTCTGGCCTGTATCTGCATGGTACAATGGACACATTCCAAGGAAATATGTTCTCAATGTGCTTCTTGATGTGCTACTTACTGCATAGTAAGACTAGCTGCATGTAAAGGTACAACTGTAGAACTTTTTTTTCTGTTGAAAGCTCCTTTCCTCGTCCCATTATCAGTGTCCACTCTTTGGTATCTCATGCATAACTACATGCTCCTTTCATACCTGTAACCATGTTTACACATTTGTTGATGTTATATGAATGCCCTCTAGTGAGGAAAGATTATATTATGCCACTAAATTAGCGGCATGTAGTGCATGGAACCTGAGCAGCATAATACCAGAATAACGAACACTACTCAAACGTTATAATGAGCATGGAACTGAGGAAACACTATAGGTAATTCATATTTGAATGTGATAACATTTGCAAATGTCTGCTTGTGTCTGTGTATGTGCGGTTGGATATGGGTGTGTATGCGAGTGTATACCTGTCCTTTTTTCCCCCTAAGGTAAGTCTTTCCGCTCCCAGGATTGGAATGACTCCTTACCCTCTCCCTTAAAACCCACATCCTTTCGTCTTTCCCTCTCCTTCCTTCTTTCCTGATGAACCAACCGTTGGTTGCGAAAGCTTGAATTTTGTGTGTGTGTTTGTTTGTGTGTCTATCGACCTGCCAGCGCTTTCGTTTGGTAAGTCACATCATCTTTGTTTTTAGATATAAAGAAGTATTTAAGTTTTACAATACCTGGACAGAGAAAACGTCTACACTGTGCATAAACAAGAACATAAATTTATAAATAGCCTATTTGTAACAGTCAAAAATCAGTTTTACTGAAGGAGAAAAATATAGTTTTTGGCCTTACTTGGTACTTAGGAAGAAGAAAAATGCTATGAATAAGATAAAAAGATTTTCTCTGCCTCGTGATGACTGGGTGTTGGGTGATGTCCTTAGGTTAGTTAGGTTTAAGTAGTTCTAAGTTCTAGGGGACTGATGACCAAAGATGTTACGTCCCATAGTGCTCAGAGCCATTTGAACCTTTTTAAGATAAAAAGACGCTCTACATATTACCTTCTTGAGGCGTTTGTATGTGTATAGTTTACCTAGAAAATAAATATTTTGCAATGCTTGGGCGACACTTTTCCTGTTATTTCACTTTTCCGCATTTTGCATTACAAGCTTCAAGAAAATTCATTGTGAAGTTTGCAGTTCCCATCAATAAACTTTTTCATTTCCAGTTCTTTAATTCTGATGCTATATTCCAACATACTGTACCACAGATTGTATCTCATAACCCCACTTCCACCTTTTCGGTATTGTGCTATGTGAAATGACTGTTGATGTTCCATTGTCTGTGACTACATCTCTATTTGACAGTGACATCACCTGCCATTCCATACTTCATTCCAGTGGGAATCAGCTGCTAATAACATCATGAATGTGCTTGTGACAACAATGATGAGTATGCCAAGTGTAGACGCCCAAATCTCGAGTATCCTACAGACAGCATGTGTATGGAAAAAAAAGGCTGTGACATTGTGGCATCATTAGCTAATTTCAGAAGATAACCATTTCTTGCCACTCTCTCCATTACAGTAATGGATTTTGTGCGCCCCCCCCCCCCCTTTTTTTAAGGTTGCAAGAGGACTTGATATTTTTCCTACTAGTGTTCACCTACAGCAGGGGCTAAATATTTGAAAGAAATAAAGTATTTACAATATAATCACAGTAAATAGTGAACACTTTTCAAAATGTCTAGTTCTACAGCTCTGTTGTAATAAATTTTATATCAAAACACACACACACACACACACACACACACACACACAGTGCTTGATTTGTGACAGTGCACACTACTGATCAGAACCACAGATTTTTTGAGATATGGTAGACAGAACTTTATTTTTTACCAGTAGAAATGTCGTATTAAAAGTGGAACACTTATGCAGTGCAGAAGGTCTCCAAAGGGAGTGCTTGTATATCCTTTTCTGGAGTACTGCTGTGTGGTATGGTATCTTTACCAGATTGAATTGACGAAGGACATCAATAAAGTTCGAAGAAGGGCAGCTTGTTTTGTATTATTACACAATAGGGGGAAATTGTCATGGATAGAACACACAATTTAGGGTGGCAGTCCTTAAGAGAAAGGCATTTTTCGTTGTGGCGAGATGGCCAACTTTCTATCCCAAATGTGAAAATATTTTGATGTTGCTCAACTACATAGGGAGAAATGATAATAAAATAAGAGAAATCGGAGCACAAACAGATTTAAGTCTGTAGGTGGTTCAATGAAACCTCTGCAAGGCAATGAAGTGTGAATTGCTGAGGAGTCCTGTAGATAGAGATGATCTCTTTTTGACAGCATGTCATTTGTGTCCAGTCTCTTAAATGAGATTTAAGAATCATGACCATGTTAAAGTGCATAACAGTAATATTTGAAGCAGCACGAAAAACATTTATGTTAGTGCAGTAGATATTATAGTAATCCCAAAATTTGAAAAATGACTACTGAATACAAAAGTTTAACCCTTTCACTGCTACAGACAGGTTCTCTGCATTCCATGCTGAGCACAGCTTCATTGTGGTTATACTGCGCACCAAATGCTGCTACCTGTACTGAGATTTGGTGTTCTGCCTGCTATGTAATACTTATCTGATTTTAAGAAAACTATTTGCTGAAAAAATTTGATTTATGTACATGTTACAGCCTGAGATCTTTACCTCAAAAAAGACAATTTCTTTTCATTATTCGTCATAACCAATGAGCTATATCAAATTTAGTAAATATTACATGAAATTTTAAAGAGTTTGCAGACATGAAAAATGCATTGCATAAACTTTGCATATGGCTGATTTTAGCTTATATATTACAGTATATGAAATGCAGGTAAGATTCCCAATCGTCTCAAATATTCCAAACCCATCCCTTTTGTCGTGAAGAATCCCATCACATATTATTATCAGTCTTTCAAAAATATGTTTATGCATGGCCTAGACTAAGGTCTCCCATTGTCTCTTAAAATGTGCTTGTGTCAGGGAATTACCCTCAAAGACCTAGGTAACCTCGAAAGTCCCTACATCTGGATGAAACTCCATTCTTCACCAGTCCCTTTTACAGTTTCAAATACAGCAATCTCTTGCACTTACCCAGCAAATCTGTAGCCTGTACATCACATCTGCCAATTTCCACTTTACATAGCTCTGCACTTATTGGCCCCTGATGTTTCCTTGAAGGGTATCTTCTACCAAACCAACTTCAAACTGCAACAACAGGCCAGACTTTACCTCAAAAAACTGTCCTACCTTCTCCTAAACTACCTCTACAGTTGTGTCCCACTTCAGCTCCCTAAGGAACCACATTAACTAATAACCCTCTCCCACACATTGAGCCTGGCCAATCTTCTCAACATTCCCAGCCTTCATCACAGCCTCCCGGACCAATGATAACTCATGAATGCAAGAGCCAGTCACAACAGTACAGTGTTCTCAACCTCTCATCTAAAACACTCTCACATCCTGAATTATCTGTACTACCCAATGGTTTCATTTTCAGCACTAAATCTGCATTGAGTCACACTTTTTTGGTTAAGGACCTCCTTTCCTTTGCATGTAATGTTTACTGGAAGTATCACTTTCCAACACACTCTCAAAATCTTTTCAACAGCAAACCTGATATTGAAGCCTTCCTTGAACAGTTCCGACCACTATCCCAACATAATCCACTACCACTATCTCAAAATTGCCCCTTATAGCCCTTCCAAGAATTCCTAACAACCTGCACTGCTTCACAACCCTTTCACAGTTGCCTGAAACATGACCCTAACCTGTCTGACCAACAGGAGCACGTACACAATGGTCTATGCCAGCTTTCTGACATTACTGCATACGGCTTCTGTGGTACAAGCTCACCTACAGTCCCACCTTAAAACCACAGATCCCTAAAAAGGATTAACTCCTCAATCCACATAACTTGTTATCCCTCCCAAACCACACACTGCCACCTTTTGTCTTCTTCCTAAGATCACTAATCCCAGTCCCATAGTTGCCGGCTTCAAAGCACCCACTGAAAGTGTATCTCCCTTGGTTGATCAATACTTGAAACCTATAGCATACACACTCTCCTCCTATATTAAATACACCATCAATTTCCAAAACAGTCTGAAATCTATGTCTGTCCCCCTCCCACCACACCTTACTCGTCACCATCCTCTATACCAACATCCCTCAAGTATTCAGGCAGTCTGTTGCAGAGCATTACCTCACAATCAGTGTCCATCAGATTCCAAACCGATGAGTTCTTTCCTGCTCACCTTAATCAACTCCATAGCTATGACCAGTTACTTTACCTCTGAGGGACAGAAAGACAGACAGATCAGGTACATTGCCATGGTAACCAGAATGAGTTCCTCCTAGGCTAACCTTTCCCTGCATCACTTGGAGGTGGCTTTCCTGGGATACATAATCCTTCAAACCCAGCTTTGGTTTAAGTACGCCGACGACATCTCTGCCCTATGGACACATGGTGAGGCTGACCTATTAAAATCTTTAGAATCTCTAAATACATTCCCCCAATTAAATTTCACATGTTTGTATTCAAAATCCTAGGCCGCTTTCCTTGATGTAGACCTCATCCTCACTGAGGCCCAACTACATACTTCTGCCCACATTAAACCTAACAAACAACAGTATTTACATTTTGACAGTTGCCATCCTTTCCATGCCAAACACTTCTTCCAATACAGCCTTCACATTTGAAGCAAACATATTTGTTCAGCTGCAACCGGTTTACATCATTACACCACCATTCTCACCTCAACCTTCACTGGACGTAATTGCCCCACCAGCCCAGATGAAAAAGCCACCAGCCCAGGTCAAAAGCACATTTTCTGGGCCACCACATCCTATCCTATCCTAAAAAAATTTACGACTATCTCTCTCTCTCTCTCTCTCTCTCTCTCTCTCTCTCTCTCTCTCTCTCTGTGTGTGTGTGTGTGTGTGTGTGTGTGTGTGTGTGTGTGTGTGTGTGTGTGTGTGTGAGTGTGTGTGTGTGTGTGTGTGTCTGTCGACCTGCCAGCACTTTCATTTGGTAAGTCACATCATCTTTGTTTTTAGATATATGTGTGTAGATATAGTTATAATAGAGGGAAACATTCCACGTAGGAAAAATATATCTAAAAACAAAGATGATGTGACTTACCAAATGAAAGTGCTGGCAGGTCGACAGACACACAAACAAACACAAACATACACACAGAATTCAAGCTTTCGCAACAAACTGTTGCCTCATCAGGAAAGAGGGAAGGAGAGGGAAAGACGAAAGGATGTGGGTTTTAAGGGAGAGGGTAAGGAGTCATTCCAATCCCGGGAGCGGAAAGACTTACCTTAGGGGAAAAAAAGGACAGGTATACATTCGCGCGCGCACACACACACATATCCATCCACACATATACAGACACAAGCAGACATATTTAAAGACAAAGAGTTTGGGCAGAGATGTCAGTCGAGGCGGAAGTGAAGAGGCAAAGATGATGTTGAATGACAGGTGAGGTATGAGTGGCGGCAACTTGAAATTAACGGAGATTGAGGCCTGGTGGGTAACGGGAAGAGAGGATATATTGAAGAGCAAGTTCCCATCTCCGGAGTTCGGATAGGTTGGTGTTAGTGGGAAGTATCCAGATAACCCGGACGGTGTAACACTGTGCCAAGATGTGCTGGCCGTGCACCAAGGCATGTTTAGCCACAGGGTTATCCTCATTACCAACAAACACTGTCTGCCTGTGTCCATTCATGCGAATGGACAGTTTGTTGCTGGTCATTCCCACATAGAATGCGTCACAGTGTAGGCAGGTCAGTTGGTAGATCACGTGGGTGCTTTCACACGTGGCTCTGCCTTTGATCGTGTACACCCTCCGGGTTACAGGACTGGAGTAGGTGGTGGTGGGAGGGTGCATGGGACAGGTTTTACACCGGGGGCGGTTACAAGGGTAGGAGCCAGAGGGTAGGGAAGGTGGTTTGGGGATTTCATAGGGATGAACTAAGAGGTTACGAAGGTTAGGTGGACGGCGGAAAGACACTCTTGGTGGAGTGGGGAGGATTTCATGAAGGATGGATCTCATTTCAGGGCAGGATTTGAGGAAGTCGTATCCCTGCTGGAGAGCCACATTCAGAATCTGATCCAGTCCCGGAAAGTATCCTGTCACAAGTGGGGCACTTTTGTGGTTCTTCTGTGGGAGGTTCTGGGTTTGAGAGGATGAGGAAGTGGCTCTGGTTATTTGCTTCTGTACCAGGTCGGGAGGGTAGTTGCGGGATGCAAAAGCAGTTGTCAGGTTGTTGGTGTAATGCTTCAGGGATTCCGGACTGGAGCAGATTCGTTTGCCACGAAGACCTAGGCTGTAGGGAAGGGACCGTTTGATGTGGAATGGGTGGCAGCTGTCGTAATGGAGGTACTGTTGCTTGTTGGTGGGTTTGATGTGGACGGACGTGTGAAGCTGGCCATTGGACAGGTGGAGGTCAACATCAAGGAAAGTGGCATGGGATTTGGAGTAGGACCAGGTGAATCTGATGGAACCAAAGGAGTTGAGGTTGGAGAGGAAATTCTGGGGTTCTTCTTCACTGTGAGTCCAGATCATGAAGATGTCATCAATAAATCTGTACCAAACTTTGGGTTGGCAGGCCTGGGTAACCAACAAGGCTTCCTCTAAGCGACCCATGAATAGGTTGGCGTACGAAGGGGCCATCCTGGTACCCATGGCTGTTCCCTTTAATTGTTGGTATGTCTGGTCTTCAAAAGTGAAGAAGTTGTGGGTCAGGATGAAGCTGGCTAAGGTAATGAGGAAAGAGGTTTTAGGTAGGGTGGCAGGTGATCGGCGTGAAAGGAAGTGCTCCATCGCAACGAGGCCCTGGACGTGCGGGATATTTGTGTATAAGGAAGTGGCATCAATGGTTACAAGGATGGTTTCTGGGGGTAACGGATTGGGTAAGGACTCCAGGCGTTCGAGAAAGTGGTTGGTGTCTTTGATGAAGGATGGGAGACTGCATGTAATGGGTTGAAGGTGTTGATCTACGTAGGCAGAGATACGTTCTGTGGGGGCTTGGTAACCAGCTACAATGGGGCGGCCGGGATGATTGGGTTTGTGAATTTTAGGAAGAAGGTAGGGGTGCGGGGTGTCGGTGGGGTCAGGAGGTTGATGGAGTCAGGTGAAAGGTTTTGTAGGGGGCCTAAGGTTCTGAGGATTCCTTGAAGCTCCGCCTGGACATCAGGAATGGGATTACCTTGGCAAACTTTGTATGTGGTGTTGTCTGAAAGCTGACGCAGTCCCTCAGCCACATACTCCCGATGATCAAGTACCACGGTCGTGGAACCCTTGTCCGCCGGAAGAATGACGATGGACCGGTCAGCCTTCAGATCACGGATAGCCTGGGCTTCAGCAGTGGTGATGTTGGGAGTAGGATTAAGGTTTTTTAAGAAGGATTGAGAGGTAAGGCTGGAAGTCAGAAATTCCTGGAAGGTTTGGAGAGGGGGATTTTGAGGATAAGGAGGTGGGTCCCGCTGTGACGGAGGACGGAACTGTTCCAGGCAGGGTTCAATTTGGATAGTGTCTTGGGGAGTTGGATCATTAGGGGTAGGATTAGGATCATTTTTCTTCGTGGCAAAGTGATACTTCCAGCAGAGAGTACGAGTGTAGGACAGTAAATCTTTGACCAGGGCTGTTTGGTTGAATCTGGGAGTGGGGCTGAAGGTGAGGCCTTTGGATAGGACAGAGGTTTCGGATTGGGAGAGAGGTTTGGAGGAAAGGTTAACTACTGAATTAGGGTGTTGTGGTACCAGATTGTGTTGATTGGAATTTTGAGGTTTTGGGGGTAGTGGAGCTGGAAATGGGAGATTGAGTAGATGGGAGAGACTGGGTTTGTGTGCAATGAGAGGTGTTTGAGGTTTGCTGGAAAGGTTGTGAAGGGTGAGTGAGTTGGCTTTCCGGAGGTGATCCAACTCCCCAAGACACTATCCAAATTGAACCCTGCCTGGAACAGTTCCGTCCTCTGTCACAGCGGGACCCACCTCCTTTTCCTCAAAATCACCCTCTCCAAACCTTCCAGGAATTTCTGACTTCCAGCCTTACCTCTCAATCCTTCTTAAAAAACCTTAATCCTACTCCCAACATCACCACTGCTGATGCCCAGGATATTCGTGATCTTAAGGCTGACCGGTCCATCATCATTCTTCCGGCGGACAAGGGTTCCACGACCGTGGTACTTGATTGTCGGGAGTATGTGGCTGAGGGACTGCGTCAGCTTTCAGACAACACCACATACAAAGTTTGCCAAGGTAATCCCATTCCTGATGTCCAGGCGGAGCTTCAAGGAATCCTCAGAACCTTAGGCCCCCTACAAAACCTTTCACCTGACTCCATCAACCTCCTGACCCCACCGACACCCCGCACCCCTACCTTCTTCCTAAAATTCACAAACCCAATCATCCCGGCCGCCCCATTGTAGCTGGTTACCAAGCCCCCACAGAACGTATCTCTGCCTACGTAGATCAACACCTTCAACCCATTACATGCAGTCTCCCATCCTTCATCAAAGACACCAACCACTTTCTCGAACGCCTGGAGTCCTTACCCAATCCGTTACCCCCAGAAACCATCCTTGTAACCATTGATGCCACTTCCTTATACACAAATATCCCGCACGTCCAGGGCCTCGCTGCGATGGAGCACTTCCTTTCACGCCGATCACCTGCCACCCTACCTAAAACCTCTTTCCTCATTACCTTAGCCAGCTTCATCCTGACCCACAACTTCTTCACTTTTGAAGACCAGACATACCAACAATTAAAGGGAACAGCCATGGGTACCAGGATGGCCCCTTCGTACGCCAACCTATTCATGGGTCGCTTAGAGGAAGCCTTGTTGGTTACCCAGGCCTGCCAACCCAAAGTTTGGTACAGATTTATTGATGACATCTTCATGATCTGGACTCACAGTGAAGAAGAACCCCAGAATTTCCTCTCCAACCTCAACTCCTTTGGTTCCATCAGATTCACCTGGTCCTACTCCAAATCCCATGCCACTTTCCTTGATGTTGACCTCCACCTGTCCAATGGCCAGCTTCACACGTCCGTCCACATCAAACCCACCAACAAGCAACAGTACCTCCATTACGACAGCTGCCACCCATTCCACATCAAACGGTCCCTTCCCTACAGCCTAGGTCTTCGTGGCAAACCAATCTGCTCCAGTCCGGAATCCCTGAAGCATTACACCAACAACCTGACAACTGCTTTCGCACCCCGCAACTACCCTCCCGACCTGGTACAGAAGCAAATAACCAGAGCCACTTCCTCATCCTCTCAAACCCAGTACCTCCCACAGAAGAACCACAAAAGTGCCCCACTTGTGACAGGATACTTTCCGGGACTGGATCAGATTCTGAATGTGGCTCTCCAGCAGGGATACGACTTCCTCAAATCCTGCCCTGAAATGAGATCCATCCTTCATGAAATCCTCCCCACTCCACCAAGAATGTCCTTCCGCCGTCCACCTAACCTTCGTAACCTCTTAGTTCATCCCTATGAAATCCCCAAACCACCTTCCCTACCCTCTGGCTCCTACCCTTGTAACCACCCCAGGTGTAAAACCTGTCCCATGCACCCTCCCACCACCACCTACTCCAGTCCTGTAACCCGGAAGGTGTACACGATCAAAGGCAGAGCCACGTGTGAAAGCACCCACGTGATCTACCAACTGACCTGCCTAAACTGTGATGCATTCTATGTGGGAATGACCAGCAACAAACTGTCCATTCGCATGAATGGACACAGGCAGACAGTGTTTGTTGGTAATGAGGATCACCCTGTGGCTAAACATGCCTTGGTGCACGGCCAGCACATCTTGGCACAGTGTTACACCGTCCGGGTTATCTGGATACTTCCCACTAACACCAACCTATCCGAACTCCGGAGATGGGAACTTGCTCTTCAATATATCCTCTCTTCCCGTTACCCACCAGGCCTCAATCTCCATTAATTTCAAGTTGCCGCCACTCATACCTCACCTGTCATTCAACATCATCTTTGCCTCTTCACTTCCGCCTCGACTGACATCTCTGCCCAAACTCTTTGTCTTTAAATATGTCTGCTTGTGTCTGTATATGTGTGGATGGATATGTGTGTGTGTGTGTGTGTGTGTGTGTGTGTGTGTGTGTGTGTGTGTGTGTGTGTGTGTGCGCGCGCGAATGTATACCTGTCCTTTTTTCCCCCTAAGGTAAGTCTTTCCGCTCCCGGGATTGGAATGACTCCTTACCCTCTCCCTTAAAACCCACATCCTTTCGTCTTTCCCTCTCCTTCCCTCTTTCCTGATGAGGCAACAGTTTGTTGCGAAAGCTTGAATTCTGTGGGTATGTTTGTGTTTGTTTGTGTGTCTGTCGACCTGCCAGCACTTTCATATGGTAAGTCACATCATGTTTGTTTTTAGATATATGTGTGTAGATATAGATATACAAGAGATTTTGAACACTGTACACTATTCAATGTGGATATATTTCTCAAAAATGTTGCACTGGGAGCAATATAAATTTTGTGTACACATTGAGTTGTCAGAATAATGTAAATTGTTTTTAAATATTTATATCAATTGGTATGGTACAAGTAAATTTCACTCTTGTATATTTAACAAAAATCAATGTTATCAGATATTAAATGCACCAAGAATGTTATAACTACACTGGCCTGCTTTTGGGGTACAATGAACTGAAAGCTTTTTTTTTTATTTATACCATAACACCAAACATTTTATCTATTACAGAACATAAAGTTAAACTGTAGTGATGTTTGATCCAACTTGGGACAAAGTGTAGGATATGGAGAGTGTACTTTTTTCCTTACATTTATAACTGAAACTATATTAATTGTCACAAAACATGAAGTTGAGTGATCCTTATGTGGTAAGTAGAGCAACCCTAGCTAGTTGAAACCATTTTTCATTTTCTGGTTCACTCGTATCTTCTACTATCTTGTTGATAGGTTGTAGGAAAATATGGCAATTATCTTCTATTTATTTTAACCAATTTGAGATGAAAATTTAAATTATTCTTTCATTTTAATTTTTCACATACATGTCTTCTTGAATCACCCGGCTGTCATATAATTTTGCCAATTTTTGCATGTTATATGCATTAAGTGTGCCATCATAACACATCTCTTTGTATACTACTGGGATTAGAGCACATTGTCACATAGGCTGTGACACTTTACTTACCATCAATTGGTAATTCCCTCATTTATAACTGCTCCTCGTGAAAAGATAACCGTGTCTCAGGAACAGCACTCCATTTATTCTTTTTGTAACTATGACTGAAAGCTGTATAAACATATACCTTCTACAGCCTTTGCTTTAGCAACAATAATTTATGCTTAAAATCATAATGCAACTGTCCTCCTGCAACATCACCAAGATACAGGATGACAGTTTAGTTTACTTGTTGGTATTTCCACAAAGCTTTTATGATATAGAGTTTTTATGACATTGTCTGTCATTCCACAACAGAAATTTTTTCAAAGTGTGACATACAACTGCACTGAAGTATTTGAACATCTGCACATGAAGGGGACTCGACTCCCAGATGAACAAGACATATTTGTAGTGTCATACATCAATCCTGTTGTCATCTACAGCTATAGCTCAAATGATAAAATTTATGTAGTATTACTTGTTCATTGTAAATGATATCCTCTTCACTGTATCAGGTGATCAAAAAGTCAGTATAAATTTGAAAACTTAATAAACCACGGAATAATGTAGATAGAGGGGTAAAAATTGACACACATGCTTGGAATGACATGGGGTTTTATTAGAACAAAAATGCGTGATTCTGGTTTCGTAACTGCTACTGTGACGGGTGAGAGGTACGCCAATATGTTACAGAATTGCATCATCCCCAGCCTGGTGGCTGATAAACATCTGCTGGAACGTACAATGTTTATGCAGGATGGCACTCCACCCCATATTGCTAGACACAAGAAAGATCTCTTGCGCGCGTCATTTGGTGATGATTGTGTGCTCAACCGCCACTTTCGTCATACTTGGCCTCCCAGGTCCCCAGACCTCAGTCCGTGCGATTATTGGCTTTGGGGTTACCTGAAGTCACAAGTGTATCGTGATCGACCGACATCTCTAGGGATGCTGAAAGACAACATCCGATGCCAATGCTTCACCAGAACTCCGGACATGCTTTACAGTGCTGTTCACAACATTATTCCTCGACTACAGCTTTTGTTGAGGGATGATGGTGAACATATTGAGCATTTCCTGTAAAGAACATCATCTTTGCTTTGCCTTACTTTGTTATGCTAATTATTGCTATTCTGATCAGATGAAGCACCATCTGTTGGACATTTTTTGAACTTTTGTATTTTTTTGAACTTTTGTATTTTTTTGAACTTTTGTATTTTTTTGGTTCTAATAAAACCCCATGTCATTCCTAGCATGTGTGTCAATTTGTACCTCTCTGTCTACATTTTTCCGTGATTTATTCAGTTTTCAAATTTATACTGACTTTTTGATCACCAGGTACTATAAACACTTTACCCAGGGCTTTGTCGGCACAGAGACATTCACTGCACATATCTCCCCCCCCCCCCCTTTTTCTCTTTTTCTCTGTCCATCACTTCCTCCCTTTCTTGGTCCATCTCACCCTTCCCTATTCACTATCCATCTCCTCCTCACCCGGGCTCTCTGCTCAGTTGTGCCCTTCCACCCTTATACTCCCTACAATAAATTTCGATACTACACATAGGGCAGCTTCAGATGTCATGTGTTACTCACCCATATTCATCCCCATCCCTATGGGAGCTAGGTGGTACTCACCTCCACAATACTTCTTTCTAGACAATAAGTGGTGGTAGTGATGGTGGGTTTCAGAAGAAAGACTGTGGTAGTAAGAACCACCTGGATCCAATAGGGATGAGGGTGAAAAGGGTTGGTAACCCCTGGTTGCACAACAGACATGCTCTGCAGATTGTATAGGAACACATCCCAAGATCTATATGTGTAGATGGTCACAGCTTAACAGAAAGAAGAGGAGGAGGCGGAGGAGGATGTAGACCAGCAGTTCTCAACATTTTTTGTTCATGGCACACTGTACAATGTAATAAGTTCCCGCAGCACAGACATAGGAGTTTGCAACAGTGAGACAGGGATAACGTTATGAGTCAGCATCAAAATGAAAGCCTCTGTCTAGCATGCATAGCTTGTCTCCACCAATCAGCTGTCCATAGACCCACAGTCCTAATGCAGTCTGTGTTGTGACATATTTTGAGGTTGATTTTTAGTTACACACGTGTATGCACTGTCTGGTAAATGTGTTAATTGTTCAGTATGTATGAGTTTCTGATGAAAAGGAAAAATGTTGTTGTTACTCAGTGAAAGAAACAAGTAACAGTAACAAAAGTGAGAAAGGACCAATTCCAAATGTAAATCTCATGAAAGCAGTGCATGCTACTGGAAAATTTTGTAAGTAACAAGAAAATTATTTTAATTTCGGATTTACTTTCCATTTGTCTGAAAACAATCTTTTACCAGAATGTGTTGTGTACAGAGAAAAACTAAGGAATGAACCCATGATCCCTCATAAACTAAAAGGACATTTGAATAGCAAACATCGTCACTTATCTGTAAAAGGTAAGTATTTTGGTGAACTGACTTCATCAGCAGAAAAGCAAGCTCAACCTATGATATGGACTTTTTAAAAAAGCACAAGACAATGCAACCCCACGATACTGCAGAGAACGTAACTTTTCCTGCATGTGCGGAAATAGTGAAATTGATGTTAGGTGATGGTGCCTAGTAGGAAATAGCTTTGGTCCCATTGCCAAACAATATTATTTTCTTGCAAATTGATGACATGTCTTCACATATCCAGTGCAGTGTCCACAAAAAGATAAGTGAAGATTGTGTATTTTCACTACAGCTCTGTGTGTCAAATGATATAAGTAACAATATAAATTAACTGAGTTAATAAGATTAGTTGATGAGGATTCAATTATTGGACAATTTCTTTTACATACTGAACTGCCTTCAATGCTAAGTGGTTTAGATGTTTATGATTCTATATCCAGCACATTGGAACACAATGGGCTGTTCTGGAAAAGTTCTCTTTCTGTTTGCACACACAGTGCACCTGCAATAACTGGAAGAGTCAAAGGATTTCTTACAAGACTAAAACAAGATTTCCAGGTCATATGTTTAACACATTGATTCATACACTGTGAGGCTCCGATGGTGAAGACTGTTCCAAAATAACTTAAAAGTGTTTTAGAGGGAAAATTTCATTAAGTCTAGGGTTATTAAGACTCAGCAAACAATTGTACCATGAAGTGGGATCTCGACATGACACTTTGGTTCTGCATAATGAAATCCACCGGTTGGCAAACGGTAAGGTCTAGAAAGATTTTTTGATCTGAGAAAAGAGCTATCAAATATTTTTAGTTTCAAAGAACCAGGCTTTACAGCTCAATTAAAGGACAAGGAGTGGTGTGCAAAGGCAGCCTATTTGGCTAACAATTTCAGCCATTTCAATTACCTGAACCACAGTACACAAGGAAAAGAAGAAGGACTCACAGCAAGAGATAAACTCACTGAAACTTAAAATATGGAAATTACAAGTGGAAAATAGAAAAATATCAAGATGTTTCCTATCACTTTTTGGGTAGTTCTACAAGGTGACATAACCAATGAACTCATTTTAAATTACCTCATGGTTCTTGAAAATAAAGCAGTGCAATATTTTCCCTCAATCACTGTCAACAAATATGACTGGGTGCACAGTCCTTATATGCTGTCTCCAGAATCAACCATTGACCTTTCATTGAAGGAAGACAAGCAGCTCGCAGAATTCCAGACAGACCGAACGCTTCAGCTGGAATATGGTAAACTACTGCTTATCAAGTTTTGGATATTAGTGAAGAAAGAGAACCCAATAACAGCAGTGAAAGCAGTTAATATCAAGTTGCATTTTTTCTCCCACATTTGTGTAAACTGGGATTTTTGGCATTCACCAACATAAAAAAAACAAGAAATGTGAGAGACTTCTCACAGCTAACAGGAAATGCACGAGTTTGTTCTCAATTCCACCACAAATTGAAATTTTGCACAACAAGTGATAGGCTCAATTTTTTCACTGATAACTCAAACTTTTAAGGTGTAAACCAACAAATAAACTGTGAATAAGTTTAAGCTATGGAACATTTCTATATAATCTACTGTTCTTTTTAAAAATAAATATATTACTTCAATTACTTTCATTAACAATACACCACATCAACTAGGGTTCGTTGAATTTATCATTTATTTTAGCTATGAAATTAGATTAAAGTGCATGTATATATTTTGAGAAATTTGTTGAAACCTAATAGAAAATTATTTTGTGTATGATTCTCTCTGATGCAAAGTGTAACTGCAATGAAAAATGTTTTTAACTTATGTAAATTTAATAAGAAATTACCTTCATGCTTTAAAAAGAAAGCAGCATTCTTCGATCCAAAGAATGGAAATACTTCTAGCGTAGACATTTTTAATGTTTTCGTACTACCATTTTTACAAGTCTGATGATCTCTCTCTCTCTCTCTCTCTCTCTCTCTCTCTCTCACACACACACACACACACACACACACACACACACACACACACACACACAAGTTCACAAAAAAATAAAAACTATCTACAATACACACTGCTATGATACACTTGCATAGCCAGCATAGTTGTTGCATGTACACAATGTGTGTACATATTTTACTGACCACAACATCAACTCAGTGTATAATATCTTCGTACTCTCAAGCTCACTCGCCATGTTTGTACATCTTTGTCCTTTTACTCCTAGTGTAATATAGCTTTCATGCTGGCCACACATGTGATCCACTTAAGTGTATATTGCAGTTGTAATATTGTAATCAAATACACACAAAACTTCTGTTTCAATATTCTTATATTGTTGTAGTTGTTAATGCTCCATTGATCATTCCATTTCGTCTACCTTTCTTCCAATGGCTGAAACCTGTCATATGACATAATACTATTTCATTTTCACAAAAGCAGTCGCACACACTACAAAAAAAAGCCTTTGTTTTCCAAACTAAACTGAGTCGTGGGAATAATGTTCTTCAGAATGCCTGGTATATCCAATAATTGTTTATTTGATGATTTATTTTTAAGTTCAATTTCTTTTTAATTTTTTATCCTATGAAGATGCCTAACACTAGAAATGTGTTTCTTCACATGAAGCACATATTTCCCTATCCGTTCATTGCAAAGGTAGCATATTAATTGCCCTGAATGAATCCTGAAAAATTTTTTGTTAATGTGAAATGTTGCATCAAAATATTCCCACATATCATCTAATCTGACTGCATGTTTCATTGATATTACCTGGTGTCTGTCCTCTACAATAACAAAAGTATCAGCAATTGAGCAGCAAACAGCAGAAGAAGCAGAAGCAGATTCTGAATTATTTGAAACTTCAGAACTGTTGTTCATGGCAGTTTTTTGTTTCAATTTATGCTTCTTTCCTGTCACATGACCAAGTACTGCCTGGTAATTGATAAGTTCACGATCACACAATATACACTTATATCTTCCACCCTTGTGCCTTATGACGCCATGCAATTTATCTTCTGAACTACACAGTTTCTCTGAACTATGACCATGTAAACTATCTTTCTCACTTATGATAGGAAAATCTGGAGTATTTTTCTTTACTTTGTCACCTATATCATTTTTCTCTTGTGCACTAGACACAGTCTCTACCTTTTGTAATGAAACACATTCATTATTTTCCCTCTGAGTAATTATATCAGCAGGTTTATCATAAGCATTGCCTCCCCAATGTCTACCTGCTACAGGTTCACCTTCCTCGTCACCAGCATAATAAACCGTCATTCCATTACTCGTGGCATCAAATAATGTTTGACCTGAAGGTATTTCACCATTACCAATGGGAACTACAAGTAAATCTTCAACTTCATTTGAGTTTTGTATTTCTGTTTTTATGTTTTTCGTACCATGATTATCTGACTTCTGTGCCTGTGTATAACTAGTTTCTTCAGTATCCACTGATACCAAATTCTCTGACTGCATGCTTTTTCCAGTCTCCGAGGATGATGCAATGGAATGTTTGGTACAACTGGAAAATGGTGCTTCTGTTTTTATACTTTTGGTCTCATGTCTGTCTACCTTGGACACATCGAACATTCCTCTCTTCCTACCTTGTTCAGTCAGGAAAGTCTCCCTTTTTGGTTCATATGACTCCACTGTTACGTAGTCAACCCTAAGTCCTACAAGCTCTTCATTTAACTTGTTCAACAGTATATTAATGTGCACTAATTTGTGATATATTTTAGGTTTTGTTTCTTTTTTCTCAAGGTAAGGCAGTAATGCTTCATAGTTCCTTAGGCAGCAAGTAAAAGTATCATTCATCAGGATGGCTAATTCGCCCACTGACGTGTTAAAATCTTCTGATGTTTTTCCATAACTCATTGTGCAAAATCGTGGAAGCTACTGACATTGAATACTCCAGAGAAAAATCCTGAAATAAGAGACAGAACTGTCAGACACATGATTCACCAAGGCATAATTTATTGTTAGTTTACTTGCAGAATTATGATAAATTTAATGTTAACTGCTATATTGCGACATGAAATCAACAGAGAGGTGTACACAAAAAGTAATTTCTCTGAAACAATGCAGATAGTAAAGATCATGGTGGTGATGACAATGAGGATGGACTTCAGATTCTTAACGCAGCACAGTCATCAGTACTCTTCTTGGGTATTAACATAGAAATTTCATGTTTGAACTAAGTCAGCTGGAGATTCCTCAGTAACACAGATCAGCAATTTTTTTCACAGTGTCAGCCTATGTTGACAGAGATTGTGGTTTGTAGCTGATACAATTCAATTAAACATTTACCTTGCCATTTATTAAATCAACTCCCAAACACGTCAACATATTTCCTAATGCACAATGAGCCACGACACTTAAAATGTTCACATCATAGAGAGTGGTTAATTAGTGCTGGAGTTTCAGTGTATCTAAAAGCTTCATTACTATGGTTCATAAAATTTTTCTTAACAAATGAGGCAGAATGATTAGCAGGTTACTTATCCTTGAATAAATGATTGAAGGTAGAACAAACAATTCATGAGACAATTAGTGTCTCCATTTACATTGGTGACTTTATATTTGGGGGAGGGGGGACTGTACTGGTCCTGGCTTGTGATGTTACTTAATGGAACAAGAATTAGCTGACTAAAACAGCTAGAACAACCTGTCATATGTGGATGGCTGGCCATCAATTCAGAGAGAGGATATCATTGGTTCAATCACTTCAAATTCTGAAATATGTGTTACAATGTTGCTTTTGTCAACTAGGATGGTAGTAAGATCTCCTGTCAACCTGAGTGTTGCTGTTGTGTCAATATATGAAGCATATAGTTAAAATAAGTAGTACCACAAACTAAATTACGCAACTTAAAATGTATATGTTTGCATCTACAGTCACAATTTATTTGTTTTGCCCACTGCCTATTAGTTTCAGTACACAGTACCATCCTCAGGCCATCCTATGATCAAAAAATATTATTACATAGTGCAAGCAATTTACAAAAATATTATCCTTTATGACAGCTAACATGTGGTTTATAGGGAACCTTAAAATGTACAGGTAGCCTCTTGCCGTGTGTACACAGTCAGCGTGCTTGCTTCCCAAGTAGGCATGTCAAATACTAAGGTCAATGTTGAGCTTTCAGAATATATTTTATTTATTATTCTTTTTTACCTCTTTTAAAAGTCACAATGTAAAATATATCAAAAAACAGCATAAAAATTGAAAATAAGAAATCACATAACAACATAGTCTCCACTATAACAACACATCACAAGCAAAATTGCAAATGTATTTTGCCAACTTTATGTTTTACCATTATATGCAGTTTATACTATTATAAAACACTGTTCTGGCAGTGAACCTGTAAATTAAGTGAGCACCATCAGAATAATATCATTATACAATAAAAATACAAAATTAATTTTTATTGAAAATAAATCGGGCATCCAGATGGAATATGCATTGAGTGGCTGTGTACTACTTTGCAACCATCAATTGACAATCTTTGGTGACATCTCCAGTTTCATGTTTGTCCAAGCAATGTGTGCAGGGGCTCTAAGCTGTGCTGCAGTGTGCCTTCCCCATGCCCATGTGTGCACATTGTCATTGCTTGGACCAACAATCTGGAGATGCAACCAAAGATTGTCAGCTGACAGTTGCAAACTAATATGTAGTCATACTATATCTTTATTCCTTTTGCACCTTTGATTTCTTCTCAATAAAAATTAATTTCATATTTTTATTATGTAATGCTTTTATTACATCGACACTTGCTTAATTTAAAGATTCATGGTCAGATACATGTTCTACGGTAGTATAAACTGTATACAATGGTAAAATGTAAACTTGGCTAAACACAGCTGTGGTTTTGCTGTTAATCTCTTGTTACAATGGAGACTATTTTGATAAGTATTTTTTTATTTTCAAATTTTATGCCATTTTTTGATATCTTTAACACTGACATTTTTGAAGAGGCATGAAAAATAAGAACAATAAATAAAACAAATTCTGTACATTGCAGCACTCTTATCATTGCTGACTACAATTTAACCTGTTTAAAGCTCAACACTGAACTTTTTTTCATGTATTTGACACAGCGACTTGGAACTAACTGTGACTACTAGATGCCAGGGGTAAGTCTACCTATACATTTTAAGATTCACTATGTACCATGTGTTTGCTGTCATAAAGAATAATATTATTGTTAATTGCTGTTGCATTACTGTTCTAACTATGTAATTGTATTTTTTGATCATAGGATGACCCGAGGATCATACTGTGTACCAAAACCGGTAAACAGTAGTAAAAAAACTGTCAACACAAACATATACTTTTCAGTACTGCGTTGGTCGCTGTTCCACCAGCAATATGTTGGTGATATTTAAATTACAGAAGTTTCACATATTGGTGTATCATTTTTCCAGAAGAGGGAACTGTGTCAATGGATGGTGTCCTATTCTTATCAGAGATAGCACTGTTTGCTTTGGCTGACATGAGTTTCCCCAACCTGGTTGGTCAATTTTATTGACTGCAGTGTCTTGGTTATCATATTCCACTGAAGTATCATCCTTCTGTCCAAAAATGAGACAATAGTGTGCTAGGCAATAGCACATGAATTACAAATGCCTCCTCCACATGCTCACATGCTTCTTTGTCTGCTTTGTTGGCTATCTTATTTCTCCATTTCTTATTTCTTCAGTAAGCAAGGGTGTCAGGACAACATTCACAGACTAACCATAAAAAACTTTTCAAAATATTGCAGGAAGTGATAAGAGAGGAAATTAGATGATGAGACTTACCAAACAAAAGCGCTGGCAGGTCGATAGACACACAAACAACCACAAATATACACACAAAATTCAAGCTTTCGCAACAAACTGTTGCCTCATCAGGAAAGAGGGAAGGAGAGGGAAAGACGAAAGGATGTGGGTTTTAAGGGAGAGGGTAAGGAGTCATTCCAATCCCGCTCCCGGGATTGGAATGACTCCTTACCCTCTCCCTTAAAACCCACATCCTTTCGTCTTTCCCTCTCCTTCCCTCTTTCCTGATGAGGCAACAGTTTGTTGCGAAAGCTTGAATTTTGTGTGTATATTTGTGTGTCTATCGACCTGCCAGCGCTTTTGTTTGGTAAGTCTCATCATCTTTCTTTTTAGATATATTTTTTCCACGTGGAATGTTTCCCTCTGTTTATATATATATATATATATATATATATATATATATATATATATATATATATTATATATTTGAAGTTTTTAGCAATTCATGTTGTTTGGATTTTCTAAAACATTTCGTGTGAACTCATCAAATTACAACTGCCTCGGTTTAAGTTGATCCCTGACAGTTGCAGTGGGCTGCGCACAGCAGCTTCACAAACCTACCTCACCCAATAACATAACATGATTTTGTAAATGTTTCTACAGCCACAATCCAGTGCTGTCGTAAAGAGCATTCTACTGAAATGCCAGTCACAAATAATGCAGGGGCTTGAGGACAAATAAAGGTATAGATATAAAATCCATTAATTAAGTTATCACCAAATGTTTTTCACATTTAGAGAAGTATGTGGTTCCTTTTTCGCTGCATTTATGCTATTGCTCTGAGGCATCTACAAGTAATTGAATTTGGCAGGCTAAGATCATTTGTATTTTCTTGATAAGCTCATTTTGTCCTTGTCTATGTAGGACATCATCTTCAGGGGTGATTATTATTATTATTATTATTTCTTTCTTTTCTCAGACATTATGTCTGGTCAAAAACGGAAAGTGACGCGGACCTTGATCAAGCGTGACTTCCTTTTAACTGTACGGTATATGTTATATTGCATTTAGGAACTTTCGGGTAATTGAACATGTATCAATAATTACGGATTTCTGTAGTTGTATATATAAGTTTGGATGTAGCTGTATTGCATTGATGTACTGGTGGATACTGTGTGGTATGACTCCTGTAGTTGATAGTATAATTGGTATAATGTCAACTTTACCCTGATGCCACATGTCCTTGACTTCCTCAGCCAGTTGGATGTATTTTTCAATTTTTTCTCCCGTTTTCTTCTGTATATTTGTTGTATTGGATATGGATATTTCGATTAGTTGTGTTAATTTCTTCTTTTTATTGGTGAGTATGATGTCAGGTTTGTTATGTGGTGGTATTGTTTTATCTGTTATAATGGTTCTGTTCCAGTATAATTTGTATTCATCATTCTCCAGTACATTTTGTGGTGCATACTAGTATGTGGGAACTTATTGTTATATTAGTTTATGTTGTATGCCAAGTTGTTGATGTATTATTTTTGCTACATTGTCATGTCTTCTGGGGTATTCTGTATTTGCTAGTATTGTACATCCGCTTGTGATGTGATATACTGTTTCTATTTGTTGTTTGCAAAGTCTGCATTTATCTGTTGTGGTATTGGGATCTTTAATAATATACTTGCTGTAATATCTGGTGTTTATTGTTTGATCCTGTATTGCAATCAGGAATCCTTCCGTCTCACTGTATATATTGTCTTTTGTTAGCCATGTGTTGGATGCGTCTTGATCGATGTGTGGCTGTGTTAGATGATACGGGTGCTTGCCATGTAGTGTTTTTCTTTTTCCAATTTACTTTCTTCATATCTGTTGATGTTATGTGATCTAAAGGGTTGTAGAAGTGGTTATGAAATTGCAATGGTGTAGCCGATGTATTTATACGAGTGATTGCTTTGTGTATTTTGATAGTTTCTGCTCGTTCTATAAAGAATTTTCTTAAATTGTCTACCTGTCCGTAATGTAGGTTTTTTATGTCGATAAATCCCCATTCTCCTTCCTTTCTGCTTAATGTGAATCTTTCTGTTGCTGAATGTATTCTATATTTGTGGCACTGTGCTCGTGTAAGTGTATTGAGTGTTTATTATTATTATTATTATTATTATTATTATTATTTGTGGGGCACTTAACATTGTGGTCATCAGCACCAAAAAGTTCCAAATCTTTCCGTTTACAGTCTCAGCACTTCCTGAATGATGATGAGATGATGTAGACAACACAAACACCCAGACCCTGGGTGGAGAAAAACCCCAACCCGGCCAGGAATCGAACCTGGGACACCGTGATCCAGAGGAGGAGTGTTTATGGCTCTAATTATATTGTATGACTAGTGTTTGGGATCCAACTACCACTTATGCAGCTGTGTACCACAGGTGGTTGCCTTCCTCGCCCTTTAGCTTCAACTTTGGTGAAAACAGGACAACAATCTTCCATACACATAAACATACATAATTGTTTTCCTTCGAGACTCCAGCTGTCACCACAGTTCCTGGTGGCAGGAGCTTCACCACACTGCCAGTACTTGCACTACATCACTGTGGCCAGTCACGTGACTCCAAGTGCTGGTTCTTGTATTCATCCACGACTTGGCTACATAGATTACTGCTTGCCAACCTACAGGAGCCTACATCGGGAATTGCTGTGTGGCTGAACTCCGACCATCTGCAGTCCTTCAATATGGAGCTCCCTTTGCTGAGTGCACCAGTCTCTCCAGTCTTGGTGCCAGCTGCATGTGATGGTCCGTTTGAGTCTGCACACTTGTCAAATGAAAGAAGATATTCCTCACTTTACTGTGCCTCACACAGGAAAGAAATAATATTTACTGTAGACTCCCTTTTTCTAGCAGCCAGACTATAAGTGTGTTGTTGTTTTTGGGGTGTACAGGCACTCAAAGCAAGGTTATCAGAGCCTGCAAGTCTGATAAATTACATGTACTGAGATGTGTTACTACTATCTTGCACAATACCTTCTCAGAAGCAATCAACACAGATAGCATGGCACTGGTCTGTGTGTACATTATCTTATTCGCCATTTTTTATAAAATGGTTTTACTAAGGGGAATTTCAATTTTTCTGGGAAGTCACTGGATCTGGGAGACACACTACACAAATGACTGACAACACAATTAATTTCTGATGCACTGACTCCTGTGAGTCAATTTGATATTTCATCATTCCATCATAAGTCTTTACAGAGATTTAGTAACCAGTCCAGTTTCCTGCACACTCGTTTCTTGTAGCAGCATGTGATATGATTGTCTCAGAACACAAGCTTCCAAAATTTCTGCATTCCTTCCCGTAAAAATCAATTTATGATTTAACTTGCCAACTACTGACAGGAAACAGTATTAAATATACAAGGTTATTCCTTGATGATATTACAAACTTCAGTGTCGATGGAGAAGGCTAAATGTATGACTGAGGTAAGGGACCCTGGTCTGGCAACATCCAAGTCAAAAGTTACAAATTGTTCTGATACCTGTGCCAGTGGAATACATGTACCAGTACTGCTGTTGCTACGATTTTAGGGCAGGCAAGTTTCAGGTGGTAGTATGGACCAAAACAACAAAAGAAAGTCTGATAAATACAGACTGTAAAACATGTACCCGAAAAACTGTGAGCACTTGTTCAACAGAAGAGATGTGTTTCACTGTATCAAAGATGAACAAGTGCTCACAGCTCTTAAGGTATGCATTTTAAAGCCCATTTTTCATATTATCACCTCCTCACAAAGTTACCTTCACTACAATCTTAACAACACTAATGACACACATATTCCATTGTCAGAGGTATTACAATGATTTTCGCTTATAACTTTTAGCTCTTATTTCCAGACCACGGTCCCTTACCTCAAATTTATACATTACTCTTCTCTGTCATCCCTGACAGTTTGTATCATCACCACCGAATCACCCTGTATAAACACTTTATTTACTTCTGATGCAATGCCATAAACCAAAAGAACATGAAAACATGCACAATAAGTAAGTACTAATTTTAGGGTGAACACAATGAGATTTCTGAAAGTAAAACATACTGAACTGAGATTCACGATTAGTTTACCTGTATATTGGCTCCATTGTTATTCAATTGAATGAAAGAAATTTTACACAGTGTGTTTCATTTAATGCACTGATATAGCTATTTATGTCTGGACCTCCATAACAAGTATCTTTAGAAGAGTAAGACAAACTGTTTGCTATGAAACAACTGTAGGCATTTTCAGCTACCATGTGATCTGTGTCTAGTAAGGATGCTTTTGGATCTAGGATTATTATGCTGGTGTAACAATATCACAGCCATTTTAACAGAGTTTGAAAGTCATTGATAGATCATGTATGTAGGTTAAGAACTAGACTGCACCCAGTAACTTTCCTTATGGCCCCCCCTTTCTGAGGTTAGTTTCATTCTAGTGACAAACTTTGTGCCATGAAAAATGGGTCAATACTCTATCATAAACAACTTTCTTAAATATGTTTGAAAGGATCAAGTGTAAATGGGTCTGGAATTAAAATTTTATTTGCTTATCTCCATTTTAATCTCTCAGAAAATGTGCTCTGACTGATAGCAATACCTTAAGAGTAGGCTTATCAAACCACACTAATTTTTTTCTCTTCTAGAACAATTAGTCTACTGCCTTCTAGTGACACGATGAATTCCTTAATTCTCTTGGGGATTGTATTTCTGAAACTAATGCATGGTGATGTTCTTGAAATCCTGAGTCAGTTGATATAACATCCACCGGCAACAGGTCACATACCAAAACATTTGCAGCAGATTTAAAGGCTGCCGCGTGCACTGCCAGTTATACTTGTCACAACAGCCTTTGTTCACAGAAAGCTATCCAGTGCGTATATTGCACATGACACTTTTTTTTTTACTTGGATTGTGATTTGGACTTTATTGTTACTTACCTACAACATTTGGGTAGAGCACAGATTACCTTGTCTGCCTAATGCAGGACTGTCCTAGCTAACTGTTCAAGTGAAAGCAGTTTTTTCAATGAACAAATTGATAGCATGTGGAGTGCACCAAGAGTTTGGTTCACATCAACATGTTTCGCAGTCTAACCTACAAACAGTGTTCTTCAGCAGTGACATGAGAGTTACTCAACAAATATTCAGGGTACTGTATTGACCACCAGGTATCCACTTTCAGAAGTCTTTAGTTTGTTTATTTCCAGAAGAGTTGGGAACTATTACTTTCTGTGATTTAATTTTAAATTTGTGTATGTGCATGTTGCACTTTCTTAATTACTGAAGGGAGGTCTTTAAAATACTGGTCAAACTCTAATTTCGACTCTGGACTACAGCTTCTCCTTGAATTAGGTAAAATTCTCTCCTCTTGGCGCAAAATAGTTTAGTCACAGGAGTTATCTGTGTTATCCTTGCTTCTGTTCAATTTTACCACTGTTCATGGGCTCACAAGGCTCCAACTATTGTAGGAATATATTCAAGGAAGAATTTAATTTTCCACCTACACTGTATACTTTCTAAATCTCTTCCCACAATTTACACCTGAACACCACTGTCAATGATTCTGTGATGAAAATTATTTTCATGTACGATCTGAACCTAAAAGTCAGCACATTTAACAGTCAACATTTGATCTACTTATTCAGAGATACCATTGACCATCAATTTTACATCTAAACTACTGAAGGTAGATGAGACCAAAACAAATTGTCAATGGCTGTTTCATTATGTCCTAATTGGAACTTTGCTGTGACAAATAAAAACAGAACAATAACTATGTATCCTCAATCAGTAACATCTAACAGGTAGCCAAAATTTAAGTCTCCCCAAATCACGATTCTCTACTTAAATTTATGCAATAATTTTAAAACTTTCTATAGCTGTTTTATCAAGCTTAAAATATTTCTTGCTTCTGGCCTGCAAACTGTCAGTAATGGTGCCTTGTGTATTCTGTACTCCACTATCATGGTATTCAAGAGTTGTGCAATACAAGAGTCATTAACATGAAGAGCCTGGGGCTCGAGAGCTAGTGCCATCACCCTCCCCTCTTGCTGGTTTGATAGCAGTATGGAATTAGTTTTTATCCATCAAGATGTGCATGTTCAATTTTAGCGATTTCCATGTGATGCTCTGATATGCACGGCACATCTGCTGACATCCCTTGTGCCATTTCGTTCTCATCTATGGGTATATGCATTCATTTTATTAATGAGACCTTTGGTGTTTTGCTAGACAATATTAATGTTCTTTGAGATCTGTAGTTTTTAGTAAGTTCAGTGGCTATTGCAACAGTCGATTTTGTGTAAGAAGAACCCTAACAGTTGCATCAAGCTCAGCAAAGCTGTTTCACTCATCTGCCTCAAACAATTGTGTAATACGACTTTGTAAAAGTCCCTTATGGCAGTGCCTCAGTATTAAGCTGGAGTTCTATAAACAGTTACTGTTATCATCTGCATCCATTTGCACTTTGGCACTGAAAACTGGCAACAGTGCTACCAGCTATCTGGGATCATCTTAACACCGAATTCACTAAGTAACTGTTTCAACTGTCATTATATTTAATCTTCAGCTACATCTTTTAGAGGAATTTATCCAAAAAAGAACCAAGGAACACAATGGAAACCAGTTGGATAAAACAAATACTATTTCAATCTGACTGGTTTAGTCTCCTGATTATCCTTATCAAATGGCAGTCATGCCATGTGCAATTCGACTGAGTGGAGGGGTGATGCATCAGTTACACTTATGAGGGAATGCCCCTCACTCCTAAGCAATTCTCCAAGCTATGCATTAGCACACTCCACTGAATGCTTCATCCCAGGGGCACTATGCCTTCAAGGAGTGAGTAATGAAACTTGCTTATGAGAGTTAATGAAAATTATTTAGAAAAGGTAACATTTAAGTCTCTGTAGGAGCACTGTACTCTTATCAAGTAGTTGATTATGGAAGTTTAGTTGAGAGACAAAAATGTTTACTAAATGTAACTCCATCTTGCAATTATGGAGTGTGGGACTGTGGCTGGTCAATGAATTGTAAAAATAATATTCCAAGAGCCATTATTTTTACAGGTTTTCATTTAGGTTACCAGTTGTGACTTCTTGATAGATTCATCTTTGGGCCCTGTAGCATGAACGACAAAAAGTATCCAGTTTTACACTTATATACCGGGGTAGCTGGCTGTAGAAGACTCCATGAGCAACATACGCTGTTCACAACAACAGTTTGTTCATGTACGAAGATCACACCCTGCTTGTGAAGTTTTCTACAGAAACCAGACGCATATACTGGTTACCTGCTATACACTTGTATAACTGAATACTTTTTGTCATTCATAGCACAGGACCTGAAAATGACTCTACAGAGGAGTCTAAACTGGCAACCTTAATAAAAAGCTATAAAAACAATGGCTGTTGGAATACTATTTTTACGAAAATGTTTACTGTCACTGGAATGGAGATCAGCTTGGGTCACAGCCACTACTTAAGTGACATAAATCGTAATAATTTGTCAGATCATATAGGACTAATACATTCATTCATGGACACTGAAGCAACAAACCAGTAAAAACACAAATGTAAATCCTCACAATACCAGATTATCCCTTATTTTCAGCCAGACTAACATTGCTATAGCTGCAAATATTTTTAAATTAAGCTTCCGCAACTATGAAATCATAAAAAGTAGAATGTACACTATTAATTTAACTTCTTAGAAGAGCGCTACAAAAATAAAACATTTGTTTTAGTGTCAGCAACTGCGTGAACACACCTCAGTTTCTCTCCAGTTTGAAATGTAGGAAAGTGACACTGGCACCTGGAAGCTTAGAGGGAGTGTGTGAGCTGCCACTTAATACCTCAGTAAATAAATGGAGTTATGAAAAAGCCAAGCATCTGGGTTCAAGCCCAGTACAGTGCAAAGTTTTTAATACTTTGCAAAGTTTAGTAGCCATTAGAGAAGTTAGAATTATGACAGTGACGAACACTGACAGAGTCAGCTCGGAGAAAAAGTAGTTCTTGAAATTTTTTAGTTAGGTTTTAACATGACATGAAGCATCCTTTGAGTGTCCAGAAGTTGTGAGTTTTCAAAATTTCCCCATGAGAGGCGGGTACAGGTGTGTGCATACTTTGAGATTCCCTTCTACAGGGTGACAACTACTGAACTACATGAAAAAAGTGTAAATTAGTTACAAACTATGGTGTGCACACACTTTATTCAACATGTAAACATCACTAAAGAGGTTTGGATTTAGGTTACGACAAGCTCGATATGCCTGCTAGCCTTGGCAGTGATGTGGCACGACCCACTGAAGTGTTGGAACATCAATGGCGTCGATCATCTCCTGAATGGCTGTTTTCAGCTCAGCAATGGTTTTGGGGTTACTGCTGCACACTTTGTGTTTAATATAGCCCCTGGAGAACGAGACCATCCTAACCAACAGTACACAAGTAGTTAATGTATTTAACAACCATTTCTTAAGTGTAGGAGAAAAAAATGGTGAGAACAGTTCAAAAGAAAAAGCCAGGCAGTATATGGAAGAGTCTGTTTTGAAAAAAAATTAGATTAAGTTTCACCTGACAACCTCTCGTGAAATAAGTAAAATTATTAAATCTTTGGAAAATAAATATTCTGTTGAAGTAGAAGACATCTCTAATAAGATATTACAACAATGTGGAGCAATTACAGCTGATGTTCTGAGTCATATATGTAATGCATCACTAACTCAAGGTATTTTCCCAGACAAGTTAAAATATGCCATTGTCAGGCATCTCTACAAAAAGGGGGACACCACAGATGTCAATAATTATCAAACTGGATCTTTGCTTACAACATTTTCAAAAATCTTCGAGCAAGTAATGTACTCAAGAGTGGTTAGTCATCTCAACAATAATGGGGTACTTAGAAAATCACAGTTCGGATTTCAAAAATGCAGTTCCACTGAGACAGCAACATACAATTTCACTATCCACATAACAGAGCCTTTGAATAGTAAAATGTCACAAATAGGAATTTTCAGTGACTTGTCCAAAGCAATTGATTGCGTGAACAATGACATTATGTTACAGAAATTACAATTTTATGGTATAAATGGAATGGTATATGAGTGGTTTAAGTCACACCTACAGAACAGGAACCAAAAAGTTTCCTTATATTGGTCAAGCAACTTTAGTTTCACACTTCATCTAACTGGGGTGAAATTATATTAGGTGTTCCACAGGGTTCAATCAGGGGTCCCCTTCTGTTCTTGATATATGTGAACGACCTCCCTTCCTATCTGCAACAGGGAGCTGAACGCACACTGTTTGCTGATGATACAAGCATCATTATTAATCCAGTAAAAGAAACTCCAATTGAAAATTATACAAATAAGGTCTTTGGAAAAGTCATTAATTGGTTTTCTCAAATGGGCTTGCTCTAAACTTCGAAAAAACACGGTACATCCAATTTTCTGCTGCAAAACGTACAGTTCCTTCAATAAATATAACCCATCAACAGAAGTCTGTAGACAGGGTTGATCACATTAAGTTTTTGGGTGTAAATATAGATGAGAATCTTAATTGGAAAATTCATATTTTGGATCTTCTAAAGCAACTAGGTTCAGAAACTTTTGCAATCAGAATAATTGCTAATTTTGAGGATACAGAAATCAGTAAGCTAACATACTTTCACTCTCTGATGTCATACGGAATAATATTTTGGGGTTAATTCAACATTCGGACAAAAAGTATTCACTGCTCAAAAGAAAATGGTTAGAATAATGTGTGGTGTTCATAGTCACACATCTTGTCGGTATCTTTTTAAAAGATTGGGAATTCTTACGACAGCCTCACAGTATATTTACTCACTAATGAAATTTGTTCTCAACAACATGGACCAGTTTAAAAAACAACAGTGACATTCATGATTATAATTCCAGAAAAAAGAAAGACTGGCACTATCCTTTACTCAACCTATCTTTGGCACAGAAAGGGATAAAATATGCTGCTATAAAAATTTTTGACAAATTACCAGATGAAATAAAAGTCTGACAGACAGCAGTAACAGCTTCAAAAATAAATTGAAATCATATCTCCTTGACAACTCCTTCTATACCATAGATGAATTCTAGAATAGGAATAAATAAGTCTACAAATATAGTATATCCATTTTGTGCCATTTAAGGGAATGGGGTATCTAATAGTAATATTAATGTGTGTGTGTGTGTGTGTGTGTGCGCGCGCGCGCACTCGACACATTCCACATCATAATGGTTACCCTAACGTGCGACTGATCAATGGAACAAGCAACCAACTAAACACCCAACCTCCATGAACCACATTTTGTCAAAATCAGTGTCACTTTGGGTAATGGGGATGAAATCATCTTCCAAAACTTTCAGGTACCATTCGGTAGTCACCATGCTATCAAGGAATATCACACCAATTATTCCATGACATGATATTGCATACCATGTGCACGGGCTGAGGATGAAAAGACTTCTCGATCGCGAAATGTGGATTCTCAGTCTCCCCCCCCCCCCCCGCCCCCCATTCTTCTACCACACGTTTATGTATTTCGCTCTGTGGAATTGAAACATGTATATTTTGTAATGGATGCCATCAAACTATATTCAGGACGGTGGAAACTGAAATGTCCTGTGGTGCCTCTCCTGCTCCCAGACAGCCTGCCCATATATATATGTATCTAAAAACAAAGATGATGTGACTTACCAAATGAAAGTGCTGGCAGGTCGACAGACACACAAACAAACACAAACATACCCACAGAATTCAAGCTTTCGCAACAAACTGTTGCCTCATCAGGAAAGAGGGAAGGAGAGGGAAAGATGAAAGGATGTGGGTTTTAAGGGAGAGGGTAAGGAGTCATTCCAATCCCGGGAGCGGAAAGACTTACCTTAGGGGGAAAAAAGGACGGGTATACACTCGCGCACACACACACACATATCCATCCACACATATACAGACACAAGCAGACATATTTAAAGACAAAGAGTTTGGGCAGAGATGTCAGTCGAGGCAGAAGTGCAGAGGCAAAGATGTTGAATGACAGGTGAGGTATGAGTGGCGGCAACTTGAAATTAGCGGAGATTGAGGCCTGGTGGATAACGGGAAGAGAGGATATATTGAAGAGCAAGTTCCCATCTCCGGAGTTCGGATAGGTTGGTGTTAGTGGGAAGTATCCAGATAACCTGGACGGTGTAACACTGTGCCTAGATGTGCTGGCCGTGCACCAAGGCATGTTTAGCCACAGGGTGATCCTCATTACCAACAAACACTGCCTGCCTGTGTCCATTCATGCGGACCTGCCTGAACTGTGATGCATTCTATGTGAGAATGACCAGCAACAAACTGTCCATTCGCATGAATAGACACAGGCAGAGAGTGTTTGTTGGTAATGAGGATCACCCTGTGGCTAAACATGCCTTGGTGCAGAGATGTCAGTCGAGGCGGAAGTGCAGAGGCAAAGATGTTGTTGAATGACAGGTGAGGTATGAGTGGCGGCAACTTGAAATTAGCAGAGATTGAGGCCTGGTGGGTAACGGGAAGAGAGGATATATTGAAGAGCAAGTTCCCATCTCCGGAGTTCGGATATGTTGGTGTTAGTGGGAAGTATCCAGATAACCCGGATGGTGTAACACTGTGCCAAGATGTGCTGGCCATGCACCAAGGCATGTTTAGCCACAGGGTGATCCTCATTACCAACAAACACTGTCTGCCTGTGTCCATTCATGCGAATGGACAGTTTGTTGCTGGTCATTCCCACACAGAATGCGTCACAGTGTAGGCAGGTCAGTTGGTAAATCATGTGGGTGCTTTCACACTTGGCTCTGCCTTTGATCGTGTACACCTTCCGGGTTACGGGACTGGAGTAGGTGGTGGTGGGAGGGTGCATGGGACAGGTTTTACACCGGGGGCAGTTACAAGGGTAGGAGCCAGAGGGTAGGGAAGGTGGTTTGGGGATTTCATAGGGATGAACTAACCGGTTACGAAGGTTAGGTGGACGGCGGAAAGACATTCTTGGTGGAGTGGGGAGGATTTCATGAAGGATGGATCTCACTTCAGGGCAGGATTTGAGGAAGTCGTATCCCTGCTGGAGAGCCACATTCAGAGTCTGGTCCAGTCCCGGAAAGTATCCTGTCACAAGTGGGGCACTTTTGTGGTTCTTCTGTGGGAGGTTCTGGGTTTGAGGGGATGAGGAAGTGGCTCTGGTTATTTGCTTCTGTACCAGGTCGGGAGGGTAGTTTCGGGATGCGAAATTGTTCTAACAATCTCATCTTCACCAGTTCTGTAGCTATTCCTGCCATTGTCAAAATTTGTTCGCCAATTAATTTCACTAACCCTGCCAGAATTACAGGTCTAGTTATCCTCCGATTATTCTCCGGTTAGTAGTTGTTACATGTTCATACAACAAGTTTTCTGCATTACTTCAAGAACAATACTTAAGTGGCTGCTAGCCAGGGACTGTACAACTGGTCCTTACTAATGTAGTGATCTGGCCTAAAATTTTCTGTCAAAATTTCATTTCCTTGGATTCACCAAGATGATAATATGTAATCTTTTTCACCTGTTATTCCTGTTAGTCATTTATTTCCATTCTGGTAGTCTGAATCTATGGATTTTGCTAGTAATTATAACTACGCTAATCATTTGCAAACCCAATCAACCACATAATCAGACAGCGATTGGCATTCATCCATTCGGCTTTACTTCACTCAGCTCGTATAGCCCCGTCCCCTTTCGTCTGCGGAAAGTTTATTTCTAGATGTGACGTGGATTCTCCTGACAGAAACATCACGTACACTATGCACGCATTCAAAAATCAACTTATGATTCATTCAGAAATAAAAATGTGTTCAAAAACCAACAGGGATGCGTTTCAAACTCATATGAAAAATCGAAAGACCAATGTGCACAGGATGCTAGGCGCTTTGTGAAACAAGTCCCCCCCCCCCCCCCCCTCAAGAATATGAATTTGGCGCCCCCTTTCCCCAGCAGCACCTAGCTGCGACTGCTTGCATAGCCAACAGCCACATTCCTGTAGCCAGAAGTGGGAGAATCTACTACTCAAACGCGTCTCAACTGCATGCACATGAGCTCACTCTTAACTGCTAAAATGAATCTAATGTAAACAGTTGTGACTTCACACTCTTCAGAGGGAATTTGTTGTTATGAAGTATTGGATAGTCTTTCTAAAGCCTTTGACGCATTTTGCTGTTGGCAGATGCTTGCATGAGCACTGTGTGTCGTCGTATACAGCGCATTTCCTTTGCAATTTAAGATATTTTCGTTTCTTCTCTCGTTTATGTTTTATTGTTGAAGTATTATTCTGCAGTGGCAGGATACAGTAATATCCTTTGTTAGAGTATCGGTTCTTACTGGTCTAAACTACAAAAATTTAACAGAAAACTAAAAAAATGAAAAATTCCCAGGTTTTTCCTGTTTTCTCCTGGATGAAATAATTCTTGAGTTTTTCCCAGATCTCCTTGTTGTCCCAGGTCGTATAAACCCTGATCATACAGTTCAATAATTTTCACCCTGTAATTACATCAAATGGGAACTGAATGTTGTTGTTTTACAACATTCAGGCTGTATCAAAGAGAAACATCCAATTTTAAAAAATCACGACTATAATATTTGAGTAAGTGCATGAACAAAAAAAATGTTCAAATGTGTGTGAATTCCTAAGGGGCCAAAGTGCTGAGGTCATCGGTCCCTAGACTTACACACTACTTAAACTAACTTTTGCTAAGAACACACACACACACACACACACACACACACACACACACACACACACACACAGAGGGCTGCACAATCTGTGACATGGCACCTCAAACCACGTGTCGCTGCCTGAACAACGTACTGCTGGAAAGAGCAATCTCTCGAGTTTTACATGGTTCCTGCTAGCCAGCAGCAGTGTGCGCCCACTTTAGTTCTAGTGTATAACTTTCTATATCTCTTCATTAAAAGCTATTAAGTAGTCTTTATGCCAGTTTTCCTGTTTTATTGGACAATACTTTCTTGTGGACAACTGCATCATATCCCAGATGACAGAGGAAATGTGATCTGTAATGACATATAGTAGACTGCAACTAATACTATGTTTTACAATGTTAACACATAATATAAAACAAAGGTTGATTTTGCTATAAGCTTGTGGTTTCGGAATCAGTGCTGCCTGTCATAGGAATGCCAATCTGTTCCAGATATATCAAACAATGGAAAATTCAGGATGAAATGTAACAATATTATGAAAAGGCTAGTTGCTACTCACCATATAGCAGAGATGCTGAGTGGCAGATAGCCACAACATAAAGACTGTCACAATATAAGCTTTTGGCCAACAATGCCTTAGTCAAACTCAAACACACACACACACACACACACACACACACACACACACACACACACACACACACACACACAAACCAACCACAGTCTCTGGCAGCTGAAGTCAGACCAAGAGCAGCGCATGATGGGAGGAGGCTGGGGCGGGAAGGCGAGGGATAGTAGGGTAGGGGTGGGGGATGGTGAAGTGCTGCTGGGGAGCATACAGGGATGATGTAGAGAGAGGATAGGGCAGCTAAGTGCAGTCAGGAGGTTAGACAGAGGGTAGGGGGGAGAGGAGGGGAGGGGGAGCGGAAAAGGACGTAAGTTGAAAGACTGAGTGCGTTGGTGGAACAGAGGACTGCATAGCGGTGGAATGAGAACAGGGAAGGGGCTAGATGGGTGAGGACAATGACTAACAAAGGTTGAGGCCACAAGGCTTTTGGGAACATAGGATATATGGCAGGAAGAGTTCCCATCTGCACAGTTCAGAAAAGCTGGTGTTGGTGGGAAGGATCCATATCATACAGGCTGTGAAGCAGTCACTGACATGAAGAATGTTGCATTGGATGGCGTGCTCAGCAACAGGGTCAATCAGTTGTTTCTTGGCCATAGTTTGTCGGTGGCCATTTATGGGAACAGACAGCTTTGTTGGTTGTCATTCCTACATAAAATGCAGCACAGTGGTTGCCACTTAGATGTTAGATCACATGACTGGTTTCACAGGCAGCCCTGCCTTTGATGGGATAGCTGGTGTTTGTGAGCAGACTGGAGTAGGTGCTGGTGGGTGGATATATGGGACAGATCTTGCATTTAGATCTATTACAGGGTATATGAGCTATAAGGCAATGGGTTGGGAGAAGGGATTGTGTAAGGATGGATGAGAATATTGTGTAGGCTTGATGTATGGTGGAATACCACTGTGGAGGATGTGGGAAGGTTAGTAGGCAGGGCATTCCTCATTTCAAAGCATGACAATTGGGTGTCCCAGCTGGTTACTGTACCCCCACTGACTATAAAAGTCTGACAGAAAACAAAGTAAAATTTGAAAACAAAAGGAACAAGTTTGCCCCTGAAAACTCTTCCGTATAATAATTTCTCTTATAGTATTGGGTATACCTTGCATATGTTCAGTATGTAGCTATATTTACAAATTAATTTGTGATGCTAATGTAAAATGACTTGTTCCACATCATTATGATTTATAATGCAACTTATCCATGCAATATGAAACTTACTAATCAACTAGGCACAAATTCTGAATAGAATCTGATGGGTAGATCAGTAGGTCTTGGCCTTTGTTCAGTTTTAACGCTCTCAGTTGTTTCTCAACAACACTGACACTAATACCTAAACCACTTATTTTTACAACAGTGGAAGAACTAAACTAGGGCTCTTGGACTCTCCTTTACATAAGAACATTTGGAAATTGAGTTTAGCATTTCTCATCTGTTTTTGCTACCCTCAATCTCAGTTCCTGAACCATCCAAGAACTTATGAGTGTCCAAACACTGACTTAAGTGGCATTCCTAGCCTTTACACATGACCAGAATTTCTTTGGGCTTTGTGCAAGTTATTTGGGTTAATAGAAACATCCGATTCCACCCATCTGCTTTGATCAATAACGTCACCAATATGGCGGAAACGACTATTCACAACAACTACCATATCGCGACTATGACATCATTATGTAAACATGACAACAAACACGAAAATAGATTGAAAAATCAAACACATGTTCCTCCTATAATATAATGAAACTAACGGGACAGGCGAGGGAAATTGCGGGTTTTTGGGTGGGGACAAACCAACAATAAATACATGCCACAAAACCAAACGTCAAAACTGGCAAAATAAACCAACCACAACATTCGCAAAATCAACTAGAAACAATATCCAATGTAATCGAACACTTCCCTTGACCTATATAGGTCAACGGAAAGTACCGATACCAATTCATAAACCCCAAAACCTACAACCACTTCCAGAATCATCACTACCTCAAAAACCACAAGAAAACACCAACTCTGGAATCTAACACTTCCCTTGACCTCACAGGGTCAACAACACCACACAAAACCAACTCACCAATACCAGCAATACAACCCCTCCCCTCCTCCAATGCATGATCCACAAATCATCCAACCAGATAAAAACATGAAGAAAAAAAAAACGAAAACTCACCACATGAAAGCTCCGGCACTGCCTACTAGATCGGACACCACACAGACACACACACATACCACACCAACAGAATAAATGACAACCAATCAAACTTCCCCACCCCCTCCCTAAAATCAAAACAAAAACCATACACAGCCTACAATTAAAAGAAAAATGAATCCTCCACAACAAAAACAAAAATCCACAACCGACCCCCCAACCCACCTTCCTCCCCAAACCTCACCAACCCCCCACCTCCCCCAGAGCCACAGCCAACCCCCACCCCCTCCACACCCAAAACCTAACTAACCCACAACCCTGGCCCTGTACATCTTACTAACAGCCCTTAAGAAGACCCTCAGGGACGCTCTTCTGCCAACAGTACAATCTAAATGAGACTGAAGGTTGGAAGAGCGCCTCTTCCCCCTCCCTATTACAGATTTAACAACCCCCCAAAACCCCTCTATAGTATTTGTACAGGCCCCACTCTCATAATTCTTGAACTCTACATTGTGATTAACAACTAAATGACTGTAACCCTCCCGACACAACCCACTATAAGATGCAAACCCATCAGCAACTACCGTACTACCCTGTTCTACATAATCTTGAATCAATCCCACTAAGACCCTCTTTGTACGATTTTCCACAACCATAACACACGCTCAGAAGAACCAGACCTCGATACCACAGCCCCCCAAACCCATAAACCAACCAAGGGCTTACCCCTCCCATACTTCCTCCTACCAAACTGTGACGGCATCAGTGTAGAGCTGAACGTGCAAGTGTGGTATTATGTTTCTCTGACTATTGGTGGGTTACCTCTGCGAAGTCATTATGGCAACTTTAAAAGAACAAAGAGTGTGTGTGAAATTTTGTTTCCTGCTTTAAAAAACTGCAACGTAGGCACACCAAATACTTCAGGAAGCTTTCCAGGAGGATGCTATGAGCCACACACAGGTTTTCGAGTGGTTTGGGTGCCTTAAACGTGGTGAGATGTGTGTTGAAGACCAAGCTCATTCTGGACGCCCTTCAACATCGCGAAAGGAGGAGAACATTGAAAAGGTCCGCCGAAAGATCAACGAGGATCGTCGCCAAACGACCGACCAAATTTCACCAGAGACAGGAATCAGTTGGAGCTCGTGCCAGCTGATTTTGAATGAGGATTTGCACGATACTTGTTGCTGCTAAATTTGTTCCATGCCTTCTCACACAGGAGCAAAAAACAATCCGCATGAAAACAGAGATTGCATGTGATCTAAACTTCTTGAACAAAGTCATTACAGGAGACGAGAGTTGGTGTTATGGGTATGACCCAGAAACCAAGCAAGTGTCAAGCCAGTGGAGGACTCCCAATTCTCCCAGACCAAAAAAAGCAAGGCAAGTGAGGTCAAATGTGAAGACGATGCTCATTGTCTTTTTTGATGTTCGTGGAATTGTGCATGGGGAATTCGTACCCCCTGGCCAGACTGTTAACCAGCACTTTTACTTGGATGTTTTAAGGCGTCTGCGAGAGGATGTGAGGAGGAAACACCCGGAACTTTGGCGATCAGGTGACTGGTTTCTGCATCATGACAACGCTCCAGCCTTATGAGTGACCCACTATTTGACATCTCAGAGGTGGTGTGTCGTTCCCGACACTCCGTATTTGCCGGACCTAGCCCCGTGCCACTTTTTCCTATTTCCACGAATGAAAAAACGCTAAAAGGGGAGCGTTATTACAATGTGGAGGCGGTAAAAACAACTTTGCAGAGGGCACTGGACAATATCAAACTTGAAGAGTTTGAAACATGCTTCCAACAGTGTGAAAAGAGAGTTGACAACTGCATCGCATGTAATGGAGAGTATTTTGAAGGTGACTGAAGTAATTTTGTAAAAAGGTTCATCAATAAATTTCTTATGACAACAATCTGGTTTCTTTTGGGTCCTCCCCTCATAAAAACACATTACAAGCGCACACTAAACCAACAACAAAACCTTACCCGCAACCTACAAACATGCCACGAGAGAGCACCACTGACAGTACAAAAAGCCATCTACAAACACGTGACACTCGCAAACTGAACTTTGCGTCATCGTGACGTCACACACCCCAACAGACTTAAGTCACGGGTCAAAGCCAATGGGTGGCATCAGACGCTTCTTCCCAGAATTTGGAAATACGGAAGCATCCGATCCCGCCCGTCTGCTTTGACCCATGACGTCACAAATATGGCGGTAACGACCCTAAACCACGATTCCAATATGGCGCATATAAAGTCGTTATGTACACATTGTGAGGACGAAAGTACATCGAAAAACAAACACACACACTTTCCACAAGAAGCCTAATGACACTAACGGGACAAGCGCGGGAAATGGGGTGTTTTCGGTGGGGGGGGGGGGGGGGGGGCAAACTAAATACAAACAAATTTAGACGCCCACCCCCATACAAAACCACACAAAAAGACGAAAAAAACCGACATCACAAAACTCCCCAAATACCACTAAACAATATCATCTGGAGTCGGACACTTACCTTGACCTATATAGCTCAACAGCAGCTCCCGATCCCATAAATTAGGATCAAACACGTCCCTTGGCCTATATATCTCAAAAACATCTCCTGATACACAGCCACACATCGGGATCGAACACTTCCTTTGACCTGCGCACTTAATTTTATCTGTCATATACATTCCTGAACAAAAACAACCGATTAATTTTACTAAAATTACCACACGACGTACAGCAAACACTAAATTAACCTTCACACAAAATCGTTAACTCACTGAAACGAATTCCACTACAAACACAGCTGACACACTAACAATTCTGGATAATGAGCAAAAGCAAACTGAGCCCATTACACCACACAAACGAAAACCCTGAACATACCACCAGAGAGCACAACACGACGACATCTACAAACACGCCACACTCAAACCAAACTCCGCACCGTCATGACGTCACACACGACAACACCCTTACGTCACGGGTCAAAGCCGACGCGTGGGATCGGACGCTTCTGTCGACCCAAGTGGTGATCTCTGTTATATGTTCAGTTCTTCTGTATGAACCAGTATGAAAAATATAATGTTGCCCACTTCTTTCAAAGCAGTCACTAAACATCCATGTCTCTTCTCTTTGCAGTTTTAATGTAAGACACTCATTGTCTGTGAAAAATTAGGATGCATTGTTTTTCATTGTTGCTGTTGTGGTCTTCAGTCCAAAGAATATTTGCTGCAGCTCTCCACCTGAGCTTATCCTGTGCAAGCCACTTCACCTCAGAATAACAACTGCAAATTACTTCCTGTTGAACCTGTTTACTATCTTCATCATCCCTTTCTCTCTCCGTCCAAAGCCAAAATAACAATTCCTCAATGCCTCAGAATGTGACCCAACAATCTCGTCTATTACATAGTCAAGTTGTGCCACAAATTCCTTTTCTCCTGAGATCTATTCTGAACATCCTCTTTACTTACATGATCTAGCAAACTAATCATCAGCATTCTTCTGTCAATTGACAAGCTTCTGTTCTCGTCTTGACTGAACTGCATACTGTTACATTTCGTTTCCACACATGATTACACTTCAAACACCTCCAGAAAAGACATCCTAACGTTTAAATTTATATCAGATATTAAATACCCCTTTCTCGGAAATGCTTTTCTTGTTAGCCTACAGCCAGTCTGTAGTCTATAACCCCTGCTTCGACCACCCTTAATTTGATTAAAAAAAAAAAAAAAAAACTACTTTTAGTCTTATTTTCTAATTATTTTTTATCAGCCTCACCTGTCTTAATTCAACTATGTCCCATTATACTCATTTTACTTCTGTCGACATTTGTCTTATAACCATATTTCAAGACACTGCCCATTCCTTTCACCTGCTCATGTAACTCATTTGCCATCTCTGATAGCTCTGCAATATCACTGGTAAAACACAAAGCTATTGCTTACTCTCTTTGAATTATAAATCCCTTTCCAAATTTCTCGTTACTACATGTAGTGCCTGCTCGGGTCAACGGAGGCTTTCGATCCCACCCGTCAGCTTTGACCCGTGACGTAACGGTGTTGTGGTGTGTGATGTCACGAAGGTGCGGAGTTTAGTTTATGAGTGCGTTGTGTTTGTAGATGTCGTTTTGTTGCAGTCGGTGGTGTCCTCTGGTGGTGTTTTTATGGTCCGTGTGTTATGTGGTGTATTGGCTTCATTTTGGTGTTGCTGCTTGATCTGTTCAGTTGTTTGCGACTGGTCTTCAACAGAAATTGGTTTCAGAGTGTTAAGAATTAAGTTTTTGTTGTGTCTACGTTATTGTACTGCTGTTTGCTGTATGTTGCGTTATGAGTCATTTAATTTAATTTGTGGCTGCTTTTGTTAGGTATGGATATGACGGATAAATATAACACTTCCTGTTTGCAGGCGGAAATGGGGGACAAAATAATGTCCCTGATAAAATTCTTACAATTATTCAGGCTGTTGGCTGAAGTGCAGCATGTGTCCGCAGAACATGCGGTTAGCCAGAGTTCCGGCGCCTCGGACCAGGGACATGTGGCAGTGCCGTAGGGACAACCTATGGCGCTCCATAAGGCGTAGTACCTGGTTCGAGAGGTCTAGGTTGGGCACATGAGAGAGAGTATTGAAGACGTATTATTTTTGCTATAGATCCTCCCATAGTTTTTGTGCGCATGAGACTGGTGTTAGTGATAGGACGGTTTATGACTAGTTTTCATTTTGTAGGAAAGTTTGTTCTGAATGTATTAAGTACAGGGGTAAGTTAGGTGGGCCTGGGGTGGCCATGGAGGTTGACAAGTAGCAGTTTTGGAAGAGGAAGTATGGGAGGGGTAAGTCTCCTGTTGGTGTATGGGTGTGGGGGGGGGGGGGGGGCTGTTGTTTCTCAGAGTGTGTTTTTAGAGTTTTGGAGGGGCGCAAGAAAACATTAAAATAATTCTCATCGAAATTGTAAGGTTAATTACAACACGTGATGTCACAAAATATATACGCCTTACTATCCATTAGGAAGGGGTGGGGGGCATATAGTACGTAACAAATTATCACCAATTTAGTATTAAAGGAGTTTTCTCTGCTGAGAAAACAATACAAACTCCCAGAAATGATGTCCTCAAAGAGTCTAACAAGCGTTATTATAGTCACAGTCTAACACATTCTGTGCCATAGCAACCTTTTAATTAACTCTGTTCCGTTTTCAGAGCAATTTGAGTGTTTCGACCATAAAGTTGATAAGTAGCAATGGCACTGTATTTCGTGGAATAAATAAAGAGTCATCTTGAAGCACAAGAGAAATATGACGAAACACAGTAATGTTTCACGGAAGTTTACATAAAACAATATAAAAGATGGCAAAAGAATGCTACAGTTTCACCTACTCAACACTATTCTAGAAGATAATAAAATGACAACTTGGTTAGAGGAGAAAACAGTCTATGGGCTCCTTCGGGAGTGATCTTAACAATAGGCCTACCACGAAGAGAAGAGGAGAAATAATCCGAAATAAACGTTACGTCCCATCTTCCAAATGCAAGTGCAGTCCGTAAAGAGGTGTAAAGAATTGTTCTATGCAAATGAACGAAAAGAAGCTTAGAAATAAAAGCGGTAAGACAATATGAACCTGTCAGGCGACGCTGATACTTTTAGATAACTAAACATTTGGTAAAACTCTACAACTAGTGGACAAAATATAACGTTCTGTGTTCCAACAATCTCGCCACAAAATCCTGGACGTGTTTTGTTATATTCTGAACTTAACGAGTCCTGGCGAAAAAAAAAATCCAGTTTTATCAATTTTAAAACAGTCAGAAGTGTTTCTCTATTATAGCTGCAAAATGCTGACAGGATTTTATTGTATACCTAAAGAACTTACGTCCGTAAAGAGGATGTAGTAGCTTATTAATCTATCCACAAAACAAATTTGTCACTGCGCAGAGTCACACGTGCACAACCGACCATAACATCTTCAGACAGCACGGTAATTCTACATACTACATAGTACTAAAACTACTATAGCACATCGACTGTCGATAAAGTATCGAATAATCGACAGATCCCTGTATATCGATGTTAGTGGTTGTGCGCCTTAAAGCCCGGTCCTCACGCAACGATCTGTCTGCGCAGATGTCTGTACATGCAAAAGATCGCTGCAAATGTGGTGTGTTCACACGACACAAACCCCAATCTACTACTCGCCCGCCATCTGTCGGTGTAGAAAAGAAATATCAGTGGCAAGCGACTAAGCTCCCCGTAAACGTCAAAAACTTAATTCAGTTATTATTGGAATTTGCACAGCTGAATAAGTATTAAGGAGAAAAAAAGGACATTTTACTAATAACTATATTTACACATTCAAGAACAAAAAAATTTACAGCGAACACAACAGAATACTTAGCTCACACAAAGTGTTGCACAATGCCAAAGAGGTCTATTTTACACAGTGCACTTTGCGCCGACACACACGAAATATATTGTTCACACAATTCTAACACCCCTCCTTGAACTTATATTTTGCGTGTTGCTTCCACAAGATAAACCAAATAGTCCCACAACCTTCTCAAACTTCTCCCTTTCCAAGGGTTTGGTCAAAAGGTCAGCTAACATGTCTTCTGTGCGCAGATAGTCCACAGCAATGTTCTGTTGCTCTATGTGGTCCCGAATGAAATGGTGCCGTATATCAATATGCTTTGTCCTAGCACTAGTAACATCATTTTTAGCTAGGTTTATGGCTCCCTTATTGTCACAGAAGATGGTTGTAGGTTCCTCAATTAAATTGGGTTCTATTTCAATTATTAATGTTCATAGCCATAATGCTTCCTGTGTGGTGTAAGATAGTACCATATACTCGGCCTCTACGGTGCTCAATGCAACAGTTTTTTGCTTTTGACAGGACCATGATGTGAGGCCCCCCATTAATTTAAAACAGCAGCCAGTGGTGGAGTATCTGTCTGCCAATCCACTCCCCCAGTCTGCATCGCTATATCCCTCTAGTTTTGCGTTACCATCTCTATGGTATTTTAACTCATAGTTTGAGGTTCCTCTTAGGTATCGGAATATCCTCTTTACAGTTTTCCAGTGCTTTTCCTTTGGGTCTCTGCAATATCTGCTCACTGCATTGGTGGCAAAAACAATGTCTGGTCGTGACGTTTGAGACAAATATAACAGACTCCCTACTGCTTCTAAATAAGGAACATTCTTGTCACATTCCACATCAGTCTCATTTACACTTAACTTCACTCCTACTTCCATTGGAGTACTTATGGGTTTGCAATCATTCATGCCAAATTTCTTTAATATTTTTTCCGTGTATGATGATTGACTTGTGATCAATTCTTGTCTTTCTTCATTCTTAGTAATCTGCATACCTAAATAACGTTTGACTTCTCCCAAATCATGCACCTTAAACTTGGTTTGCAGCTGTTTCTTGAAAATTCTCATTTGGCCTTCACTTTCAGTCAGGATAAAGAAATCGTCCACCCATATCGCCATTATTATTATTTCTTCTTTTCTCCCTTTATAGTAAATGCTGAGATCTGCCTTGGATTGCTTCATATTCATATTTATTAGAGTTTCATGTAGACATCGATTCCAGCAACGTCCACTTTGTTTAAGTCCATAAATACTTTTTCTCAAACGCCAAATCTTTTTACTTTCTGATCTGGTTTTTATGGCTTCCCTTGGTGGAATGACATATATCTCCTCCTCCAATATCCCATTTAAATATGCCGTTTTAACATCCATATGATGAATTATTAAATTTCGTTTTACTGCAAAGGCTAAAAGATATCTCAATGATGCATACTTGACTACAGGTGAAAAAGTTTCTTCGTAATCTACCCCTTGTTTTTGTGAATATCCTTTTACCACAAGTCTTGCTTTGTATTTTGGTGATGAGCTTTCAGGGTTCTTCAAATTGAATACCCATCTTGCCTGCAGTGGTTTCTTATCTCCTGGCATATCTACCCATTCAAAGGTTTCTTTCTGATATAAAGATTCTAATTCTCTCTTCATCGCTTCTTTCCATTCTTGAGAGTTTGGGCCAGTCATTGCTTCTTCTGCTGTTCTTGGCTCATCATTAAAAGACTGTGCTGTATACATCTCAAAATCTGGATATTCCTTCGGTTTTGGTACACGAGAAGAACGCCTTACATTGTTTTCTTCATTTTTTTATCCTCTAACTCGTTGTCATCATAAATTGTATCCATTTGTCCTTGGCTGTCGTCTTCCTCTTCTTCACTTTCTATTTCCTCACACAAGGTTTCACCTTCTAAACTAGGTGCAGTTGACTTAGTGGTTTTGCTCTCTTTTGAGTCCTTTCTATTTTGAAAGAATATTACATCTCTACTTGTGACAATCTTTTTAGTCAATGGATCCATTAATCGGTAGCCCTTTGAATTTTCACAATAGCCTACAAAAATATACTTTTTAGCTTTTGGATCCCATTTTCCTCTTAGCTGTTTTGGAATATGTGCCATTGCATCACACCCAAAAACCCTTATATTGCTTAGATCAGGTTTCTTTCCTATCCATATTTCATAAGGGGTTCTATTCTTTAATGCTTTTGTAGGTGATCTATTGTTCAAATATACAGCTGTTGACACTGCCTCTGCCCAAAAATCTTTGGATAATTCAGCGTCAGTCATCATGCTCCTTGCTTTCTCAACAATGGTCCTATTAGCCCTCTCAGCAACTCCATTTTGAGATGGGCTGTACCTTATGGTAGTTTGATGCCTGATTCCCTTTTCTGCCAGAAGTTTCTTCAATTTCTGGTTAGTATATTCTCTCCCATTATCAGACCTGATGATCTTGATCTTCTTTCCCGTCCACCTTTCAATCATATTGTAATATTCCTCAAAAATATCTCTCACTTGGTCTTTAGAACTAAGAAAATAAACATGAGTATATCGTGAGTAATCATCAATAAACGTAAGAAAATAATTACCCCCACCTCTGGATTCACACTCCATCGGGCCACATACATCTGTGTGGATTAACTGTAAGACTTCTGTGGACTTACTCTTACTAGTCTTGAAGGGTAACCTTGCTTGTTTTCCCTTTATACATGTCACACAAGGATCCTTGGACACACTAAAATTCTGTATTCCCTCTACCATATCCTTTATTATAGACACACTCTTTCTATCTAGATGTCCAAGCCTCTGGTGCCATAAAAAACCTTCTGCTGAATATACTGAATCACTAACATCTTTATGTTTACTGTCAATAGTATCCAACTTAAAAATACCCCTTTCGTTACTTGCTGTAGCTATAACTTCACCACTTTCACTGATTACTCTTGCACCCTGCATGTCAAAAGTGACTGTATTTCCTTTCTTGACAATTTCCCCTACAGACAGCAGGTTAGTTGCCACATTTTTCACATAATGAACATTGTGTGCTGTAACCATATCTGATTCACCATTTACACTTACATGTAGATCTAGTTTCCCAGCCAGGTGACACTGGAGCTTGTTGCCATCAACAGTAGATATTCCCATATGAGTCTTATCTTTGATGTCATAAAGAAGTGATTTATCTTTAACAATATGCACAGATGCACCTGAGTCTAAAATCGATTCCATATCACGATTACTCATCCCACCAAAAGAATAAAAACATGAGAGTGCCTTATCTTTGTTATTGGTCCTTCTCTCTGGGCTATAACATACCTCTTTTGCTGAGTGTCTGATCTTGGGCTTACTTTTTCTTTGCACTGAGACGCAATATGTCCCATCTTCTGACATTTATAGCACCTCACCGGTTTTCCGTTTTTATTTTTTGAGTAGAGAGCAGACGCACCTTCTTTGTCCAATGTACAACAGCTTGGAGCACTCTTTACGTCCTGCAGGATTTTTCACCTTAACACTGTCGCGTATGATTGGTATACCCGAGCTTTCAAGTCCCATAATCATAGGTGCATACCTTTCGGGCAGTCCTGCCAACAGCAATGTTCCTATCCATTCGTCAGCGATCTCGAATCTGATGTTTCTCAGTCGGTTCGACGTGGTTATTATTTTGTTAACGTATTCCTCTACACTCTTACATTTGTCCAGGCGAGTGGTAATTAGCTCGCGTAATAATCCTACTTTTCTCGTAAGACCACCATCCTCGAATGCACTTCGTAAATTGTCCCAGACTTCTTTCGCTGTAGCAGCTTTTTCAACGTGAACATAATTCACCGAATCAATCAGTAATATCAATTTTGATTTTGCATTCCTATCTTTTTTTGAATAATTCTGATCTGTGGATTTCATTGTCCCATTTACCACGTCCCATAGGTCGTCTAAACGTAAATACGCTTCTACTGCGAACTTCCAGGTTGCATAGTTTTCGCGACCTATAAGTCTTTCAATCTGTGGAATTTGTGCCGCACTCATTCTTAACAGTAACTTGCTTTTTATTGCCGTAAGGAACACCGAAAAATAATGCGGAAAAAAAATTGCGATCGTCTTGTAAGGATAACTCGCACTTCACGTAAATTGGAACTTTTCCAATACTTTCTCCCTACTATTTTATTGATATACTTATTCCAAATGCAGCCTGGGCCCATAACCTATTGGAATTTGCGCAGCTGAATAAGTATTAAGGAGAAAAAATGGACATTTTACTAATAAGTTTATTTGCACATTCAAGAACAAAAAAATTTACAGCGAACACAACAGAATAATTAGCGCACACAAAGAATGTTAGACAATGCCAAAGAGGTCTATTTTACACAGTGCACTTTGCGCCGCCCCCCCATGAACCATGGACCTTGCCGTTGGTGGGGAGGCTTGCGTGCCTTAGCGATACAGATGGCCGTACCGTAGGTGCAACCACAACGGAGGGGTATCTGTTGAGAGGCCAGACAAACATGTGGTTCCTGAAGAGGGGCAGCAGCCTTTTCAGTAGTTGCAGGGGCAACAGTCTGGATGATTGACTGATCTGGCCTTGTAACACTAACCAAAACGGCCTTGCTGTGCTGGTACTGCGAATGGCTGAAAGCAAGGGGAAACTACAGCCGTAATTTTTCCCGAGGACATGCAGCTTTACTGTATGATTAAATGATGATGGCGTCCTCTTGGGTAAAATATTCCGGAGGTAAAATAGTCCCCCATTCGGATCTCCGGGCGGGGACTACTCAAGAGGACATCGTTATCAGGAGAAAGAAAACCGGCGTTCTACGGATCGGAGCATGGAATGTCAGATCCCTTAATCAGGCAGGTAGGTTAGAAAATTTAAAAAGGGAAATGGATAGGTTAAAGTTAGATATAGTGGGAATTAGTGAAGTTCGGTGGCAGGAGGAACAAGACTTTTGGTCAGGTGATTACAGGGTTATAAATACAAAATCAAATAGGGGTAATGCAGGAGTAGGGTTAATAATGAATAAAAAAATAGGAGTGCGGGTTAGCTACTACAGACAGCATAGTGAACGCATTAATGTGGCCAAGATATACACAAGGCCCATGCCTACTACAGTAGTACAAGTTTATATGCCAACTAGCTCTGCAGATGATGAAGAAATTGATGAAATGTATGACGAGATAAAAGAAATTATTCAAGTAGTGAAGGGAGACGAAAATTTAATAGTCATGGGTGACTGGAATTCGTCAGTAGGAAAAGGGAGAGAAGGAAACATAGTAGGTGAATATGGATTGGGGGGAAGAAATGAAAGAGGAAGCCGCCTTGTAGAATTTTGCACAGAGCATAACTTAATCATAGCTAACACTTGGTTCAAGAATCATAAAAGAAGGTTGTATACCTGGAAGAATCCTGGAGATACTAAAAGGTATCAGATAGATTATATAATGGTAAGAGAGAGATTTAGGAACCAGGTTTAAAATTGTAAGACATTTCCAGGGGCAGATGTGGATTCTGACCACAATCTATTGGTTATGAACTGCAGATTGAAACTGAAGAAACTGCAAAAAGGTGGGAATTTAAGGAGATGGGACCTGGATAAACTGAAAGAACCAGAGGTTGTAGAGAGTTTCAGGGAGAGCATAAGGGAACAATTGACAGGAATGGGGGAAAGAAATACAGTAGAAGAAGAATGGGTAGCTCTGAGGGATGAAGTAGTGAAGGCAGCAGAGGATCAAGTAGGTAAAAAGACGAGGGCTAGTAGAAATCCTTGGGTAAGAGAAGAAATATTGAATTTAATTGATGAAAGGAGAAAATATAAAAATGCAGTAAATGAAGCAGGCAAAAAGGAATACAAACGTCTCAAAAATGAGATCGACAGGAAGTGCAAAATGGCTAAGCAGGGATGGCTAGAGGACAAATGTAAGGATGTAGAGGGTTGTCTCACTAAGGGTAAGATAGATATTGCCTACAGGAAAATTAGAGAGACCTTTGGAGAGAAGAGAACTACTTGTATGAATATCAAGAGCTCAGATGGCAACCCAGTTCTAAGCAAAGAAGGGAAGGCAGAAAGGTGGAAGGAGTATGTAGAGGGTTTATACAAGGGCGATGTACGTCAGGACAATATTATGGAAATGGAAGAGGATGTAGATGAAGATGAAATGGGAGATAAGATACTGCGTGAAGAGTTTGACAGAGCACTGAAAGACCTGAGTCGAAACAAGGCCCCGGGAGTAGACAACATTCCATTAGAACTACTGACAGCTTTGGGAGAGCCAGTCCTGACAAAACTCTACCATCTGGTGAGCAAGATGTATGAGACAGGCGAAATACCCACAGACTTCAAGAAGAATATAATAATTCCAATCCCAAAGAAAGCAGGTGTTGACAGATGTGAAAATTACCGAACTATCAGTTTAATAAGTCACAGCTGCAAAATACTAACGCGAATTCTTTACAGACGAATGGAAGATCAGTTTGGATTCCGTAGAAATGTTGGAACACGAGAGGCAATACTAACCTTACGACTTATCTTAGAAGAAAGATTAAGAAAAGACAAACCTACGTTTCTAGCATTTGTAGACTTAGAGAAAGCTTTTGACAACGTTAACTGGAATACTCTCTTTCAAATTCTGAAGCTGACAGGGGTAAAATACAGAGAGCGAAAGGCCATTTACAATTTGTACAGAAACCAGATGGCAGTTATAAGAGTCGAGGGGCATGAAAGGGAAGCAGTGGTTGGGAAGGGAGTGAGACAGGGTTGTAGTCTCTCCCCGATGTTATTTAATCTGTATATTGAGCAAGCAGTAAGGGAAATAAAAGAAAAATTCGGAGTAGGTATTAAAATTCATGGAGAAGAAGTAAAAACATTGAGGTTCGCCGATGACATTGTAATTCTGTCAGAGACAGCAAAGGACTTGGAAGAGCAGTTGAACGGAATGGACAGTGTCTTGAAAGGAGGATATAAGATGATCATCAACAAAAGCAAAATGAGGATAATGGAATGTAGTCAAATTAAATCGGGTGATGCTGAGGGGATTAGATTAGGAAATGAGACACTTAAAGTAGCAAATGAGTTTTGCTATTTAGGGAGTAGAATAACTGATGATGGTCGAAGTAGAGAGGATATAAAATGTAGACTGGCAATGGCAAGGAAATCGTTTCTGAAGAAGAGAAATTTGTTAACATCGAGTATAGATTTAAGTGTCAGGAAGTCGTTTCTGAAAGTATTTGTATGGAGTGTAGCCATGTATGGAAGTGAAACATTGACGATAACCAGTTTGGACAAGAAGAGAATAGAAGCTTTCGAAATGTGGTGCTACCTGAAGATAAGGTGGGTAGATCATGTAACTAATGAGGAGGTATTGAATAGGATTGGGGAGAAGAGAAGTTTGTGGCACAACTTGACTAGAAGAAGGGATCGGTTGGTAGGACATGTTTTGAGGCATCAAGGGATCACAAATTTAGCATTGGAGGGCAATGTGGAGGGTAAAAATCGTAGAGGGAGACCAAGAGATGAATACACTAAGCAGATTCAGAAGGATGTAGGTTGCAGTAGGTACTGGGAGATGAAGAAGCTTGCACAGGATAGAGTAGCATGGAGAGCTGAATCAAACCAGTCTCAGGACTGAAGACAACAACAACAACAACAACAACAACAACAACTTTCTCTTTCTGTTTTTCAAGTAGCTTCACTTTGTATTCACCTTCTTTTTTACCGTAATCTACCATACAATTTTATCCCGCCTATATATACTCAATAATACATAACCCAGTTCCAAACCATAACAAAAAAAATTTTTTCCGCTTTCAACACTACTGCTGCTATAAAATCCACCGTTTCCAGTTCACAAACAGTTCCTTTCACCTATTAAACAAACATTTGTTCGAGAAGATATAGACTTCACTAACATAACCAAATTTGACAGCTTATCTAAAGAAAGAGACATAGAACTCTCAATAGTAGAACTGCCAACTAGCAATTCTGTAATCATCTGTGTTTATAGATCACCAGATGGCGATAAAAAAGTTTTTTATAATCATATGGAAGAGCTGTTAGAGGACTTCAACACCATTAAAAAAATATTATCATATGTGGAGATTTCAATGTTGATTTCTCCAAACCCATTAAATTTAAAGATGAAGTCAAAGACTTACTGAAGTCCTTTAACCTAAATCCAACTATAACCAACCCAACTCGTATAACCACTACTTCTGCAACAACCATAGATCAGGTGTTTGTGAACACAGATAAATATATCTGCAACACACAGACGGCAAACACAATGCCCAAATACTAACAACCGCTATTCCAGGAAACACGAAAGCCCAGAAAACTAGAACTATTGTGAGGAATTTTAATAATGAAGACATAAATTACTTTTGTTCTCTCTTGAGAAGAGAAATCTGGACTGATGTTTACAGTTCAAACAGTACAGATGACAAGTTTGATAAATTTATGGCCACATACAAACATTTTTTTGAAATAACCTTTCCTAAACAAACATCACTTATAAATTCGGTGCACAAACCAAATAAGTGGATCACAACAGGAATAAAAATATCATGTCAGAATAAAAGAAACTTATATGAATAATCAAAGCAAACCACAAATCCTGTATTTATTAACTACTTTAAACAATATAAACAAATACATAGACAAGTTATAACGAAAGCAAAGAAAATGAAAAATGACAAACAAATAAAAAATTCCAGGAATAAGACTAAAGCAACCTGGATTATCATAAAAAGAGAAACAGGTACTACATAATTAGCCCACAAAAATATAGAACTTCATGAAAACAACAATAAATTAATCAACCCCACAGAAGTGGCTAATAAATTTAACAATTACTTTTCTAATGTAGCACACGACCTGATTACCAAACATTACAACTCACAACCAGATGGCAATACACTCCAGTCAGAGACAAAACTTCTTACAAGAACCCTATTCATGTCTGCAACAACACCTGAGGAATTATCTGTCATTATAAAAAGGTTACCCAATAAGTATTCAGCAGGTACTGATGAAATACCAGATATTATCATCAAAGCAAGTATAACATATATCGTAGAACCATTAACGGATATTTTCAATTCATCATTTGTGAGTGGTATATTCCCGAAATGATGAAATACCAGATATTATCATCAAAGCAAGTATAACATATATCATAGAACCATTAACGGATATTTTCAATTCATCATTTTTTAGTGGTATATTCCCGAAAAATCTGAAAATGGCAAAAGTGACACCACTGTACAAGAAAGGGGACAAACATGAAGCTGCAAACTGTAGACCTGTATCAGTATTGTCAGGCTTTGGTAAAATTCTTGAAAAACTATTTCTTAGAAGGCTGACAGCCTTTCTAAATAAAGAAAACCTAATAAGTGATGCGCAACACGGATTCAGAACTGGCAGATCAACACAGTCAGCTATTTATACCTTCTTAAATGAAATTCTAACTGCAGTAGATAATAAGCAACATGTGTCTGGCATATTACTTGACCTTAGTAAAGCCTTCGATGTAATTGATCGTAATACTCTGTTGCAGAAGCTAGGTAATTATGGAATACGAGGCCTGCCAAACAAGTGGATACATTCCTACCTTCATGACCATCAACAGATCACTCAAATAAAATACAAAGACATAAAAACAGAAAAAAATTGTAATTTTTACAGTAATGCACAAAACATTACATATGGAGTTCCTCAAGTGTCAGTCCTTGGGCCAATTCTTTTCATTCTTTATGTTAATGATTTGTCAGAAAAAAATAACTAAAGGGAAACAGTACTTTTTGCAGATGACACAAATATCCTAATCAAATCACGTGATGAGGAAAGCCTACAAAAAACAGCTACAGGTAAAATACAAAATTTGGCACAATGGTTCAGAACAAACAAGCTAATAATAAATAATGAAAAAACAGTGACAGTCAATTTCCACAATTCACAGAAACTACATCCTGCAAGACCAATTTTTAAAACTGATGGAAAAACTGTCTCATCCGTGAGCGACACAAAATTTTTTGGTATACATATTCAGCAGAACCTAAAATGGGAGACACATTTTAACCATGTAAATAAAAAGCTTAACACACTTACGTACGCAGTAAGAATCCTCACACAAAATACAAGCCGTGCATCTGTGATCAGAATGTACCATGGCAGTGTTCAATCACTACTGATGTATAGCATTATCTTTTGGGGGAACCCCATAGGTACAATCAAAACATTTAGGCTACAGAAAAAGATTGTTAGAATAATAAACCATGCTAAGTACAGAGACTCCTGTAGACCAATATTTTAAAATCTCAGTATACTGCCTCTTCATTGCTTATATATGTATGAAATAGTAAATTTCATAAAAGGAAGTATTTTAACAAATGGAAATATCTTCAAATATAACTGTGATTACCACCATCATGATACTAGGCAGAAGCATTACTTACGTGTCAATACAGTAAGTACAAACATTTGTAAGAGAGGAGTGTATCATACTGGCATAATGCTGTACAATCACATGCCATCCTATTTGAAACAGATGCAAAATTTACAAAAGTTTAAAGTGAAACTGAAAGAGTACTTGCTTGACCACTGCTTCTATTCTGTTTCCGAGTTTTTAGAGTAACAGAAAAGTGTAGTGTAATTGCTCAGATATTCTTAATAAGTCTATCATTTTATTTTATTATATTAAATTTGTCATCATTATTCAACATGTATTGAATAATTTTTAATTATTTATCCTTTCAAAATAACAATTTGTATGGTGATGTATATACTGTACCAACCTGACTTGTCCTACATCGTTTGTGCAAAATATGTACCTAAACACGATTTACAGGACCAATAAAGAAATACAAACACAAAATACAAATACCATTTTGGCTAGTTCTAACAACTTTTGCTTTACTTCCATTCCCGTTTTTCCCACATCACTGAACATTTTAGACGTTTCCCACAGGTTTTAACGTCATTATTTCTTCGTCAGACAATTGTTAGCCTCATTTTCATAATCTGCCACCACAAAACCACTCCTTTTAATACATTTACACGCAGTTTTTTCGAAATTTTCCCAAATTTCTCCACCCTTTAACGTGTTTTGGCGGCAACACAACCACCTAACCTTTGTGCATATCGTTGTTCACCAACCCAAGTTCACCACAGGACCAACATAGCTCAGCTTTAACCAACACTCTTTCAACTTTTTTCACACCAGATTTCCAGGTGATTTCTAGTTCACCTTTATCCCTCCCCATATATTTTTATTTTCATTTCAGCCTCATGTTACACTTTCCACCTTCTAATACCATGTCATCCTCACAACATCCCCACAACAACCCCATTAAGTTTTATTTACATTCCCTCCGCAAACATGCCATCACCCTAGCCAAATTACGCTCCCATATTTTATTTAGTCAGGCTTGTCTGACATTTGCCATTACCCCCAAAGGCCTCACACTTAGTTCCCATCTCTGGCTGCAACCCTTCTTTCCATCAGTCCCTATACCAGTTCCAAACTGAACAATCCAATGCCCTCACCCACCTAATCCTTCACCTACACATCAACTCAGCCAATGAACACACCTGTCAACTCCTATCCTTCATAAAAGTCCTCGATCTTTCCTCTCCCACATCCACACCGACTGTTCAGAGCATCCTCCTACAGGCCAACCGCAAATTAGAACAGCATGCCACCCTCCACCTAAAAAAACTATCCAATCTCCTGGTTTCCCACTTCCAGAAAGGCAACTCACTCACCCTTCACAACCTTTACAGCAAACCTCAACCTCCTCTCATTGCACACAAACCCAGTCTCTCCCATCTACTCAATCTCCCATTTCCAGCTCCACTACCCCCAAAACCTCAAAATTCTAATCAACACAATCTGGAACCACAACACCCTAATTCAGTAGTTAACCTTTCCTCCAAACCTCTCTCCCAATCCGAAACCTCTGTCCTATCCAAAGGCCTCACTTTCAGCCCTACTCCCAGATTCAACCAAACAGCCCTTGTCAAAGATTTACTGTCCTACACTCGTACTCTCTGCTGGAAATATCACTTTGCCACGAAGAAAAATGATCCTAATCCTACTCCTAATGATCCAACTCCCCAAGACACTATCCAAATTGAACCCTGCCTGGAAGAGTTCCGTCCTCCATCACAGTGGGACCCACCTCCTCTTCCTCAAAAATCACCCTCTCCAAACCTCAGTATCACTAAGAACGAAATTAAGTACCGAATGAATTGCAAACAACCAATTATTTAAATAAATGCACACAAAGAATATTTCGAGCAATATGCTGCGATCTCTTTTAAAATCACATTCAATTATTTTAATGTACCTACAATGATAGCGCTTATCCAGAACACAGAACTGTTCTTTTTTATCTATGGCTGAAAGTTATTATCTGTGAGTAATGTATGACGTCCTTCACATGACCTTTTTCACTGACACTACCTATTCGAAAAGAACCACGTATGTAACATTGATGAGATTTACCTACATATGCCAACTGGAGAGCAGGATACAAATGTTGTGTATAGCTATATAGCTCAACTAAAGATTGGGATACTAGTGTCACTGCTGTTATCAAAACTATAAGTTTCAGTCGATACTATTAGCATCGAAGGCGCAAAAAAAACTGTACCCCATAGTGAAGTGCGGGATACAAATTGTATATATGTCGTCTTATTGCCTCTTCGCGTAGTTCAGCTGAGGTGCAGGTCGCAAATGTAACGTCCATTTCCACGTTTTCGTTAGCAGTATATAGGGTACAAATATTATGTACGTAGGTTCTTCTGCCATCGGTAGTACTACTATCTATGTAAGGACAGGCTATTAGTGGTAGCGGAGGAACCGGCCGAAGTGGCCGTGCGGTTCTAGGCGCTGCAGTCTGGAACCGCGAGACCGCTACGGTCGCAGGTTCGAATCCTGCCTCGGGCATGGATGTGTGTGATGTCCTTAGGTTAGTTAGGTTTAACTAGTTCTACGTTCTAGGGGACTAATGACCTCAGAAGTTGAGTCCCATAGTGCTCAGAGCCATTTGAACCATATTTTTGGTAGCGGAGGCGAAAGAAACAACACATGTAAATTTTGTAGCCCATGCTTCAGTTGACCTATATAGTTCAACTGAACGAAAACGAAGAAATCGACGTACGCTAAGCTTCTATCCCATATTGTAGTTAACCAATACAGTTCGAATGAGGTTCGAGATACAGCCCATGAGGTATTCTATGCTACCAATATTTCCATCCATTTTTTCCCCATCGTTATCCACAGAAATAATATGATACAAACACACGATATCCTTAACGTGAAAACATTACCTGCCTTGATATATGTCAACCATATTTATTGTCTTTCGTATTCATTTGTGTCTGAACACTCTTGTCAGCTGTTACATCTGTGTAAAAAATTGTCTCTGGCAAATTCTGACGTCATTGGCGAAAGCTGACGGGTTGTATCCCGTGCTTCACTAGACCCAGAAAAAGGCGTCCAGGGCAAAGAGACGAACTATATTTGTTTCAGTACCTCTGCTTCCACAAGTTGTGTTTGCAGGAAAAAGTTAATGTAAGTGACACTCTCCCTATATTTTGCGTGATATTGGCAGAGTTACCCAGACGGGTCTAGTTTAGCAGGGGATACAACTCGTCGGCTTTGACCAATGACGTCAGAATTCGCCAGAGAGCATGTATTACAAAGATGAAAGAGCTGAGAAGAATGATCAGAAACAAAGGAATGCCAGAGAGAAAAACTGTACTTCACATATATAAGGACCAGTAGTATTTTCACGTTAACGATATCGTGTGTTTGTATCTTAGTATTTCTCCGCAAAATACAATGGAAAGAAATGAATGAAATATGTTACTAGCAAAGAATACATCACGTTACATGTATGTCAGTTGTATCTCGAAAGTCTTTCGAACTGTATTGCTTAAGTGTAGTACGGGATACAAGTTCAGCGTAGTCGATTTCTTAGTTTCAACTAGCATTGCTGTCCTGTTGTTTACTTGAACTATGTATCCCCTGCTTCACTAAACCGCAAATGAAACACCCGATACAAATTAAAAGCTCATTCGAAGTGTGTTTCTTAAGTACAGTCCGGAATACGAGTTTGTCGTAAGTCGATTTCTTCGTTTTCACTAGCATTACTGTCATGTTCTTCACCTGAACGATGTATCCTCCGCTTCAGTAAACCCTAAGTGGAACACGGGATACAAATTGTAGATGTGCTGTTTATTTCGTCTCCGCTATTCAAAAATGGTTCAAATGGCTCTGAGCACAATGGGACTTAACATCTGTGGTCATAAGTCCCCTAGAACTTAGAACTACTTAAACCTAACTAACCTAAGGACATCACACACATCCACACCCGAGGCAGGATTCGAACCTGCGACCGTAGCGGTCACGCGGTTCCAGACGGAAGCGCCTAGAACCGCACGGCCACACCGGGCGGCCGTCTCCGCTATTACTAACAGTCTTTTCTTACGTACATATCAGTATTACTGATGACAGAAGGACCTACGTATGTAATATATGTATACCAGACTTCCATTGACCTTGATATATGTACACTGGTAACGAAAACGTGGAAATACACGTACATTACATTTGCAACCTGTACCTCAATTGAACTACACGGAGACAAGAAGACGACACATGTACAATTTGCATCCCATACTTCACTATGGGGTACAGTTTTCTTGTTGCCTTGGACGCTAATAGTATCCCATTCGTTACTTGAGCTATATAGCTATACGCAACATTTGTATCTTGCTCGCCAGTTGACATATATAGTGTCAGTGTAAAGGCGAAGTGAAGGACGGGATACAAATTATAGTTGTGTCGTCAGTGTAAAGGCGAAGTGAAGGATGGGATGCAAATTTTAGTTGTGTCGGGGGTTTCGCCTGTAATATAGCAATTACACATTCGAAAATGTCGAACTGATACTAGTGCTGGGAAACGAAAGAAGATCGACAGCTGAGAAATTTCTATTACGTACTTCACAACACGAAAACACACATATTGGTGGAATAAAACTGTGAAATATGTCAAAATTGTGAAATACAGTGAAAGAAGCCAATGGAAAAGTGAGCTTACCACACGGAAATATCGAGGAATAACCGAAGCTCGTCTAGACAGACAGTAACGAAAATTACATACCCACAAACAGGCAAATCCATTTCTATAAACGAAAATAAGACACTAAAAATTGTTCTACAGTAACAAACTACGAGTAATACTCCAAATTACCTCAATATCATTATGAATAATTATTTTAATGTACAACGATAGCGCTTATCCGGAATGCAGAACTGTTTTATTATCTATGCCTCGAAGTGAAGACGTTACTATCTATGACTAATGTATGACATCATTGGTCAAAGCCGACGGGTTGTATCCTCTCCTTCACTAGACCCACCCAGGCTATGGCAAGAAGGGATTTGTTCCCGTAGCGTACACATAATATGGACTTTCACATGACGACAACACCGACGACGAGTAAGGCAAGTCGTCTCCTTTGTAATTACAAGTATTTTTGTAACGCTCTTCTTTTGTCGTTGCTGTAGTGACAACCGTAAATATACTCATAACGCCCGCCATCATAGTCGCATGATCGATTTACAATTGCACGTTCGATATGCATCGTTTGGACCCCGGACTTCGATAGGCAATCATTCTTGCAAATTACCGAAAACAGAACCGAATGCAAACTATACACATACGATAATCTTCACAATAAAACTACACAGACACAACCATGAAATTATTGGATAATCACATAACTTACTGCGGTCGATAACGAAAACAAACCCATGCCAACGATTTCCAATTTAGGACAGTTAATCTTTTCACGACAACAGCAAGTAAAAGCGAAATCGTCAATATATAGATCACAATAGATACTAGTTTACTTATTTAAGCTACAATAACTTAATAAAATGTTTTTCCACGAGTAAACACCTATATTTACGAACGCACCGAGTAAACACACACGCTAACGGCTTGCACTCTAGAACAGTTATATTTCAGGAAAACTACATAAGTAAAAGCGAAACCTTCAATATATAAATCACAATAGATACTCATTTACTTATTTAAGCTACAATATTGCCTTAATAAATTGTTTTTCCTTCTGTACACACCTATATTTACGAACGCACTAATGCACTGAGTAAACACACACGTCTGCTCAAAAGAGCTTAGAATAAATAATTAACAATATATATTCCATTGTAATGCAACAGATGCAATGGCGTTGTTCCCAAATGTGAATGAATTATGAAGCATGTGTTAGAGGTTAGGGGGGGACATGGGATCCCCACCCCCACCCCCCCTCCCACCAGACATCTTGGGTGTGGTGTCACATTGGTTTGCAATATAGACCAACGTCTTGATGAGTGTGGAAGATGGTAATTTGATTTGGAATTAGCGAAGCAAAATGTTATGAATGCAAAATGAAAGTTTTGGTAATAGACTTATCATAAAATCTACAACTGCAAAGTACATTCTGAAAACATATACCAAAATGGGAAAGTCACTGATAGGTATTTTAAAACATATTCCAGATAATGGGCAAGTCACGGACGATTATTTTGATGTATATCGCGTCCATATACTAAAAGAAAGGTAAGTTTCCAATGAGGCAAAGAAATGTAACACACTGTAATCATACTGTGCCACCAAAACTATCATACTGGGTATATAACGTAACCGTAAAGACAATCACTACTGTTTAGCAATCACAAAAATCAATTTAAATAGGCAATGTTACATAAATTTCAAATACACTCCTGGAAATGGAAAAAAGAACACATTGACACCGGTGTGTCAGACCCACCATACTTGCTCCGGACACTGCGAGAGGGCTGTACAAGCAATGATCACACGCACGGCACAGCGGACACACCACGAACCGCGGTGTTGGCCGTCGAATGGCGCTAGCTGCGCAGCGTTTGTGCACCGCCGCCGTCAGTGTCAGCCAGTTTGCCTTGGCATACGGAGCTCCATCGCAGTCTTTAACACTGGTAGCATGCCGCGACAGCGTGGACGTGAACCGTATGTGCAGTTGACGGACTTTGAGCGAGGGCGTATAGTGGGTATGCGGGAGGCCGGGTGGACGTACCGCCGAATTGCTCAACACGTGGGGCGTGAGGTCTCCACAGTACATCGATGTTGTCGCCAGTGGTCGGCGGAAGGTGCACGTGCCCGTCGACCTGGGACCGGACCGCAGCGACGCACGGATGCACGCCAAGACCGTAGGATCCTACGCAGTGCCGTAGGGGACCGCACCGCCACTTCCCAGCAAATTAGGGACACTGTTGCTCCTGGGGTATCGGCGAGGACCATTCGCAACCGTCTCTATGAAGCTGGGCTACGGTCCCGCACACCGTTAGGCCGTCTTCCGCTCACGCCCCAACATCGTGCAGCCCGCCTCCAGTGGTGTCGCGACAGGCGTGAATGGAGGGACGAATGGAGACGTGTCGTCTTCAGCGATGAGAGTCGCTTCTGCCTTGGTGCCAATGATGGTCGTATGCGTGTTTGGCGCCGTGCAGGTGAGTGCCACAATCAGGACTGCATACGACCGAGGCACACAGGGCCAACACCCGGCATCATGGTGTGGGGAGCGATCTCCTACACTGGCCGTACACCACTGGTGATCGTCGAGGGGACACTGAATAGTGCACGGTACATCCAAACCGTCATCGAACCCATCCTTCTACCATTCCTAGACCGGCAAGGGAACTTGCTGTTCCAACAGGACAATGCACGTCCGCATGTATCCCGTGCCACCCAACGTGCTCTAGAAGGTGTAAGTCAACTACCCTGGCCAGCAAGATCTCCGGATCTGTCCCCCATTGAGCATGTTTGGGACTGGATGAAGCGTCGTCTCACGCGGTCTGCACGTCCAGCTCGAACGCTGGTCCAACTGAGGCGCCAGGTGGAAATGGCATTTCAAGCCGTTCCACAGGACTACATTCAGCATCTCTACGATCGTCTCCATGGGAGAATAGCAGCCTGCATTGCTGCGAAAGGTGGATATACACTGTACTAGTGCCGACATTGTGCATGCTCTGTTGCCTGTGTCTATGTGCCTGTGGTTCTGTCAGTGTGATCATGTGATGTATCTGACCCCAGGAATGTGTCATAAAGTTTCCCCTTCCTGGGACAATGAATTCACGGTGTTCTTATTTCAATTTCCAGGAGTGTATATAAGCAGCAGTCACTTTTTGCAGATCTACTAGTTGCTGTACCAGTAAAATCTGAGGAATCTTCTGTAGACACTGTGAAACCAATCTCCTCCTGTCTCATGGTCAGTTTCTACAAATTCTTTTCAAAAAAGAAATGTACGATGTAGCATTTAATTTAAGGTCATAAATATCAACTTAACTAAAAATGCTACTATGTTACAAGAGTGAAACACTTACTCGTTTGGATGGTGTGGAACCAGTTTCCAAGTTTCAACATTTAAAGCAGATGGCCTACGGTTCAGGAGGCTGGTTATCTCGTAAAACACATCTGCTAGTATTATTTCTCATCTCGGCACTCTCTCCTTAGAGATTTCCATTTTGACCTGAAATACAATATTAATCCGAGTTACATCCCGCCTAAACACAGATACAATATTCAGAATTAAATCACTCAAAATACTTTTATCTAAGAAGCTACACCAACCTTAACGATCTGGTGTTGTCATGTAGCCATCTTCAACCATAGCTTCCGCTAAGTGTGCTAAGTCGTCACTATTTCTTAATCTTCTTCCATCCACAGTGTCAATAGTTGCCTTTCTTCTATTAAGTGCAACATTTGGTCTGCCCAATACTTTTTTTCTTTAAGCGCGCAAAAGCTCGCTTCTTCCATCATACCAGACATAAAACCACCACAAAAAAAAGGGAAACAACATTTTATTGAAATCTGACATTCCGCTTTCGGTTCAGTATCGGTTGCGTTTACATGGGAGCGAAAACCGATTACGGAATTGGAAAACCTGCAACTACAAGCGGAATTCCAAAATCAGTTCTGAAGTGTTTACATGAAAAACCAAAAGTGGTATTGGGATATCGGTTTACGAAATCCAATTTTGGGAGCCACATATATATTGTGTTTACATGGGCTCCCAAAACCGCAATTCGTAAATCGATTTCCCTGTTCCACTTCTGGCTGGTCATGTAAACACTCCACTAAAGAATCTGGAAATCCGCTTCTAGTTGGTGATTTTCCAGCGCCGCAAATGGTTTGCGCGCCCACGTAAACGCTCAACCGATTTTGAAGCGGTATTGGACTGTCAGATTGCGTGCATTTCTTGTTACCTGTGAAATGTCGCGAAATAAGGCCGAAGCAAACGCTTATTCAGCAAAGAAGAAATACAGGACAGAGCAGAAGGTGATCCATATACTCCATCCAACAGAAGAAAAACACATATTACATTTGTTGGATGGCAAGAAATTCAGGAATACGGATATTTTTGCTGAGCCGGCGAAAGCCATGGCTGACGGCGCATATATACGTACACCAGATCAGTTATGGCAGGTTTACTTTTTAGATTATAATAATATGCGTGCTTTAAATTAAAAAAATTATTTGCGTTTAAATTGGATGTAACTCGCAATGTTACTGTATTTCAGACCGAAGTGGAAATCTCTGAAGAGAGGCTTCAACGCCGCCAAGAGGCGAAATACCATAAGCACTAATGATCGTTCGTATTTTCCGTTTTACGATGAAATGGCAAGTCTCTTTGACGAGAGGCCATCAGCTTTACTGCTAGAAAGCGGTGTAGATTCTACACCATGTGGAGAAGGTAAAAGTTTGGCTATAGTAAGGATTCAGCAGTTTCGTTACTTTTATATTTATGATATTAAATAAAACGCTAGATTGTACATTTCTTTATTGTACAGAATTTAGAGAAACCGAAACTTCAACATCAGAACCGCAACATGAGATTGCATTTACAGTTTGTCCAGATGACTCGCTGAATTTTCAGTGTCTGCAGCCAGCAGAACTGCAAAAAGTGAGTGTTGCTTACATTTGAAAGCTTGCCTTTTGAAAATGAGTTTTGTGAGTGATAGATAGTAGTGGATGTCTTCATGGTGTCATTGTATATCTGTTGGTTATAGTGGCTTATTATAATTACACAGTGCTCCTATTATATTACTTTGCGACCGCTCCCTCCCCCCTCTCGCCACCCCCCCCCCTCCCTCAACTTGCATTTTTCGTTGTTTCCATATAGTGTTTGTGCATAATAATTATAAAATGCTCATAATTTACGTGGCCTTTACCTATTATAATTTTTCTGTTGGCAATATTATAAATTTATTTCACTAACTTAAAGCCAAATTCACATACTCTGAACTAACCTAGATCTCAGGCTGCATTACAGGCTAAACTGGTTTCCATACCAAGATTTCAGTGGGACAGGTTGAGGGGGATTGGCATATCACACTTCAGGTTTCATGCTTGCTTAGCATTCATTCACATATTGGTGTCACACTATTGGTTTCACAATATATATATATATATATATATATATATATATATATATATATATATATATATATGTACAGAGTGAGTCACCTAACATTACCGCTGGATATATTTCGTAAACCACATCAAATACTGTCGAATCGATTCCACAGACCGAACGTGAGGAGAGGGGCTAGTGTAATTGGTTAATACAAACCATAAAAAAATGCACGGAAGTATGTTTTTTAACACAAACCTAGGTTTTTTAAATGGAACCCCGTTAGTTTTGTTAGCACATCTGAACATGTAAACAAATACGTAATCAGTGCCGTTTGTTGCATTGTAAAATGTTAATTACATCCGGAGATATTGTAACCTAAAGTTGACGCTTGAATACCACTCCTCCGCTGTTCGATCGTGTGTATCGGAGAGCACCGAATTACGTAGGGACCCAAAGGGAACGGTGATGGACCTTAGGTACAGAAGAGACTGGAACAGCACATTACGTCCACATGCTAACACCTTTTTATTGGTCTTTTCACTGACGCACATCTACATTACCATGAGGGGTGAGGTACACGTACACACGTGGTTTCCGTTTTCAATTACGGAGTGGAATAGAGTGTGTCCCGACATGTCAGGCCAATAGATGTTCAATGTGGTAGCCATCATTTGCTGCGCACAGTTGCAATCTCTGGCGTAATGAATGTCGTACACGCCGCAGTACATCTGGTGTAATGTCGCCGCAGGCTGCCACAATACGCTGTTTCATATCCTCTTGGGTTGTAGGCACATCACGGTACACATTCTCCTTTAACGTACCCCACAGAAGGAAGTCCAGAGTTGTAAGATCAGGAGAACGGGCTGGCCAATTTATGCGTCCTCCACGTCCTATGAAACGCCCGTCGAACATCCTGTCAAGGGTCAGCCTAGTGTTAATTGCGGAATGTGCAGGTGCACCATCATGCTGATACCACATACGTCGACGCGTTTCCAGTGGGACATTTTCGAGCAACGTTGGCAGATCATTCTGTAGAAACGCGATGTATGTTGCAGCTGTTTGGGCCCTTGCAATGAAGTGAGGACCAATGAGGTGGTCGCCAATGATTCCGCACCATACATTTACAGTCCATGGTAGCTGTCGCTCTACCTGTCTGAGCCAGCGAGGATTGTCCACGGACCAGTATTGCATGTTCCGTAGATTCACTGCCCTGTGGTTTGTGAAATCCGCTTCATCGGTAAACAGGTAGAACTGCAACGCATTCTCTGTTAATGCCCATTGACAGAATTGCACTCGATGATTAAAGTCATCACCATGTAATTGCTGATGTAGCGACACAGGAAACGGGTGAAAGCAGTGACGATGCAGTATGCGCATGACACTACTTTGACTCAGTCCACCGGCTCTCGCAATGTCCCATGTACTCATGTGTGGGTTCATGGCGACAGCAGCTAACACACCAACTGCACCCGCTTCTCTTGTGACGGGCCTGTTACGGACCCGTTTGTGTGCTACGACCATACCTGTTGCATACAGTTGGCGGTAGATGTTTTGCAATGTGCGGCACGTTGGATGCTCTCTGTCCGGGTACCGTTCTGCATACACCATGCAGGCTTCAGCTGCATTTCGTCGACACTCGCCATAGATGAGTATCATCTCCGCCTTTTCAGAGTTCGAATACACCATGGTCACAGTTCCTACAACACTACACTATCACAGACGTCTGGTAACATGGTGTACTACAGTTGGTCTGCGTGTGGAGACGAATGCAGAATAACAATAGCAGCAAGCGCTACATGCGGACACTGCGACAGCTAGACCAAACCACGACAGTGCACTACAGCCACACTCGTAAACACGGTCGTCATCGTAAACATGTCCCTGCAGATGCTGCTCGCCGACCGTGGCCTGTGTTTGTTACAACACGCAACTGAACGTCGGAGGTTTCAAGTGTCAACTTTAGGTTACAATATCTCCGGATGTAATTAACATTTTACAATGCAACAAACGGCACTGATTACGTATTTGTTTATATGTTCAGATGTGCCAACAAAACTAACGTAGTTCCATTCAAAAAAACCTAGGTTTGTGTTAAAAAACATACTTCCGTGCATTTTTTTATGGTTTGTATTAACCAATTACACTAGCCCCTCTCCTCACGTTCGGTCTGCGGAATCGATTCGTCAGTATTTCATGCGGTTTACGAAATATATCCAGCGGTAACGTTAGGTGACTCAACCTATATATATATATATATATATATATATATATATATATATATATATATATATATATAACATCATATTTCTTATTCAGGACGAAAATCTAATACTGGCAAATAAGGTTATGCTGGAACTCTTGCATCATTTGCAAAGGATGTCAGTGCAAACCACCTGGAAGTTCAAAAGGATCAGCAAAAGTGATAAGTCTTTTGCTTTCAATCAACATGTGACTATTAAAATGGTATAGAACACAAGTAATGGAAATCCTTTGGGAGATAGCCCCCTGTTCATTACAATTAATTGTACAAAGCATTAATATAGTGCGAAACTGGCATGGCATGAATGTGTAATTAAATTACATGGCACAAATCTATGAAGGAAGTATCTGTGTGGAATTTCACCATCACAGTTGGGACAGTGCACTACATTTTTCAACAGTCAAAAGACGAAAAATAAAAAGTAATCATAGAAATAAATAATTTCATTGGTGCACCTTCTGTTAAAATATAAATAGCAAAAGTTTTCAAAGTGAGTTGTTAATCATCATTAAAACTTTGTCACAGAAAGGACAGCAAACATTTTACAAGAATTCTGAATTTTGCATACATTTTATTTTGAAAGCATTGAATTTGCTCTATCAAGACAGTTCTCTTCATGATGAAAATATCTATGAATGTTACTTCTTCTTCCGTTTCACCCTCCTTGGGGTATGTTGACTCACACTTCCCTGTGTGATGTTCTTTCCCTAGTTCCCAGTATCTCTCCATTCTTGTATTGTGACTGTGTACATCACAATACCGCTAGGAAAGATCTTTATTATGAGCAACAAAACCCATTGTGGAGTAAATGTACTGGGAAGTCAGTGTAAGTATTCCTAGGTCCTTAAAAAGCTTCTGCAGTTATCCATTTTACACAATATTCTTACCGCTCGCTTCTGTTGCATAAAAACTTTATTTACTTTAGGTGCACTTCCCCAGAAGATAATTCCATATGACAACAGAGAATGAAAATATGCAAAATAAGCCAACACTCTTGCCTTTAGATCAACAAAATGGGAGCTTCTAAGAGCATAACATGCTGAACTAAGTTTAATGATTAGTTTATCTATGTGTTGACTCCATTTTAACTTGTTATCCAGCTGTACCCCAAGGAATTTTACACACTGTGCTTCGATCAGTGTTCGACCATTAATGCCTACTTCCGGTGTTAATATGTTGTCTGTCTGAAATTGCATAATGTGTGTCTTTGTGAGGTTAAGACTTAAACTGTTAGCTGTAAATCACTTATAGGCCTGTTCACCTTGTTAAAGTTCAATCTAGGATATAGCTGGCTCTTCAGTTCTGAACATCTCTGCTGAGTTCCGTATATAGCTCGTACACAAAAACTTTTCCCCATCTCCTTCTGTCTAGTTGTCTCTCTTTCAGTCTATTTGCCATCAAATGGCTCTGAGCACTATGGCACTTGATTTCTGAGGTCATCAGTCCCCTAGAAATTAGAACTACTTAAACCTAACTAACCTAAGGACATCACACACATCCACGCCTGAGGCAGGATTCAAACCTGTGACCATAGCGGTCTCACGGTTCCAGACTGTAGCGCCTAGAACCACTCGGCCACCCTGGTTGGCCTATTTGCCATCATCCTCCTTAGTTTTTCCATATGATCCACTGGTATCTTCTACATTTAAACATGGTCATTTACATATTACCTATTGTTTTATTGGTAACTGGATGTTTCTATCGGTTTTCCTTATTTGTAATCTAAAATAAACACAACTAATATTGTTGAGACAGAGAACAAACTTTTTTAAATTTTGTGTCATGAGTGAAAACTAAAAAAAAGGGAAGTATTAAATATACAGCAAATTCACAAAAATAACTATGCATTTAATTTAAACTGAAGTTCAAGTGAAAGATAAGGTTTAGCTCTTTAAACTTTTGAATTGAAACATCTATGACTTCAATGTAAAAGCCAATGATGTTCTCCATCCTCATCTACAGAAGTCCCAAGTTTAACTACATTACAAGGAATGTAGGGACTTTAATAATTTTTGCAGTACAGTAAAATATAACTTTTGTAGATTCAGAAAACAAAAAAACAAAACTGTACAGCTGTTTAATGTGGAATTGTCCCTTTACACACTCCAAATTGTTTACACAATAAGTAAAATTTTATTTTGTTTATTGACAGCACTACTGTACATTTGTTTATAATAAAAATTTAACATTAAAAGTTCATCATCAATACTGTACTAATTTCTGTAAAACGTTACGGGTTAGCAGAAGAATACGAGAAAGACAGACAGTGTGAGAAGCACCTGTTGGAGAATATCCAAAATAGGCATGCAGACAAAACTATTAGTAAACTCATTTTAAGTGGCCTTCACGCCATTAGTGGGCAGAACACTCAACCCCACTTCATACCCTACCAGCAAACACCACCATTCTTTCCACAGACTGGTTTTTTCCACCCAACCACCTCTTCTCCAAGTCGATCCCCTTCCACATCCACCTCCAGAGTCAAGTCCACCTCCAGTGCCCCATCCACCTCCGGTGCCCCATCTGCCTCTAGTGCCCTATCCAACTCCAGTCACAGAAAGTGAAATTTTTGTACACTCTAAATTTAAGTACAGCAAATAAAAAAAGTTATTGAAATTGTACGTTTTCGTTTCATAACTACCAAATTTGATCTGATTTACAAGTATTTATACACACTTCATTAAAATGTGCTTATTGAAATCTTAATCGAGATCTCCTTAATGGATAATTTTAACACAATATGTTTTTAGACAGTCTCTTATCCTTTCAGCATCTTGGTTAGCTTCTGTGCAAGTATATTCATTGGATTGAGGAAACATTTCATTTCCCCTGACCACATAATTTAGCCAGTTTTCTCTGAAGTGATCTTTGTGCATTCCAATGATTTTATGGAGTACACAAAACGTAGCAACAAGTTGAGGCACAAATTGATAGTTTATATCTATGCATTTGGAAAGGCACCTCCATCGAGCTTTGAGCCTACCAAAAGCATTCTCAACAACAAATCTGGTGGAGCTAAAATAAACACCTAAACTTTGTTCTTTGGGTGATACAGTCCCTGTCTATGGTTTCGTGAGCCATGGCAGGAGGGGATATGCTGCATCTCCAAGCAGGAATTTTGGCACAACAGTCCCACTGACAGATAGTTCACTGTATGAAAATGATGCTCAATCAAGTGATCTTTATTTATTTATTTATTTAGGGCCTTTATTATCATGTTCATGATATTGGATTTGTCAAAGTACAAAACATTATAAAATATTACATAATTACATCATGTACAAAATCTTATGATTTGTATCAATACATCTTTATAATAGAAACATTATTATGCTTAATTACATTATAAAATTATATATGTACATACAAATAAAATAAAAGTTAGCGAAACACCTTGGCTGACTTTACTGAAACTATTAAATACCAGTACTTTAGTTAAGTAGCCATAGTAATATATGGCACATACATGGTTAAAAGAAGTTTAGTTTGATCTAGGAATGGTTTCATAATTATTAATTTTTGTTTAGAGAGTTTAGAGAGACCAACAGATTTGAGGAAAATTCCAGGTATTCATTAATATTGTAGAAGCTGTTCTTTGTTAGTAGATTTTTTTAGTTCTCTTTTGACTGTATTAATGTTTGGTATTTTTTGATGCTATCTGTCAATGCACTGTAAAGAATATTTAGTTTGTAAACAGCACTGTCCTGCTATATTAATTTTTTGTGCTCATCCTTATGATAGTCATCCCTGTTCCTTGTTTGATGATTGTGGATCTCACTGTTGAAAGCTAAAACTTTCAAATATAAATATAGAATATAAGGTCATGATTTTTAATTCCTTAAATATAACTCTTCTTGATACTCTGTAAGCAACATCACTTAGTAATCTTACAGCTTTCTTTTGAAGTTCAAAAGACTGCTTTGCTAAAGAGGTGTTTTCCCAGAATACCATACCATATGTGCATGGATTTGTAATAAGCACTTAACACTATTTCGATATTGCACCAATTTTTACGGATTCTTAATATGTAACAGTACTTGCTTAATTTATTGTTAAGCGAATTTCAGTGATACAGTTTTCTTGTCAGTGATACAGTTATCTTTAAAGCATTTTTTTGCCACTTCTGCTGTTTTATCTATTTTTTCTGCATCTCATAATCATTCTTCCCTTTTATAATGAAGTTGGTCTCATCAGCAAATAATATAGTGTCAGCTGTTGAAAACTGTTGTGGTTGGTCATTAATGTTAATCAAGAATAACAATGGTCCCAATACTGAATCCTGGGGCACCCCATAATCAATGCCTTTATATTCAGAATGGTACTCATTTCCATCCTGAGAAATTTGCACTCTTTGTTTCCTATCAGTTAAATATGACTTGAACCACTCATAGGAAATACCATGGACACCATAATTATATAACTTTAACAGTAGTAGATTATGATTTATAAGATCAAACGGTTTGGAAAAGTCCAAAAACAACCCAACAACCAGTTCCTTGTCCTTAATAGCTTTGTAAACAAGTTTTAGGAAATTGAAGAGAGCTATTTGTGTAGATTTGCTTCTTCTGAAACCATTCTGTGCATTTGCAAGAATTTATTTTTGTTTAGGAAGCCTAGCAATATGTAATGCATTATTCTTTGAATTATTTTCGAAAATACAGATAATAATGATAGTGGTCTGAAATTTTTAATGTCAAACTTGTCATCTCTTTTATAAACTGACCAGTTTCAGAGGAGTCATTGATTATGTCCACAAGTTGAGAGATAACATTATCAGTACTATATTTAATAATTTTGTCAGGGACATGATGAAATCCATAGGTCATTTTACACTTTAGTTTGCTGATAGCTGTTTGTCCTTCTTTGGGTGTTAAGGGATATATGTACATTGTCCTTTCATTTATTGGAGCTATTACCTTTGTCTTTGGATTATATTTAATTGTGATCAGGTTTTTGGCTACATTAATATAATGATCATCAAATATATTAGCTGTTAAACGTGGATCATCAACAATTTCATTTCTCTGTTTTATGGTGATTTTATTACTTTCATTTTCATGTTTGGCTGTATGTGTATTAATGACTTTCCACATAGCTTTCATTTTGTTGTTACATAGTGTAATTCATCAATCTGATAATAATGTTTCACATGAAGTAAATGTTCCAATGGACGATATTTCATGTGAAACGAACGTACAACCAAACGATCTCTTTGCTCTATTGTTAAAAAATTTTAAAGCAGTGAGGTTGAATACAACCACGCAAATTGGGAACGACTCCAAGGAATTAAAAACCAATCCAAAGAATCACAACAGCACCCTAATGACATGAAGAAAACTATCTAGCAACATAGAGAAATTGACTGCTTAAATAAACACATTAACATTAGAATACGATACTCCAGTTAATGATGTTTTACAGCTAAAGGAAGCTTATTGTTGTCTTCAGGAAACTATTCAGGCGTTGTCTAAAGATCAAAAAAGAATTAAATGATACCATTGTGAAGTTAGAAGATATAGTCGATATTTTTGTAGAAGAACAAATCAACAGTACAAATACATTGTGTATGATTTTTCAGAATGGCTTTTGCAAAAAGGTGTATATGTAAATGACAAACTAAATTCAGAACTAGAGTGTGTCATAGACATGCGTGCTTGAACACCCACATAGATAATCTTCTGCGTGCACCACACCTCACGAGATTTTTAGTTTTATATAAAAAATATTTCTAACTTGCCATTATCAAATAATAATAATCATTCAAAACGTTGCAATGAAATTTAAAATTTGTAAACTCTCAAACAATTTTTTGTGTTTCAAATGCATTTGTGCAAAGGCAACCAAGCACCACACTCCCCCTTTCCTTGCCTGTCTGTGACCAAGTCAACAGCAGTACCCACAGCAACAACAAACAACAAGTCTGTATTTGGAGTGAGAACGGTGTCAGATGTAGGAGATAAAAATATAAACAAACCTTGCATACTTCGCTTACTTTCATTCTACTATGTTACACATCATATTCTGGGAAAAACTTTTGAGTGTGCAAAAGCACATAATAAGAATCATTTGTAGTGTAAGTTCAAGAACTTCATGTAGAATCCTGTTCAAAGATCTTTGTATTCTAACCACTGCTTCTCAGATACTTATTCTTTAATGAAATTTGTTGCAAGTAATATATCTCTATTTCCAACCAATAGCTCAATACCTAGTGTCAATACTAGGAATTATAACAATCTACATAAAGACCTAAAATCACTTACTTTGGTTCAAAAAGGCGTCCAAGATTCACAAACACATATTTTTAATAAATTGCCAGCAACCATTAGAAATTTGGGTTCAGATAAAACATGGTTTCAACAGAGTTTGAAAGACTTTTTGAGAGGAAACTCGTCCTACTCTGTAGTTGAGTATCATAACAGGGACTGTTAGACCAGCTTAAGTAAAAATATCTGTTAGATTTCAGTTTTGACAGCACCTGGTCACAACAGTCAAGATTAGCTGTTTTGTGTATGATGCAGTTATTAAAAGTGTATAGCAATGTTTCATTAATACTATAAATTATGTCTCATTAATATTAATTCTGTAAACATAGCAGTTCCAGTTTACTGTAATGTTTTCCCATATTTCGACAATCTCCTGACAAATGACCAGGGTAGTAAATATTATTTTCAAATGTTTTATGTTATACTTTCTGACATGTTCCACACCCATGAGATTCATCTCATTTTTTGGGTCTATGGAACGAAAACTGAATCTAATCTAATGTGAATACATTCCCATCTTTTCGACTTGCTTCGATATTTTCTGACACGTGACACACTAAGATACACCCACTCCATTCATAAACAGCTGTTTTAAAATAACTACTTGTCGATATTGAGCGCTAATAAAGAATATATCGAATGCGAGGAAGCTGACTGTGAACAATTACCTCCATAGCTGATTTTCGTCTTCTTTTGTTTGTTTCAGTCAGATAAGAGGAGCGTGCTTTACGATTTCAGTGAAGTAGGTTACATATAATCTGGATTATTATTGTTTTATTTGTTCTCTGTTTTGTGCATGATACAGTTGGCTTGGAAGGACATATACTGAAAGCTCTCGTTTTCAGAAAAAGGAGTGATACTGTGTTAATAGGTCAAAGAAGAGGGACTACTGACCAGTTGTGTGGAGCAAAAGCTCTTCACCGGGTGGGTGGGTGTGAAAACTGAAACACAATACTGGACGTTGTTTCTTTACGTATTTTCGAATTCTAACAGTATATTTGTTAGTCAGTAAGGAAAAATTCTTCATACGTTTGTCTTCGTCATCCAGGTGGGATTTTCTAACTCACAAAATAATGAAAAGCATGTTCAGTCAAAAAATAAGGGACCCAAGAATGTGTCCTCCCCAATTACTGTAGTACTTTAGCAACAAGTGTCAAGAAATCGTCAGACAGGTCATACCAAGAAGGATGGAAAAATACATTTCGTGGATTTATTAGGACAAAGAATTGGGCAATGCGTTGTAATGTGTAAAAACGATTTTGATTACAGTGTAGTGGCAGACAGTGATTCATGTAATGCATTTGTTTGAAATGGCTTTTTCCAGTGAGAAAGGACAGCTGAACGTTTGAAGGTTCACTAAAAATGTACACTTCATCATTCATCCGCGACTGCCTTGGCAACTGGACAACAAGGAACCAATGTATCACCTCTTACTTCAACAAATTAAGACAGGACAGGAAGAAGGTTGTCCCTTATCGTAATTGCAGATTTAAATTTCAGTTAACAGTGCTGCTTAGTACATGGAAGAGGGCCCTGAATTGCATCACGGTTGTGGAGCCAATCATTCCCGTGGGATTTTTCATAAATTAGGATATGTGAAAAATGCACCCAAGACGATTTTAAAGATAGTAACGTCCCTCCAATTCTTAAACCAGTAAGGAATAGCAATTAAGGGTCACAGATATGAATCATCAAAGATTCGTCAGCTGCTTCTGCTTAGAGCAATAAATTCTCCTGAGGTGAAATCGTGGTTCCTGCGAGCTACATATAAATGTGTGTATCACGATATATTGAAGGAAATTGTCTATTTATTATCCAGCGATGTGCAGCAGAATGTTTTGAAGATGGCACAATGTTTTTCTCTCATTATGGACGCCATGTCCGGCACATCAAAGAAGGAACAAACATCCATATGTTTCACGTTTGTCGATAAAAATCTGCAAGTTGGAGAAGTGTTTATGGGCTTCTATTAAGCTACTTAATCAAGTTATGGGACAGCATTTTAAGCCGTCTAGGATTCCATAAGACGTTTATTTCTCGACATAAAATACTGTCATGATCATTGTTATGAAGTCACGAATAGTGCCAGTGGACATTTAACACAATAACAAAGTGGGATCAACCAGTTGGGACCGATAGCTGTATTTGCTCATTGTTCAGCGCATAATTTACATTCGGTAGTGCAAGGTATTGCCAATGACCTCGCCGCAGTGGTAACACCAGTTCCCGCCAGATCACTGAAGCGTTGTCAGCTGGGCTAGCACTTGGATGGGTGACCATGCGGTCTGCCGAGCACAGTTGACAAGTGGGGTGCACTCAGCCCTTGTGAGGCAAACCGAGGAGCTACTTGATTGAGAAGAATCATCTCTGGTCTCGTAAACTGACATACGGCCAGGAGAGCGGTGTGGTGACCGCATGCCCCTCCGTATCCACATCTAGTGACCCCTACGGACTGAGACTAACACGGCGGCCAGACGGTACCGTTGGCCTTCATGACCTGTTTGGGATGAGTTTAGTTTTAGTTTTTTAGTGCGAGATATTAGTTATGTGGGAGACTTTGTATTGATTACTCATGAATTAATATTATTTGTCAGATATTCGCCAGCATTTTGGTCGTTACAAGAAGACAACGAATATGGTGTAAAAACCATTTCCAGACTAACTTTGCAACCATACCGCCTCACAAGGCGCTGTGTGAGGATGCTGTCACTAAAACCGTTGGAAAACAATTATGACGTTTTCTTGATTATTTTGGAATACCTGTCAGAAGAAAAAAGTGAATCCAGTGGGTTGGCTAGTGGATACTTTTCAAACCTACATCAATCCAGATTTCTCATTTTCCTGAAATAGTTAATTTTGTTTTCGGTAAGATAGAACAATTTCATTCTTATTTTCAGAAGAAATCATTATCAAACAGAGAAATCAAAACTTTGCTGGAAACTTTATCTGCAAGTTTAGCTTCACAAAGCGATATATCATTTTAGTTGTGGAATGAACCCATGAGGAAAGTGGAGGAACTGAAATTTGATGAACCACTTCTGTCTAGAAAAAGCAAGATGCCAAAACGCTACTAAGAAACTAATACATGTATCAAACACCGGAGGAAATGTAGAGACGAATATTTTTTGAAATCATTGTCGTAGTGGTGGATTCGCTAAATTGTACATTTCAGGCAAAGGTTTTTGGGACTTATGTGACAACTTGAAGCTTTTGCTGTCGGTCAAATTGATACTGACCGTATTCTGCAGTTCTATGAGACAGACATTGCGCAGGGACATGTCTCTAGATGTGTAGAGAACGACGAGAGAATTAGTGGCCAACCTTTCAGATATTAGAAACATTTTAAGTAGCTGTTGCTTCTTATAACCCTAAACGGTCGTTTTCAGCACTTAGACGACTGAAAATGTTTTTCCGGTCAACAATGCTTGGAAAGCAAATGTTCAAAAAATGAGGAAGGCCCAAAAAGGATGAATAGTCTCTTTTTCCAACTTCAAAGAGAATAACAACAGCAGTTTTGGTACCAAACAACGTATGTTTTCAGAATACAAAGCCCATTGGCCAATATTTGTCAATTCGAGAGGCAGATGTAAAACCTGCTCATCTACAAAGGTGGAATCTAGGCCACATTCAAAGTGCGATGAGTTTAATAATTTTGTGTGGTAATCAAAGAATGAACTGTTTTTATATCACCAGAAGCAATAATTCTAGCTGAACGATTCTTTTCAGACTTCTCAGCCACTTAGTGAACTTTGCCTGTATAATCGTGCTGGAACATACGAGTCATCTGAATTTTGCACATTTTAATGACTTTTTTTGCAATGAAGTACTTTACTGTTAATTCAATAACAGTTCATCAAGTATTAAAGTAAGAGTTTTGAACCTTGATTTAATATTTTTTAGAATACAGTAAATAAAGGATTAAATCCCAAAATTTTATCATAAACATTAGATTTGCAAAATTTTCCATGCAGTCATCAACTATAAACGTGCTAGTGTGTATTCAGTTAGTTTTGTTATATTCTATGAGGTTTCAGGGTTGCAGCCAGATCATGTTGACTTCTTGCCTCAATATTTCGACTGGCAACCATTCAGTCATTTTCAGGTGAGTGTCCGCCATTGGAGACACCCACCTGAAGATGGCTGAAGGGCTGCCAGCTGAAATATTGCGGCAAAAAGTCAACATGATCTGGCTGCAAACCCAAAACCACATAGAATATTCAGTACACCAGTAAAACTTCAAGAATCACACAAGTTTTCTTATAGTTCTAATAACAATGAAATTTGACAAGCGCAGTCTTGTAAGATGTTGTTTGTACGTGGATGATATCCTACATATTTTCAAATACTTGTTTTGTATTTTATTATGTGCATGAGGTACGCCTTGGGTGGCAAAATACTGTACCTATTGGTGGTGAAATACATACTGGTGTTTAATTTCAGCCTAGTCACTGCTCAACCAAGGTGATTGTACTTGTATGTAACAAAAATAGTTTGTCAGCATTCAGAAACTGAAGAAGTGTTGTAATCAGTGTATAGTAGAAGAATACGTTGTACTTAAATAACTACCGATATGCATTCTAGTATAAAAACTGCTGTAATCAGACAAGAGATATGATGATCTAGGCTGTAAACAATAGTAATGAACACACAATGAGAGACAGAATTATTGCATCTAAAACATTGTACACAATGTGCTCTATTCATACTAGTCGACAGTTCTGTGGTAAACGGAGAAATGGCTATCGACCTCTAATTTCAGATTCCCATTAATGACAACTTTGTCAAGATGTATGCACATAAACAGTGGTAAATGCCAAATACATGACTCTTTGTAGTAGTAATGTGTGTAGTTTTTGAGATAGAAGAGAAATGTGTGAACTACAAGTTATTAGCCGTCACCACTTTATTTCTAAGAATACATTTCTAATAACGTGCTCGCTACGCCGACCCATCATAACTGTGTCTGACGTCCGACCGTGAACAAAGATGGATATGTCAATACTCCATTGTGAATCGAAAAATGACATAATTCCGCGTAGGGAACCACGCATGGTGGCAACTCTTCTGCCTGTGCAGACAGCCAGCGACACGACGCGACTGCTGTGTGTGTGAAGAGCTCTGACAGCACAGTTCATCAGCATATCATGATAACACCAGCTCGCACTCGTATCTGCACGTGGCGTCTGCGTCCAAACTGTTGCCTCTACACCACATCCCTTCCAAAGAAGATGAGCTACCGATTGTGGCTGGGTGTCATGAATCTGTTTTGCCAGTTCTTGCACCAGAAGGCATTGCAACATTTATCTCATTTTAAGAGACACAATAACGATTGGTACCGATGAGTGGGCTTTCAAAGTCACAACTCAGTACTCGTACATGACATACACTGTAGCCACAAGACACATTAATAAAAATAAGAAGAACTCAATACTGACAATAGAGTATGGATTAATAGTACTTGAAGGTTCAAAAATACTTAATCCTATTTGCTGCTTGAATGAAATTCAACTCATTGTTAGCAGTCATTATATCATCTTGGATATCCATAATTAAATAACTATCCTTGAGAAAACTACGCAGGGAATGATTCGCATATGCTAGTATGTATGATACATTATAATAAACTGGTAACATTCCCATCAATGAGAGCTTTCCAGCTGCATGAAAAGTATCTGGCAATACGGAAGGCATATCAAACAGATCACATGACAAATCACAATGGGTGGCATTTAAAATTAATCCACTACCATTTAATTTGAGTGTGGAAGATTAATCTGACATACCGGAAATTGTACATCTAAATGTGACATCGAGAGTCGAATTGAAAGAGTAAATGCATTGACTTCCTTGGTCAACCATCTCTCAGAGGATTATTCATAAACAATTCTTTCTCATGGCTATACATTCTAGCATCTAAAAATACTGCCGATTCTGGGTAAAATTAACTTATGACTACATTTACAAATATATACAGATCATGATCGTTCAGAGATAAAAAAAATACCTTCGGTCCTTACAATCAGTAAATAGTCCTCTATCTGATACATGGCCTGAAAGTTCTTTGCATATTCCTTAATGCAATTATCTTATTATACATGTTAATTGAATTTGTACTAGACTGTTGCTCAAGGGCTACTATTCTGTCTTTAACATCCAGTTGATCTCAGGTTATTAAAGTGCCACAAATAGTATGAAAGACATTTCCTCACAAAATCTACCCAGCCACGTTTGCCCCTAATCAAGGTTTTGTGTGGCAAAAGGTTTAAGAAATAGTTAAGCTCATTTTCATAATTAGTAAATGTATACTCTACCTGCATTTTGGCGGTAATCAAATTGTTATACCAAGACATTCCCATTTCCAAAACTGTGTCATTATCTTTGACTGTACAAATCAAATCAATTTGCTCTTAACAGAATTTAATTGTGTTAAATCTCATTCAAACAGTATTTAAGTACAAGCTTCGAATTATTTGTTGAAAATACCATGACTGATTGTGGTTCCAACAAAACACCTGTTGTCTGTGGTACTACTACAATAGCATTAATGGAACGCATTGTCATAGAAAAAAACATAATTACAATAAATATGGTAAATTATTTCTAAACACTAGAGTTAAACAATTAATATAATACAAATGTGTCTCTTGTGGTAACCTGTGGAATAAGATTAAGTTACAGTTGCACACTTCAGGTAATAGCTGCAATCCGTATTTGCACAACACATTCATGTATGCACATGACACATAAATAAACACACATTTTACACTCACTCACATTACACACTATACACTAGGGTTTGTAACGTATTACTATCTTTATGACGTTTCTCATCGAGCCATATAAGTTATCTCGCATTTCTAGCTGCTTCTCTCACACAAATAATGATAAAAATTCAGAAATTCAGGGTCGCCACCAGCTTCGTAACCATATAGAAAAAGACGGAGCTGGAAAATTATCAATTCAATTACTTTAATAATTTAATTACAAGTATACAAATTTCTTTAAGTAGCCAGATAAATAGCACTCCCTGTCGTGCATCAAGCAACTTGATTAATTCAGGATTGGAAATCGGAGTAAGTGGGTAAGATCAACACCACAGAATTTATCTTTCACATAGATTATTTATTGTATCTAAGAATTGATTGCACATCCTAACTACGCATAACTGGTGCCTGACTAGAAATATTTAAGTAAGAATTACGTGAGAATCTAACAGAGCATGAGTTAACTACAGGAAGAAGAAACACAGAAAATGGAGGTGGGAGACAATGATACTGTCATCTCCTTTGCATTCATACCATAAAAATATCTCAGTGAGATTCGCATTACGATTCTACGCATGCACTATTCTGGACAGATGTTTAACCAATGCACGAGGTTGTGCGATAATTATTCAACATACTAACTGCGTCTGCTGCTTGCAAACAGCTGAACTAGAGAACGTGGTGCATTCTGAATCAAACATAAGAGATACGATCCGGACTCACCAAGCATTCGCTGAAGAGTGCCGCTTCTCTTTCGAGATTACCTAGCTCCCCGTGCAGCGGAATCTACAAGAGGGGTACCCTCAGTCACCAACCTCACACAGGCGTCTAAAGCTAGCGAAATGAGGGATGCTCAACTACCGGACCAACCGATAGATGGCTCTAGCGCGTGCCAGCCAAAGATCATATCATTGAGTGTCCGCCATATCTGAATTTGGCAAAAAAACGAAGTGTCAAAACACATATGAAAATGTTTTTCGTTCTGCACCCTCACAAGTCTTTTATATTGGATGTTCTAGATGTCTACACATCAACATAGTGAAGTGTTTCTAATCTAGCTAGAAAAAACAGTGACATTACTGCTATGAAATTCCTAAATTCGAGCGTGTTTTGGAAGTTTGACAAGCTGACCTATAAATTGTTTACTATTAATTTTATGAGTGCTTACCTGACTTGCCAAAGCTTTTAACAACAGGTATAATTCGGAAAATCAAGTGTGGAAAACAGTGAAGTCTCTTGAAAAAAAGTTGACATCGTTTGCTTAGGGGGATCTTTACTGACAACAGCAAATACAACTGAACTATTAAAGTATTACATACGTATAAACGGAACAAATTGTTATTTTTCTTTATCTGAAGTGATGCATTACTGATCTGCATATATGCTGACAGTGTAATTGCGCCTGTACGTGGCATGGTGTATTTTAACTGAGTGATAAGGTAGAAGCACCAGTTTTTGACAGTGCTTCAGTCTTTGATACGAGACTAGAAATACATTTAAATGAGACAAACACAAAGGCCAACGTTAAGGCTCCTCTTAAAACCATGACTTGTATCATTTGGAAGTTAAGTCTAGTAATAACATTATATTGGACTGATCCATCATGATGTAGGAAGTGAAGGTTGGTTGGTTTCGGGGAAGGAGACCAGACAGCGAGGTCATCGGTCTCATCGAATTAGGGAAGGATGAGGAAGGAATTCGGCCGTGCCCTTTCAGAGGAACCATCCCGGCATTTGCCTGGAGTGATTTAGGGAATTCACGGAAAACCTAAATCAGGATGGCCGGACGCGGAGGAAGTGAAGGAACTTGTTGAAAATAACATCGTTCACAGCTGTTAATTTTAAGTTTGGGGTGTCTTAAAACTGTAATTTTCGAATCTGACACCCAAACAATGATTGATACCATGTTTTATTTTAAAATTGAATTCAAAACATGTCAGTGAGCAAAATTTATTACACTATGATTTACAACCATGGAATTTTATTTCTGTGAATCTTGGTTCCAGTCTTTGACATGGTGGATGACTGGTTGTCAGTATAGCGCCCAAGCAAAAACAAACCTGAAAGCGAAAGATGCAGAAGCTGGCCAGACAGGCACCCCAATGGTTGCTACAATCTGTGTGAGACAAGGGTGACATTATATTCCAAATTTAGTGTAAAAAGTTCCATATTGTCTGAATTTGTCCTATACTGACAGGACATTCTAGACCAGTCGAATTTCTTATCTGCAAAAGTACACTAGCCAATACCAGTGGCACAAAGGAAGTGGGGGGGATTCCATTGTCACGGGTGGGACAGTTGCACTACGTTTTTCAACAGTCAGATGTTGATATAACATAAAGTATAAATAGAAATAAAGTAAAGATTGACTGGTTGCCATACAAATAATTGTTTTACCTTCCCTTTAAATCTGAATGGCAGAAGTTTACAAATTGAGCTGTTTTTCATCTTTAAAACTTTGTCACGGGTGGGACAGCAAATAGACGTAGCACTGAATAACCACCAAC